>NC_066637.1:5028144-5654787 GCF_025201925.1 Gopherus flavomarginatus | reverse complement strand
ATCGCAGCGGTGACTGGAGCACTTTGTCATAAGCTGGGATGAAATGTCAGATTTTGCAGACTATATGCAGAACCTTATGGCAAGTGTTACTAAACCAATGGTTAAGGTTAAGATTTTGTCATGGGTATTTTTAGTAAAAGTCAGAAAGAGGTGGTGGGCAATAAACAAAATTAATGGAAGCCTGTGACCAGTCCCTGACTTTTACTAAAAATAGTGTGTAGGGATGAGGGGGACTAACAAAGGGGGTGCTGGTGGCTGCTCCAGCCCTGGCAGCTGACTGCCAGCCGCTACTCCAGCCCCGCCACTCTGGCGTGGACGTTAAGCCAAAGGAGTCATGGAGGTCTGTTAAAGTCACAGAATCTATTACCTCTGTGTCCAAATCATATCCTTACCAATGGTTGTCAAATGTTTTAATTCTGTGAACACATTTAGAAAAAGATATCCATATGGTATCACTCTACTCAGTGCCTAAATCTCTCGTGGCTTGGGTCCTCAAGTTTTTCATTCTGTGGAGTACCAGAAATGATATCCTGCGCTGCAGCTTGAGAAGATGCACATTTTCAACAGCAAAGGTCATTAACCGACTATTTGGAACAACTTACCTAGGGATGTGGTGGATTCTCCATCACTTGAAGTGTTTTTCCTAGCTTAAATAGAAGTTATGGGCTTGATTCAGGAATTATTTGGTGAAATTCTCTGGCTTTTGATATGCAGGTGATCAGATTCGATGATCATAATGGTACTTTTTGGCCTTAAAAATCTACGAATTTATTAATCTATGAAAGGCTGCTGTTAGGTTTTGTTGCATACAAATCTTCCCCACTCTTATTTCTCCTCCCATCTGTTCTAAAAAATACAATGACATTTGAAACAGGGAAAAAAATAATACAATATCATCTCTCTCGATCTGGAATTTGGTTTCTTTAAAGCACTGCAAAGCAGTACAGTATAAAACACCTTTGCTACTTTTTAAAACCCATCTAAACACAGTGTGGGAAAATACAGCAGGCAGTGTATTCTGTAATATGCAAGATCAGCCCCATTCATTTGAATGGAATTCTATATATGATTTATACACGTTGGTGAGGGGTTTCTTGACAACAATGTCAAGAAAGGCCATTTCTATGTTGTGGAGTGTTTTCTTGACAACAGTGAAGCGCAGAGCCCTGAAATAAATATGTATACCCTGGATATATAAAAAGTATGCATTTGCTATCTTAGCAATTTTTGTCCATGAGATCTCTTTACATTTTACTGTTTATCCTATCTTGGAATGAGGTGATTATTTTTACAATATGTCAGTTAAGAACATTCTCTGGAATACAGATCTGTCTATAAGGATTAAGCTAGCTGCCTGGCACACCTTTCCTTCTTTAAGAAAGATTTTGTATGAGAGAAAAACAAGTAGATTTTTTTCTTTTTGCCATGTGATGTAATTGGCCTGATACTCAGACTTGTGGGTTGTCATGCTAAAAGCTTTAAACAGCACAAGAAGCCTATTCTTGAGGTACTGTTAAATGATCCCTGAATAGACTGCACTAAGGGCTTTGTTGGGAGGGGTGCTCTGAGTTGCTTTCAGCTGCAGCTTTCTGAGGAGTAATTAAAATCAGCTCTGGGAAAGTGTTCTGCACAAACCTTAAAATAAAAGATACAGTATTTTTGCAATAAACCCCAAACCCAAGAAGACTGCTAATTATCGGTGGAGGACTAGTCAAAACTTTCTAATAAACCAGAGCCTAAGACCTTTGGGTTGATATTTACTTTAAAATATATCAACTATTTATTTTAAGTTGCCTAATTAAAAGAGCTTTTGGGTTTTTACTAGACAAAATCTGAAGCAAGGTATTTATTTTTATTTAAATCCTGCTTCCTGAACATCTTATCAAGAGATCCTCTTTATTAGCAGCACCAGTTCAACTTCTCTCTACTACTTCAGTGTAATTGAAGAGTAGCTCCACTGCAGTAAAACCGAGCAGAGAATTTGACCCATAGTAATATTCAAATAATAAACAAAAGCCAGATCATAAGTATGATTAATAGGGGAGTTTGGTTTAAAAATTAGCTGCACAGTCTGGACCAAAAGGTGTTGTTTCAGTTATGGAATATCAGATACTTTAATTCATTCAATGAGACAGTCTTTTATTCCTCTAGCTATGTCTTCACTGCAGAGTTATCTACACTAGAGTTAAAACCTCTTGAATTAGCCTAGCATGAGTGACAGCAGCCATACTGTGAAATAACTTTTGAGCTGAACAGAGTGGCTGGATTACTGTTCAGCAATTGTGGTAGTAGCTGATGAGTTGTGCTAACTTTAGTGGTAGCCTGTGCCCCTTGACAGGCCAGCCAAATTGAGATAAAAACAGCACCATACTTGAGTTAAGGGGTTTTGTTTGTTGAAAGGACTTGAATTAGGGACAACACTTGACTTCTGACTGAGTTAACTTTTCAGTAAAGACAAACCCTCTACATTTGAAGGAATGCTTTCTCCCATACAAGCAGTATCAGCAATACAACAGTGTACTATTTTTCAAACGGAGGGCTTGTATTAAAGTAGAGAATAAGTGGCATGTGGCAAAAAAATACAATTCACTTCAGGCCTGTAGCAGCTTTGCCATGTGGGTTTATATATATCTATAAACTTACCTTCACTAATAAAAATGTATGGCAATCCAATTATCATAGCCTGTATCTGAGTTAATAATGACAGTCTTTGTCATCTACAGCTTCATTGACTGCAATTTGGGAGTCCTCTAGAAGACCACTCAGAAGCTTATGTTAGTGCAGAATGCATCAATTGGCCTGCTTAGAGTAGCCAACTGCTGGAAGAATGGCATATCTGGACACATTGGACATTGTCCTAGCGCCCCACTGGGTACAATTCCCTATCTGGTGGGGACATGGTTATGTAAGAGACTGTGGATGAAATCCTAGCTTGATTGGTGTCAATGGCAAAACTCCCATTGATTTCAATGGGGGTAAGGATTCAGTCTTGCACCTCTTCCTATGCACACCTTTGTGGCAGCTGAGATCAGGTCTTGCTGACAATCCCTGAGGTTGAAAGGCAGGGTAGACTCAATGGAGAGTCTTTGGCTGCAGAACTCACTCCCCCTGGTGGTACATCAGGGAGACCAAGTTATTTTGGTCTGGTGCATGGCTCATCTTTTTAGCCAAACCTTCCCTTGACCTGATCAAAAACTAGAAAGGCACTTTCTTCTTTTGTTTGTTTTTTCTCGTTTCTGGAGGTGGGAGTGGGCAGGTGGCTCATAAGGAAAGGGTTAGTTCTGCTGTAAATTGTCAGCAGTTATACGTGAATATTTTCCTTCCATATGTGATGTTTCCAGATGCCATTTAGATGGGCATGTAATGTATTACTAAACTAAAAATATAAGATAGTCTCAGCTGCATTAGGTATAAACCAGCAATGCTCAGGAGTCTTCTTTAGAGCATGCAAGCCTTTATGCTGACAAGTACTTAAAGACCATTTACAATTTCTTTGGCACAAGCTTTTTCTCCCATTCTTGGTCTCCACTGTTTCATTGGTTCTACCTATCTATCTATCTATCTATCTATCTATCTATGGGTGTGTGAATATATAAATTAGAGATGTAAAGATAGTGTTTTGGGGCCATCTAGTCGCTTACCCTACACTGGACCAGCACAGAATTGTTTCTTACATCAAGTAGTACTTTGCCTCCAGGGCCGGCTCCAGGGTTTTTGCCACCCCAAGCGGCAGCAAAATAAAAAAAAAAGCTGCGATCGCGATCGGCAGCAGCTCCAGCGTGCTGCTTTCTTCTTCGCTGCCAATTAGGCAGCAGGTCCTTCCCTCCGAGAGGGACTGCGGGACCCGCCGCTGAATTGCTGCCAAAAAGCCCGACTTGCCACCCGTTCCCCTGGGCTGCCCCAAGCACCTGCTTGCTGAGCTGGTGCCTCGAGCCGGCCCTGTTTGCCCAGCCCAGCTTTACACTGCTGATCCTACAAAAACGTAAACATATGCACAATTTTTTTGCATGAACAGTCCCATAGATTTCAGTGGGGCTACTCTTATAAGTAAAGTTAAGCACATGAAATAGCGTTTGTTGGATCAGTCTCTAAGAGCCCAGTCTTGGTGTGTGCCAAATGCTCTGAACTCCCATTGATATCAGATCACGGATGAGTGGGTCCCAAACAAGTCAAACTCTGAGTTTCTTCAGACCAGTCTCCTGTACTGAAAGCAACTGAATTTGCTACTAATTTCTGAGCTTTAAAAACATCAGTGTGAAGCACAGGATAACTGCAAACAGACAAAAAGGGACTGTAATCAGGTCACGATGGTACAGATACAAATATTTTCAAACCATAAAGAAGATGAATGGAATTTATTAATGAATTATGCAGCTCCCCAAGAAATCACATCAAACCACCATTAATAATATAACTTTCCTTACACAGAATTATTCTCAGTTTATAAAGACAGGCTTTGTAACTTCCTTAATCTTTAATAGAGACTGCAACAATTACTATATGCTATTAATGTATCTACAAATTAGGCTTCCTATGTGATTCTCTCTCTTTTCAATGGACATTTTTGTGGATCATAAATATCAGTAAAATTATCATAAAAACTAATACTACTGTACTTAAAGAAAATCATTATGTAAAGGTTTATGAATTTTTCAGCCATTAATAGACATAAGTTAATGGGCCATAAGCTTTCCAGAATATGATACCTAATATTTTTTCATTAATGAAACTTTCAGAGATGCAAAAACCTTCAGAGGTCACCAACTTCAAACATGAAAAAGAACGTTATAGCTTTATAGTAATGAGTATAAAAATGAAATAGACACACGAAAGAAAATATTGCAGATGACAATGATCCTTTCAGTAGACCAGCCAAATCAGGAGCTGAAATCTGTCTCTTCAATGACAGAGTCAATAAAGTCAGAATTATAATATGCAAGATCAATCAGATAAGTTTTGAAACAGCTATTCTTTTGTGTATTTTAAAATTCACAGATACATAGATTTTTAAGTAGAAGGGACCATTATGATCATATAGTCTGACTTGGTACAATTGAGCTATAGAATAATTTAGACAGACATCCGATCCAGGTTTAAAGACTCCAGGTGATGGAGAATTTACCACAGGCCTTGGCAATCTATTCCAATGGTTAATTACCTTCACTCTTAAAAATGCACATCTTTGATAACAGAACAGTAGTTAATAAAAATTGGTCTTCCGTTTAATCACTGAGTCCCTGTGCCTGGGAAGCTTTAAGCATGGAACTGCAGAAGCATCTTTCACTTTCAGCAGAAGAGTGAGAGTACTAGGATAGCAACAATCTTTTTGGTGAACACTCACAAGAATAGTTTTTATAAATGGATACGATAATGAATACTTGGTTTTTAACATGAAAAATGTAACTATCTACAGCATATGAAAAAAAAAAGTCTCTCCCATCTTTTCCAATCTCAGTAAGACACTTCCTCAATCTTTCACCTTCAATCGGGAGGTCATAATGTGCTGCCTCCAGTCACCGTACCAACACACCTTGGACACCAAGGGCCAACTCCATGGCTTGTGTAAATAGGTGTTGCTCCACTGATTCAACTCAGCTAGATTATTTATATCAGCTAAGGATCTAGCCCCAAGAGATCATGAGATCTGATCTCTCAGGAGATCATGAGATAGCAGAATACATTGCTTATTCTACTTCAGTGTGGTTGAAAGGGCAAACATCTCTTCAAATGCAGATTTCCTGGTCTATCACCATGCTATTGCTACACCTCCACAACCACTGAATTTTTTTAAAGTAAGCTCCTACTATGAGAGCTCCCTTCCATATGTGATTCTGTTTTCTTTTTGGTGTCACTGAGAGTGTGAGGTTAAAAGGCTTCCATGACCTTGCTTATAACCAGATCCAAGATAAATCATAATTGTTATGGAGGACACCAAACAAACAGTGATTTAAGAACAAGAGAATCATGATTCACTTTGGAGGAACCCAAAACTATTATAATTTTTTGATAGACAAAATGCTGAAGATATTATGTGTTTTAAAACAAAGCCCTAGGAAATTAGGAGTAGCCTGCCACTTAATGGTCTGAAAATGTACTAAAAACAAGTGGTCATGATCATCATCATGACCTAGTTATTTTGATCCTGACATTATACTGCTACTCAGCTTCCAAAACACTTCACTTAATGTGTATGGTAACGCAGACAGCTAGAAATCCTTACCTGGCAATACCCTAGAGTTCTTCATGGAGTGCTGATCCTGTTTTGACTTGCACTCTTTCGCTGTCACTTCAGACCTGCAGAACACAGGAAAAAAGCATAGCTATCACAACACTTCTACTGATAATGATACTCAGAAATTAGAGCTGGATAGCCACCATTACAAGATACAGGACTGTCTGTTACAATAGACTTACTACTGCTTTATCCAGTTTCTAATTTTTCTATAGCATATCCACTAGCAGCATTTGAAACAGCCACCCACATATCTCCATCTTAAGTACGTTCACAAATAGAGCAATCAAAAAAGCCATCAATCAAACTTACATTTCTGAACCACTTTTCAAGGAGACACTCCAAGACTTGGGAAAAATAAGAACATTAAAAGAAAGCAAAAACCCTAGATTTAATACGATTAGTCTCACATACTCTACTTGGCCTGAGCATCAAGGCAGTACTGGCTAGAGGAAATCAGAAGCAAAGGTGTGCTTTACAAGTCCAATCCTGCTCCCACTGAAATAATTACCAAAACTTCCATAATGAAGGATCAAACCGCCATAGGCTCATGTGCACACTGATTTTCAGAATGCTTTTACCACTTTACAGCTATCTCATAACAGAGCTCATACCTGATACACTTGATCCTTTCAGTTTGTATTTGTTGGTACCTCAAGTTTTACTTTGTGCACTTTGCAAGGTTACCTTTAAAAGTGGTTGATGATTCCAATATACTATTAACCAAAGTAACTCAATTCCTACAAAGTGCCCACATTGCACCGGTGTAAATGAATGCATAAGGTTGAAGGCAGTGGAGAATCAGACCCATAGAGCCAGACCTTCAGATTGCGCAAATAGTTATAGCTCCACTGATTTACACCAACCAAGTATCTAGCTGATGTGCAAATGTATGTGATTCTTTACACCCTGATTCAGTAAAGTACTTAAGCACATGCTTAATTTTAAGCATATTGACCCTGATTGAGGAAAGCATCCCTATTCAGGAAAGCACATAAGCAGATGCTTAATGTTAAGGAGGTGCGTAAGTTCTATATTGAAGTCAATATGATTATTCATGTACTTAAGCATGTACTTTCTTGCTTTATTGAATCAGAGCCCTAACTGGCAGTCTGCACATGGACATGCTACACGTTGAAAAGGAAACAAAATGGGGTAACATGACAAAAGACTTAGAACTAGCAACTAATTTAGACCCTGATTCAGCAAAACACTTAAGCATATTTAAGTCACACTTAAGTCAATAGGAGTTTGTGTTGCTGAATAGGGCTAAACTTAAATACATGCTTAAAAGTTAAAGATGTGATTAAGTGCTCTGCTGAATCAGGGTCTTAGCTACTAAATTTCCTACCAATTAAAAAACTTGGAGAGCAGTAGCTAGAAGATTTGTAGCAAAGCACTGAAGTAGCCAAGAAGACACAAGTTTCATTAACTAACCTAAAAAACATAGCTCACCTCCAGACTAAATTATATAACCAGAAGTAGCACTTTTACATACAAAATTAATGCCAACTTCCAAACAAAACTCAGAATCCACACCAGCTCCAGAATCATCTAAAAACAAGCTGCCACCAAAAGCAAGCAATTCCAGAGAGACCCAAGATCTCTGCTTTGGAAACCTAGTAATAGTTTATTTGTGTTAAATGTCAGAATATTTTAAGATAACTGTAAATAAGGGGTTAGGCTAAGAATACAAAATACTCCATTTCTTTTCTATTAATCTGGACAATATGTGTTTCTGATTTGGGGGAATTCTTCAAATAATATGTATTTTGGCAATGCTTATTCTTACCGCCAAAAAGAGATTTAATATTTTTTGTCTGTGTTGCTCTTACATTCTTTACTTATATAGCACCAAAAACGCAAAGTAAAGTAAGACAGTTCTTCAAAATATCAACCTAACAGGTCTTGCACTGATCACAAGTGTAAAATATAACCCTGCAGACTACAAAACTATCTACCTTAAAATGCTAAATATGTTATTTACATTCAAGGGAGTATGCTATATTCCTGTTTTTGTGCACTGGGAGCTATATGCATTAAAATCCATCAACATCTACGGTTAACTCTGAAAAACTGTTTTTTAGGTTATAGTTATGTTTATTTAATATTTTCTGTATTTCTGGTTACTATTTTTCCAACACTAGTGACATTCGCAGGAAAAGATCTTTGCTTCTACAGAGTTTATGTGCTCCTACTTCCCCACCAGAAGTCATTAGGGCCCTAGTTCAGCAATGCACTTAGGAAAGTACATAACTTTCAGCATTTGAGTAATAATATTCCTATTCAGCAAAGTACTTAGGCATGTGCTTAAGTCTCATTAAAGTATATTAATCACTTCCCAGTGATATGCTCAAACTAAGTAGAGCTGTAACAATAGGCTCAGCAGGATGCTGGATTTGAAGGATCAAATGTATGTTCCGGCATAGCAAATTCTATTGTTTTATCATCATACAATATCAAGATACATACTGTCAAGAAAGGCTTAGTAACTTTTTTTCTTATTTATGACTTGTGGGGAAATAGCCCTGGGACTGATCTAGCATACATTATATAAGATGGTACTGGTGTCCTAAAAAATTTCAACTGCTGCAATGATTTCAGATGGTGAACTAGCTGTCATGAACAAGTTAAATTTGAAATTGTCCTTTATGTAGTAAGGTTTGTCTACTGAAAATGACACTTAAAAAAAAATCCAGACACTGCACCTTTAAGATACTTAGATATTCAAACTTTGCATGTACAATTTTCATGATAAAAAATTAAAGACAAAAGATGAAAACTGCTTTATTTTAAATGGAAAAAAGCCCCAGATATAGCCCAAGAGTCAAGTTAAAGATTCAGAAGTCAGGGCTAGGAGGGGAAAGGAAGATAAATAATTTAGCACTAAGAATAACTAAAGCCTGTCAGTCTGCCAACTTTAAGAGAAATAAAAGGGTTTACAAGAATCCTAAGAGTTTTTACAAAACCTCTAGGGCTTTGAAAAAATAAACCCAGAACAAAAAAAAAGAGTTCAAAAGCATTGTGTGTAAGTAGATTTTAAAGTCACTTATTAAAATATGAAAACAATGGTATGTATGGATTCCATTAGCTCAAAATTAAGCTGTTCCTTTTGTGTTTTGTTTTCCATGCTGTAATTGTATACTGCAGCATCAACATGATTGTCTCTTTAATAGATGCATCTGCTTGTACGGGGCCAAAGAGAATGTGCTTATGGAGAGGCCAAAACATACTAGCTTATAATTTCAAGTGACACTGATAAGCCTGTTTGGTATTACCTGTATTGGCATTCAGCAATACACACATGCTCATTCCGTTCAGGCAAGCAATACTTTCATGTTTTAAGGGCAAAGAAAGATCAATTACAGCTGCCTTGGAGTAGAATGAATAATTTTTATGTGCTGCAGTGTCAATTTGCATGGTTTAATACACCACTACTATGGAAATAAAAACTTGAGGATGCCTCCTCTGCTAGCTCTTCTCTTTGGGCAGCTCAGTATGATTTCCTTCCACCAGAGAATCTTTTTTGATTCAGTCTAGTATGGCACTACGAATAAATACAGAGGTCCTTTGAATTGCTTTAAAATATAAGTTAAATAAGAAAACCTACAGCTACATGAAGATTTTTTTTTTAATTCTGCCATCCCAAGGTTGTATTTTTTTCAAACCAAAATGCAACCTTGTACTTTGCTGTTCCGATAATGTTACTTTTAAAGAAGGAATTTCAGAGGAAAGTCAAGTTCATGTTTAAGCCACAAAATTCTTTTGAATTGCATTGATTATAGTGATCATTCTATCACTTTAATGTCATCTCAGCTGGCATGTATTAAAAAGACATGCATGTGACAGCCCATTGATCCTTAATACTGGAGCGGAGGGAAAGAGCCTGTTAGCAATAGAAGCCTATTTCTTTAATTAGAACTGGAGTATCATTCCCTCTTTGTCTGTTAAAACTTTAGTAGTAATGCATTGCATACAGCACAGTAAAGGTATTAGAACAAGCCACCAAGTTTAGTTAAAAACAACAAAAACAACATAATTCAGGCCTGAGAGAACTGTACACATGAGCAATGGAGATGGGAGAGAATGGCAGTACAAATCCCTTGTAGCCCTCACTCGCTCACTGTGGTTGAGAAGAGCTTCTCTGGGGGAATGTTTTTTTCCTCTGTGGACTCTCCCATAAGCAAAAGCTTGGGTAGAAGGGATGGGGTCATTTCTGCTTCAGGTCCAGTACTATATCTTGAGTTAGGTGAATACAGAACTTTTGTGGGAGGGGGACTTTCAGTTAACTTGCACTCAGATTTTTAAATGAGTTCACTTTGGCCACACACACTCCTACTATGAGCAACTCAGTGGTATTGGCTCAAACATTTGCTGAAAGTGAATGGCAGAGTCATGTCTGGCAGGTATTTACTGACCCTGAATTTTAAATTCAGCTATGCAAAAATTTGTGCTGAGAGTGCTTCTCCCAGTATCTATGCAGAGAGCAGAGGCTAAGTCACGTGATTTGTCTGGCCAATTATAACTAAGGAACACAGTTCAAGCACGTAAGTGTTAACAATCAATCTACAGACATTTAAATAATTTTAGAAAAATGTTATGAACGCTTTGCTTTCAAGTAGCAAATACATGTGAGAATCACAATCTGCTCACAGATATTCCATGAACAAACAAAGAAACTGAGTTTGATGCATTACTCATTGCAAACTTTGTCCCAAATAGGAGGATTCTCTCTTGGTGGGCAGAAACATAAAGTCAAAAGATTAACCCTGAGCCCCTTACAAGGCAGGATCACTTCTCTGGAAAACACCAATAATATAAATAGAATCTTTCTCCAAAGATGAGGAATAGTTGTACAGATAACCAGTCTAATTCTCATCTCAGTAACACAGAGATAAATCAGGTGAAACCCCATGTATGTCAATGGAGTCAGATGCTTGTAAAATTGATGATATAAAAGTCTTTTGGGGAAATTTCTGAGCGCTCTTCCTTTTAGAAACAGGACTCGTTTGCTTCCACCACTTCTGCAGAAAAGCAACAGTATCCCTAAATTCTGCATAATTGCAGAGTGTAAGAGCATGGTCCTATTCTATTATCCTGTTGTCATCAATACGCACTCTAAAAATCAAAGGATCTGATATGTGGACTTGAACAGGTAAATAGCTGGGCAGTTATTTTAAGTTCATCTTCTGCTGCTTTCCGTGCATTACCCCAAGATGACAATATGATTCTGAATAGCTTTGTTTTTACTTTTGATATAGACATGGTTTGAATGTTCTGGGTTAAATTTTTATAAGCATTCAGCTTGCACACATACAAATCACAACAACAAATGATATGATGGATTTTACACATCTCCCACACACTGCTGAGAAAGTATACTTCTTTGATGTCCAGTTGGAATTAATGTTGGAAACTTGTCTAGCATCAGTGATTTCCCATTAAAGCCAGGTTGGTTTTGAAGAAATCACTTCTTGCTCCATGGTGATCCAACTAATGCTAAGCCTGCTAAATTTGCTATTCTCCTCCTAGATTAAATATTTCAATTTCAGTGAAGAATCAACTTCAAGTGAAATCATCAACAGGTTTAGGTCCACCATAAATACTTGTCCTCTGGTGCTTTAATATTATGGCAAATTGTCAAAATGTACGTTATTTCTGCATGTGCTTTTGCACATATCCTGTTAGGTCAAGATATTTGCTATGTGGTTTAATAGCAATATTTATATTTAATAATAATTAAAAAAAATAAAGAAGTCATAAGAAATCACTAACAGATAGTGTAGTTAAATCACCCTGAAAAATGGAGCTAGCTCTGTGACAGATCAGGAGTGACTTATGAATATGTGTGGAAGGGAAGCAATTGTCTTTGCTGCTGTTACTAGGGAATAAACATAAAGTGTTGTATAGTAGTTACTATGCATACACAATACGTTTTACTTGTTAATGACATATATTCATACTATTCCCATGTATTACACTGAAAATGTATCCCTAAAATCTATTGGCAACTTTTGACCCAGAAACTACTAACTGCCTTTTTTTTTTTTTTGGTTTGGAGGCCTCTCTGGGACTGCCTTGTTCAGTTTGAATTTATTTAGGACAAGCCCTCTTGGAGCCTAGTAAGTGGTACAGATCAGGTTCTCAGTTTGTAACCATAGGCAGGTGTTCTTGTGATCGTTTTCAAACACACTCTGGATTCCTAATGGGCTCAGTATTTCAGCTGTGCTCTTCATCACTTCAACTTGTCCTCTGGGTGTTTTAATTTGGAAACACAATCTTAATTATCACAGCGATGCAGAAAACCCCTTGCTGACTAGATGGGGCCATCTTTGACCTGCTAAGGTGCTCTATCAGGAGAGATGTAAAACAGAATAATTTGAATACTGGCAGATTGTCAATACTTAACAGTCTTCCAAATGCTGTCTCCTGCTGAAAACATCATGCAGCAAATACTGCAAAAAATTCACAAAGCAGGTATCCATTGTGATACGGGAGCAAACTGAAAGGTGATAAAGATTCACTGTTAACTTGTGTTGAAACTGAATGTGACTACAAACAAGCACGCAGACCACACATTTTGGTTTATTCAGATCAGACTGCACAGACTGGCGCAGGCTATTGGGCTATACCATTACCCTTGTAGAACCTTTTAAAGGATTGCAATGATTTTACTCTTTTAGCCAACTCATAATTTTAATGTTAATTTTTCTTTGGTTTTTCGTTGTAGATTACATTTCTGAAGCTGAAAGTATATGTTGAGAGTCAATGTATTGCCCATTTCTTAGCGGAATGCTTCATTTTTATTTGTGCCTCTTAAAAAAATCCAGATTGAATGATTATTTATAAGCATAGTTTGCTACCCTCCTAGATTACTTAAATTCTTTGCTACAGTATGTAACCTTTTAGGATGTACTTAAACCGCTGGCTACAAATAAACTCTACCAATATCTCATCATCTATTAATAAAAATAACTTAATTGGGCTGCTATTAGATATTTAATTGCTTTCACAATGTTTGTACAGTACTTGCCTATAAAGCTTTGAATAATATTGCCTTAATTCTTCTGAGTAAACTATCAATTCCCTTACGACAGACAAAAATCTGCATTCCACTTTTAACTTTCCCTGCGGTTCAAGTTAAATCTTTCAAGGGGCAGGTTTTTATTTTGTTGTGACCTCTCTCTCTGGCACTCTAAGTCCTCACAGATGATGGCTACTGAAACACTTAGGGTAAATTTTCAACATTGTGTTCAGGGAACAAGAGTTGTGCAAATAATTCTCTGCACACTGGTTTGAAAATGTAACCCGCAGACCTGTAAAAATGCAGATTTGATTGGCTCTGACTATTCTCCATAGTAGCTAGGTTTCTGCTTTAATTAGACCCAATAGGCCAGATCCTGAGCTATTATAAATCAGCATGACTCCACTGACTCCAATAGGGCTATGCTGATTTACATCAGCTGAAGATCTGGCCATCTTGTGTACAGATGCTTGCAATGTAGAACCTTGGTGGATTCTTCATCACTGACCCTTTTAAAATCAAGATTGGATGTTTTTCTAAAAGCTCAGCTCTAGGAATTATTTTGGGGAAGTTTTATGGCCTGAGTTCTACAGGAGGTCAGACTAGATGATCACAATTGTCCCTTCTGGCCTTAGAATGTGTGTCACTGTATGAACTGCAAATTAATGGACTGGCTAATTGACTGTAGGATGGGAAAAGGAATAAGTACAAGAACAAAAAATTCAGATTCAAGGTATTGGTTTTAATCTATAAAGTTAGGGCCACGCAGCACCGAATCAGGGAATTGCAGGAGACCCCCTATGGATGCCATTTAAGTCAGGTGACTTGCAAGTGGCAATTCAGAGCCATCAAGTTTAGGATTAGTTCACAACCTGACTCCTAGTTTGTATGTTTTATAATTTACTTTCAGTATATATGTCCAGAGCTGCATACAGCTACATTTACAAATAAACAAAATCTAAAGGTTGGACATTAGGAAAAAGTTCCTAACTGTTAGGGTGGTTAAACACTGGAATAAATTGCCTAGGGAATCTCCATCTCCGGAGATATTTAAGAGTAGGTTAGATAAATGTCTATCAGGGATGGTCTAGACAGTATTCGGTCCTGCCATGAGGGCAGGGGACTGGACTCAATGACCTCTCGAGGTCCCTTCCAGTCCCAGAGTCTATGAATCTATGAATAAAATAAAGAATTCTAGGAAATAAGGTTTTACAGCTGCAAGCTAATGAAATGACATCATACACTTTAGAAACATGAATATGCTCTGCGCTGCTCACAATGTAGTTTGTACATTTTCAGTTTAAAATTATTCATTTTTCTTAGGAGAGTTTGGATCTCCATTAGGATGGATGGCATTTGAGAAGGAGTGGTTCCTTCAAGTTAGAGAGAATGTCAATGAGAAAATTAACTGCCTGTGGATTGACATGGCACTTTGGTTTCCACTATGCAACTCATTTTAATGAAACTGAATTGCTTTCACTTCAGACTTTGGGTCAGATTCTTACCTCATCTTTGGAGTGCCCCTGCAATGAAGTCACTTTGGATCACAATTTGACTTCAGTTTGGTGGCACAGGTATAAATGGGAGCAGAGTCTGGTTCCTCCTGGCCTGCTAAAGCACACTCCAAATACACTATTGCATTTGGTTAGATACAGAAATCTTAATTAGTTCCTGCAAGGGATTAATTTACATATCTTCATCTAACCAAATGCAACAGTCTATCTGTTAACAGTATCCAACACAGGTCCCACTCCTAGCCTATGTGGAATTCAGTATGTATTGTGGGGTGTCAACTACATTTATGGCAGTTCCTGACAGTTTTCTATCCTGGTGTAATGCTGCAGCTATGTAAGCCTCTTCTGCACCTCCTAGCTAGACTATTGATACTGGTGGTTATACATGCTTATCAATATTTGTGCCCAATTCTAAAAGCTCTTGCCATCATATTCAAAATGCCTAAACTTGTCACTACCTGATTGTTGGGCAATATGTAAAGAATCTGTAACATAAAACTTTTTTCCACACACACACTGAGCTCTATTGCTGTCCTGGGGAAGAATAAAAATGTGTGTGGATGACATGGTACATATTATGACACAACCCTCTTGATTCCCATCAGTGGAAGCTGTGAGCTAAGGCAAAGGTTCAAGACTGCAGAAAGCTTTTAGAGCTGCAGAGATACAAGCACTGAAATGTAGCTAAGCTTTAAGATCCTGCACAGATGAAAGGTACTAGCTATCAAAGTTGGGGGCCAAGTGACCCCAGAGTGGGGAAGGCAGGCCAGAGACCTTGGAGAAGGGGTATACTGTATCTCTTTTAGAAGGCTATTTTGTGGGGATAATTGGGGTGGAATTTCCAGAAGTCCTAAATCTGTTTTCACCAAGACATTGAGAAACAGCCCATTGACATCAGTGGGAACAGGGTTAAGCCAACACTGAGCACTTTTCAAAGCCCTGCTTTAAAAAAGAAAGCAGAAGTACAAACAAAGTTAACAAATTAGGAAGAAGGGGCCAGCACAACTGTAACACTGAACAGTGAATCTACTGGCCCTCATCCTCAAACATAATTCTTTGGCATGGAGAGCCAGGACTTCCGACACCGTGCAAACACATTGCTACTGATGCTCAGAGCTGCAGCACTGCCAGCTCCAAATGATCAGGGGCAGAATCCTCCATTGTGGTGATTCTTAAAAGGTGACCTGCTAATATTTAGATGTCAGATTCCAAAAGCAGAAAGAGATTGTTCAAAAACATAACCAACACTGTCTGATTTACATTTTAAACAATTATCGCTTCTTGAAGATAGCTGAGAGAGAGATTTTCAGAGCTACTAAGTGGAGTTAGGCATCCATCTCCCATTGGGTGCCTAACTCCTCTTAAAGCTGCTGAAAATCTCCCTCTAGCTAATAAACATCTTAGTTTTTCTGCCACAGAGAATGACACCACAGTAGCCAGGAACTTAACTTGAAAACCACTGCTGTCCAAATAATGTTCCTTTACAGATTAACTTTCTTGCGCCTAATCTCAGTCCAAAGGTGCATTTCCTCATGGGAGGGTAGGGAGAATGGTTTTGAAAGTTTCACCAAAACTGGTTACTCTTTTTTGAGTTATAACAGGCCTTTAAACAAAGAATCACCTATAATTATTTAAACTTCAATCTCTCCTTGAGGTGGGTATTTATTATGTTATTATTTCTAGAGAGGGAAATAGACAGAGAGGTTAAACGACTTATGTTTGCACAGTAAGTCAATAAACAAACCTAGGAATAGAGCCCAGGAGTCTTGGGTTCCAGGTCTATTGCTCTAACTGCTAGTCACAACTGCTGTACAGAACCAAGGCTCTGTAGGGGGGGAAAAATTAGATGCCCTAATGCAGTGGTTCTCAAACTTTTGTACTGGTGACCCCTTTCACATAGCAAACCTCTGTGTGTGACCCCCCCCTTATAAATTAAAAACACTTTTTTATATTAAACACCATTATAAATAATGGAGGCAAAGCAGGTTTTGGGATGGAGGCTGACAGCTCGCGACCCCCCATGTAATAACCTCGTGACCCCCTGAGGAGTTCCAACCCCCAGTTTGAGAACCCCTGGTCTAATGTGTGCAATAATTCCAGCCCCTGGCACAGGATGATACTAATGACATCTAATAAAGCAGGACCACAGATGTCTGGAGCAGGACATCCAATTTCAGGTGCTCTTTATCTGCAGCTGCATGAATGTATAATGAATTCTTGCTACTGACTCCCTGTTATAAACCGATGACTATGCCATCTACAACAGCAGTTCCTACAATTTCCTTTTTGGCAGAATCTGTTTGGAAGCTGTGACAAAATTGCCAGGAGTAGAGTGCCCTTCAAAATATTCTGCTTGGCTAGATAGACTGTGAGACAACCTCTGAAAAATCCTACCGTGCTTCTGGGAACATAACTGACAAGGGGAAAAGAATCCAAACACCAATTCTCAAGAAAGGGCATTCACTGCAGCTTTCTTAATAAATAATAATTCTTTGCATTCACCCATCACTTTTCATTCAAGGATTCAAAGCATTTTACAGACATAGAAACAAAAACCATTGTGTAGTAGGTAAGTATATCATATCTATTTTTCACGTGGAGTCCAAGAGAGGATCAGGCCCACTTTTTCAAAGGTATTTCGGCACCTGTCACAGGAGCCTCTACTCATTGCAGGTGGTACCTCCTACTGGCCACATCTGGGGATTAGCCCTACCAGCCTGACACCCTCTTCTCGTGGTTCGTTGGTCCATTGTCTCACTCTTTCAGTCTTCATGGCTTAGCCCTCCAGACAAGCCACAAGAGTCCTCCCATTCCAGAGCATTATCAGTCTTTCCCACCATCCCAGGCAGTTCCACTGCTTTCGCCAATCCACTCCCTTGGTGGCTAGAACAAATAGACCCAGACAGTCTTCAAATTCACTACCCAGACCGTGCCACTAATTCAGTGGCTGGCAGAGGAACCCAGGTCTACTCTCTACGCTGGGTTCCATTCCAGGGGCTGTATCTCCAGCAGGTAAGATCTGTACTAGCACAAACCTTCCTGTTGCTCCCATGGACTACTTCGTACTTTGCCTAACCCAGGCTCGCATTCCTCACCCTTCTAGCTAACCTCCTATCTCCCGGGTCTGCTAGCAAACCCCCTCCTCTTGGGTCCAAATCCCTTTCTCTTATCCCAGGGACAGTGACTGCAGCACTCCTCCCTGCAGCCTCCTTTCTGCTTTCAGCTCCCTGGTTTTATAGAAGCCCCACCTGTTCCTGCACAAGTGAGCTTCCCTTAATCAGGGCTCTCCTCTCAGCTTTTCTATCTCCTGCCCTCTGCAGCCTAATAGGTTAATTGGCTCATATGGCCTACATTAACCCCTTCAGGATGAGCATGGGAAGCAGCTGCCATCACAGCAACCAACTTTCATTGATTTCAATGAGAGTTAGGTGCCTAACAATCGTTGAGGAGTTGGGCCTCAGTGACTTCTTGAGGTCCATGAAAGAGACACTGGCAGACCCAGCAGTAGAACCCAGGCCTGCCTCTAACCATCAGACAGTCCTGACAATATCCTAATTCAATCCACTCCTGCTTATCGGACACTATGGTGATGAGTGTGGTATAAGTAAGGAGATAGGTAGATTCCCCAGACACAGTGATGCCACATATTGCCTTTATCCCCTTGTTATCGTCTCAGAGGTTAGAAATGTTAGGCCATGGCTACACTGGTGCTTTACAGCGCTGCAACTTTCTTGCTCAGGGGTGTGAAAAAAACACACCCCGGAGCACAGCAAGTTACAGCGCTGCAAAGCGCCAGTGTAAACAGTGCCCCAGCGCTGGGAGCACGGCTCCCAGAGCTGCAAGCTAATCCCCACAGGGAGGTGGAGTACCTGCAGCGCTGGGAGAGCACTCTCCCAGCGCTGGTGCCAAGACCACACTCGCACTTCAAAGCGCTGCTGCGGGAGCGCTCCCACAGCAGCACTTTGAAGTTTTGAGTGTAGCCAAGCCCTTAGTGCTTAGTTATCACCGTAATAACCTGAGCCAGACAAGACACTCCTTTTTAATACAGATCTTACCACAGTGATCTATAGCTTTCTAACTCCACAGCTAGACTGCTGCTTGATGCTACCAGTGATAAACATGTGGAAATTTCCAGTAGTGAAAATGCACTGGCTTGTCTCTTGAGTGAAGTTAGCCATCATAACAGCATAACATGCGACTGACAAAGTGGGTATTCACCCACGAAACCTCATGCTCCAAAACGTCTGTTAGTCTATAAGGTGCCACAGGATTCTTTGTTGCTTTTTACACATCCAGACTATCACGGCTACCCCTCTGATATTTAACATAACACTAGTGATCCATGCTCTGCATTGGTTACCTGATCACTTCTAGATGCAGTTCAAGATATTGGTTATAATATATAAAACCTTAAGTCTCGGATCCCGTTATCTGAGTTTGCCTCCCTCCCTAGGTACCACCATGATGGCTCTGATCTGCTGAGCTGCTCTTGCTATTCATTCTTTGGACTGTGTTCTCCAGGGTAGGTGGCAGGATGTTTTTGGTGGATGGCCCAATCCTCTGGAATTTGCTCCATCTGGCAGTGTGTCAGAGCCATGGTTTGGCAAACCTTTAGGCACAGAGTGAGTCCTATCTGTTTGTTCAAGCTTTTGATTGACAATTAGATCATTTGTAATAGCAAGGAGTAAGGTGGTTGTTATTGGGATTTACATTGTCAGTACAGCAGTGGGTGTTTCCAATAAGGTAAGAAGTATCCAGATGGTGTGGCTAAGGGGCCATTACACATCATTAAATAAATAATACAAACACTGACTTTAAAAAGATGTTTAACTGCAACATACAATATCCCGGGGTTTCTATGGAGAAGCTTTGAAACAGCAACATACCTCTTCAGTCTTCTTTTCCCCTTTTAGCAACTAATTCCTTATTGCAGACATTTACTCAGTCAGAAATGGTAGCACACACAGCAGAAGATTACTGAGGTGTGGAGGGTAGAAAAGCAGGCTGATAAGGAGTTAACTGTGGTTCCCTCCCTCCCTCCTCCTTCTGATTTAGGAACTCCTCCATATGCTGTGTTTCATTTATTATTTCTGCATTGCATCAGGAGGGAAATATTCACACTGAGCCACAGGGATTAAAGACTGAAGCTCCAGAGAAGTCAGATCACATCCGTCATATCCAGCTGTTTCCAATTCCAACCCTTCACACCTGCTTTTATTTATTATTCCTCGCTAAGACAAGACGGGACTCATTTTTCAATCTTTAAACCTTCTCTTAAGAGGAAGAAGAAGAAAAAACAAAGAAAAAGAAATCAATCTATTACTTTCTCTTTTGCCTCTATGAGAAAGCCCACCAAGAAGAGATTAAAACAAACTACTGACATGGCAGGGCTCTGACCTATTGGGAAGCCACACAAATATTGAGGCTGGACAGCTCCCTAAAGCATGTGCCTCCAGCATGGCGGGGACTTCACGATGGAGCAGAAACTGTAACTATTGCAAGGATTTACTGTTAATGTAGATTCTTGTTGCAAGTTTTCTTATGCACATTTACATTGGTTTGTTAAGTTTTCGCTTCAGATGTGCAAATAACCACAAGGGGTTTTGGAAGAGGGGAGAGATCTCACTTTAGTTTAGGTTTTTCCTGGCTCCTACAGGGCTCTCCACTTTTACTTATCCTAGGCTGTCATTCCAGGCGCATGTTTGTATCCATTCCAACCACTCCCCTCTCTCAGTTTGGAGCTCTGCCTCTCTTCAGGACATGGACTGCCTCGCTCACCAAATAACTGTGTTGATTTTTCAGACAATGACTGATAAACCTTCCTAGCTGAAATCCACCGTGTCACTGTCTAGCCTTTTATCAGGGCGCCCCCTTTTATGGTCTTTTCAGTATATGCAGTCATTTTCATTACTAGCTCTTCACTTACTAGTAAGCAGCCCTTCAAACATATACCAGATACACAAATGCACCTTGGGCTGATTGCACAAACATCCTCACACTCCCATCTGCAGTTGCTCTTGTGGCATACACCTAACATACCAGCCTATCATTTCACGGTGCAAGCCATCTTGCTGGCAATCCATTGAGTCACTGTGTGGGAGACATTCTGATTGCACCCCCTCCCCGAATCTGACGCTCTGGATCTATTCACTAGCTGGACTGCCTCACTCACCAAATAACTGTGCTAATTTATCAAACAATTATTGATGACTGAAAACTTAGAGTGGGGTTTTCAACAGCACCTAGGGGAATAGAAACCCAACTCGCACTGAAAGTCAACAGGAGTTGTGGGGAAGGTCTACTTCCTTTAGCTGCTTTTGAAAAATCTTATCCCCAATAAATTTTGTTCTCCTTGGTAAGCTGTATGGCATATGATTAGAGCTTGTTTTCCAGGGTTTATTAATTTCATTTTTCAGGGTTTATTTTTAGCAATTTTTGAGGTCTGTGTAGATGTCACAAAACTGGGGGGTTTCAGGATTCTGATACTGTAATGAGAATATTTTTTAGGTACTTCCCAAAATTCTTATATAAATAGCATATACTTTAATTTTTATAATGTATATATAAGATGACTAAATGTTAGTTTAAGCCTCGTATGCTTGTTATTGAGCCACTGAGTTTAGCACGTCCCCTAGGGTGTTTTAACGCAGTACTGTTTCAAACAGCATTATATTAAAGCACACTAGGGAACCTTTAATGCACACCAGTAGGGTCTATCTGAACCAACTAATGTGTAGCACATTAGTGAGCTTTAGAAATCATACCCCCATAGTTCATATTCTGCTCCATGTAGACAAGTCCTGAGGTACAAGCCAGGGAGCAGGGACATCTATATAAACAAAATGCAGTGGGAAAGAGGTGAAACCAACATGAACTGAGTAATTGCTTCTGGTGTTTTTCCATTATTTGTTGTTGTTTTTTTCCTTCGTATTTATTATTTATATCAATCTCTTTATCCATGTTAATCAGTGAAAACATAAAATCAGAAGCCCTACATCTGTTCTAGAATTGCAGGGGCAGTGGTGGTCCAGGACTTACAAGTACACACAGAGTTCAGAAATTTCCATTATATACTTCTCCAGACAAAACAAAAACACACTTAGTTTAATGTGCTTTTTTCCCCTACTACTGTGAGATTTTCATCACCACTCTACACCCGCCAGTCACAGAAGCAGGAGCTCCAGCTCTTGGACCCTATGGGTCTGCTAGAGGCTAGGCAATCTCCACTGCCTCCTGGACCCAGACTGTGCTGATAGTGCTCTCCCTACAGGATGCCATTCCTGGAACTCCCCTGGAAAACTGTATTAATTCCTGAGCAGATTCACACACGTTTGGAGGCTGCCCAGCATTGTGCCCGACCTTCCTTGGTTCCACCTCATTGCCCCCTGGTGGTGTATGAACCTGTGCCCTACAGCAGGACACACTGCACAATCTTGGGAAATGAGGAACAGGACAACTCACTCTCCTTTTTGAGTGGGTAAGAATAGAGGTAAGAGGTATGGTGTGGATATTGGACTCCATGTGATCTATCCACTTGGGGATGTTTCCATCTGATTACTTACCCCAGCTATATAAGTGCATGTTCAGTATAGACCATGATTCATGCAAAAAGACTGGTAGATTAAAAACTGTGCAATATCCATGTCAGTCTTTTTTAATGGCTCCTTCCTTTCCATGAAAGAAGACTTTTAAAGAATGAAAATAACAGACTAGATAGAAGATATAGCCTTGCTGTTTTTAAATCCTACCATAATTTGTTCATTCTAGAATTTCATCAACTGACATTTCCCTGAAAAAACAGCTTTTAATTAATTATAGTTGGTCTTACTCCTTATTTGCAAATAATTTCATATGTGAAGTTAGGCTTATTGACGGCAAAGAACATTTTCTCTAGTCATTGCAGCCACAGATCTGGACTCAGGTCACCACTGGACTTAGTCTGTAATGCTCATTAATCCATTAAAAATCAGTTACTAATTCATCTTAAGTGTGAAGATTTCTGCTTTAAGAGAGAATAAAAAGAGTGTAGAAATCTAATGCACCTTGATCCTCTATTTATATCTTCTTTAGTCTCAGTTCTGTCTACCATATATTCTCAGAGAAAAACCCTCAGATATATGTAGAAATCTCAAAATTTTTGTGGTTTTTCAGAAGAACAAGAACACAACAGATTGACATCTGTAAAGAACAATCAGTGTTGTTTAGCGAGTCAATAGATACCACCCAATGAAAGGATCAGACAAGTTCTATGCAATTTTTAAATTGTTAAGTGGAATAGAATGGAATCATTTACTATGCACTTATGCTGAAGATCCATCCCTTTTTCAGTTTAAGAGTGTTACCTAATGACTATAGTAGGACACGGTGGCCTCATCTACTCTGGTGGTGGTTGTGAAGGCTACGTGTAGCTAAACGCTGCAGTGAAAAGCAGACTGCGCCCACACAGAGGCGTGTACCTTCCTATGTCAGTGAAAGGCTCTGGCAGGATGGAGGCAGCTCCCCACTGCTCGAGCCTTTCCCCATTGTCTCTTCTCTGCCACAGTCTTTCCTTGCTGCTGTAGACTTTCCCTCTGGTCGGGAAAGACTCTGGCAACAGGACGGCAGCAGGACACTGCACTGCTATTTTTAGCCCCTGCTTCGCCATGTGTATGGCACATAGTCACAGGGTTCAGGTGTGCCTTTGCTCACCTGTTCAGTGCCTTGCTGTCTACATTGCTATTTATACCCATGCCAGGGGTGTGTGAAGTGTAGAGCTACTGTATATATCTGATTCAAGAGGTGACTATTCCACTAAGGTTAATATAAATAATGGATGAACCCCGAGAAGGGAATACCACACTGAGTTCACAGCTGAACCTGTGCCCATGTAGTCTGGATGTGTGCAATAAGAAACCCCTATATCAATTGTACTACTGACATACTGTTGTGGCTACCCAGTCTCTGTAAAAGAGTGACACATTGACTAGATATACTGTGAAGCAATTGCCCATGATACAATGTTAAAAAATAGATTGTACGGTTTGCAGTAGCATCAAGTGTCTATTCAAGTGTAAAAAAAATTAATTGACTCCATCTGTATTGGGCTAATGACTGATTAAATGACTAATCACGGAAGTCTTAATTAAAACCATTTTTCTGTACAGAAGAGGATGGGGGGAGATAGGTGCTCATTAATGTGTTACAATGTGTGTCAGATTCCGTTTGTGTCATTTACTAACAGCCGTCAAATGAGTAATTATGCACAAGGTCATTTTGTGTAAACTTTCTGCATACATCATCAGACTGATTGGATTAGGTCTTGGTGCTCGACTGGGTTCTGCATGTGGTTGCATTTTTCCATCACAAAACAGGTAATTAAGATTGCTGAGAATAAGCAATAAAAGAGGTTGACATTTCTTCCGCCTCTCTTGCCCCATCCCCCAAGCCAGTGAAAAGATTCTTGCAGGACTTTCATATATTGTGGGATAAAGCCCCTGGCCATATTTACTAAATCAGGCCCATTCTCAGCAGCAGACACAATTTAAGATTATTCAGTAAATGACAGTGATCTCTTATCATGCTATGAATTTCTATAATATGCAAGGAATTTCTCTCATGAATCAAATGACAAGGCTACTCAAAAAGAAAGGGGGGGAAAAAAAGAGTCCTTTTAAGTAAAGGAAGATGGCAGTCTAAAATTAAGAGATGATTTTAGATTTTATTGGCTAGTCACTTGACTGCCCCGATGCTTAGTGACCTTTGCTATGGAAAAATAACAAACTCCCTCTCCCTTGACAGCTGAGCCCAATCTATTTAAAACAATATATTAAAATAAGTAGTAGATTAAAAAAGATACATCTTGAGCATTAAATAAGCCAACTTTCCACTTGCATGTAACTCATGCCTATGACCTATACTTTTTAATGAGAAGAGTTGCATATAAAATGCTACAGCTGTGTCAATGCAATAGAGGAAGTCCAATGTATAAAATGTAATATAGAAATAAAATTGTTTTCTCTGACTGTTGTCCTCCAAGTTCTAACAAACCACTCCTTCAGCCACTGGAAAAATGTTATATCACTAGTTCTAAAAAACATTACGGTATGCTAAAGATTACATACAAGACATTATTATATAAACTAAAGCAATTAATAAAGCTATTGTAAAATTGTGTGTGTGCGTATAAAAACAGACAATTTGTTGACATTTTCAGGTATAGACAGGTTACTACTATAGCAATGCAAGCGCCCAATCCTGCAAACACTATCCCCACGAATAAGTCTAACTTAATTAAGTCAAGTGAGGACTACTCAAGCAACTAGAGTTGTAGGATGAGACTTTAATTCAGTTCCTCTAGAATCAAACCAATCTGCTGATGTGGATTAAGACTTCTTCATAAATTACCACTTTACAAAAATCTGGTCTTCTGGCCTATAATGGTGATTGAGAGAAATCTGCAGTGACATTCACTATAAGCACATCCTTCTGTGAAAGTGAGGCACGTTGTTTTAGAGTATACCCAACTGATTCAAGACTATTGCTCAGAATATGGATGAAGAAATTACAGGGACAAAAAAGATGAAAAGAATCTTAGTCATGACTATGTAATTTCTGATTATACTTTTGGCTTGATTAAATGCTCTCCTGTCTAAACTCTTCAAAGTCATGTAGGTTAGATGAAATGTATATAAAAAGCATTACAGTTTGAGTCACTTGAGAAATTTTGCTATATTACCAGCTCCAATCAAATCTCAGAAACAGATTTCAATTAGTTTTAATTAATTAAATTGTAAACTTTAGTCAAATTTGACCCAGCATACCAAGTAACTGAAGAAAAATAAAATCAGTGACCACATATCTCTGATGATGCTGAAAGCAGTTATCTTAAAAAGGAAGATTTATTTTAATAATATATTAAATCCTAGAAATTATAGGATTTATTGAGGGATGAATTCAGCTCTGATGTAAGCAGGTATAACTCAAGGGATTAATTTGACCTTCAATACCTAAAACAATAACCAAACTCAAAGATGAACTATTTCTTAATCTGGCTGAAAAACATGAAACTTATTTTCATTAGAAGAAAAACACCTGCATTTTTAAAAATATAAAATTCCTGTGAACTCCAAAAATAAGTAACCTATTAGTCAGAGAAGATCCTTCAAAACCTGAAGCGAAATTTTATTTAAAAAAAATGGAACAATTCAGCACAATCTGCACTCCCCTTCTAATGCAAATGAAAAACTATTGCACAACTACTTAAATTACAGGGTGGTGTGTCATTCTTAATCTTCATAGAAATGTAGGAGTTCCTGTTTCAATCACTTCTATTGTTTGAAATATACCAGATGATAATGGAGTGGCTGCCACTGTGGGCAGAGATTGATTCTTATGTGAAGCTAATAAATGAGTTAATGTATAACTTGCTGTAGGTTACGAAGAATTACTAGACAGCGGAGAAGATCAATGTATGAGACAGCTGCAAGTACATTAGGTGACCTAATTGTCTGAAACTCCAGCATAGTCTCTTCTCATACATGCATTGATTATATAGGTTACTCATTAGCTTTGATGGTTTAAAAAGAATTAAACCAAGTTAAAAGCACTAAGGGCCAAATTTATCCCTCGTGTAACTCAACTGAGCACTACATTATGGTTAGGTTAGAAACTGTAGCATCCAATTTCTGGTATTTTGCAGAAATCATAACTTAATCAACTAACTTCTTCAGTTCTTGAACCAAAGTGATCGAACATGGTTAAACATCTATCGTAAGTTTGACTGTGTATAGAGGAATTCGATCCAAAGGGCAAAAGGAAAAATCTATACCAATATGTTGCTTTACAGAGCAAATACTTAGTGATGAAGAGAGCCTCTTAGCTGTCAAGTGACCGCATATTGGGAGTAGAACCATGCTAGTCACAATGATGGCAATTAAGAAGCATGGTTCTGACTGTACTCTGCTTGTGAACCTCTTGTCAACATGGTGATAGTTTGCATGGTTCCAGTGTGGACAAATGCAGTAGCAGAAACTATGCCTTACTAAACTAGTTCTAACAAGGCTACAGACTATTTTGTTGTTGTTGTTTTAACATGGTTGGGATCCGGAGACAGACTTTCCCCTCACACTATGCCTCCTCTCAGAGGCACAACACAAAACAGTGTTAAGCGCAGATGCAAATAGTGTTACAATCATATTTCAAAGCAACATCAGACATGATTACACCACATAGTGTGGACACAGGCAAAGAATTTCAGAATATATCACAAACCAATTAAGCATGTTTGCCAATAAGATGTCATAAAAATCTTTTAATTGCACTTCTCACTTACGATGGCATAGATTTGATATTCCCAGTTGCATTATTTGGGGCCAAATAATGCTCTCAGTTACATCCATGCATTGTCACAGAACTCAAAGGAAAACAATCTGCTTTCAAGCTTAGTTAAACCATGATAAATGCAACTGTGACATTTAAATTTATGAAAAAAATTCATGAGAGTGTCTTTTTCACTGAAATTTTTAAAAATACAGGGAACAACAGAACTGATTCTATTAGATGTATTTCCTGCAACACCTGGGTCTACACATATTTATGTGAAAAAAATGTTTTACAGATCTCTGCCTGTAAGTACATCTCAAGCTGAAATACAGCATAAAGCTTATATTGATTTATACCAAGGGTAGGCAACCTATGGCATGCATGCCAAAGGCGGCACGCAAGCTGATTTTCAGTGGCACTCACACTGCCCAGGTCCTGGCCAATGGTCCAGGGGGCTCTGCATTTTAATTTAATTGTAAATGAAGCTTCTTAAACATTTAAAAATCTGATTTACTTTACATACAACAATAGTTAGTTATACATTATAGAGCTATAGAAACAGACCTTCTAAAAATATTAAAATGTATTACTGGCATGCGAAACCTTAAATTAGGGTGAACAAATGAAGACTCGGCACACCACTTCTGAAAGGTTGCCGACGCCTGATTTATACTCAACAAGTGTAATAGGACATATCTTCGATTTTATAAGTACAGGCGTAGTCACAGTTAAAAACATTTCTCAAGCTTTTTTTCCAAGCTTGTACTCCATGTCAGATCCACAAATTCTCATAGTGACCTATATAATGATCACCTTTATTTTCATATTAAATGGCACATCCTAATTAACAAAACTGCAAGACACACATTAGCAGCTTTTTAAGGATCACTGCCAGTATGCTAATTACAGTCTCAGAAAATAAATTCAAAAGTTCAGTTCCAGACATGGCAGGAACTATTTTCTAGGTTTTATTTTCCATTTCTGGAACAAATGTTAGGTTTACACTCAGAGAACACATAGGGGCTGATTTTATTTAATTTATCAGCTCTTTTGGGCAGGATCTTTCTTTCTGTTCTGCCTTTGAACAGTACCCAGCATAATGGGGTTCTGGTCCAACAGTGGGGCTCCTACATGCTACCTCAATAGAAATAAATAGGAGTGGTAAAAATAATTTTCAGAGATGCTGAGCACCCACCGCTCCCATTGACTTCAACTGCAATTGTAAGTGCTTAGCACTTTTGCAAATCAGGTTCATAATGTAAGAAAAGAAGAGAACTGGACAAGGCATATTTAAAACTATTATCTGATATTCCAAATTCCTCCTTTTGATCTTTAAATATTGATTTGTTATTTACTTTTGTCCTTACACCCATTTATTTATTGTCTCCTCATTAATCTCTTTCAGTGTTTCTTTGGTGCCTTATATTTCTGATGCATTTTCTCAAGGAGGGATATTTCTAAGCTAAATTTGATTACTAGCAAAATACATGTGTAGATTTGCCAATTCTAGGTAAGCAGATGATAGGTCTTTCAATGTCTTTATCTTCCAACATTGCCTATGCAGTTTTTGTCTAAGGTTGATATATTCTTTCACTCATTCAGCTACATTCCCATTTACCCTGATTTCTTTTTTCTATCTGTTGAGCATTATCTCCATCATGTACATTTTCAGGCCCAGAGTTTAGCTCCTCTATCAACTCTTAAAGTTCATTTATAGTTCTTGTCCTCTATCAACTCTTGAAGTTCAGGAACCAGGACAATAGCTTATGCAAAATGGCAGCTGTTTATGATGATGGTTTTTGCTTTCCAAACTTATCTGTGGAAGACATTCTGTAGATACAGCATAGAGCGCTTGGGAGAGC
Source organism: Gopherus flavomarginatus (assembly GCF_025201925.1). Lineage (NCBI taxonomy): Eukaryota > Metazoa > Chordata > Testudines > Testudinidae > Gopherus > Gopherus flavomarginatus. The sequence continues at coordinate 5,625,855 of NC_066637.1, read as the reverse complement.
TTTGGTCTGCGAATCTTTCGGCTTATGAAGGCATACAGTGTAATATACATACAAAAAGCACCCAACACTGAATGAACAACAGTCTGAAACCTAATGTCTACCATCAGCTGTTATCTGAGGTATCAAGTATCAGAGGGGTAGCCGTGTTAGTCTGGATCTGTAAAAGCAGCAAAGAGTCCTGTGGCACCTTATAGACTAACAGAGGTTTTGGAGCATGAGCTTTCGTAGGTGAATACCCACTTTGTCAGATGCATGTAGTGGAAATTTCCAGGGGCAGGTATATATATGCAGGCAAGCTAGAGATAATGAGGTAGTTCAATCAGGGAGGATGAGGCCCTGTTCTAGCAGTTGAGGTGTGAAAACCAAGGGAGGAGAAACTGGTTCTGTAATTGGCAAGCCATTCACAGTCTTTGTTTAATCCTGAGCTGATGGTGTCAAATTTGCAGATGAACTGAAGCTCAGCAGTTTCTCTTTGAAGTCTGGTCCTGAAGTTTTTTTGCTGCAGGATGGCCACCTTAAGGTCTGCTATAGTGTGGCCAGGGAACCTCCCTGGCCATCCTGCAGCAAAAAAACTTCAGGACCAGACTTCAAAGAGAAACTGCTGAGCTTCAGTTCATCTGCAAATTTGACACCATCAGCTCAGGAGTAAACGAAGACTGTGAATGGCTTGCCAATTACAGAACCAGTTTCTCCTCCCTTGGTTTTCACACCTCAACTGCTAGAACAGGGCCTCATCCTCCCTGATGGAACTACCTCATTATCTCTAGCTTGCCTGCATACATATACCTGCCCCTGGAAATTTCCACTACATGCATCTGACGAAGTGGGTATTCACCCACAAAAGCTCATGCTCCAAAATGTCTGTTAGTCTATAAGGTGCCACCGGATTCTTTGCTGCTTTTATCTGAGGTATGTTTGTCATTATTAATCCTTTGGGCACAAGATTTACTTTCAGTTCAGCCTCTACAAAGATTTGGAAGCTTTTAAAAGTAGTTATTTTTGTTATTCTGTAGGTCTTCTTTTCTACCAGCTGTGGAAGGAAAGGGAATCACTCAATTAATCTTCTCCCAGTACTTTCTCTTCCTCCTGGAATACTAGTTTGATTAACCATGGAATGCAATGATGAAAACAATGAGATAAGACATTACAGTCCAGATATGCAAATCAGACAGGTATAAAAGGAAAATTTCCCACCTGAAAACTGGATTTCTATGACTCAGACATTTGTATTTTGAAAGCAGAGGTGGATGATTATAGGTTTCTTTGTGCCCTAAGGTTTTGAAAATCTTTAAGCTCATTAATATACTGTACTCATGCAATGATATATTTTGTACTAGGAACACAGGAATTGCCATAGTGCATCAGAGCAAGTGTTCATCCAGTCTAGTGTCCTATCTCTGACAGTAGCCAATAGCAGATACTTCAGAGAAAGGTGAAAAATCAGAGGTCCCCAAACTGTGGGGCATTCCCTTCTACAGAGGCATGGAGGAATATTGTGGGGGTGGGGCAGCTGGGGCCCAGGCCAGCCTGCATGGGGGGTGGGGAGGGAGTGCCACCCAGCTCCACTCTTGGCCCTGGCTGCTGGCCCCATGCCCAGGGTCCTGGGTGTTGGTCTTGGCCCCCAACCTCAGCTCTGCCCCTGCCCCCAGGTGTGGCCCCAGCCTCAGCTCCCTGTCTGTGTCCCCCGCTTCCAGACTGCGGCCCTGCTCCCAGCCCCAAAGGGCGGGAGGGTAAAGGGACAGAGGTAAGGGGAGGCACGAGGTAAAAAGTTTGGGTACCACTGGTGAAAATGGAGAGTGGACAGTTACAGAAAATAACCTGCCATAAGGGAATTTTCTTCTCAATAAGTGCCAGTGAATGAGTTGGCATAATTCCTGAATATTCATTTTATAATTTTTAAAAATACTATCTAAAGTAACTGAATGTCCTCAAAATCCATATAAGTGTCTAATCCTTTTCTGAATCCTGATGAGGAATTGGCCTTGGTAATATCCAGAGGCAACGGAGTTCCACAGGTTAATTTATAAATCATGTACAACAAAAAAAATCCTTTTATAATTTTCAAATTCATTGCCTTTAAATTGTATTGAATATTGCTTTGGTATTATGAGAGAGTAAACAGGAGCCCCTCTCTAAACAAAAAAAATCCCCTTTCTTTTCAATATCTCTTCATATGGAAGTCTCTCCATGACTCTAATAGCTTTTGTTGCCCATGCTGCATTGCCTTGGCACTCCAAGATTGTCCTCTTCAACCAGTTTGAAAGGTCATGACGAAGTGTCTTGTTCAATATCTAGAGGCCACTGCAAATCACAAAGAGGCTAAGCCTGCAACTCTTACTGGCACTGAAGTCAATGGAGCTGAGCTGTTCATGTAGTTAAGAGTTACTAGAATGAGCAGATAAAGCAAGACAGGGTTCCATGATAGTTATTTTATGCTTTGCTATTCTTCAGTAATAGAAAGGGGTAGGTGGATTCTGAGCAATGGCAGATTTCCCTAATGTCAAGATTTTAAAGAACTACATGTGTATCAACTGTAACCTCTTAAAGAGATAGTAAACGACCGGCAACAAACAGGAAAATTACAGCTAATGTCACTTCCATCACAACCGAAAGAGTGGAAAAGGGTACACATGGTATCTTAATCTTGCAGGTGACAACTCTACCATCTGCTCCAGAAGATGTCTCCTTAATCAGTTTGTTGGTAAGAAGAGATGCAAATTAGATATCACCCATTCTTCTATTTGTTTTGTACAGAAAGCATAATTTTTGCATGAACGTCCAACTGTGTTCTCATCCCCTTTATGTCACAGTAACCTCATTTATCAGTCATTCTTCTCCATATGAAAAGATCTATAATGAGGAGTCTGTCATTGCCCAGCTCCTCTGAGTCAGGAGTTTTCATTTTCCCCTAATATTTGCTGCTTCTGCTGCAGTTTAATTTGCTGTTGTCTCATACCACAGCATTTATGCAGTCACATCTGTGGATAGAATATGGAAAAGGCTTAGTGTTTGCCTTCAAGGTTGCAAATGGATTAGATGGAACTGAGAAACCAGATTCCTGATCTGCTACATTTTCAAAGGAACTCAAAGGAAAGTTTGATTCAATGTACTGAAATTATTGTGTAATTATTCCTGGGTAAGAAGTTATGGCATTTAAATACTGTTTTTCCAGTGGGTCAGCTGGGCAAGAACATCTGTAGGGGTGAGGCTGTTGAAGGAAAAATGAAGTCTACAATATATTACAGTTTTTTCTTTTAAATGAAAATCTCAAAAAGACAATAAATTATCCATAAAATTGCTTTTGCTTGCACATGACAAATGTAACATATTCTGGAACTCCTTTCAAAAAAGCTATTTCTAGGGGCATAATATTATGCAAAAGCCAGAAATAGTAATTAAATTTCTTTCTTATTTCACATCTAAGCAACAGGGATCAAACCCATGGCTTTGTATTCTGAAGATGACATTGTTATTTAATGGAAGCAATTTCTACTAGTGTCTCTAGATTTCAAACAAACATCTGAAGTAATTTATATACACTGAGCCAAATGCTGATATGATGCCAGAATTCAATTGTACTGGAATGGATCACCTTGATCTAAGAAGTAGGTAAGTGTCATGTGTTCTTTGTTAAGAGCCAGAATTTCAGTTATATAAATTCTATCATCACATTTTCAACTTTTAACATAATCACTATGTTGCCTATTGATAATGCACAGTACACAGAACATCTATGCTCTCAGCAACAAGAGCATAAGAGCTTTCCCTCTTTAACTTACACATAAAGGTTACAGTTACGTCTGAAAAACATGGACACACAAAAGATTAATGTAGCTACAAACTCTCCACAGCTCTTCACAGCTTGTTTAGAGAATGTCTTCCAGAGTTAGAACAGGAAAGAAAAATATAATTATCATAAACAGAAGGCTGCCAGCTATGAGTGACACAAACAGAAATAGGATTGTACTATAACTGCCTGAACAGATACATAATAAGACTGACACTTCCACCCTTTTGTCTTTACTGATTTTTCTGATATTCCTGGGCCTATAGCCCTAAAATTCAAAACAGTTCCAAGACGGTCAGAGGGGAAGACCAATGGGGCAGAATAAAGGCTGGGATATTCAGAGAAGAGATGTTGTAATCACTTAGAAAAATTAGATGCCTGCAAGTCACCAGGGCCTGATGAAAAGCATCCTAGAATACTCAAGGAGCTAATAGAGGCAGTATCTGAGCCTCTAGCTATTATCTTTGGAAAATCATGGGAGACAGGAGAGATTCCAGAAGACTGGAAAAGGGCAAATATAGTGCCCATCTATAAAAAGGAAAATAAAAACAACCCAGGAAACTATAGACCAGTTAGTTTAACTTCTGTGCCAGGGAAGATAATTGAGCAAGTAATTAAGGAAATCATCTGCAAACACTTGGAAGGTGGTAAGGTGATAGGGAATAGCCAGTATGGATTTGTAAAGAACAAATCATGTCAAATAAATCTGATAGCTTTCTTTGATAAGATAACAAGTCTTGTAGATAAGGGAGAAGTGATGGATGTGGTATACCTAGATTTCAGTAAGGCATTTGATACAGTCTCGCATGATACTCTTATGGATAAACTAGGCAAATACATCTTAGATGGAGCTACTATAAGGTGGATGCTTAACTGGCTGGATAACTATACTCAGAGAATAGTTATTAATGGTTCCCAATCCTGCTGGAAAGGTATAACAAGTGGGGTTCCGCAGGGGTCTGTTTTGGGACCTTCTCTGTTCAATATCTTCATCAACGACTTAGATATTGGCATAGAAAGTACGCTTAAGTTTGCAGATGATACCAAACTGGGAGGGATTGCAACTGCTTTGGAGGATAGGGTCATAATTCAAAATGATCTGGACAAATTGGAGAAATGGTCTGAGATAAACAGGATGAAGTTTAACAAAGACAAATGCAAAGTGCTCCACTTAGGAAGGAACAATCAGTTTCACACATACAGAATAGGAAGAGACTGTCTAGGAAGGAGTATGGCATAGTGAACCACAAGCTAAATATGAGTCAAAAGTGTGATGCTGTTGCAAAAAAAGCAAACGTGATTCTGGGATGCATTAACAGGTGTGTTGTGAGCAAGACATAAGAAGTCATTCTTCCACTCTGCACTGGTTAGGTTTCAACTGGAGTATTGTGTCCCGTTCTGGGCACCACATTTCAAGAAAGATGTGGAGAAATTGGAGAGGGTCCAGAGAAGAGCAACAAGAATTATTAAAGGTCTTGAGAACATGACCTATGAAGGAAGGCTGAAAGAATTGAGTTTGTTTAGTTTGGAAAAGAGAAGACTGAGAGGGGACATGATAGCAGTTTTCAGGTATCTAAAAGGGTGTCATCAGGAGGAGGGAGAAAACTTGTTCACCTCAGCCTCTAAGGACAGAAAAAGAAGCAATGGGCTTAAACTGCAGCAAGAGAAGTTTAGGCTGGACATTAGGAAAAAGTTCCTAACTGTCAGGGTGGTTAAATACTGGAATAAATTGTCTAGGGAGGTTGTGGAATCTCCATCTCTGGAGATATTTAAGAGTAGGTTAGATAAATATCTATCCGGGATGGTCTAGACAGTATTTGGTCCTGCCATGAGGGCAGGGGACTGCACTCGATGACTTCTCGAGGTCCCTTTCAGTCCTAGAATCTATGAATCCATGAAAGGGATAATTTATTTCTCCTATTGGTTTGTCTGTGTGACAGTTGCTTGGCAGAAAATCTGGCACTTGTGTGGGGAAAAGTTGTTTTTCCTCATTACAGGCTTGTTTTACAGTCACTGAATCTCAGCTCTGATGAGATAAAAAATGCCTTTTGGGGCTTGTAGAGGTGCGCAGACTCACCCAGTGGCGCTTCCTGCTGGTCGCCTCAGGAATTAGCTCTCCAGCTGTCAGAGCGCCCTCTGCAGGCCGGTGATCTGCCTTACCATTGCTGGCCCTTGTGTCCCTCCCAGGACCCCGGTAACCCTTTTACTGAGTGCTGCTCCCTGGCAGAACCCCCACAGTTCTGGGTCTTCCCCTCCCAGGGGAACCCCCACCCACTATCCCCACTTCACCTCAGTCTTGGCTACTGCCCAGTCTCCATCTAGCCCCTGTTCACTGGGCAGACTGCAGTATAAGCCGCTCATCACAGGCAAAGGGGTTCAGACCTGCTGCCGATGCCTCCTCATGGGTTGCCCCACTGCAACCCTGGACCTACTTGGCCTACAGTCAGGCCTGCAGCCTGGGGCTTTCCAGGCCGGAGTTCCCAGCTCCTCTGGCCCTTCCCCAGCCCTGCTCCCAATCTAGGTATTTTGCTTAGGTCCCTGCAGCCAGGCCCTTCTACAAGCAGAAGGAAACTGACTGGACTTCTGGCTCACTGCCTCTTATAGGGCCAGCTGTGCCTGATTGGGGCATGGCCACAGCTGAGCCTACTTTCCCCAGTCAGCCCAGGCATCTTGCCCCAGCCCCAGCACCAGCCCTCTCCTGGGCTGTTTCAGGCCCCGCAAGGCAGGAGTGGGTAACCACCCTGCTACAGGGCTAAATATTGGGTCTTCTATAACAAGTGCCCATCCCAAGAGAGGTTGTTGGGTTGGACCAACAGAAATAAGACACGGTACCCTGAAAGCGGAGGAGGCGAGAGTGCATTGGTGAGGCTAGGGGGACCAGGATGGCTGACTGGTTCTTGTGTTTGTCAGCCAGGTATATTTAAACTCTACTTGGGTTTTTCAAAGGCCTGTTAGACCTTTAGCTGCCCTGTCCTCCCTCCACTTAGTTGTAGTACAGGAACTGAGTTTTTCAGGATGCTATGGGTCTGAACAATCACTTATTTGGGGATCAGAAAAGAATTTTTCCTGTTAGGCCAAAATGACCTAGATTCAGTGGGCTTTTTCAGCTTTCCCGCAGCCTCATGGAGGCCCAATTGGGTTGAAAGGAATAGGACTTGAAAATTTAATATTAGGAAAGGTAAGACTGTTAAACTCGTCACTATGTGTAGCCAGTGGCTAGTGTGGATAAAGGCTAAAAGGGCCACCTCCTAGCTGAGACCCGGTATTTCAGTGGTGGACCTTGTGCCTGTAGGACAAGGGGAAACCTGAAGTCTTCGTGGACTGAGATAACCCCTTGGTAGTCATAGGGGTGTGGTTTCAGAAGTCACCTGAGGCCTAGGGGTAGGCTGAGAAGGATTTTCACCAATTTATACATGGTTGGACCCTGTAACCCCACCACACTGGATCCCATTAAATGCTGGGTATGCAAGAGTAGGGGTTGGCAAACAGTGCCCCATCAAGCATTAATTTAATAAAGTTGCAGCCTGATGCTTAAAATCTGTCCCTTGTGTCTGTGGTTCATTTGCTGCTGTGTCCTGATTCTCTGAACTGTCTACGCAGTCAGCACAACAGGGGATTGAAACAGTAGGCAGCCTCAATGTTGTCACAGATGTTTTTATGACATACATTGGTAAAACTTTTTCAACAATTACTTTTGGATACTGTAGACATAGCAAAACTTTTCAGTGATGAAACCAGTACAGCTAACATTGGGTAACCACAGGACTGGGAGTCAATGAGATTGCTTGGCTTCCTCTGCTTTTCCTTTAATACATTATGATGTAGCTTTATTGATTTTTCCTTACAGTATCACAATTATTTTTGTTATGACAGAAAGCAGCTATCATCAGAGATATGTGTGCTGTGATTCCCCAGCCAGTGAATCTATCCCTTGCCCATCTCTTGCTGCAGAAAATTTGCTCCAGAATCTAGATCTTCATATAAAATAATTTTTTTCTATGCCTCATGTTTATGAAGATTATATTTGTTAAGGTTAACTAATGTACTGATGTCTGCCTGAACCAATAGCTCTGACAGAAGTGCCACATTTCTTATCAAGCTGACAAATTAAACATCAGCATTGTTCATTATTTCATTGCTGACCAACGCAGGAGAATGACAATCATTCTAGGAAGATCTGCATGAGCAGAGTCTCAATTTGAAGTTTTATTTTGAATGACGGGAGCAGGGGCAGCTCTAGGTATTTTGCCGCCCCAAGCACGGCAGGCAGGCTGCCTTCGGTGGCTTGCCTGCGGGACGTCCCCAGTCCCGCAGATTCGGCGGCACGCCTATGGGAGGTCTGCCGAAGCCGCGGGACCAGCGGACCCTCCGCAGGCATGCCGCCAAATGCAACCTGCCTGCCGCCCTCGCGGCGACTGGCAGAGCACCCCGTGGCTTGCCGCACCAGGCATGCGATTCACATGCTGGTGCCTGGAGCCGCCCCTGGACGGGAGTATAGAGCTTGAAAGAGTACCTCTCCTTTTCTTTCCCCAATTCAACCTCACAGACCATAAGAAAATATGATCACTGCATGATCACTGTTGCCCAAAGCAACTCTGAAAAACTTTACTTGCCACACCGTTCAAGGAGACACTTTTTTAACATATATTTATTTATTCTAAATCATTCCGCCCACCCCAATCATCATCATCACCTTGATAATAAGTAAACATAGATTTTATGTCTCGACTGGTAAATATGAGAGCAATTTTAGAAGCATGATCTAATCCTCCTTTACTTATAACATTTCAAAGAGAAAAACTTAAAAGAGTTTAATCTAGAAACAGAGTTGAAGTTAAAACATATACACACACTTCCCGTGCAACGTGCCCTGGTACGTGTGGTTCAGTTCACTGTCACATCCAAATCAAATATTTATAAATGTGTATGTTCGAAGTAAATTATAAAAACATTAGAAATATATTGATGTAAAGTGTGAAAGGCAATATTATATGATAATTATGGCAATGGTCGACAAAGAGAAAACAGAGCCATGTCACATCATAGAAGCACCTGTTGCTTGCTGCATAAAGGTAAGCATTGCTTTAAGTGGAAAGCATCCTGCAGCTGAGCAGTAGAAATACTGATTCACACATACCTGCTGTCTACAATTTTCTCCTGTGAGACTGTCATCTTCTCAGCTTTCTCAGCAGATATCCTTCCACTTGGCTTTTTGCCTCTTTTCTAGAGCGGAAAAAGGAAAATGTATTTCTGCACTGCTCAAGGGGACTGCCAAAAAGTGGAGTTGTAATTTATGATGTGCTAATGTTTTCCTTTGCATTCATAACTGAAAATAACTACTAATGCAAAATCATCATTGCTTGGATTTGGTGGCTTTTGATTTGCATATATGCTCCAGATTCTGCTATAACCTTCATGTCACATATTTATTCCTGTAAGCCAAATTTGGTCCCTACACCTACAATATCAACATCCCTTACATTTCCGAGGCAAATCACAGTAAGGGATATGAGTTTATACAACTCTGTATTTTTAAGAATCTAAGACAATTTGGATCATCTAGTCTGACACTGTTCCTGCATCTTGTAGGATGTTGCCTACTTTATTCCCATTAAGTTTTTGTCTCATTGGTATATGACTGTTTGCAGTGATGGAGTCTCATCCACCTCCTTTGGTGTAGTCCTGGCCACAACATTACTAACTATTAAGAACCTTCTCTAGAACTTTTCTTTCTTTAACTTCAAGCCATTGGTCCTGATCCTACCATCTTTTAAAGGTATCTTGTAAACCACAGTAGGCCAAACTCTACCTCTGTGCACAACCCTACAGATATCATTTCACTTTTTTAAATTAATGTTTTCTTTTCAGTTTCTTCATTAAAGTCATTATGGCTGATCACAGAATTTTGAGCTTGGTATTTGATTGGGCTGATATTTTTAAAGCATCAGTAGAGTAGGAGAAATTATTTTTAGAAGTCTTAAGAAAATGAATGATTGTTTTAAATATTTTTCCACATTCACACTGTATTGTGATACAGAGCCTATCGTTACTGCTGCAGGTAACATTGATTTTGACAAGGCTGAAAGGTTGATCAGTTTTACTTGTCTTTTTCTTTTTTTTTTCCCTTAAACATTGTTTTGGGTCCCATCCTGCAGCAATATATTGCAAAGCCAGGGAAGTTATGATCAGGAGCATTACTTGAGTCTGATATTTTTCCCCTTTTTTTTTTTTTTTTTATTCTAGTGATTGTCACAGGAGAGATGTTGTTATCTTGTATTTTTTATCATCACAGATATTATAGTTAGCAACTGAACATTACAATTATTTAAGTTGATTTTAAAGTCAATTAGATTTCAGGAACTTTCAGCATTATATCTTACTATGGCTAAAATCTAATCTAAAGAGAGCTTTTTAACCAGTCAAAAGTTATGATTTTGGTAGTTATCTATTCATACAAAATACTGTTTGCACTGAAAAAATAATATATTTGTGCTGTAGTTTTACTCTAGTTTTCTATATGGAAGAGTGGTCTACTTGGCTCATGTCTGGTTATTTATTAATTATTATTATTTCTATCATGGCAGTGCCTAAAGGTCCTGGCTGAGATCAATGTCCCATTGTAGAAGATAGCTCTTGCCCTGAAGAGCTCACAACCTAAATGGGCAAGACAGACAAAGGGAGGGAGAAAAAGAGATTTGCCACTGTTGCTGACAGAGCTGGAACTGAATCCAGATTTCCTGAAACTCAGTCATGCATCTTATTCACAAGACTATTCCTCCTCAAACACGCTCCACAATTTTACACCATTAGTATCCTATCAATACTCTGGATTCTTCATTTTGGCTCTACAGCTGCTGCTGAGTCAAGAACACACATGAAAATCTACAGAGATGAGTGCCTTTTCCCATGCTTTGAACATATAAAGCCGTATACTTTGTTAATATTGTATTAATCTGTATGAACTTCACATCAACTATGAATTCATGTGTAATTTCTTTTTTCCAAAAACTTGCAAAAGAACAAGTAAGTATTAGCTACTGCAGGATTTTGCAGAAAGTTAGATGGGCCTTTCAGAGGGCTTGCAAATCATATTTAGAAAATGAGAATAAACAGTGCGTCACCATCATGGTCTCACATTATCTTTTGTTTAACATGTAGGTGAATGTGTTCGCCTTCTCCAGAAATATCACCATTTGGAAAGTGTCACTGGAGATAATGTGCAAAACCAGTCTCTCCCTGTATTTTTAGGTAAATTATCATTAATTACTTGTTTGTTTATATCAGAAAAAATATTATGGTGCACCAGATTTCTCAAAAGAACTCACAGTTGCTCTCTTTTGCTGCTGTTGATTAACATGGGCATCTGGAGGGACAAAGTTGCTAGGAAGTGCAACACTAACAATTAACATTAGTTATTCTTGCCTGCCAAATTTGACTTGTTCATGGCCGGCATTTTTCTTTATGTGAGAGCAAAGCAGTTATTTTTTTCCCCACCGACATCATCACAGTGGAAGAGCAGATCTGGGGCTTGGGCTTGCAGAATTATCCAATGATTAATTAACAATATTGATTTACAGAGGGAACTGAGACAGCTGATAAAGTGTCCAGTTTGCTTGGGTCAAATTAAAAATGTTTTATAATGAAGTCTTCTTACCTTGTTTAGTTCATCCAAAAGCATGAATGGTTGATAATTAGCTGGAGGAGGTGCAAGCATGATGTTTCTGAAAACAACACAGCCACGCTCCACTCTCTGACTGGCTAGAGGATGGAGATTTTCACCTTCAAATCCTGAAAAATGACAAAGGAAACACATTTAAGAAACCAGCAACAAAATGCTATGAGCATAAATAACTAACATAACAACTGTTAATGTATCCTTATGTGCCTGATTCTGCCACTCTCACTCATGCTGAGTAATACTTAACTCCATAAGTAACATAATCGCTTCTCAAGGAGTGAAGATACTACTCAAAATAAATAAGGGAGACAGAATTAGGTCCTGTTATATTTTTTACAAAGTAATATACCGTAGATATTGTAGGAATTAAATGTACTGTACAATATGAAACTGTTTGCCTTTTATGCAAGTGCCAAGACAAGTATCAAACCTTCCTTTATTCGTATCTATATATTTAATACCCTACTGAAGTCTTGTAATTCACTCAGCAGATGTGTTTTTATATTTGACAGGGAGGGGGAATCTTCTTTGTGACCATCTGTATCTTATAGAGACCAGGAGAGAAGATGTTTTACATTGCTAATTTATGGCACTGCCTACAACATTTGGAATTGGCTGAAGTAGATATGGCAAGGCCAGGCTATTGGAAAATGCTTTGCTTGCTTAACCTAGTAGTTATGCTCAGAAACAGTAAGTGTTTTCTGCATAATAGAAACAAATCAAACATTTGTAAAAAGCTAATATGGATTTACATGTATACTCCCTTTATGAAGAGTGACGGCAACAGCAAATAAATAAATATATTCAGGGATATTAAAACACTTTCCAGACCTTAAATAAGCTGCACAACATCCCGAAAGAACAGATAAATATTATTAGGCCCACTTACAGCGATGTAAACTGAGGTATTGAGGGTTACGTAAATAAACTAAGGTCACACAACTACTCAGTGGTATAGCTGGATATAGAAATCATGGGGCCAGAGTCTCCATCCTACATGAGCTCTGCTCCAGTACAGTGAAGAGGAGGCTGTCGGAGAGCTGGTTGTGGCTCCCTAATTTAAACCACATTGCCCTCGCATATCCTAGAGGAGCAAGGGAACAGATGTAACTTACACCACTGGCATAAGGACCCTCAGGCCTTGTGCCAGTGGAAGATTGGGAGTAGTAGAGATCTGTTCTGCCATGCTCTGCCCCACCTCTGTAATGCCATCTTCTTCCCATTACACTGATGAATGAAGGAGGACAGTTGAAGGATAGTGAAGCCGCTTCCACCAGCAGAGAGTTCCCTACACAGGAGGCGGTCTCTGCTGGCCATCTTGACTGATGCGTTGCAAAGTGGAAACTATAGCTAAGGGGTGCACACTCCTCGAAATACACAATATGCAAAGAATTCAATCTCTATTTAATTGTAGCTCTTCTGGCAAAGTATTGCTGTGAGGAATTTGGTGGTGCTGTAGATTTGTCAGTCCTAGGAATGCTATAGGAAAAAACATTGCTTGCTTGGTAGAAAAGAAACAGAGATAGAAATGGGAGGATAAGGAAAGATGAGTGGCAGTATGCAAATCAGGCACCCTACAGTATATTTATCCAAGAAGATTACAGTAGTTACACAGTATAAATTCAATTCTGCAAGGCTCTGAGTGCCCTCAACTCCAAGTGACTTCAATAGTACCTCCAGGAGATGCTGAGCACCTTGCAGCATGGAGCCCTCCATGAAAACCAGATGTGCACCTGACAATTATTTCCCTTAGTTCTTTAACTTGCTTTGTTAATGCTGAGATGACAGGTGGTTAACTGCTTCATGTTTTCAAGCAGTGATGCCTGCCATGTTTGCCTGGTTTAGCCTCTCTTAAATTGTGTATACAGTAGTGATCAAGTTAAACTGTATGGCTGCCTTTCTAGAATGGCAACCTCCACAGCAACTGACTAGGAAAGCGATAACATAGTCAGTCAGGGCATCAACATGTAGAAAAATAAGAAAAAGTCTAGAAATTAGATGCCTCATTTTTTATTTAAAATAACAAAGTCAACAAAACGTATATGGTGCATTCATTAGACTAGCATGGCCATGTTTATCACTCATAAACTAACCTGAGACATGGAAAAATAGGAATAAATTATCTCTGATAATATTTTATCCAATGTAGCATTGGAAAAGTTAACATTTCCGTGGATAACATAACTACGTCAAATATTAATTTTTCATGTGTGCAAATATTTAACAAATTCAAATAAAAAATCAAAGATGTTTGGTGAAAGCTTCTTTTTTTCTACCTTTATTTAACAGATTAGGGCTGATACTAATCTCCCACTAGTGCAATTCAGCAGTATAACTGCACCAAAGTCAATGAAGTTAAGCTGATGTAAAATTTATGTGAGAGAAGAATCAGATATATTGGCCTAAGTGTTCAAAGTTGAGTGACTAAAGTTAAGTTCTTAAATTTATATTTGGGGATCTAAATAAAAGTAGTCTAATTTCCAAAGGATTTGAGCATCTACAAGCTCCAATTCATTGCAATTAAATTTCAAATTGGAAAATCAGGACACTTATTTAAGTGCCTAAATGCGGATTTAAAAGTCTAACTGTAGGCAGCCAGATGTGAAAATTATGGTCATCATCTTCTAAAACATAAGAACATGAAGTATAGAACAGTTCCCCTCCTCTTCAAACAAAAAAGAACCAAACTGTCATCATTTATACTTCCATGCACACAAGAAGGGCAGTAGCTAGAAACGAAAACAGGGTAGAAGAGTTCTACCTCTCTTCTGGCTACACCCCACTTCCCCTGGGACCAGCAGACAGATTGCTCTCATGGTGGAACTCTGGAGGGACATTCCAACATGGTGTCTAGGAGTTGGGAGGTGTCCTCACATGTAACTTCTCATCCTGGAAGGAATAATTTGCATGGATTGGGGTGTGCTGTGCATAGGGTGGAGCAGAATAAAGTTGCCTTTGCCTTATTTCCTGAACAAAGCTGAAAAAGTGTTAGGAAAAAAAAAAGCAATTTTTGTATATAGTCGTTTATAAGCCGACCCCCCAAGATGGTAAGTAAATATGGAAAATTTTGACCTGTTCATAAGCTGACTCTATAATTCAGGGGTCAGCAAGCTTTGGCTCCTGGGCCATCAGGCTAAGCTGCTGGCAGGCCAAGATCGTTTGTTTACCTTGTGTCCACAGGCACGGAGGTAAACCTAAGTAAACAAAGTGTCCGGATGCACCAGCTGCTTACCCTGATGGGCCGGGATAGCAACTCGGCAGGAAATTTTTTGGGGAGGGAGAAGCTGGGGGTCAGGGGAGTAACCTCTGTGACCACCCCCCACATGACCCCACCCCTAGCCCGGGACCCCCCCCACTCTCCCCATCTCATCCCTTCCCACCTTATCTGGGGAGGGCTAAGGGACTAAGGGGAGGATGTCTCTGGCTTGGCTGGAGCTGTTCTGGCAGGGTGGTCAGTGCGGTTGCAGTCTGCTCCAGCGAGCCAGACTGGGCGGCACGTCCACAGTACGTTCCAGTGGGCTGGGCCGGGTGGCAAGACTGCAGCGTGCTCCAACAGGCCAGGTGGTGTGGCCACAGCCTGCTCTGGGGGGTGGGGCTGAGCGGCATGGCTGCAGCCTGCCAGCCCTGGAGCTGCAGCTGCTTCATAGGCTGGAGGGAGAGCAGCATGGCCAGGAGCGGAGAGACTCTGGGCCCGTCTCTTCCCTTCTGGCACTGCTAACTGTGCTGCCTCTGCTGGAGGGAGGGGCTGTGTTCCACCTCTCCCTCTCTATACTCGTTCATAAGCCGACCCCCTTCTCTGGTGCTTCCCTTTTTTACTAAAAAAATTCAGCTTATGAACGAGTATATATGGTAGTTTGTAGTTACAATCCTTTATCCTAGGAAGAAAATGTTAAAACAAGGTGCCTCTACTTGCAAGTGATGCAGTTATCTCTGTGGTGCGTTAATTTTATCATTATATGACATTATAAAAAGTTAAGGCTTTACTTCTGCAAGGACATTCTTTAACTAACATCTTTCTCTCCATTAGCTTTTGCTGTAGTAGCAGTATTTATGTTCCAGGCAATGAATGGGAACCATATTGCTTGCAGCATAATTTCAGTTTCTTAATGCACTAATAGTTTCAATAAGGACTCTGTATCCACTAAATTTGACTGCCTCTTTTATTGACAACTGTTGTGCAATACTTTTTTTAATAAAGTATCTAACACTGAAAAGGACCCTTAATACTGCATTTTAATGGAAGAACCTGTATAATATATACTAAGGATGTGGAAACAATCTTAGAAAAAATAACTGGCCTTAACCAAACTCGCCCCTTTTATAGTGAAGGATCATGTGGAGGGAAAAGGTGCCAGTGACCTTCCAGGGAAGGAAGTGGAGAAGGCCCAAATGCAAATAAACCTCCAAACTCTGCCTGAATGTTTGAATCAAGCCTCATGAGGTTTGCCAATAACTAATGTTTATCCTTCATTATGTATTTCACGTTTGTATATGTAAACCGTGCATTAAGAGCTGAGGAGACACAACACTGTGGTTTGGTCAGCAACTCCTGAATTTTAATCCTGGCTGAGACAAGAACTCGCTAAGTGACCTTGGGAGAGTCGTTTCAATCTCTGTGCCTCAGTTCCCTCACTTCTAAATCAGAGTAATAGTACTGATTTACCTCACCAGGGATCTGAGGATTATTTAACTGCACAGAAAGTGCTTTAAAAGAACTAAGTACCATAGCTGTTAGACCTAAAAAAAAAGTCTATTAAGTCATCTAACCCTTCTTCCGCTTGGTAATAAGTCAGAGGTGGGCAAACTACAGGCAGGACCATACTGCCAGGCCCCCGAGCTCCTGGCACCTCCCCTGCTGTCCCCCTCACAGCATCAGCTCACTCGTTCCGCTGCCGGTGAAATACTCTGGGTGGCGGGGCTGTGAGCTCCTGGAGTAACGCAACTGCAGAGCCGGGCCTGACCCAGTGCTCTGAGCTACGTGGTGGCGGCATGACCCGGCTCCAGCACTGCTAGCCATCTGTGCTCCAGGCAGCATAGTAAGGGGGCAGGGAGAACAGGGTGGAGAGAGGGCAGGGGAGTTCAGAGTGGTGATCATGAGGCAGGGGTGAGGATAGGGATAGGGGTGATCGGGGGGAACAGGCGGTTGAATGGGGGCAGTGATCCCGGGGGGGCAGTCAGGAAGGAGGGTTCCTATGGGTAGGGCTCCCCACCCTAGAGTGAGGGTTCCTAAGGGAAGGGCACTTTGAGCTAGGGTGTGGGTTCCTATGGGTAGGGCTCTTGGAGCTAGAATTAGGGTTCTTATGGGTAGGGCTTCCCGCCCAAGGGTGAGGCTTCCTACGGGTAGGGCACTTGGAGGCAGGCTTAGGGTTCCCATGGGTAAGGCACCTGGAGCTAGAGTTAGGGTTCCTATCGGTAGGGAGCCCCGCCCTAGGGTTCCTAAGGGTAGGGCACTTGGAGGTAGGGTTAGGGTTCCTATGGGTAGTGCTTCCCGCCTTATGGTTAGGGTTCCTATAGGTAGGGCAGTTGGTGGCAGGATTAGAGTTCCTATGGGTAGGGAGCCCCGCCCTAGGGTTAGGGTTCCTATGGGTAGGGTACTTGGAGCTAGCATTAGGGTTCCTATAGGTAGGGCTTCCTGCGCGAGGGTTAGGGTTCCTACGGGTACTGCACTTGGAGCTAGGATTAGGATTCCTATGTGTAAGGAAATTGGAGCTAGGGTTAGGGTTCCTATGGTTAGGGTGACCCGCCCAAGGATTAGGGTTCCTATGGGTAGGACACCTGGAGCTAGGGTCAGGGTTCCTATGGGTAGGGCTTCCTGCCCTAGGGTTAGAGTACCTAAGGGTAGGACACTTGGAGCTATGGTTAGGGTTCCTATGGGTAGGCCACTTGGAGCTAGGGTTAGGGTTCCTATGGGTAGGACTTCCCGCCCTAGGGTTAGGGCTCCTATGGGTTGGGCGCCCTGCCCTAGGGTTAGAGTTCCTATGGGTAGGGCACTTGGAGCGAGAGTTAGGGTTCCTATTGGTAGGGTACCCCGTCCTACGGTTAGGGTTCCTATGGGTAGGGCACTTAGAGCTAGGGCTAGGGTTCCTATGGTTAGGTCTTCCCGCCCTAGCGTTAGGGTTCCTATGGGTAGGGCACTTGGAGCTAGGGTTAGGGTTCCAAGGGGTAGGGCTTCCAGCATAGGGTTAGGGTTCCTAAGGGTAGGGCACTTGGAGCTAGGTTTAGCATTCCTATGGATAGGGCTTCCCGCCCTAGGGTTAGGGTTCCTAAGGGTAGGGCACTTGGAGCTACAGTTAGGGTTCCTATGGGGGAGTGGATGGGGTGGCAAGGGGCAGTCAGGGGAAGCGGTTCCAGGGGCAGTAAGGGGACTGGGAGAAGGAGTGGTTGGATGGAGCAGGCGTCCCAGGTGGGCCCTCAGGAATGAGAGGAGGGGTTGGATGGAGCAGAGGAGGTCCGGGTGCCGTCAGGGAAGAGGGAGCAGGGGTGTGTGGATCGGGCAGGGTTCGCAGAGGGGCTATCAGGGAACAGGGGGGGTTGGATGGGGCAGGAGTCTGGGGAGGGGAGCCACGGCCCCCTCCCCTAACTGACCCTCCATACAATTTATGAAACCCAATGCAGCCCTCGGGCCAAAAAGTTTGCCTACCCCTGTCCTAAGTATACAAAACTGTAATAATTAGCTATAACTTACCTAGGTGCTATGTGACTCCAACTGCCTCCTCATCTATAACCAAGTTCTCCTAGCTCCCCTCCTCAGGCCCCTCTTGCCTTCTTATATCGCTCTCAAGTTGTGGTATTCCCCTATTTGACTTTTTTCAGAGTCCCCTTGACATCTGCTGAATCCCTAACATCTATATATTAAAATGGAGTCTATGCCCTAAAACTATTTGAGAAACTGTGATTGAATCAATATTGAAAAAACTAACTGGTCAAAGAAAGGTGTTTAAAGCTTATGATTTCAAACTGCCAGGTAGGATACCACATTTTGGTCACCTCAGAAACATTGTGTTCTTGTTTATTTATAGGAATGTTCATTCATATCTCTGTAATGCCAGATTGCCGACAACACTACACAAAACAGATATCGACAACAGAGGAGATACTGTCATGAAGGATGCATTAGAAATACCACAGACAGAGACAAATTTCCTATTAAGATTTACATACACGGGTTCCACATCCTTGAAGCAAAGCAAAGTAGAGCCAAACCATCCAAACTGTCAAGTCATTCCTTAAATCTTCCCTTCCTGTCTATTTTAATTATGACAATTATGACTCAATCAGCAAGATAAAGGTCATTCTGTCACCTCAGGGGGGTGAGTGCCAGCAGGATAACTGGGCTCATAATGACCACAGAAGATAGGGCAGCTTGACCTCTCTGGGAGTGAAATGTCGATTAATTATCTTTTTACAACCAAGTCAATTATAGCATACTAATCACCTGTGTAGGACATCAAGCTAGAAGGTGTGGGAGAGGGTGGGGGAGGAATCATCAGCAATAAGCAACCCTCACTTAGAGTGACAAGGCAGGAATCGTAAAACTGCAGATGTGACACCTAATAATGGGGTGTAAATAGTTATTAGCTGTTTATAGCAAAATCTAAATGCTGTAATAATTTCTTCATTTAAGTGAACTTTTTAAAAAAAATAATAAAATGTTACCGGTCCTAGGGGTAATAGAAATGTCTCACTTAAAGGTGACCAGACACACTGCATTAGTCTTTAATGCTAGACTCAATTAACCAAGAAGCTTCATTCATTAAAGAAAGGATTGGTCGGGGGCGCGGGGAAAGGGAGAGAAAAGTTGAACACAAGACAAATTAAGTAACAAGTATATGGTGGAATTTAGGAAAAAACAGTATTATAAAGCTTTATTTCTTTAACTCTAGTAACATTGGATCACCTCAATGTTATACTGGTCTCATGGAAAAAGATTCTCTGCGGCGTTGGTCAGTACAGTTGCTGCAGTAACTTTCCCATGGGCAGAATATACATTAATGTGGATCATTCCCCTAAACATACGTACACAGTGATTTACAACATAAGACAATCTGAAAAGCGCTATATATTATTGTAAAAGCTACATTTATGATACTCTTATGATACCCAAGTTATGCCTGCAAAGTATGGGTATGCATGTACAAATAGGTAAATGCATGTGCAAAATATACATAAGTACTGTGACAAAAGTGCATATTTGTACATGTAAATGTGGTTTGCGTGCACACTATACAGGTCCTATATCCAAAAGAAACAAAATAAACCAGAACAAATTCAATGCCACCTCTCTTTACATCGGGGTAGGCAACATATGGCATGTGTACCGAAGGCAGCACGCAAACTGATTTTCAGTGGCACTCACACTGCCTGGGTCCTGGCCACCGGTCCAGGGGGCTCTGCATTTTAATTTAATTGTAAATGAAGCTTCTTAAATATTTAAAAAACCTTATTTACTTCACATACAACAATAGTTTAGTTCTATATTATAGACTTTATAGAAAGAGACCTTCTAAAAACGTTGAAATGCACTACTGGCACGCAAAACCTTAAATTAGAGTGAATAAATGAAGACTCGGCACACCACTTTGGAAAGGTTGCCGACCCCTGCTTTACATTATACATACAATAAAATGGCAAAATGATAGCAAAACTCTTTTCACAAGAATTTCTGTTAAATGAATCTCAGAGTCTTGCTTCATTTACTTCAACATAGATGTTAGAAAAAGAAAGAAAACATTCAGAAGTTTTCTAATCCACCTTCCTACCTAGTGCAGGATTGTTCCTAACAATATAGGGTTTTAGCCTAACGTATACAGGAGGTAAAGACAATATTTATTTTTATGCCAGCTATCAACATTTTCCATCATTACAAAGCAAACAACATGGTTTGAAATTTTCAGAAGTATCCAAGTGACTTAGGAGCACAAGTACTACTGAAAGTCACTGGCATTCTGTGCTCCTGAATCATATCAGTACTTTTGCAGATTCCACCCTTGGAGTACAGATGCATTTCTGGAACCAGACGATGGGATATACTGATGTAGCAGCCATGTTAGTCTGCATCTGCAAAAAGAACAGGAGTACTTGTGGCACCTTAGAGACTAACAAATTTATTTGAGCATAAGCTTTTGTGGGCTACAGCCCAACTTCTTCGGATGCATGGAATGGAACATATATATTGAGGAGATATATATACACATACAGAGAGCATGAAAAGGTGGGAGTTGTCTTACCAACTCTGAGAGGCCAATTAAGTAAGGAAAAAAAAGCTTTTGAAGTTTTGAAGCTTATGCTCAAATAAATTTGTTAGTCTCTATTCATGTACCAAAGACACTAATATCAGGTTCAATTCTGTAGGGCACTGAATTCCTTCTGGAAGCTGCAGATTTCAGAGTGCTCAGCACTATGCAGGAGGCATTCAGTACTTTGCAAGAATCAGGCTCACAAGGGAGAGCTGTGGCTCAAAGGAGTTAAAACAGGAACCTTAGCGCTGCAAACTCAAATAAATCTGTAGAATTGCAAAAGACAAAATGCAATCTTGATCTCTTTTCCATTCTTTAACACAGAGAGTACACTGTTTCTAAAGAGATGCTTTTCATTGCACAGGGCTCTTAAAAGGTATTCTGAAAGGAAGAGCACTGTTTGTTCCACCTGCACTTTCAAGAGCACGCTGCTAAAGCTTGTATTGTATTTTATATAGATTCTTACACCACAATAATCACCATAGTACCTGAGTACCTTGCAGTAGTGCACTAAGCAACGTGACTAACATCTGTCACGGGTTTTTTTGAGTATTCTATTATTTTAGAGATATTGTGCTTTTAAAGAGCTGCTTTAAAAAAAAAAAGGCTGTACATTCTGTACTGCACCTAACCCAGAGTTACCAGCGCTCTCTCTTTCCAAGATTATTCTGCACTTATGTTTTTCTACTACCATAATAGAAAGCTGCTGGTTTGCGCTTGCCTTACAGCCAGAGTTCTGATATGGCAGAGATGTAAATGGAACATGCAACAAGAAAACGTTTCTGTTGGCAAACCTCTTAATTCAGGTACAGTCAGGATCAACTTCTGAATCACAGGTACTGCTTTGGGGCTCAATTCAGAAAGTACAATGCCATGAATAAATATAGGCATCAGTTTTCTGACACTCCCACACTGCTTCCAGAAACCCAGGCAAATTGGATTTAAAGGAGCTTAACAGTGCACAGCTTTTACTATGGCAAATGGAACAAACTGTTGCTATGAGATACAAAATTCAGAAATCATTTTAGATCACGTTCCAGATTACCAAAACCTAAAGGAAACAACTGATTAACATTGTCTTCTGCGTGGAGACCTGATCTGTAAAGTGGCTAAGTACCCTGAATATCCATTGCAGTGAAGGGGAGTTAAGGATGATCAGCACCTTGCAGGAATGGCTCAACACCTTTCACAGCAAGGTCAAGTAAGAAACAGACTGTCCAGATTGCTTGGGATAATACAAGCACTGAGGCAAAATATGTATATCCATATCACTCAACCATGGACAGCATATTCTCTAGGGTATGTTCACTGTCAGTCATGACAGGGGAAAAGATATTATGTTCTATTTAATTTCTTTCCCCCATACAATTCACCATCTTTGCCAATGAATTTCAACCCAGCAA
Source organism: Gopherus flavomarginatus (assembly GCF_025201925.1). NCBI lineage: Eukaryota > Metazoa > Chordata > Testudines > Testudinidae > Gopherus > Gopherus flavomarginatus. Next base: position 5,603,751 of record NC_066637.1, on the reverse strand, counting down.
CTTAGATCTGATCTCAAACTCCACAATATAGCATGGTTAATGAATAAGCAGAGCACTAGAAAATTGTGGGACAATAAAACTGAACTTCTGCAGTGTTTAGTGTTAGGGAGGTTACTCCTTACCAATGTATGCTAAACATTTGGCACTAATCAATTTTTTAAACAAAAGTGAAAGATAAACAGTGACTATATTGGCTTTGGCCCTTATATCACAGTTTCAAACACTTCTCTATCCCTTGGGCCATATTTCAAAGGCCTTCTGCTAACAAATCAGTTGCTATGTATCCAATAGTATAATGGTGCCTGTAATGCCTACTGTATGCCTTTGGGTTTAAATTAAGTTGGTGTTTCCATTACACACCCCAATTTCAGGGTCAGATAATTTGATTATTCCAAATTACACTGAATGGAAAACATGCCAGTGGAAACCCAAGGAGGCAATACTGTAAGTGTTAAAAGACAATGGCAAAACTGTGCCAGCGGAAGCCTCTGGAGACCATATTAGAAACTGAAGGCAATGGCCAAGGAGTAATTTAGTATTTTGCACATTGATCTGTAATATATATTAAATACAAACATTCTGTTTAAGCCAATGTTAAAGAATGTCTGTAGCTATGCCTGGTTGCTAACATGTGGAATGCTAATGTCATTTGGGCCAAACAATGGAAAATACATGTACAGTACACACATTCAAATAAGTTTAAACTATTAATTTTTTAAAACTTACTGTATTTTGCCAATGTTCTGAAATGGCAAGATCCCAAATACAGTTCAGCTGTAGATTTCTTCTGGGACAGATAACTGTTTGATACCTAGTGACCAAGTTTGTTAGTGTAAGCTTTGAGAAATGACAAGTCTGTTTCTAATTTATTTTCCAGACAACAGTTTACATCAATCTAATATGATGCCACCAGAATAAAATTTGCACCTGGCACAAAAGATCCCTTAGTGGCTAATCACTGTCTGTTTTTTTTCATTTGAAATGGCTCCATCTGGTGTAAATTGCACAGGACTGGTATCGTTAGCTAGGACTCATGCCTAGTTTGCTGATACTGCTTAAACTGGTTTCATTTTGTTCATCATAAATCCTGTTTGAAAAGCTGTTGACATAGCCAAACTGGTATTCTATTAATTAAAGTATATATATATAAAAACTAAAACTATAATTAAGGTGAATTTATCTCTTGGTACCACTTAAAAATACAGCTGATGTTAGAAAGAAGTGTTCAAATTGCCTATAATAAAAATGAGCCACACAGAGCTAAACTGCCAGATTTTCCATAAGGAAAACACTGCACGTTTCCAACAGCAAAACCCAAACTTCTCTAATGTAAAACACAGGCAACAGATTTAACAAATAGTTTGCTTTCACTGCTGGCTCAAAAGCATGAAACAATGAAGACCAAGATTTCAATCAACCGTTAACTTACAAAATTATGTTCCATTTGAATCCTGCAAAACTAATATCAATTAACAAACAAAAAATCCTATGATATGTCAAAGCAAGGTTGTAAATTAATTTGACAAAAGCTATGAAATTAAGAGCTAAAGCTGCTACTCCATCCTTAATTCATGCCGTTGAATCCGAGTTGTCTTGCCACAGGGAAAGGAGCTTACTGAACATACTGTATGTGTTGTAATACCTATGAACAAAGGTTAGGGGGAAAAAAAACTACCAACTGATCAGGATGAGATTCAAAGACTGGATAGCTGTCATGACTGCATTGGCACTCTCTTAGCCAGAAGGATGTGCATCGAGAATGATTTAAAGTACTTTAAAGAATTGGAACTTGGTCTTACACATGAGAAAGTTGTACCAATTTATCTATATGGGTTTAAACCATTTAGTTAACTTAATGTAACCCCCATGTGTGGACAATTTTACTCTGATTTAAGAATGACTTGTATCAATTTAGCTTAACATGACAAGGAATCAACTTTAGTTAAATCAATATAAGGTACTGTTAAATAGAAATAAGCATCCACATATGGGAGTTGCAGTAATTTAATACAACTTTCTTGCAGGACAATGTGTTGGTGCACTGTGACAAATTTCTGAAGTGTCACAATAGGAATTGAAAAAGGTGAGTTAAATAAACAGTCTTCTTGTGACTGTAGTGACCACTGGCTAGATGGGGGCCATGCACCACTCAGCATAGGAGCTTGTATCCCATGGATCTGTGAACATTTACTTAGGGCTGAGAATGTTCTATTCCACTTCACTGCCACCAAATTTTGTTTTTCATAAAGTTCTTACTAAAATGACAGCTTTTGCATCCTAACACGAAATTAAAATTTTTAAAAACACAGGGCCACCAGCACCAACTATGCCAGAGGAAGAGTTAAAAAAACCCTTGGTCTTCCGAAATTTCCACAGCTGCCACCAGCAGAACAGTTACAGGTGGGCAGAGGTAAAGGCAGGCAGATTGCTTTCCTTTACCTCACCCCAAACCCACTGGAACCAGGCATTCTATCACCACTACCATGCATCCACTCCTCAGCATGCCCACCAGTACCAAGGCTTGCGATGGTGGAGCACAGAAACCCAGAGCTCCCTGAGGAAACCTCAATAGCCAGAGCTAAGGAGCAGCGAAGTAGCAACACCTTTTGAATACACTGAGTCCCCCAAGCTGGGTCTCACTGCCTATTCCCTCCTGGGACCTTTAACTCTTTCCCTTGCTCCCTAACACTCATTGTACCTCTACCTAGATTGTGAACTCTTCAGGGTAGAGACCAAGCCTTGTTTATTTTGTGTTGAGAGAATACAAAAAAATCACTGAACAGAAATTTTGGATTTCAAAAACATTTATGTTTTGCTAAAATTAAAAGAAAGAAGAAATCTTTTTTCAATAACAACAAGACACAAAAGATCCTATTTTTGATGAAAAAAAACAGAGCACTCGCTCCACAATGAGCTGCCATCTCCGCTGAACACTGAATCCACTGCATTGGAGATCTCTCTCACCTTTTTCACAGGTGAATTTCTCCCACAGCAAAGCACTTTGTGAAAACAAGTATTCCACTGAGAGAGGGGTCAACAATCCATTAAAAATTATTCTACAATATATATTTTCCCAGACTTAAACCTCAAAGCATTGTGATTTCAGGATAAGATGTTTATTAACCACTCAGAATACGGATTCTTAAAAGGCCACAGTCACATCTGAACTTGAGGTAGAGGATGCTGATACAATAAATAAAAAAATTAATACTTAGTTCTTATAGGGCCTGATCCACAGAAGTGGGTATTCACCCACGAAAGCTCATGCTCCAAAACGTCTGTTAGTCTATAAGGTGCCACAGGATTCTTTGCTGCTTTTACAGATCCAGACTAACACGGCTACCCCTCTGATGCTTGACAGTTCTCAAAGTATTTTAAAAAGGAGCGTAATTATCATTATTTCCATTTTATACCTGAGAAAATGGAGATACGGGGAAGTTAAGTGATTTGTCCCAGGTCACATAGCAGGTCAGCAGCAGATCTAAGACTAAAACCCAGATCTCCTGACTCACACTCCAGCACCTTATTCATTGGACTGTGCTGCCATACAAGACCTGATTTCATTTTCCAGAAACCATTAGCTACAAATTCCAGTACAGTTGTAATAGGAATGAACTAATACGGATTTTTTTTAAATTACATAATTGTTGTCAAGCCCCTAGAAACTGTCACACTGATGAATGCTTTAAAGCCAAAATACTTCAAACTGTCTTGCAGATGAGAAAGACAATTCCGCAATACAATTTCAGTTTGTTGGTTTTTGTTAGTTTTTTTTTTTTTTACTATAATGTAAGGTTATCTTTAACGATGTGATTTTTTTTTAACGTTCTCAAATCCAATTTGCAAGGAATTGTTTGAAATGTATATGCTGCAGCCAGTCAGACAATAACAGTTCTGCAATTATCAGCACCTGCATTACGATTCAATGGATTTAAATTACTAAGGGACCATGGCAGATACCCTACTGGCAACAATTAGCATAAAAAATGTTCTACAGTTTAAAGCTGTGGGTGGAAATTACAAAAGGTTAACATACTAAATATAAAAATCTTTTTGAATATAAAATCAATGTGCTTTGTTACTAAAATCTGGGTACTGTAATTTAACCAAAATAGGTTTTTGAGTATCTGGCAATCTTCCATATGAATGAGATAGATTTTTCTTCGAAGCAAAATGCAGAGCAGCCAATCTGAAAGTTTTTTTAAAAATGAAACAAAACGTAAACAACTAAAGTGTTTCATATCAATAAAATATTCCAACATGCTATTGTATAATGAATATGGAGACAGATACTGAATCTGATTAAAGGTATAAATCTTTTCACTAGACATTCAAAGACAGGTGTATTATAATGGTCACAGCATTAAAAGCTAGACATTTCTGGGTTCTGCTCAGTTCTAATATTAAACTAATTTCCTCTGGGACCTTCCATCAAGTCACAATAGGACAAATTCTCAAAAGTGGCCTCTAATTCTGCGGGCCTACATTTAGACATTCAAGGCCTTGTTTTTGCTGAACAACTAAAGCTCTCAATGACTTGAACAAGAATTATGTACAGAAGGATAGACGGTAATGGAGAAGTTAAATTCTGATTATTAAAATGACTGAAGCAGAAAGAAGTTTTAATTTCTGAAAACAGCCACAGTGGAACGGACATGCTAGATGCCCATTCTCAGGGACAGAGTATCTCACACAAGGCCCAGCCTCTTGGTCCAGTCCATAATTATGTCAATGTTATAATTTGGTTTAACAGGACACAGGGTGGTAGATGGTCCTGCAGGAACTTTGATCCTAGATTAGTGAGGACTTTGTCTTTCAAAATTGAGTCATTTCAACTGTCATTGACTAACATGCTCCTTCATGTGTCTCCCATGGTGTTTGTCAGATGCTGGTGTACATCATTCTTCATCTCACTCATATTATAAGATGAATTTCAAGATCTTGTGTTGTATTCACAATTCTTCTTGCTAAAGAAAACTGGATGGACTTCCATCAGAGATTCACTGTTCATTTACTGGTCTGAGGGATCACAGTTGGAGTAACCTGAAGAGCTTCATTCCTGACCCCGCATCTATAGTGCTAAGTGCCTGCTATCTCAGGGAACAAGAGACCAGAAAGAGAAGTGAGCACAAGTCCATCACTATAAGGCAGAATGTAAGGCATTATCTCTAAGCTAACTCAAACCTTTCCAAAGTATTTCACGAAAGTATGTATCATCATAAATTCTAATTCACCACACACATATTATATGTTGTTTTCAGGACAGAAATATTAGAAAAAGTATCTTATGTAGAAAAGTAGCAGTATAAGTGAAAGCGGAGAAGAAATTTGTATAGCAAGAGTCTAATTCCAAAGTGATGCCTCATTAAACTGAGTTAATGGGGATGTGCTTGAGAAACACCAAGACCCCTTTTATCACAATTAGTGCCACATCTCTGGCACTCCCTGTTAATCTAATAGAATCAGCATGTTCAGGACTAGCCCAGGGTTTTTAATTGCAAAATCGGCAAACACATTAATCATCACTTTATAGCCCTGTTGTTGTGGTGGAGAAATGAGATTACAGAAATGTATTAGAGGTCACAGACGGGAACTCTCACAAGCTTATTTATACTTTTAGTCAAACAGAGAAAAGAAATATAGACACATCACACGTTACTGTAAGATGCTGCTTCCTCTTCCTGTTCCACCTCCCCCCTTAATCCTTTTATACACATGTGGGCCCAGGTCACTAACTTCTATATGCTTTCCAGATATAAACCTGTACAAGCAGGATTTCCCTTCCCCTTTGGACAGATGGCTTGCCTGCCATAAAGATTTCCCAACATTACAGTGTACTTATTTTTAACAAATGTTAAGACTGAGCAAACCACAGATGGAGAGTGACCTCATAACCTCAGAAATCTTAAGGGGAGAGTGGACTCAAAAATGAATGCAAAAAAGTGTTAACCCTCTGAATTCAAGAACTGCCATTTACCATTTTTTCACTAGCAGTAATTTTTGGTTAGCAGGTCAAATCTTGGTTACATTTAAGTCAATGAACATTTTGTTAATGTCTTAACTGGAACCAGGGTTAGCCTGAAATCAGAATGACCCTTTGTGACCAGGGGTCAGGCTACCATCATGCATTGAACCTTGAGCTCTCATGGCTGTGCAGCATATTTCTATTCAATCACTGCATCTGCAGGCTGATCAGACATTTTTCATAGACTCAAAGGCTAAAGGCCAGTTATATTCTGCTTAGCACAGAGAGGTGTAAACCACACCTCCCTGCACTACAGAAGACCTTGGTCCTGGAAAGGAGATTAATCTTGAACAAGAGCAGGTAGTGCTTTTATTCTCTACTGGATACATTTTGTGCCTTAGCAGCTCTGTGAACACTGGAGGAAGTGGGGGGGGGGAAGAAGGGGAAGGGTCTGAATCAGACCACCTATGTAAGGTGAATGACTAATCCCTGAATTTAAATGTCACTCAATCCTTTCAGGAACAGAAACAGAGCAAGTAGTGCATATACTACAATAACATAATCCTTTTTGTGCTATGTTTTCTTGGCTGTGTGTCTAACAAAAGAATGGTGACATACTATCTATACTGGGACAGAACAAAATTATCTTGCTTGAAAAAATACAGTTGCATTTTATAATTGCCATTTAAATATTTTTTAAAATCACAACTCAGTCCACGAACACAACACACAAGGTGCCTTTGAAACACTTTGGAAGCTACAATTTTGGGCTCTGATTGTATAAAGTCCTTACTCAGCTGCTCCCTTGAAAAAATGCTACGCTGAAATCTCACTTGCTAAAGTAATGGTTTAGAGCATGTTGGCTCTGTTTTGTTGATCTTTCCCAGTCAGCAGACAGGATTTTGTCAATTGAGTTTCTCATCTTTGGAATGGATTCCCTTTGGCCATCTGCTACAGTATGAGTCTGGGGGGCATTAGATTGAGACTCATTTATTTCATTTAGTGCTTTGCTTCTGGGTCAGGTCTTTCTCTCCCCCAAGAGCTAAGATACCAATTCTCGATAAAGAATAGAGATGGTAGTTTCTATTTTATTTCTGCCTTCTATCATGAATAATACATGTAATTTATGTGTTTTAATTTTTGCAATGAAAACATCTAGCTGCTAGGATGATAGCTACTGTAGCAAATAATAACGTAAATAAAATCCAATATGAAAAGCATTCTGATGTGTACATAACACAGCAGTAACATTTTAAAAAGAGAAGCAATAAGGCCTAGTAGAAACAATACTGGTCTGAGACTCAGGCTACATAATTTATACTCCTGCCATTGGCCTTCTGGGTGACCACGGGCAAGAACTTTACCTCACAGTGCCTCAGTTTCCACATATGTATAATGGAGTCAATGATATTTACCTCACTTGTAAAGTACGTTATTATTATGAAACAATTTGTATTTACAATTCCTTTTATTCTTAACTTCCTTCAGACATGTAAATAAAAATAATCTGCAAGGGGAAAATAATCTGCAAACATAGTTTTACCTGTGCAGTAAATGGACACAAAGTTCATGGGATAATTTTTCTCTATGCATTCCTCCAACAAAGCTTCTAATGCAAATACTTCTTTATGTTCACATAAAACTGTGGAAATAAGAGCACTGGTCTGGGAACAGCATTTATAATATTTTGTTCCAGCTGCTGCAGAGGCAGTTGAGCGAGCATTCAACGTGTCCTTTGTGAGTCCCATAAAAATAAGCCTTTTATCGTTATTTCTGAGTGGCGGATTTTTTTAAAACTATAGAAATTTAGAATGCAGAAGATTTTCTCCACCTATTGTAATATTAAGATAGGTCAACTGCGGTGCTTATAAACCTTGACAGTGTCATTTTAAGCAATATTAAAAGAAATTACAGTGGGAAAGGCAAATGCTGTATTGCTATTACCAGTGTTACTGAAAAATCTCATGAGATTAACAATGAAATATTACAATAGCCACACTTTGCTCTAATGAGCATAACAGAGATATCTTGAGATATTACACAATATTGCATGAGGTTTACTGTACTGGCTGTGTCATTACATTCTATTCCTTGTTCCTACAATTCACTCAAGGGTGGTAAATGTATATCTCAATATTCCTAGAGCTCATTTACACCAGATCTGAATTTGGCTCCTAGGCCACCTGGTTTCAGGTGTAAGATAGTGAAAAACAAATGGGAAGATCAAAGATTCTTGGGAAGGTTCCACACACAAAAATAATATTCATAACTATGTGGATTTCAACAGTTCCCCATTGCCACAACACTAATAAAAGTTCTTTAAACAACTTTCAAGAAGGAATGTATAGAGAATAAGATTATTGTAGGCATTATGTATATTAGTTTCTCATCCTGTTGCTATAGGAAATCTTAGTTTTTGATACCTGCATCTTTTATTTACAAGAAAGAAGAGTCCAAAGCATAAAAGCTGCCAATTGACAGAGTGGAAAGAAAAATCTCTGGAGAAGACAGAGATAGTGACGATCTCTAAATCCAGTAAAGCTCAAAGAACTACTGAGCTTTCCTGGAGTACAGAATCCCAAAAGACGGAACCTTTAGGAAGCCTCAGTAACTATGGGAAAACTCTATATAGGGCTACATCTTGCTTGCTTTACACATGCAGAATGAAAGTCTGACCCTACTTAAGTCAATGGGAGTTTTACTATTGACTTTAATGGTTCCAAAATTTCACCCACACATTTTATTTCACTGGAAGTGTTGTGAAACAGATGGGATTTGGTCCACAGCATTCACAGAAGAAAGGATGATTAAGTGCTGATATAGAAAAAAACAGGATTTTTCACACAAAATGTATCAGATTCTACAGTGATGGAAGCATACAAGAACCTAGATAGACAGAAGTATGATCAAAATGGCAGTAGACACTGGTTGGCCAATATAGGTGGCAAATGCTGGTTGAACAATTTAGTTCAGGTAAAAGCAAAGCTATAAATAAAAGCAACAAATGGGAGAGAAGTTAAAAATATATCTGTAGGATGTAGAATTCGGAATTTCTTCAGAGGGAGAGACATGTAAGTACGAGATTTCAAATAATCTAACTTCTTAGGAATTCTTTATTCATCCTGGCCCAGGGGAAATAGAGGGTGGAGCTGAAAACCTTTGCAGCAGAACGTTTGTCTGTAGTGGAAATGAATATCATGTCTTCAAAGAAATGATGGTCCTGAGGCAACCTACATTGATGATGTCAAGAGTTTTAGCACTGAGGACTTCAATGGAGGAGCGGGAAGCATTGATGGGGAGAAGTGGGCTTTGATGTTAGCTCTGAGGATCTGGCAGCAGGCAGTAAAGAAAGCAGATTAAGAGCCTGATCATACTAATACAGAAGTCAAAGGTAAAACTCCTATTGACTTCAAATCTGAGCAGAATCAGACCCTCAATGGTAATTTTAAAGTAGCAGATTCAGATCAATCTATTTTAAAGTAAAAAAAATCTTCAAGGCAGAATGAGAAGGCTCCTGATTATTTTTTTTATACCAGTGTTTATACTAGTGTCTGTCTGGTCAGCTGTCTAGACAGATGACTCTCTACAGGTATTAGAGATGAGACACTCAAACAAGGTCTATTTAAAACAAAAGAAAACAACATTTCTCTGCTATTTTTTCTAATAATGTTCAAGGAATGAAAAAAGTATAGTCTCCTAATCTGGTTAGCAAAATTACAACTTGTTAAAAATCAACCTTAACATCAGTGAGAGAGAATGTGTTTATTTTGCTACATGTTTTTCAACAACACTACAGAATGCATGTGACCTCATGTATTTTCTTTTAAGATGTACTCTTTCTTGGATATACGAATGGTGATTCAATTGTTATAGTAACTACTTTTTTATTGAATATCATGCAGAAAGTATCTATGTGCCATCAGATGCTTGTGTTGCAGTAAATTATGCATCTTCTGTCAAAACATTCTCAGAACATATTTCTTTAGTAAATGTTCAGTCCACCTTTTTCTGGTTTACTTTATCAGTTTAGAAATTACTATACGGTAAAGGGAACTCCTTGGCCACATCCGCTCCCTTCACCCCTAACCCCAACACGTTGACATGTCAAAAACTTCTACAAGACAAACACAGTATTAACAATTAGAAAGTCAAGATGAAAGTATATTATGCTCCCCAATTACTTCCTTAGTAGACAAACATATTCTTTACTGAACTACCATTGGTGAAACTCTTTTGGTATAAAAACTGCTACAAACAATGTATTTTAAATATAGATATATAGAATATCATATTTTACAGATTTGATAGTGAGATCTACTCTTCTAAGACCCAATTCCTCAAAGTTTATGCACATGGTGAAGAATTTTGCTGGACCAGGGTCTTAGACACTGTGTAATGAAAAGAAATATAGCTTGTTGTATTTGGATTTTGTCAATCAAGATAACATGGATTGGCAAGAACTCCAATTGTTTGAATTCCTAGCTATATCGTTTATTGGTTTTATGGTTGGTTTCTGCCTATGAGGTAACTTATTTTAGCAGCATGTGGGCTCTCTTCTGTCTCCCTAATTAAAGAGATGGAGTAATAAGCGATGGCTCAGTAGTTGATTTCTATGGCTTTTTTTTTTTTCTTATTTAAGCTCAATATATCATCATTTGAAGTGACATTCTGGTGAACTGAGAAGAGAATCCAACAGTGTTATAAAACAATACAAACAAACAAAAATAACCAAAACAACACTCTCCTTGTTGTGACTCAGCAGACTGAGGGATAGGATTGCACATTTAATGGCGCTAGTATGGTAAAACTTTAACAGGCCTGAATTAGAGGATGGAATAATTAAAACTGAACACTAGTGGCACAAAAACAGTGAGAAAGAGAATCTGAACTTTTAAAAGCTCCAATCTTCTAAACAATCAATCAGTGATACGTCTAAATATGAATGCTCCATGCATTCCTAGTCCTGCTTTCAACTGAAAGCTTGTTGCTCTGTCTTATAAATTCCCCAAAATGTAAGACATATAACACAATAAATAGTTCTTCGCTCCACAAATATGAGAAATATTGTAGCTGATGTAGCAGAAACCGTGATGCTATAAACCAAATTTAAATCAGAGGGATTAAGAGAAGCTGGACAAAACCATGTTGCTATTATCAATGCTTAGAAATCTCTTTTATATTGCACTTTGAAGTCTTGTAAAAACATCAAGAACGTAAGAGGAATATTCTCCCTTAACACGCATGCATCACTTCCATTAGTGTTACATAAACTGAAATAAACAAACTAGTATTGCTGCTCTGATTCCATTTGGTAATTTGTCTAGTGCTATTTTAAACAGCCATTATTAACTTTTCAAAAAGAGCCTCGGAAAATTATTCATATTTCAACATAAAACTGTTGCTGCTATGACTGATGTTAGAAGAAGAAAACAAAACTAAAAACCAAAAAGACTCATTTTTACAGAACTAATTTACTTCTCTAACATCAGGAAACAGCTAGAAATGAATTGGTAAATTTGCAATATGTATAACTAAATAGTTACTAAGGAGACTCGCCAAAGGAATTACATCTAATCCATCTTTGCTAACTTTGGATCTCATTACCTTTTTGAAATATGGAAAACCATCCATATTTGAAATAAAAGGGTACATATGTGTTACTACTATACAACAGAACCTTTCCGAATTCTATTTTGCTGACAGTTCATCAATAGTGGATAGAACTGCATGAATTTTCATTATTGCATTATTACAACCATACTCCAGACTGTGCTGCATGAAAGCCTCAAGGACCTCATAATTTACTCATCAACAGAAGTTATTCTTGAGGCATTTTGAGAGCTAGACAGCATTTCTCTCAAAACCAGAGATGAAACCTGCTGAGAAGAATGAGAGTATAATCAATAAAACAATGGCCAGGAAAAAAATCTCCATGGCGGAAAGTCGCAAACCTAATAGTCAAATGAACCTTTCGGAAGCAATAATTCAAAATGTAAAAGATGTGCTTTGGCCCCACTTCTTACTACATTTTCAATACTTGTCCATACAACAATGTTGTACATTATGTCTTATTTATTTTGGCTGAAATTGACAGCACTAAGTTCTTTGCACTAGTTAAGCTCCACATAGGGCTGCACAGGGAAATGCAGGTGAAGCCCCCTACACACAAAGCAAAGGGTGTCCACATCATCATCATCCTCACAAAGACTATCACAAAAGCCATAATGACGCAGGATAAAGAAGAGGCCATTGGTTTGTGTTTTGATGGCTCCAGTGGCTCTCAATATCTATGCAACTAGCATGGCGGAGCTGCAGCTGCTGCTCCAATCCACAGCAGCTACGGGAAAGGTCAGGCTTTATGCTGGTGTAGTAAACCCCACTAAAAGGTGACATGATAAAAGGTGTACAAAATAATGAAAATAGAATGTGATCTTCTATTTATCTTCTTGTGTCATAAGACAAGTATAAAAAGACATTCAGTGAAAATGAAGGGGGGGCAAATTCAAAACCAACAAAAGGAAATACTTTTTCACAAAATGTGTAATTAGACTGTGGACCTGACTGCCACAATACATAATGGAGGCCAAGACTGTAGCAGGATTTAAGAAAAGGAATTAGACATTCAGGGTATGTCTGTACTGCAGTTAAACCCCTGCAGCTCGCCCATAGCAGCTGACTCAGGCTCATGGGGCTTAGGCTAAGGGGCTGTTCAATTCCAGTGTAGATGTTCAGGATTGGGCTGGAGCCCAAACATATACACCACATCTACACCACAATTAAAACAGTCCTTTAAGATCAAGCCCTGCGAGCCCAAGTCAGCTGACAAGAGCCAGCCTCGGGTGTTTAACTGCAGTGTAGGCATACCCTTATATGGCTAACAAGAGTAATCCTCTGCTCCCCTATTCAAACAAAAACAACAAACCCACCAAGACTTTTGGAAGGGATAAACTCCCTCATATTTAAGGGCATAAAGCACCCACTATAGGGAGGAGGAGGAACCGTCCTTGGAGTCAGGTCACCCCTAGAACAGCTGGTGCAGTCCACTTTTGGAGACAGGACTGGACACTGGTCTGATCCAGTCTGGCAGTTCCTATGTTCCACTGTAAGGAGTGGACCTCTATGCTAGCAGTGCTAATTAAAAATAGCTACCGTCAGGGCAGGCCCTGGGAATTTATTAACTATTATTAGTAATAATAATTATTATTACACACCTCTCTGCACTCATCTCTGCAGTATGTGGATCCTGCCTTGAGTGAATTCCACTATATGCTTCCCAGTCCACTGTTCTTTTCCCCACTTTTTTTAATAAACAAACAGTCTGTCATTGCAACATTTTTGCACTAAATTTATTATTAATTAACAAACAAATGCTGATCTGACTTATCTCTTTCATGCTTTTTCTTCCTTCTCTTTCTCCGATGTCTTCACTCCATTTTTTTATGTACCTTTTATACTATTTATCTTGGTGTCTCTTCTCTGGATCATTTCTCCCACACTTATTTTTCTATATTGTACAGTACTTGTTCCATGTCCTGCCATCACACTCTTCTTCTATTGTGTATACTGCCCCTCAATCTCACCCATTGTCCTGCCCTCCTTTCTTTTCTCTTCTTCCTCAATTTTCCTGATCACTGACTCTCTTCCCCTAGTACCTCTCTCTTCTTTCCTGTCGGTCAGATTCACAACCCACTCACAAGTTGGTGAAATTACACCAGGGCAGAATTGTCCCATTGTTTGTGTCTGCTTCTGCACACTCACGCAGATGTTGCTGCACAGGGTCACATCCAGTAGGTGTTCTTCTGAACCAGAAGAATTAAAAATTCATTTTCTTTTAAACAAAAGCCAAGATTCTGCAAATCCTGATGGGATCACCCAAAACATGCTGATACCCCTATTTATGCTCAATCCAGCTTCTGCCCAAATGTGATCCTCCAGTTACGGTTAAAGAAGAATAGAAAAGTGAATTGTTAATTATGGGTAGGCAGTAGGTAGAAGGATTATACCTTCATTAGACATAGTGAATGAAAAGGTTAGCTAAGGGAAAAGTCAAAAGTTCCCGGCCCATGTTAATGTCACCATAGCTCCAGATGGCATGTCTGCATAGCAGAATTCTGGGTAAAAGGGAGTGTGCCATGCTCTGGAGATCCTCGCTGGTGTAATGGCCATACAAAGGGATCATTACAAACAGGCACAGTTAAAGCAGCCCTCGGGCTGTTCCAATTTGAGCTGTGGCCCAAGAGCAGTCCCGCGATGAGGAGGTTAGGGTGGAAAGGTTGCTTAGAGTCACATTTGTCTCCCCCATGCCAGGCATGATAAGCTCTGCTTCAGTGAAGCTGAGCATTTAGCCCTCTCTCTAAAGAAACCGAAATCAGCTGAACTAGGTGCAAGACTTCCATCCATTCTGATGAAAAGAAAAGTGATGTGTGTTCTGTTGAGAGTGACTAAGGAGTTAAAAAAATACAATACTGTTACAATTCACACTTATAAGGATGACAGGAATCAGTCATCTACCTGACCCTCCCTCTGTGGTAGCCAACAGCCTGGATTATGCTTGTAGCAGGAAAGCTGTTAGTTACAAATATTGTAGTAGGGATTTCAACTCCAGACTCTCTCTGCTTCAATGTCCCATGAAAGGGAAAAAATATTTTTACCTATGACCTGAAAATTCACTAATCAAATGGCCCGGAATGAGCCAGCAAGAGTGAGACACATTTGTTTAATAACCCTAATCTTGTGGTGATAATTTAACATTAGTTCATGTGGTAAATAAGGATTCTTCTTCATTATCAATATTTACTTTGGTGAGTTAAAAAACAAATGACAAAAAAAATTGCACAAAGTAGTAATTTTTGAAAACCAGTGTCACACACAAGCTGGGGCTATCAAAATAAACTTCTAAGATAGATGGTGTTTATTTTGTTTTTTCAACTAACTCGTAACTACCACCAGCTTTGTTACTCCACTGACCATATTAAGATGCAAATCATGTATTTACAATGTATCAAGTTATATGGGAGGATTTAATATCACTGTTCACAATAAACTGCCGTGATTAAACTTTGATTCAACTCCCAAGTCTCAGCATTAGGCTCCCATGAATAATTCCAAGAATAATAGGGTGGTAAAGCAATACCAGCATGTTTATAAAGAAAGTGTTAGTTCAATCGTTACTCCCTGTCCTGTAGGAAAATGGAATAACAAGCTAAGTATTGAATATATATGTTATATAGGATGAACATGCAACTACAACTTACTGTGCTATAATTCCTTCAAGAGGTAATGAGGTGGACAAGAGGACGTTAGGGCATTAGCATAGGACTTAGGACTTCAAGTCCCTAATCCATCATAGACTTCCTGTGTGACCATGGGCAAGTCACGTAGCCTCTCTGGGCCTCAGTGCCCCAACCATACAATGGAGATAATAGCACTGCCTACCTCACAGGAGTATTGCGAGGATAAATACCGTAAAGACTGCGAAGCACTCAGACACTATGGTAATGGGTTCCACTTAAATACCTTAAATAGAAGTCTTACACCCCAAGAACCGTACATGATTTCACCAGTAGACTAATTCCAATTACTGTCATGTAACTCCACATTTTCCTATTTTAATTTTATTTATTTCATAGACCTAATATTTAAAAACAACAAGCAACTTTCCCTCTCTCTGTTCTGTGTACTCCCATCCCTCCTAAATTCTGATGAAATGGCTCCCCTTGAAATGCACCCCTTGTGGTGGTATGTGAAGTGCCATCCACAAGAAAGAGGGATTTTTCCAATTGAATGAACTGTATGAGATTCATACATGCATTCACAGATGGTAGGACACAGCAGTGAACTATTTGTGAAGCTTTTTACATTTGATAATTCATTTTATTAACACAAGAGTCTGATGTATGAAATGGTCAGGAAAGATTAAGGGAAATCTGACCAACAGAGTTGCCAACTCTGGTGATTTTATATGAGTCTTGAGCTATTCTATGTTTTTCTTAAAGCCCTGCCTCCTAAAACTGGGTGATTATGTGAAAATCTCAATTTTCACTTTCTAAAAAGGAGAACATTCTAGTCCTTATAATTACAAAGTAAAGCTTGAAGATATAGACCCTAATTTCTCAAACCCAGCAGGCAAATAAAAGGATCCCAAATTTACTATTTTTTAAATCTCATGACTTAAGACAACATGAGATTGAGAATACTGGACTGTGGTTCCATAGCCTCAAAATAAGCTCTCAGGTTAAAACCTGTTGGCCATTTCCCAAAAATCCATACACCACATATTGCAAGCAACAAGGACAAAACTGAGAGGGGAAAAAATGAAACATATATTTCTACTTAAAAGGTGTTTATCTTAAACTGTTTTCAATTAATTAAAAATATCTTAAAGGGGCTAGAAGCTTTAAGATCCAGCACATCCATTCTTGCTGAAATTGGCACTTTCACTTTACTCAAGACACTGCATCTGCTGCATTTGAAGTCACAGAATGAAAGTTGTTACTGGAGATGGGCTGAACCAACACCAACGCCTCTGAATGCTGGCGGTGGGAGAGAGGGTCAAAATTCTGGATTCACATTTACATTTCATGGTTTAGGCCCATCTTTCATTCTACCACAGTGAGTGAACTTAGATTGTCTAAGTGATTGTTGCAGCTCCTTTATCTAATTCATTGTGAACCAGTGTGTTTTGACTGAACAAAATAACTGAAGTAGAAGCTTCGGAGAAGAGGTTGTTTTTTATAAAACAGAAATTAAATATTTCTATGAAATTTATTCCATTTATTATAAGAAAGTCAGTGGAAATCACTTCTGCTGTTAAAATGCTTTGAGAGCCACCTATTTGCATTACAAAAGCTGTCTCCTATTTTTTTGAGTTGTTTTACTCCTGTGTAAAGATACTTTTTGTTTCTCAGTTAACTAAAAAGCTGAGCAGTTGACTAATCCATTATCTCTACTCACCATCCTCGGTGCTAGGGGCATCTCTCATTCCAAGCAGGGTGTCTGATTTGGATTCTAGCTCTATATCTCCCTTAGGGATTGGTAAATCAGCCAGTGCAAATCCAGATTTGCCAGATATAGGGACAGCAGCTTTCACTTCCCAGCTTCCAGACACAGCCTCCATCAAAGGATAGCTAATACACTCAAATCCACTGTGAAAGAAAATAGGGTTGACATTTTATTTTGTTTGTGCTGATAGGTTTTAAGATTTTAATAAAATAATCCAGATATAATATGGAATTTACCATCAGGGCCATAAAATATCCAGTGAATGAAAGTTACAGCTGTGTATGTATATTGTGATATATACAACATAACATACAGTACTGAGAAACTAGCTGATGTCCCATAACTTTAGTCTATCTCATTTTGTCAGCAAACAGTGTAGCCCTAAACCTTTGTACACCAAGTTTATTTGGGTTACTTATCTCATGTCTGTCAGGTCTTGGTGAACTGGTACACAAAATCACAATGATGACCTGTCCTGATAATCATCATAAAATGATTAAAACTGAGCAACTTGAAAGAGAATGTTTACTGTGGATTACATTTCATGTCGTAGAGTGCTGCTGAGAGTAAGGATTTTAAGTGTTTAGTTAGATAAAAGATATTGAGTAATATTTTCACCTATGGTCACCCATTACCCATGAGGGAGAAAAGAGAAATATGTTACTCTACAAAATATGTTGAGCAATATGTTGGCTGGGATTTTCAAGGGAGTTAAGGGTTCAAACCACTTCAAATTTCAATGGGAACTGGGTGCCAAACTCACATAGGCTCTGAAAATCTCAGTCATGAATCCTGATTTAGGATCCTAAATATGCAGGCTGATTTTCAAAAGTGCCGAACACTTAGTAGCTCCCATTAACTGCAATGGGAGGTGCTGGTTGATCTGCACTTAGAAAAATCATATCACTTATTTAGGATCCTAAATTGGGATTTAGAAGCTTAACTTTAAGGCTCCTGTTTTTGAAAATCGTGGCTGTTATATTTTCATAGTTAAGGAATCCCTTGATTGAGCAGCTATAATTTACTATTAAAAAAAAAAATCCTCTCAGACAAAGGACTCCATGTCATGTTTTGACGGAAACATACTTAAACAACCATGGGCAATATTTTCAAAAACATAGCAATGTTAGGGGACTTACTTTTTTAAAGACAGTACAGCACATGCACATGTTTATTGTAAAAACAATGAACTTTCAGTGGCAGCCATGATTTACCAATCTTTGACAGAGCCAGCTGTTAAAGACCATTTTAAAGACCATAGTCAGTGAAGTATCAGAGGGGTAGTCGTGTTAGTCTGGATCTGTAAAAGCAGCAAAGAGTCCTGTGGCACCTTATAGACTAACAGACGTACTGGAGCATGAGCTTTCGTGGGTGAATACCCACTTCGTCGGATACATAGTCAGTGACTATGGAGAAACAAACTATCCAGTGATCAGAACACATGGTTTAAAACAAAACTGTCACAAAGGGTAAAATTTTCACAGTTGTCTAAGTGATTTAGGAGGAGTCACTTACAATGGAATTAAGGGTTTGTCTACATAGGAAAGTTTTACCAGTTATATCAGTAGAACTTTGCCTATTTAAATTCGCACCTTAGTTTAAACGGGCATAACTTTCCCATGCAGACAACATTTTAGGCGCCTAAGTGCCTAATTTATTTCTGAAAATGGGGCTTAGGCTTGACACTTACTCAATATCTTTTTTCTACCTCACCAGTAATATTTGTAGAATTTAATGTCTGAAGAACAAAATGGCTTCTTTCAAAATACTGTATCAAGAAATACTGGCAAAGTAATTCAGATATACAAGGGAAAAAAGACTAAAGAAGATCTACCCCAGGATTCTCACACTCAATGTCAATAAAGATTGCAGTAATGTACAGGGCTGCCCAGAGGATTCAGGGGGCCTGGGGCAAAGCAATTTCAGGGGCCCGTTCCATAAAAAAAATGTGCAATACTATAGAATACTATATTCTCATGGGGAAACCTGTGGGGCCCGGGGAAAATTGCCCCACTTGCCCTCCCATCTGGGCAGACCTGGTAATGTAAGAGGGAATATAGTCAGAGTTTATGAAAGGAATTAGCCTTATCACCCAGGGTCATGAGCCAAAGGCCACTGAAGGCAATAGGATTCTTTCTACTGATTTCAATGAGGTTCCCAGTGCCTTGTGGAAGTCACAGGCTTGGGAGGAAGAGGAGAAATTCATAGAAAGTAAGTGGTGATGGCACAAGAAAATTCCAAGAATCTGGCTTGAACTAGATGATAGGTCAAGTACTGCAAGGAAAAGTCTGCACCGATACACAGGAAAAACACCAATGAGTGACTGCAAGACATTTAGTCACTGCACCTTGTATATTATTCGTGAGAAAAAACTTCATGAAATAGATTTTTCCACACACTACATACAAAGGGGTTTTCACTGGCTTCCTTTCAACTTCTTCAATTAACTTGAATAAGCTGGTAGAAGAACTTGGTGGAATTTGATGGTTTTTGACTCCAGCCCAGATCTCCAAAAGTCGACCATTCTCATCTTCCCATCAAAAGAGAAACAGGAAAAATAAACAATTAAAATTTAATAACTGTGCAGTAAAAAATTGAAATATTTGTTGCAATTGCACAATATCATCTTACAAGTTTATGCAAAATTTCAGAATCAACCACTGAGTAAAAACACTCTCATCATACTTGTTAGCAAGGATGGTAATAAAACCTAGTGTTTTGTCAAACAGACTAGTGGTCAGTGGTGTTCAAAAAGAAAAATATATGATGAAGGAAGAAGAAAATATTTTAAAAAATTAAGATTTAAGTGTAAGAAAATCTCTAGGAAATCAGAATCTACATGAGAGAATAATCCAGTGTTATGTTCTTGCTTCTCTTTCTTTGTAGCTATTTCAGTCATGATCTAATAATATCTTTGATTAATACTCCATTAATATTTCTTGCTCATTCATTTCAATTGTTAATCCTTAGCCTTATACTGTTTATTTGGAAAATCAAAATGGTGTGTCTTTCCATCTTTCAGATGCTGAGTCTGTTCCTTCAATATTGTGGTTTCCTTTTGTGATGTGTTGATATTAATTGTAATACAGTTTTCTTCTGACAGAAAAAAATAGATAGTCTGGTAAAAACTAGGGCCAAATTCTGTGTGGGCTTAATTTCACAGAAGTTGAAGCCAAATACTAGTCCAGTGGCAAGGTGGGAAAAATTATACTTTCTGTAGTTCAGCATCCAAAGAAAGCAGATTGAGAAAAGTAATGATCAGAGGAACCCCAGCAGTCGCTGAATCCCTTGCAAAATTTCAAAGAAACATGCATAATTCTGCAGAGGCTTTAGGTACTCAAAGTTTCCAACCCTCATGTAGATGAAACTTGCCAAGAGTCTTCTTTTACTACGCCACGCAAACAACAGAGCTAAAACTGTCATTTGTACTTTCAGTTGAGAGATCACAACTTGAAAGCCAGCTTCTCTTCTCAGCAGGCTGGAACTGAGTTTGTGCTCATCATTTCCAGTAAAGGCAAATATGGTGAATAAATATTTCAGTTTCCTTGAACATTTTCTGTTCAAATTGTGAGAAAAAGAACAAAGACATAGTTTAACCTTTCCAGAGGATTCATTTTAAATAACCTCCTCTGATTTGTATTTTTGAAAAGCTATAACAAAGCTGTCACATTTTCTGAAATACTTATCTAGGTACATTCATTTAACTCCACAATGCTGTGGATAGCCTTGACTTCCACAGAAATGATTTTAAATAGAAGGTTACAAAGACCAAGTGAGTTTTAACTGTCAACAGGAAGGTTTTCTTTTCTGAATACAGAATTTAAATGAATGCATTGATTGTGAGAGGGCATAGATTGACAGCACTGGAAAATGACGTCTTCCCCCTCTGCAAATAAAAGTACAGTACAAACTTTATCCCTTCTAATTTATCCTAACACTGACCTGGAGAGAACCCTTCTAGGATTGAGAAGAGAGTTTTGTCTCTATTCAATCCCTCACCTTTCTGCTAAGACTGCCAACAAAGAGACCAGTTAAATGTTCTCTAAATATGGGACTGAGACCATCAACTCATGTACACAGGCCACAAACAAGCTGTCAGATGCTTATAAATTTTGGTCATTAATGACCTGGATTTAACTGTGAAAAATTGTATCCCTTTATTAAACTCCTTAACACAACAGTCCCACATTGTGCATGATTCTAACTATAATGACATTCCGCTTTGAGATTTTGAAATAAGTCTACAGAATTATGTGCATATATAATATTAAGTATGGAATTCAGAAATGAAGTAAAATTCATAAATTTTTAAGGACATTGACAGATTTTTTTGATCAATATATCAAACATTTCATTTCTTGAGATGCTACCAGTATGATAACATAGCCTATTGCATAGATTACTTACATATAATTGTTTTCTGAAAGTAGGATGTGTATAGATTCTGTGTGCAGATGTGTGTACATTTGTACCTTTGGGTCATGTGCAATGACTTCTGTGGCAAGATATCAGAAGTACAGCACACCCCAAATTTAAAAGGTTCCACAAACTATTTCCTTTTAGGCGGCAGCCACATACCTGAGTGGTACAAGGCAAAATTATAGGCCTCATAAAAGACCTTGAACAAAAATTATCATAACTGTCAAAGGAAAATTTAATTTAATGCCATGTTTTGGTATTTTCATTCTCTATTTATAATTGTGAAACATTTTTATATGGCAGAAAATATCTGTAAACATGTTCTTACATTCACAAACCTCTCCTTCTTCATTCTGTAGCTGGACATGAAGAGTGATAGCAGACCCTTGGATTACATCAATAACTTCTGGGCCCAAAATTACTATCTTCTTTGCTTGAGCTGCAACATTACATATATTTGAGTTCTTCTCTTATTAATAGACTTAAAGTGCTCTCCCTCCTTCAAAGAACCATTGCTCTGGAGCATCTTTTATGATTTTCTCTCCTAAACAGATTGATGAATTGCTGGTAGTAGACCTTAGGCATCAATAGCCTTACAAACTGCTTATACTTTCATTCTAGATCTTCTTCTCATTGGTGGTGTTAAAGATGAGCCCCTATTTAAGCAATCCCTTTAGTGGATATAGGCCAAACAAAATGTGCAGAAACCGGGTGTGCGCGCCTTGGATCCTAATCTAACTCCTATTGAAGTCAATGGGAGACTCCATTTGTTTCCACAGGATGTGGATCAGCTAGTATTGCTCCAGAGATGGTTACCTTGATTCCCAGGAGCCACAACTTCAGATCCCAGGGAGGATAATTTAGCACTTCATGCGTCAGAAATAGATGCACTGAGTTCCATTAAATTTTCTGCGTGTGATAGTTTCAGATGAGAACTTTCAGATTAAATAGTTTTATCTTTGTGTCCTAAGTCAAAAGTTTCCTTCCCCACCTTCACTGAAGTGTGCTTTGTACCATGACTGCCTCCTTCCATCACAGAGACTGATGCATTTTAGTAATGTTGTTTATATATCATTTGTGAAGAACTTGGGGATTATGTGTAAAGCACAATTAGAAAGCAGAGGTGTGATTTTTGCACTAATGAACAGATATGTCAGTGAATCAGATATCAGTCTGAAAACTGGAATGATAGTTGTCTAGGCTCTGTTTTGTTTACAATGCTGGTTATGAGACTGTATCATAAGGGACAACCTTCCACCAGGAGGGGAATAGGTAGGTGACCCTTGTTGCTCTTTTCTAGCTCTGATTTTTAGGAGTGGATTAACCTTGTGTCAGTTTCAGATTCCTCGAAAAGTGAACAATATTAATGTGCATTTCACAGAGTCAAGGAATTAAACCAATCCTTTTCCATTTTACATGCATCCAGGATTATCCTGGCTAGAGGTATTAAAATGTATAACTACATGGAAGGGCCATGTATACTATTTTTTCCTATCTATACACTCAACTAAAAATTTCATCCAAGCTTTTATCATCTCAGGTTTTGATTATTGCAACATCCTTCTCTCTGACCCTGACAAATTCAGCCTTGCCCTGCTCAGATACATTCAGAATGGTGCTGCAAAGATCACTTCCTCCCCCTGGTGCTTTGACCATCTCCCCTCTCATTGCATCCTTCCTCTGCCTCTCTCATCTCTACGGCTTCAAACATAAGCTACTTCTTCTTCACTTTCAGTGTCCTTCATGGCCTAACCCCACCATGCCCATCATCTCCCATTCAGTACCAAGATGTCAACTGCCTCTGATTGGTACTGTGCCAGTTTTCATCATTCACTTTATAATCTTCTAGCAAGCAGCTTAACGCTTTATCTCATGCTATTTCTCGTGTGGGAGACACCTTCCATAAACATCTGCAAAACTAACTCATTATCCCTTCAAAACTCTCCTTAAAACTCTAATTTTCCATGATGCCTACAAAAAACTTGACAACATTAGACTGCTGGTGTGCGGAGACAATCGTGCTGACTAAAACTGTCTCATATTTTCCTTAAATTTCCTCTTCTGTCTGTTACCTATGTGTTGTCTCTTATCTCATACTTAGACTGCAAAGTTTTTGGGACAGACACTGTCTTTTTGTTCTGTCTTTGTACAGTGCCTAGGACACTGGGGTCCTGCTCCATGACTCGGATTCTCATAGACTCATAGATTCATAGACTCATAGGTCAGAAGGGACCAATCTGATCATCTAGTCTGACCTCCTGCACAAGGCAGGCCACAGAACCCCACCCATCCAATTTTGTACAACCCCTATCCCAGGACCGAGTTATTGAAATCCTCAAAAATGGTTTGAAGACCTCAAGCTGCAGAGACACCACCAGCAAGCGACCCGTGCCCCACGCTGCAGGGGAAGGCGAAAAACCTCCAGGGCACCTGCCAATCCGCCCTGGAGGAAAATTCCTTCCCGACCCCAAATATGGCGATCAGCTAAACCCTGAGCATGTGGGCAAGAGTCACCAGCCAGCACCCAAGAAGGAGTTCTCCGCAGCAACTCAGTACCCATCGCATGCAACATCACCCCGCAGACCATTGAGCAGACCTGTCTGGTGGTAATTCAAGATCAATTGCCCAAATTAACGATCCTATCATAACATCCCCTCCATATACTTATCAAGCTTTGTCTTAAAGCCAGGAAAGTCTTTTGCCCCTACTACTTCCCTCGGAAGGCTATTCCAGAACTTCACTCCCCTAATGGTCAGAAACCTTCGTCTAATTTCAAGTCTAAACTTCCTAATATCCAGTTTATACCCATTCGTCCTCGTGACTACATTAGTACTAAACTTAAATAACTAATACTTAAATAAGTAATACAAATGATAATAATTCTACAAATTACAGTATCCTGCTTATTCTCGTCCACCAAGCCATTTCAGATTTCTTTCATGCTGCCCCCCACATGGAACACCTTCCCCAAACAGCTCCAATAGGCCACTAAATTGTCCTCTTCAAATCCTTTCTTAAAACCTACTTCTTGTATGATATTTACAACTAATACCAGAAGGGTTGAGGAGCAATCAAGTATAGATGATGTGTACCTTTGAAAATGCTGAGAAGTCAAAAGCTGGATGAGTGATCAAAGGGGATTCTAAGGTGTTGTAACTATGCTTCACACAAGAGATGCTTTCCTCTACCCTAGATCTTCTTCCCTTTCCATTGCAAAATGAGTCATGGAGATAATTCTGGAACTCTTTCTAGAGGTCTGACACCATAAGCCATGTGCCTCTCCTGTGCCATATCCAGTCCTCAGCTAGAAGAGGAGGCTAGCCTGACTCATGATCTTTGAAAGAGAAAAATGGAGAAATTCTAAGGGTCTTCTCTTCCCAAACAGTTCTTCTAATTTCATCTTCCATCCAGCCCTAACATTCTATTAGGTTTTCAGCAAATACATCTTCTTACATATTGCAACAACCATTTCCAGTTTGGAAACCATGATACATTATGTTCTAAAATCTATCAGAATTTATTGGAAATATAGTACTTGATCTTCTAGTTAATTTTTATCTAGGGCAGTTTGTGAAACAGTATAGAAAGCAGCCAGGAATATGCTGAATAATTAACCGTGGAAGAGATTAATTTCAAGTTGTGACCTCTGCTTTCTGAGCAGGACAATTTAATACTTGTTTTTTAAACTTATTATGTTATTATTTTTGTGAATAAGGTAACAGCCTTTAACTCCAGAAACGTATGTGAGATTTGCTTTAAAAGGAAAAGAGCACATTTTTCTCCAAAAAAGATTTCAAAGTAACATTTTATACTTCATTGTGGCTCTGTTTAATTTGAATTAATAGCTTCCCCCCCACACACATACAAATGTGCCACTCAAACAGCTACGCTTTCTCTCTTATGAACTACATGTTCCAGGCAAACTGAGTGCACAGAGGAGGCTAACACTATAGCCAGATCATATTAATCAACAGAGAGACAGCCAAAGCATTATGTTGAAGTCTTGTTAATAACTGGATAGCATAATGAATGAACGTACCAGCAGGGTAGCCATTGATCCACAGTCCATCATAGATGACACCAGAACAATGAATTTCAGTGCCCTGTCCATTGAACACATCATTTCTCCACTGTCCCTTCAAATAGAAACACATTGATTTCAAATTTGCAACACAGGCTACTTTATATCGAAGGGATTATTCCAGAGGGTTCTCATTAGCCAAGTGGGTGGCCCTCAAGGTTCTTTATAAATACCCTTCCAACAGTTGTGTGAACATGTTGAATGGGGGACCACACAACAGTCGAGGATTACGTGGCACTCCACAATACACCCTCTAAAGAAAAAGAATCCAGCATTTCTTGCCGAAGGTTTGTTACAGTGGGGTGCCATTATCAGAGGTGCTTCTGTGAAGAAATTACATTGCACTTAAATGCAGAGAATGAGTTACTACTTGGCACATGCAGAATGACGCACCATTTCCTATACAGATTGTGAAGAGTGATATACTGGGACAAATTCAATCCCAAAAATTTCAGTGATGTACACCACTGCTGAATTTGGCCCAAGATATATAATATTATACACAAAGAAAAATTACGTTTGCAAAATCAAGCACTCAAAAGTCAGGGAATGCCAGAACTGAGCTGCTGTGCAACCGTAATTGGGCCCCTGGTATGCATGCCTTATGATAAAATCTTTAATTGCAAGACCAGATATTATTTTTCCCACAGGACCTCTGTCACTTTCAGCAACTGGAACTTTGAGATCCACAGCACAAAGTAACAGTATTAGGCTGTCATCTTCTGTGTGGACCAGCACTAGAGGGGTATGAGAGACAGACACCCTCTTCTAGTGGCTTTCACAGCTATTTGCTGACAATAGGAGAATGGTGAGACAGTCTGTCATAGGCAGGGGAGCAGGAATTCACACTTACAACACACACAGACAACCAAAAGTTTAAGTGTGGGAAGTGAAGTAGTACTTCTATAATATTTGCCAATAGCTATATGTAGCGTTAAAAAAAAAAAAAAAAAGAGGGAAAGTATGTGTTTCAGGCTCTCTCCTGCTCTATGGCACTGACTCCTTACACTTAACAGGGTGTTAGGAGCTGGAGAATAAACATGTTTTAAAGTCTCACATGATCTCATTTCTGCTATGCTGATCTACTGCAAATTAACATTTATTTTACGGCAGGTTGTTCAATTTCTGGTTCTGCTGTATGATAAATGGAGGCTGCACAAAACAAAGTGCTACTATAACTCTAAATTTGTCTAAGCCACCTTCAAATTCCAGATGGATTTAGAGGTTAGAATTCTTCCACTCTTTCCACCTTTAGCAACTAGTATCCAAATTAGAGAACACGAGCGACCGAGCACAGGCTGTTAAAAACAGTTCTGCAGAAATATGTTTCTGCAGCAACTCACTTTATTCTAGTTTTCCACTCATTATTTTAAAGCATTCCATGGAAATAATTTGAAAACAATTTGCTTCAGAGTATAATTGTTAGAAAGCATGGAGTGAAAGTTTCATAATGGACCGGATGGCAGGCTCTTCTGTTGTCCAACCCTATTCTCAGGTGTTGAAACCCTGCAAGGCGATGCCAGCTTATTTTTGTTGATTCGTTGGTGGCAGGTGCAATTCATTAACTCCATTTGGGACAGACAGGTGGGAGTAGCTCTTTGAACAAATAACTGGGTTTTTGCACAGAGAAATTTCAGTGGAGAAACTACAGGGATAGTCATTCTTGAAGAGAAAGCTTAAATTTATATATTTGTTAACATTAGCTGAGTTACCAACAACTACAGATATCAGGAAGGAAGTACGTTTGGACTAAATACAGTCTATGTATATAAACTGTATGTATATACTGTATATAGAGCAAGGTAAACCTGCTTGCTATATACAAATGTAGTTTTCAGAGCTGTAGTTCTGGGCCTGATTCTGATTCCTTACTCACACTGAGTAACACTTCATTTCACAAGTAGTCCCACTGAAATCAATGGGACTATTTATGCAGTAAAGTACTATAGAAAAGGGGTCAGCAACCTTTCAGAAGTGCTGTGCTGAGTCTTCATTTATTCACACTAATTTAAGGTTTTGCATGACAGTCATACATTTTAACATTTTTAGAAGGTCTCTTTCTATACGTATATAATATGTAACTAAACTATTGTTGTATGTAAAGTAAATCAGGTTTTTTAAATGTTTAAGAAGCTTCATTTAAAATTAAATTAAAATGCAGAGCCTCCCAGACCGGTGGCCAGGACCTGGGCAGTGTGAGTGCCACTGAAAATCAGCTCGTGTGCTGCCTTTGGCACACGTGCCATAGTTTGCCTACCCCTGCTATAGAACATGAGTTAGAATGTGACTCTTTGCTCTTGTATAACCAGTGCCTCTCTTCCTATAGTTAAAATAATCAGCTCAAAGAAAAGATGTAGCAATCATTTTAAAATGCTGAATATGCCAAAAAAATCTACTTCTTAGCATGACAACATTTAAAATGGTGCTCACACTTCTAAACATTCACTAATATGAAAGTATGAAAGATACCATACAGAAGTGAATTCAGTCTCTGAAGCGGTACTGGGGAAACCCAGTAACTTCAGCACTGCTATGTTACTTTTAGGAGAGTTAAAGACCATGATTAACAGAAAAGCAAGGGAACATGTAGTCACTCAATAATGACAGAGGCCTATGGGGATTTGGCAATGATTCAGATTTAGTGTTTAGCCTTCAGAGGGGAAAGTTATTATTATTGCAATAGAAATGTATAGCAGAATAAATCATTTTAATTGTAAAAGTGCGGAGAGGGAGAAAATGAGATTAGAGGGAAGAGATAATACTATGCAGTGGACTCTTCTGAAAAAATCTCACCATTTCTATCAGCAGTGTAGTTCCACCCCAGGCAGTGATGATGGTAACTAATGTAATCACACTATGAGCAGGCATTGCCATTTTCACAATGGTGTCATCTACACCTGCTCTGAGGAAGGTTGGATAACACAGTCAGTAAAATGTCAGTCAGTCAGCCAGCCACTCCGTGCTAGACTAAAGTAACCGCTACTACCAGCGGAGCTCAACTGGTGATAGCAATGGTGGGAAATCTGAAGTTTAAGAGGTTTCACGATAACTAGAAACTAATTGGTTTATTGTGATGTACTGAAATAATAGGAGACTTATCTTACTGTACTACATGCAAGTGTGCCATTGTGATGGGGTGTTCATCCCACACATGCTGGTAAAGAGCTAATATGAGAACCCAATTAACCTTCCTGCTCACACCTGAAGGGTGGGCTAGGCCAAATTAGAGAGAGCCCAGCTGGGGGAGAACAGGGCTTGTTTCATAAAGATCCAGCTGAGGGAGCAGAGAGTTCTTCCCTCTGTCTGGTATGCAACCTGAAAGAAGGCTGAGAAGGGCAGCAGAGCAGTCATGCTACTCTAAGGATAAGCTAGAAGGCTGACTGGAGACACAGGCCCTGAGGAGATGTAACCTGCTTCAACCCCTAAGAGAGAGGATGAGTGTGCCAGCCCCTGGAGAGCGGAGTTGTCAAAGGCATAGGAGCTTGAGACAAGGCATGGGGGTAAACTGTAGTGGATGAGGAACACATATGAGGAAGAGGTGAACAGCTGAGCCCAGCTTGTTTGAAGGTTTGATTTTTGTTTACATTTCTTTTGGACTTTGGTAGAGGATTCTGTGGCCTGGAAAGGGGCATGACTCAGCAAAGTGGTCTGGCTGGAAGGCTTGGACAATCTTATGGCTGAAGTAAACCAATGGATAGTAGGAGGACACTGAGACAAAACTTGCTGCAGTGCAACAGCCATCCAGGAGGGAGTGTGCTGGGGCAGCAACTTTGCCATAGCCATAGAGTTCTTTTATGTATGCCTTTTTCCAGCAGCTACCAACAAGTAAGATTTTAAAACTTTAAAAAAAAATGTGAAAGTAGCAGGATATCTAACCGTTCTTATGGTCCATCATCCTCACCCATAAAGGTGCCTGCCCACTTTTTACTAACAGCCCCAGTGGCCTATGGATAAGGCAATGGCTTTCTAAGTTAGAGAGTGTGGGTTCAAGTCCCATATGTGGTGAAAAACTACTTTCTACCAACAGTCACAAGTGCTCTCTGTTTGGGTTACTCCCTTTGCTAGGTAATTAAGCCATCTCTTTCTTTGATTTGCCTTCAACCTCTCCTTGGCACACTTCCTTGCATCATCCTCTCTTCCAGATGGCATAAGGATAGGAGATAAGTATTGCTAAAAGTTGCTTAGCAATGCAACACATGCAAGGTTTGGAAATGCTGACGTTCACAGAAGCGCCATCCACACATCACGTGTTGTTAAGGACAGCCAAGAGCGTTAACAGCCGGAGCCACAGAAGGGCCCTAAGGAAAACAGCCACCAGACAGCAAGAGAAGGGAGGAAGAAAGAGAAATGACCACAAGTTTCCAGACATGGGCTATATTGTGTTTGTTTTTGTTGCCTTTTTGTTTGTAAGTAAAACTCACTGTTCATTGATCTCAACAGGTAGCTCTGCTTTTTAATTTTTTTAAATTATTTTTTAAACACAATAAGACCATTTTTGGTATCATTTCCATCAGTTTGCGGAAACCAAAAAATAAACAAAATAGTTCCTGGTTAAAAGTAAATGATTATCAGGGATAATATTTCTCAGTTAACTATCAGATGAAGAAGGGCCCTTATCCTGCTCCGTCAGTAGTATCCAGAATTACAATCTGATATTTTTATAATACCATCAAAGTTTTTTTTGAAGTTCAAACTGAATGTATTCATATGAAATCTATTTTAAATGGAAGTAACATATGTTTGATAAGTAGATAAGAACATTTAGCACTTGTACAGAGTAACATTTCCACAGCACCATGTTATAACATTAATCCTCATAACATCCTTGTGAAATAGGTGTCACCCCCATTTTACAAATAGGGAAACTGAGACACAGAGAGGTTAAGAGATCTGCCCTAATGCACAACTCAGAAATAGCTAGCTCCCATTCAACAAAACTTAATCAATAGCAGAATAATTGCACTAGTGTTTTTCTACTCGGGGCAGTTGAATGTTATACAGCCTCCTCACTGACAGCACATTTTGATTAATGTGCAGATTTTCTGTTTTGATCTAGGAATTTTTTTATTTTTGATACTAATTCTTTTCTGCAGTGGTGGAAAGGTATCTGCTTATGAACAACGAAAAGGGGTTTTCAATGAATCTGAAGAAACAAGTACTTAATTTTTTATTTCAGGAAGCAATTTCCAGTTAATTGATGGTGTTTCCATTTCTAAATGAGTAGCTATTATACTATTATTATAATTAATTTTGGTTACTTCAGTCTCATCTTGTATGCTACTGACAGTATATTATTTCCATATGATCTAATTTGATTGATAAAAGCCCAAACATCTCCATTATCAAGTTTCAATCCATTGAGACATTTTCATTTGTATAGGAGTTTTCTTATTCAATAGGCTAATATTTCTTTTGCCCTTCAAACAATGATTGAAGGATGGATTGCATTAAATGATTCTGTCATTAGGGGCCAGGTACCCAGCTGGTGTAAATTAGTGTAGCTACATGGAAGCATGTAAAGCTACAGCAGTTTATACCAACTGCATATTTGGCCCTATGTTTGGATACGTCATGACTTATTGTACCTATCTTCCTCTTCTTACAAGCTCTGTTTGACAGAATGTTATAATTTATCCACAACAATTCCAAGACCTCCACTCTTAGTAGTAATTGATTAATAGCAAAAAGTTTACAATGTTTCATTTTTCCCAGGTGTCAAATAATAACGGCATATCATCCTAGAAAATTATTTAAGTTAAATTAGATGATAAAACTGTTCAATGTCCATTTACCAAGCAAGATATCAAGGTTTCAACTGCATTTCACCTTCCATGAAATAAGCAATGTACATAATATTCCTTTTATTTAAAAATCAATAACTATGGGCTGGGGTGGGGGGGAGGAAAATACATCATTGACATCTTCTCTACAGACTTGGCAGACTCCCCACCCAGCTCTCAATATAGAAAACATTTTAGTGTCCAAAACTTAATTCCCTTTCCTGAGGTTTTAACTTAAAAACATCTGCTGTAAACTTTGTATCTTAAGTTTCCTTCTTAGCTGGCTGTTCTAGAGGTTTTTCCCTGCAGGAGCACCTGTCTCACACGCTGGCCCCTGTCTGGCTTCAAAGACTCTCCACAGTTGATCTTCCTGAGTTGGAACTAATGAGACCTGACTGCTAGGTTGAGTAAGCAAAATAGCTTTGCTTCTCTGGGTAAAATATCCTGTCACAATGCAAAATATTTACTGTAAGTCCTCATCCTAATCTATTATATGGTATATACAAGTTTGAGTGAACTGAAGGAAGGGGGTAAGAGGAAAGCTTTTCTTGGATTACTGGTCTGTATTCCGACAACTATTATTGGTTACACCCTCCTACTGGCATATTCTTGTGAATATTGCATTATGCACATGCCTTTGATTGTAACAAAAGGTCACGGAGCATTAGAGAGACTGCACATTCATACGTTTGGAAAGTGTCAGTGAACACTTGACAGTACTGGAATACAAATAATAAGTTATATTCATGAGTGAAGCAATAGCCAGTGATGCCAACAGCAATTTCAATTTTTATTTACTTAAAAAATGCATTGCTACTTTTCCACTGCTGACATTACTGATCTAGGTTGTTCTAATTGCACTCATCATTATGTTACCTTAGTGTCAAACTGGGGATGAGTTTTTACTGTATCTATACTTTCTCAGTTTTCCACAGGAATGTGGTATAAATCAGAACTATTGAAATCTGGTAATTTAAATATCAGCCAATTAAACTTAAAGAATCTGCATAATTACTGAGGCTATTACTCTTTAAAACAGATAATGAAACTCAAACGGATCTTAGAAAAAACATTTCAGGTGAAAAAGCCCATAAGGCTAGCCACCTGGTTAGCGTAGTTAACAGGTGTATCAAACAGCAGGCCTTCCTCTGGGAAAGAAGACAAACTAAACTCAGCCAAAACACACACAGAATCAGCAACAGGGACAGAATGGAACACAGCATCTGCTTACTGGGACCTATGCAGCCACGAAAGAAGAGGAATCATAGGTAAGAAACACTTTTCATGTGGAAAAATAAATGCTTTAGTTCATTAATCCATGCAAACTTCATATGTATTTCATTAGATTGTCTCCCAATCTCAACTGCGTCCACACAGTCACATGTTCAAATTGAATTCATAAGAATATAGGTCAATGATGGGAATTTTTATGCCTTAAAGCTTTCAATGCTCTAGTCTCATTATAGATTTTTTCAGTATTCCAGTTTAGTACCTGTACTCTTACCTCTTGGCAACATTCCTCCCCCAGTGTGAAATTAGTTTTTTATGGTTATGCAGATGATAACCTGAGTTATTTTGCCATTAACAGCTTCCTCCATTAGTGTAGTCTTAACTACTGCTTGTTCACCTGATGTTTAATCAAACTGTTGGCTGAGATAAACATTTTTGAAAAATCCAAATGTGCTACCAGCAGATTGACCTACTTACTAATTTCTCTCCTTCCAAGGGTTGTCCAAAAGGAAATCTAGCTGTTGTGTTATTACAGATCAAAAACGCAGAGGACAGATACACCAAATGTAGCATCCGTGCCCTTATTCAATCTGTTCTTTGACACCTCAAAAATACTGCCATGTAGAAGTGCTTCCTCTCCTATACTAAAGATTGAAACATTTGTCCATGCACTTATTTTCCTAAATTGGTTATTTTATGACTGGGCTGATTTGGCTTCTTAGATCCACTCTCCACTCAGCTTCTTCAAAATATTGTCCCAATAAGGACCATAACCTTTCAAAAGCAACCTAGAGAGCCCGCCATCTTCATGAGTAAAGCTGTTGTGTGCAAACTGGGTAAAGTCCTAGATAACTTGCAATAAATAAAGCTTGTGTACATAAGAATTTTGAATGCCCAAAGACTATGCCAGGAAAATGTACAGGCACAAGCTTTCATGGGCAAAACAGAGGCTTGAGATTCCCTGTGCTTGATACAGATAACAAGATTTGTTTAGCATCATGACTGGCTTTGAATCTTTTCATTACCTGTACACAGTCTCTGATTAGGTTTTGCAAAACCTAATTGCTCATTTTTTTTACAATTCACATCTTGTTTAACTCTTCTGTCTTATAAGTGTGTATTCAGCATAGCAAGAGCTGAGCTGTTATTGTATCACGATACTATCTTCAAACGGTTGGGGCACAGCCTGCCTTTAGATATCTCAACATTCTGAGAGTAAATTTGACCTCAAGTTCTTCAGTCCTTGCTTCCAGCAGCAATTACAAAAATATCTGAAGACTAGGTTTTTCCGTCTGCTTTCCTAAATTATCTTAACCATATTGTTGGCAGTTTTCTTCCTGGAAGGCATTAAAATACATTGTATAAGAGGTGCTACATATGATGAGTAACTGATCTAAGAATGTTCAACCCCCATAATTTTTAATGTAAATAACTACAACACAAACTAATTTTGCATTAACAACTGCCTAAAATATTAAACAGTGGAAAAATATTTGCTGCAGATTTCTATACACCTTCAACAGAATCTGTCAAAGGATAATTTGTTGAAGCAATTTAGACAAGAGATTTTCTTCACATGACGAACTTAATGTTCATCTCTAGTTTGCCTAGCCCAAAAAGATTAGTTGTAATGTGGAATGAACAGGATGGTGGGGTTAAGGCAGAGGGGAAAAAAATGAGAGAAAGCTCACGGTTTAACAAATGGCACTGTAAGATGTGCAGAGAGGCTTGTAGCTGGGACAGTTCCTGTTGACTCGGTCAGTAGGGAAATTCTTTTCAGGTTGCCTGGAAGTGCCATTTAATATAAATCATAAGGGTCACTGAGTTGAAATGTGACTTGGTAACATTCAAGATGTACACACATAAAATTTACAAAGTGAGTGGTATATTCTGCTAGTTGTCTACATCTGCGCTAAAGCCTGGCCACTAGCTGACAGAGGCAAGAGATAGAAAGGATCCTCTCACCTCTGTAAGGTCACAATGGGTAGTCTTAAAATCTATCATCTATTTTTTCCAATTTGGAATGGAAGAGACAATGCCCACTGTAAACCTGGATGTTAAGTGAAACGTCAAAGCCAAAGACAATGGATAAGGGTGGGTCCACTAAGAGACATAGGCCTAAGTCCCATTTTTAGGCACTTGTCTGAGCCACAAAACTCACCTAATGCTGCAAGTGCCTAAACTCGCTTGGTGCCTAGGTTTTATTCCTCTGGGCATGTGTACTGCAGCCTCACCCTATCTTCTGCCTGAGTATGTATGCTGCGCCTCATGATAGGCAGTCTGATGCCTATCTCCTGCCTACACTCCAGCGTGATTCACAAACTGATAGAAAGGAATTCAGCTGCCCAAGTCACATATGGGCACCCAGCCTGGGAGGCAGCCTCTAAGCATCTCTATTGGATCAGGCCCCTCAGACACACACAAAACAGCCCACGGAGTGGGGCAGAAGAACAGCAGCTCCCTTATAATCTTTAGCCCTGTGAATAGGGTACTCACCCAGGATGTGGGAGACACCTGGTTTGCATTCCACTGCCACCTCACCTCACCCCTGAAGGGGAGAAGGGTTTTGAACAGGTATCTGCTACCTCTCAGCTGTATGCGCTAATCACTGAGCTCTAGGGTATTCTGGGGTGGGGCTCCCTCAGTCTCTTCTACTGAAGTTGTGCATTTAATCCTCAATTACTTGGGCAAGAGATCATGTTAGAATGACTCTAAAACCTAGTGGGTAGGGCACTCACCTGAGAGGTAACAGACCCTTGTTCAAATCCCTTCTCTCCCTCAGGAGGGAGGTGACCTAGGAGTCTTCCACATTCTGGGTAAGTATTCTATCCACTAGACTAAATGTTATAAGGCAGCTTCTGCCCCTCTGCTGCCATAACTGTCAAACCGTGCACACAGTTTAGGTGGCCGAGTGCCTGTCTTCTCTCAGTTTCTGTATCACTAGCAGAGCTAGGAGCCTTCATGCAGTTTGAATTTAGCCATATATCTCCATGAGAGGAATGCAGGATCTCCCACTAGGTGGCTTCCCACTTAGCATGCTGGCTTTGACGACTGCAGTCTAAGGTACCTATCCCTCCATTCATTACAGGGAGTCTAGGTCCCTAATTTAGGCTTTGTGGATTGCAGTGTTATTCCTGTAATTTTTCTAGGCACCTAAAAGTTAGGCATCATGACACTCAACGTTGCAATACCTAAATCCCTTCATTGATCCCACCCTAAGTGCCCAAGGCAGATAGGCAGACAGGAACATGTTTATTTTGCTATCCTGCATAGGAATGAGGCTTTAGGAGCAGAGTGTGGAAAGAAATTCAACTTGCAACTGTGGAAAGATTTGACCATCTGATTGAGCTGCAAGATCTAGATCACTAGGATGACTTGGACAAGGCTTCTAGAAGACTGAGCAGCTCATTCCTAATGACAAGACAATATGTTAGTTAAGTTTAATATCAGAGTTTAACAACTTCTATAAGTTCCTTAGCTTTTAGTGTTTTATTACCACAATATGTATAAAATCTTTAAAGTAGTATGTGTTGGATGAATACTAATAGCAATGTTGGGATTTTTGTTTGTTATCTGCTCATTTCATAAACTTGCCTAAGAGTCAATTAAAATGCTAAATTAATCAGCAAAGTATTGTTGATAGAATTGTTAGATATTTTTCCTATCAAACTATTTTTCTGTTTGAGTTCATATGCATTGTAAATAAATACAATACTAAACATTTACAACCATGCAGGGGCAGTCCAGGATAATGTAAGCAAATCAAACTTTGGGGCGTTTAATAGATCAATCTGTAAACAAATGTTAGAGAGCCACCTAGTGGTGCAAATAATGCATAAGCTACACTCATTTATCAAAAATGCCAAGCCAATTACTCCCTTCTTATTGCCAGTTAGCAATGTTTCATAACAACATGGATAGGCAACATGTACCTAAGACCAGAAACATACTGGTAATGGTACATTTTTTGTTAATAGTTTCCATATCTAATTCAAACTAATTTGTACTATCCCAGGAATAGCAAGTGTTACTTGTCCTATTGAAAAGCAACAAAGAGTCCTGTGGACCTTATAGACTAACGGATGTATTGGAGCATAAGCTTTCGTGCATCTGACGAAGTGGGCATTCACCCACGAAAGCTCATGCTCCAATACATCTGTTAGTCTATAAGGTGCCACAGGACTCTTTGTTGCTTTTTACAGATCCAGAGTAACACAGCTACCCCACTGACGCTTGTCCTATTGATTATATTTTTTAAAAAAGCATACATGGAAATAAGAGTAGGGAGAAGAATTACTGTGTTCATTTCTATTCAACTGAGAAACACATCTTTAACTGAAAAGGCAAAGAATTCTCAGCACAGGAACCCT
This sequence comes from Gopherus flavomarginatus, assembly GCF_025201925.1. Lineage (NCBI taxonomy): Eukaryota > Metazoa > Chordata > Testudines > Testudinidae > Gopherus > Gopherus flavomarginatus. The sequence continues at coordinate 5,566,905 of NC_066637.1, read as the reverse complement.
GATATCAAACAGAGAACAGTATGGAAGGCATGACTAATTATATACCACATTTGCATGATATAAAATAACACACTGATTAACTTTCTATTACTGGAATTCAGTGGAGATTTAGTGTTCAAGTGGGAGGAGGGATGCTAGAGCCAGGTAGTAAGCACAGGTGTTGTACAACCTTCCCCATGCAGTTCAGATCACCAGCCTCACTTCTGCCTCTTGGTAGTCAAATTCCAGGCTCCTCTTTGGAGGTGAATACTAGTAATACTCTATAATGCCTCATTAATTGTATGTGTTGTAGGGGCTAGTATTTGAGGAGGCCAAGTATTCACTATGGTCTAAAATTAGACCACTAAAATCAGTTTCAAAAGGAGATATTTTGAATCCTTGGCATCAAACTCTGAAAATTCCTGAATTTAAGAAACACTGTCTTGGAATAAAAGATACACTCCCACTGTAAACACAGTAGAACACTTGGACTAGGCTTGCAGCTCTGGAGAGCAATTTCTCCATCAAACGGAGATGCAGAAACCCACAAAAAAAAAAAACATACTGCAGAGTCCTGATATTGCATTGTGATATTTTGTAGTATGACACTGAACTGCTGGAATGCTAAATTTTCAAGTGTGGATACATCACAATGAAAACATTTCCTTGGACCGTCAGGACATCATACTGCAATTACTTTGCAGATCTCTTCTTCCCCGTTTGGCACAATCGCCTCTCAACTCTAAGTATATGCTTAAATACTTTGCTGAATCAGGACCTAGGAGAGATCCTGGTGACTTCTCTCCAGTTATCCAGCACTCCCCAGCACACTGCTTCACATGCATCAGGCAGCGTTCCATTCAGTGTGCCGGTCATCAGGCAACCCATTTGCAGCTGCAATCAAACTCTGAGCTCCTCCAGCACCCATGCAGAGACAGTCAATATGACACTAGAGCTACAGTTTGAGTATCACTGGGATAGCCCAACCCCACTATCTTTAAAACAGACATACAAAATCCCTTGCTTTACTAGGAAAGTCATGTTTTTCTTCCTAAGACAAAGTCAGCTGAGTACCCACATACTGATTTGCCTGTTTCCTGAGCTGAATTTCTCTAAAATCTTGTACATCTGAGATATTTGATTAATTTCTTTTTATTTCTATGTACAGTCTTGTAGCTGTTTTGCACATTAGCTTTCAGTGTCTGAAAAGCTGAATTTTAGAACTACACCCAATGTAAATTCATACAGGACTACACTTGCATCCCTACAGACAAAGGCTATGCCTACCCTACAAGCACTACAGCAGCAGCATTGCACTATGCCACTGTAGCACTGTAATGCAGACACTTGCCATAGCATTGGAAGGGTTTTTGCCAATGACTGTAAGTCCACCCCCTCCAGAGGCGATAGCTAGGTGGATGGAAGAATTCTTCTGTTGACCTAGCTGTGTCTACACTGGGGCTTAGGTCGGCTTAACTATGTCTCTTATGGGTGTCAATTTTTCACACCCAAGTGACATATCTAGATCAACCTACATTTTAGGTGTAGATCTGGCCTAAGGCTCTAAACTAGTAACACACATACATAAGACAGTGAATACATTACAATATGCCACAAAAGTATAGTATAAGTATTCTTCCATATGCTAGTCTACCTCCCTCCCCTTAAAATGTTAACTTCTAAAAGTATTGTTAGGATAAGGGTATTAGCAGACTTATCTGAAGTTTAAAAAAACTGAGAAAGAGATCTTTGAACAAACCCCCTCCACACACACACACACACACACACACCAAATTCTTCTTCTAGGAGGGAAAGAGGAAAAATCTGTCATATCCCCTCAAATTAACCCCACTAACATTTTGGAGAATGTGAACAAGGCATACATGTTTACAGACAAATAGATAGAAATTGCTCCTAATGATTATCTAATTTCCTACATTAATGCACGAGTGGCATTTCTGTACTTCCAGAGCAATAAGACACAACAGACTATGCGTTGTGATGCATAGCCAGATTGTTTAATGTTATTGTGGTCACATTGTATCTGCACTTCCATTTTTGTCAAATTTCTTCAAAAAAGGCCCTACTCAGTGGGACTATTCCTGATGGTCTCCAATGTGAGTTGGATCAGGCTCAAAGTCAATTAAAGAGAGAGAGAGAGAGAGAGAGAGACACAGACAGACACTCAGAAGATGAAAACAGAGCTTGCTTTCGGACACTTGCTTTGGATGGAAAACCCTTTGAGTTTAGACACTAAACATTATGTAACTAAGCTGTAAAACAGAGCAATAGACATAGCCACAGATCACTCCAAGCAGGAAAATTAGCCACCTAATACTATATCATCTCAATTATTTCCTAAGAAATGATACAGTAGCGGAGGAAAAAAAAAATTGATAATGTTTTTAAATACTGCTTTTATTTTAAATGAACAAGAACACTTTGAAGCCTAAGACACTGCTGGATCACAATCCTGTCTCTTCAGACACTGGTGGTGTAAAACAAGTTTCAGGAAAGTGATTTTTTTTTTTTAAACAAATAAAGGTCCTACATTACATACACACATAAAATGGCCCTGGTTCAGATCCTTAACAGCTCAAATTTAAAACTGGAGACTTGTTTTTAGCCTCCAGACATTCTATAATTGCAATAACAAAACTTTATGCCTTATTTATTGTATAATTATTCACATCTATACATGATATGGATGGCACTTGGTCTTCAGCCTCTTGCCTGACAATGCACCTATTTGTAAGTTATTCACACCCTGCCATATCTTATTGCTTCATTTACACTGGAAAGATACTCACCTTTCTGTGTTGGAATATTGAGTTCCTAAGCAACTGAATACCTCTTATTGTAAAAAGAGGTGACCAGGCATCTTCTAATTTCTTTTAATCAGCATTTGTTACTAGGCTGTCATTTATATTATAGACAAACCCATCAAATTTAGTAGAATGTCATGTATATATTGGAGGCAGAGTTAGAAGAGAAGGGGCTTAATTCTGCCCTGCTGTAACCCTGGTATAAACTCCATCTGTTTACACTGGGGCCTGATTCTGTTCTCACCTACACTGGTGAAAATAAGGAGCAATTCCACTAAAATCAGTTGTCATGCTAGTATAAAAGTGAGAGGAAAATTGGGCCCCATTGCTGAACTTGGTGCTAGCTTTCATTTTTTTTCCATTTTCCACCAAACTAATTTCTCCTTCTCTGGTTTAGCAGCAAGTGAAACATTTGACATGCAATTTTTCGGGCCTTTGCAATTCATGCTACACTGGGATAGAATTTCACAGCACTGAAACTACTTGATCATACTATTGTCTCATTTGAAATGAATCAAAGATGCTACTGGATTCCTTTGTTTTTTTAAATTCCTCCAATGTATATACTCCAATCATTTTTGTGTGTGTGTGTGTATATATATATTATATATATATTAAAAAAAAAACCTGATTTTCCACTATCTTGCATCTTGTATAACCATTTACACGTCTGCAAAGTTAGGGGAAAATATTACCAGGTGTATTTGAGCAGAGACATATCACTTGGTAGCACTCAACACACACTTTGGTGCTAGGCAGTGGGGAATCAGGCCCATTCTACAGCAACGCTGTAATAACACTGTTTATGAGTGGCATCTTACAATTGCTTAAGTGTTACTATATACACTGTAATTTTATCTGTTTTCTGTGACTATTCATATGCACAGTGGTTGTGGCGACAAAATGTGTTTATATGGATTTTCACAACAAAAGTGAATTATTCATTAACTCATCCTGTTTATAAAATTTTCAAGTGTCCAATCAGGCAGCAGAAGTAATACTGTCTTAAAGGACCAGTCATACAGAGCAAATAGCTATTTGTAAATCACTAATATTCCAGTAGTCCTAGGGAATAATTCCCAAATAATTATGGCTGAATTGTGTCAAGTATCAGAGGGGTAGCCATGTTAGTCTGGATCTGTAAAAGCAGCAAAGAATCCTGTGGCACCTTATAGACTAACAGACGTTTTGGAGCATGAGCTTTTGTGGGTGAATACCCACTTCGTCACATGCATCTGACGAAGTGAGTATTCACCCACAAAAGCTCATGCTCCAAAACGTCTGTTAGTCTATAAGGTGCCACAGGATTCTTTGCTGCTATGGCTGAATGGTATTTACATAAAAATAGTAGAATAATGTCAAATAATCCCAAAATGATATTCTACTAATGGATAATTCATGATCAAAAATGGGCTAAATTTGTCAAAGGAGCTGACTGCTGTGAATAATATGCCCAGCTCTAGTCATTAAGTTTCTGGGCTATTCACCTGAAGCACCCTGTACAATCCTCCTTTGTGCTTTCCTAGTTACAGCGCTACTGCTTCTCACATGTCCTTTTTATATACCTCATATATAGTTCCATCGGCACAGCGCAGCACCCCATGACCCTGTTGCTGGTCCAGGATCCAGTCTCCTTCATACTTATCACCATTCCTGAAACAACCAACCAGGAGAAAATTCTTAATGTTTACATGCTTTGTGACTTGATAGATAACATAATGTGCTATCCTGGAAAACCAGGGCTTGCAAACCTGCAGGATAAGCCATTAAAAGTAAACAGCAGCAGCAAAGCATAGTCACAGCGAAGTCAGCATAATAATGCCCACAACCTTCAACTGGCACTTCCTCTGGGAAGCAGGCGACCATCTGGAAGTGCTTAATTCAGCCAGCTCCCATCACTGGCCTTCAAACCCTTTTCACCCCAGAGACAGATAACGGATGATACATTGCATGAGTTATTTCTATAGGAGACCCTTTCCTTTATTCCCTGATTGAATCTGATCTGCGAGGTGCCTTCTAAGAAGTGCTCACAAACATGGAGACATTTGTGAGTCAGAGGCACAGGTAAGGTACAGCTCGCTTTGCAACCAAGGTAAGCCAATAGATAGAGTAGATCAGTATGACAAGCTATGGAAATGGCCTGTTAGCAGACTCTTATTAACAGAAGTCCTCTATAGTTCCTTAGTAAGAATGATTGATCCGCTTCTACCATGCTGTCAAGCCCTTACTGGTATTGTTATTCTTCTTTCATTGTATGCTTACTTATACGCTAGTATGTGATCAGTGGGGGCTACTATCCATGCATAGCCAATATAGAAACAGAAAATAGAAAAACAAAGTGCAAAGCATAAGCACAGAGCCTAATCCAAATCCCACTGAAGTCCATGATAAGATTTCCACCTTGACTTCAGAGGCTTTAGATATATCCGAAGTGTAAATTAGTTTTGCTGAACTATCTTTTGACTCTACAGCCATTGGCACATGGAGTCTCAGCAACTGAAACTTCAGGACTCAGAGTTCCGGACAAATAAAACCTTAATTTAGCAATTCCTGTCCACACAGAAAGCCACTGATAGTCATGCTCAAGCATGATTTTTGGTGAGGCTGACCTTCATTGTAAATATACTGTATTTAGATAATCACATTACTTTTGACAGTTTTTTAATCTAAAAAACAAAAAGATGTTAACAAGTGTTAGATACAGAGCTAATCAGTTATTGACAGAGCTGTGTGTTACTAGCATAGCTAAAGCAGTACCACAGTGAAGTACTGATGATTTACAAGCAATTACAGCAGCAATGCTTAGATTGTGATTGCCAGTATTTCCTGTGTAAATTCATTTTTTGAGGAGTTCAATATCTCATCTTAGGCTATAGACTGAAATTCCACATATAAAATCTTAGCCACATGAATTTGAAAATTATCTTTAAGATACAGCAGTACTAATTAGTTTAAAAAAAAAAGCCTTTTGACATTCTTGCAATTTAAATATAGCTTCTGTATTTCACTGTGAAAACCTAAAACCCTTTATGCACTAGCAGGGAAATCGAGGTCATTTATTTCATGTATGGAAGTTGATTATGTCTTTTTAAAGAACCCTTTCAGAAAGTCCGTCAGTAATGCATGTGGACTCGGTACATATGTCCAACAGCTGAACACCAATTCAAACAAAATTCTGCCCAGCTTCCATGCTGAGGAAGTCCATGCAATGCCTCAAAAGAGATGAAAAATCAACTTCCAAACCTTGCATAGGTTTTCATGATGTGGAATCTGCATGGATTGTTTTTGCTTAATTGGATCCAAAGAATCTCTATGTACAATATTCATTAGCAGGACAGAGGGTAATAACTCCAAAAGGGATCAGGCAAATGTAAGTGTGCTTGAGACAATTTTTAAACTTTCCACATTTCCACAGAAGTTTTTCTTGTTTTGATTTAATAAAACAAGGACAACAAAAATGGCACTAAGAGTTTGTGGTTTAACACAAATGTAATAACGTTCAGAACTGAGCACGAACTTAAATATTGGAGAAGATGTAATTACTTGTTATAAGATCCCAATGAAAGGATAATCTTTCATACATGCAAAATGTGAACGGCTAGATCTAGGCATAACAGGGTGAGTTTCACCTTAACTCACTTTCCCAATTTTTGCATGTTTAATCCAGCCCCAGAATGTTATATTAACAAGAGCAAAACAATACAATAAGATTAAAAAACTTACTTGAAGGTCATTTTCCCTCCTCCATGTTTCTTATTATTGTAAAAGGTTCCTTGATAAGTTTGTCCATCTTTGTCAACAAGTAATCCATGTCCTAAATAATAATAAATAGAAAATCTACAGCAGACACCAACAATCTCTAGAGACAGGAAACATCCTTACATATCTCTGCAATAAAATCCCTTAATATATGTTTTTTTAATGTAGTTAACTTCTAAACTGCACAGAAAATATCTACTTCAAACTCAGGGCACAGCCAACTGATGAAGGTTTAAGCAAAAAAAAATAAACAGTTTGGGTTTTAATTATCCAAAGTTTTTCCAAACTTTGGTGGACTACAAATCAGGTCAGACATTGTTGTTTATTTCAGTGGCACCCACCACATGCTAGGTGCTGTAAGAACTAACGTCCTGATCCTACAGAAAGACATATGCACACTTAACTTTTATGCATTGAGAGTAGTCCCATTAAAATCAGAGCTACTCACAGTGTCTCTAGTCAAGTCAGTGGCCCTGTCCCCAAACTTTGAACATTCTATGGACTCAGCCCTGCAAACAGTTACACAGGTGAGTAGTTTGACTTCAATGAGATTAATTGCATGCATAAATGGGACTACTCACGCATGCAGAGTTACCATCTTTGCAAATAATTGCATGATAAGGCCTTTTGTTATCTCAAAAACAGCACCACACATTTTGCAGGAAAACCTATCTAGTTCTAGCTGAATAAATATAAGAAAGGGTTTACTTCAAATCTCTAGAGGTTTGTGTTATACTTAGTCTCATCATCCCAAATATTCAGTCTACCAGGCTCCAGCCAATTAAAGTGTAAACAGTCAGTGCCAAATTCAGTTGTAGTGTAAGCAGGTGCAATTTAACTCAAATTAAGTCAATGGAGTTGTACTTAATCTGAATTTGGCCACCAAAATGCACAAGTCCTTGGTTTATTCTGTTGTAAATGAACTTTTCTAACTAAGTCTGCTCTACTTGAGACACTCTTGGTGGTAGGGGAAGGGAGACAGAGTGAAGGGATTTTACCCCAATTAGTAAATAAGGCCTATTTCAGCAAGATAGATGTGATTAATGTCAAATGCACATAATCCACTGAATTCAGTGGAACCACTTACATGCTTAAAGTTAGGCCTGAGCCTTGCTGAATCAGAGACCGTCTACTATTCTCTATGTATAATACCTAGCACAATTGGTCCCCATTCTTGGTAGATTCTTAGGCACTGCTATCATAAATGTGATTAATAATGTATAAAATAAAATAATAATAATAAAAAAAAATCAGAACCTCAATTACTTTAGAGTGAATTTTAATCAAAGTTTCCTCTCAGACTTTAACTTACCTTCTCTCATTCCATAGGAGAACTCCCCTTCATATTTCCCACCATCTTTGTACTGCATGACTCCATGTCCATGGAGCTCTCCAGAAACAAACTGACCTGAATAAGTGTTTCCTGGAAGCAAATATATGAGAAAATAAAGTGGAAAAAAGAAATAATAGCTGTGTCAAATATGGTTTAAATAATCTCTTTTTTTTAAGTCTAAGATGTGCTAATAAAAAAAAAGGTTCCTACTGTACCTTTCTTACAGAGCAATGGTAGAAGGTATTTTAAAAGTCATAAAATGAATAATTAATAATGGCTTTTTATTATCAGTACAGTCAAATGAAGAAAAAACCTGTTCATTAGGTCTTTATCTTAAAACTAATGAATTATAATCCATATCCCTTCATGTCTTTAAAACTGAGGCATCTTAAAAATGGCAGTGACTTGTTAAAGAAGATTCATAATATGTTCTTTTATGGTTAAGAAATGTATAAAAAGGACTTTAATTTCATAGTCAACTTAACAGCTTTTTGATAGCATGTAGTCATTCAAATCTTCTGTATGAAGCCTGGGAAATCAGGAGCTTGGTACTAAAAATACAGTACTGTACAGTGAATTTGTCCGTGCCTATACCATCTCAGAATGAAAAATAACTATATTTTTCTGTCAAGTAATTACCCTATTTATTCATAGAATAAAAAGGTTACATGGACTCCACCCCATACCCGCTACATGCCAGACATCAGAGACTGCCAATCACAAGGGCTGGGGGTAGAAGGAAAGTGACTTATCCTTAGGTCAAAAAGGAAGCAGAGGTGAGGACTTACAACTCCTTCCCATAGTATCTTCTGGGGCAGCACAATTACACGATGCCCCACATTTAGAGATGAACTTAAATAATTTTTCATGAGCTACTCCTTACCCAAGAGTTTCTTGCTACTCAAGAAAGGAAAAAGGAGAGGTGTGCCAGCTGGGGTATAGGTTCATTGACACATCCATGTGTGAGAACATACACAAGATCTGCTCACTAATCACAGGGTGATTCATCCTTTACTTTCTTACAAGATCAGGGCTGAAGGAGTTTGATGCAGGTGTAAGGATCTGCCTGTGTGGAAATCCTTGCAGGACTGAGATCCTTATCATCAAAGGTAAGAGACATGCGTCTGATTTACACGATTATCCCTCACCCATTTTTAAATGCACTTTGCTTGGAGTTAACTAAAAGTCAACATAATCCAGTATAAAACAGCAAACACATGAAAACCCAAAAAATAGGATTTACAATGGAAACCCGGAAAAACTCTTATTTAAAGCAAAGCAAGGTGGCAATTTACAATATAGATAGGTATCAAATGTACTTTTTTCTATATATCCTTGTAAAAGATAAAATTTATATTAAAAGAATATGGTGTGTTCCAGGGAAAAGAACTAACCTGTAGATGCCCAGTATCGCAATCCATTTCCCATAATTTCTCCATCTACAAACTCGCCTTCATAATAACTCCCATCCTTAAATAACAGCTTACCATGACCTACGAAACAATATGTCAGTTCAAATGAGTGACAAAAAAGACTTTTTATAATCTCAGAGACACTACATCTAATTGTTTGAGCAGTAAAGTGAGAATCAAGGCTTCTTAATTCCATCCTCAGCAATTTGTGTGACTCATTGTGCAGTCCTGGGCAAGCTACTGCCCCATTCTGTGACTTGATTTACCTGTCTGCAGAACGGAGATAAATCTACTTAGAATCACAGAGATAGATAAATCAAGGAGATAAATCTACTTATCTTACAGGGGCTTTGTGAGACTTATTTCATGCCTTTAAAGAATCTTAATCTATTTTAGGCATTCCTAACATTTATCAAAATAATGTTTAGGAACCTAGTCCCTTGATGAAAGGAAGTGCAGAAGTGCAAAGTATTGTATGTGTAGGGTGAAAACCTGACCCCAGTGAAGTCAATGGGAAGTTTGCCATTGACTTCATTGGGACCAGGATTTCATCTCCAGTGTAAATTTTGGAAGACAAGGACATTGTTTTCATACCAGTCTGTAAGCACCTAATATAAGGTTGCAAATATACTAGATTCTCATTATTTGTACGAAGATGAAAGAAAGAAAATTACTGTTTTTTTGTTTTATTTGTAAAACATAAACAAAGAAGTTTTAGAGAACAGTCAAGTGACACTTGTTTCCAGAAGATGAGAGAACATTGAGATGAGCTCTTGAACAACAATATTCTTAACTCCTTACTCCTCACATATTTCTAGCAAGTTAAACACTGAATGATTATGTATGATACACTCAATTCAGAAAGAAGTAAAGACTCTTTCAAGTGTGCTGGAACATGAGCAGGCACATACGACACACAGTGAGGAAGGAGCAAGGATAACACCCATTCCAAGGATATAATGGACTACACAAAGGGATCTATGAAGAGTGGGGTGAAGGGGCAGTTTCTCTGTTACTAATTTGTGGCCTTTGGCCAAAAGGCTCTGTTCACCTAAAAGAATTTATACCTTTCTATATCCTATATACTAAAAAAAAAAAAAAAAAAAAAAAAGAAGATCTATGCAGATTTTTCCTCTGGATGCAACTAGCCAACTCAGGAAGAAGAAGAAGGGGAAAAAACAACAACAACAACAACAACAATTTTCTCTTGTTACAGTTCTGGCTAAGCAGAGCTCTTTGTGGTGGATGCTCCATGTAGAGGTTCTCCCTTTTCCAGGGCTGACTCTCTGCCAGATTTATGATACCCAAGACCCGTGTATTTATGGCCCTAGAGTCTATTTTTTTTACACTTAAGGACTAAAGACTGTGATGTCTCTGACTCCCAGGCACATGCCATGCATATCTGGAAAGTCTTAATAGCCTGAATTGATTAAATATGTATTTTATTTTCTATACCCTAGGGACCTTCCTATTTTTCCTTTTTTTTAACCCCTTTGTACTGGACAAGAATCTTCAAAGTACTCAGATGAGTCATTAATCAGCCTCCAGGAGTAATAAAATAGATAGAGTTGCCCCACCCCACTTTTCATCCCCCTGCCATATCAGTAAAGTGCCATAAAGAGCTCAGTGAAGTTGTAAAAGATGGCCATATTCTTCTGGGTGTGAGACAGGCCTCCCACCAAGGAATGGGGGCAGGAGGAGATATGTCATAGCACCAGTCCTAAAACAATATGAATCACAATTAAGCTCTGAAGGTAAAATGATTGGAAATCAAGATAACTAACTCATAAATTTGGAAAAATGGAAGCATTCATATTTAATTGAATGCATAGCTGTGTTCATCTGGTTGGGTTTCTGCCCTTTGCTTGTGTGACTGGTGAAGAGAATTTCTCTGAACTCCTGAAAACAAGACATTTCTTCCTGGAGGGCTGTTAGACATGAAGATAACCACAACTGTACTTCACCCCAAAATGTCACTGTTGCTTTTCCATTAGTTCCTGTACCTCTTTGTCATCCATGACACCAATTATCACTGTCGCTGCTTCAGTTGCTTAGCAGAGTCATACCTAATCTTACTTTAGCTTCAGTGTATAATAGTGTTTCTACAGAAATTTTACAAATTAAAAAAAAGTTAGATAAGTGAATTAAAGTTTCCCTTCATTGTCAATGGACAAAAGCTATTTCCCCTTACCATGTTTTCTTCCTTGTTTCCATTCTCCTTCATATTGAAAAAAAGAATTAGGATAAACATACAGTCCATATCCTGAAAAACAAGACAAATATTAGGTAACAAGATGAGATTTCTGGAACTATTTAGCGGAATAAAAAAAAAGTCATACACGAATGCTGAAAGAACTGGTAATAGAAAAGTAATAGTAATTTTCTGTAGATTTGTATACACATCTGCATAGACATTTTTTATCTTGAATTATTAAATAACATTTACACCAAAATAAACATAGGAATTTGTTTACTATTTACATACACATCTTATAAACATAGGCATCTAGATACTACACTGCTGAGCTCATTATAAATGCTTTGGAGTGTATCACCTAATCCATCTATGTCAAAAATATTATCTGGCATGCCATAACTTGTATAAGTCAAGAATAAGCACACATAAAATGAAGCAATCTTTGTAAGGGAATGACTTTTATTTTGTTTAAAATAGCTTAAATACCAGAACAAAGATACACTCTCACTTTATTTTAGCAAGAAACAAGTTTTCCTACTTGTACTGTGTCTTAAATCTGTTTGTTCAAAGTTGTCTCCTAGAAAAGCATTATGTTGTGGGTAGAACTGACTTTAAAGTAATGTGTGTTCTCTATGCTAACAGTTTAATGTATTATCATTTCTAGTGATCCCTCTTCTCAGTAGTTTAGTTCTTGTTTATATAATGAAGTTGTTCCCTGCTAGAAATCCAGTTTAATTGACAGAGGGCCAGATTTGGGGCTCAGATACAGTTATCCGTCTACTCCCTCAATGAACATGCCCCCTGTGGCTTTTGCCTATGGTCCGGATAGACACCCCACACACACCCCACTCCCAGTGTCCAGACCAGACGTGGGCAAACTGTGGCCATGGGACCGTCCTGCCCAGCCCCTGAGCTCCCAGCCAGGGAGCTTAGTTCCCGGTCCCTCCCCGGCTGTCCCCCGCAGCCATGCCACTGCATGGGCCATGCTCTGGCCTGCCACTCCCTCTGGACAGAGTGGGGAGCACAGCTGGCTCTGGCCAGGTGTCGTGGCTGTGAGCTCCTACTGCTGGTAGGGGGGTGGGAAAAGGGAGGGGGGTTGGGTAAGGGAGCAGGGGTCCTGAGGGGTAGTCAGGGAGGAAGAGGCAGTTGGATGGGGTGGAGGTTCTGGGGGGGCGGTCAAGGAATGAGGAACAGGGAGGGTTGGGAGTGGGAGTCCCAGGGGGCCTGTCAGTGGGCAGGGATGTGGATAGGGGTCAGAAGGACAATCAGGGGACAGGGAGTGGGGGGGGCTGGATAAGGGGGTGGGATCCCAGGGGGTAATTAGGGCAGGGGGTCCCAGGAGAGGGTGGTCAGGGGACGAGGAGCAGAGGGTGATTGGATTCGGAGTGGGAGTCCTGGGGGGCTAATAGGGGTCAGGGCAGTCAAGGGACAAGGAGCAGGGGGCATAGGGGGCAGAAGTCCTGGAAGGGGGCGGTCAGGGGACAGGGGGGGCTGGATGGGTTGGGGGGTTCTGAGGGGGGCAGACAGGGGGCAGGAAGCGGAAGGGAGCTGATAGGGGGAGGGGGGCAGGCTGTTTAGGGAGGCACTGCCTTCCCTAGCCGGCCCTCCATACAGTTGCGCCACCCTGATGTGGCCCTCAGGCCAAAAAATTTTCCCACTCCTAGTCCAGATGGAGAGAGCCGTCTATCCACTCAGTGCTCCAACAGACAGAACACCCCGCCCCCCCAAGTGAGAGCCCTCCTCCTTCTCCTGTTCCCACACACTCACGCTCTCCTCCCGGCCTGGTGCCCAGACAACCCCCCCACACACATACCCCTGGTGCCGGACAGACACACACACCCGCCCCTCCTCCCGGCCTGGTGCCCCGACACCCCCCCACACACACACACAATACCCCTGGTGCCGGACAGACACACACACCCGCCCCTCCTCCCGGCCTGGTGCCCCGACACCCCCCCCCCCACACACACACATACCCCTGGTGCCGGACAGACACACACACCCACCCCTTCTCTCGGCCTGGTGCCAAGACACCCCCCCCCCACACACACACATACCCCTGGTGCCGGACAGACACACACACCCACCCCTCCTCCCGGCCTGGTGCCCAGACAACCCCCCCACACACATACTCCTGGTGCCGGACAGACACACACACCCGCCCCTCCTCCCGGCCTGGTGCCCCGACACCCCCCCACACACACACACACACACATACCCCTGGTGCCGGACAGACACACACACCCGCCCCTCCTCCCGGCCTGGTGCCCCGACACCCCCCCACACACACACACATACCCCTGCTGCCGGACAGACACACACACCCGCCCCTCCTCCCGGCCTGGTGCCCAGACACCCCCCCACACACACACACATACCCCTGGTGCCGGACAGACACACACACCCGCCCCTCCTCCCGGCCTGGTGCCCCGACACCCCCCCACACACATACCCCTGGTGCCGGACAGACACACACACCCGCCCCTCCTCCCGGCCTGGTGCCCAGACACCCCCCCCCACACACACATACCCCTGGTGCCGGACAGACACACACACCCGCCCCTCCTCCCGGCCTGGTGCCCAGACAGACCCCGCGCGCGCAGGCAGACAGACAGACAGACAGACAGACAGACAGACAGACAGACAGACAGACAGACAGACACACACACACACACACACACACACACACACACACACACACACACACACACACACACACACACTCTCTCTCTCTCTCTCTCTCTCCCCCCCGGAGACAGAGCAGCCCCCCTCCTCCTGGACGCAGGCAGGCGGACCTGCTCTCGAGTGTGCTGCCAGGCAGCCAGACAGACCAACGGCCCGAGCCCTCACCTTCCCGCCGCTGAGCCTTCACCGCCCCTGAGTAGCAACCAGGCCCGGGGGCCGCCATCTGCCCTGGGAGTAGCGACGCTAGACCTTGGCAACCGTATCCTGCCGCCCATTGGCTCTCTGGCAGCTAGGGGCGGGACTTCTCCCTCTCCCCCCCAACGAAGAATGGCGGGGCGGGGCGGGGCGGAGCTAGCCCGCTGTACGCATGCGTCTCTCTCCCCGCTCAGCCCCAGGTTTCCAAGGTCTTTACCTGCCCTGCTGCATGCCTTCTGGTGACAGGATGGCCAGGCATATGGGGGAGCATTTTCACTGCCCCTCTCCCCCCATGGATTTGGGGAAGCACATTCCCAGCTGAGGGGGCGAGTGCTGCAACCTGCCTAGGTTTAGAACTGTTACTGTTATGTTGTGTAAATGATACAAAACAGCCGCACCTGGAGGCCCCTGTCAGGATCCAGACCCCAAATAATGAAAAAAAATGGTCCCGGCCCTCAAGAGTTTACAATTTGAGGACCAGATCCTGCAAGCTTGTGCACAGGTAGTACCTGTGCCAGGAGGAGGGTGTTTCTGACTTCACTGGGCCTCCATGTAGGCACAGGAATAAGTGGCAGGATCAGGGTTTAATGAAGAGCAGATACTGCAGTGATGAGGTCCACAGAAATACAAAGAAAGAGAACCACTATTATTTAATATTTACATTAGCAGTATTAATGCCAAACATTCAAAAATCATGAGTCAGAATGGAAAAAAAAATTATTTGCTTTCTGGTTTTGGAACCTTTAGGGATTAGATTTTAAAGGTTTTGTTTGTTTCTTGTTTTTCATCCAACAAACAAAGGCTGGAAACTTACTTTTTTTAAAAAATGCAAACTAAGATTGTCCTGTAGTCCAAGGAGGACCCTCAACAAATCAGAACTTAAGCAAAATACCAAATATTACAAGACATATGATAAAACTGCCTCTCCTGTGCTAATAGGACAGTTTAAACCAGTGAGGTTTGACTATTTCTAATGTAAATTTTAATACTAGGATTTTCATATTCTGATTCCTGCATTCAGTTTCAAACTTGAAACATGGTTCATTCTGTTTTTTTCACAAGCTCTAAGTGAAAGCATAAGGCAAACCCTCACCTCCAATAGTGGCTGTTGTGGTTAGAAAAGGGAAATTTGAATCAGGGCTCCGCAAATCCATTTCTGGCTCTGCCATTGATTTATGATGTGGTCTTGGAGAAATTACTTTACCTTTCCCCATCTGTATAATTATGATTATTTTTTGTAATATAACATTAATACAGAGCCTCTAACAAGCCCCTCTGTGCTTGGGATACTGGATCTAATAATGCTTAGCTACTTCTCAGGTGTATTGTGAGGATATAAACCTTGTAAAATTTTTTGAGATTCTCTGAAGAAAAATGCTATATATGTTTAAAGATATAGCAATGAGTGTGATTTAACTGTCTGGACATAGAGTGATGCAAACCATTATTACTATTCCAATACATAACGGGAAATATTTTGGAAATTAAGGTTTAATCAAAGAGCACTGGGTGAGGGATTTTATTATCTCTCTTATAATCCAAGTGTTTTTAAATATATTTATAAAGCTAACTATGTATGTGAAGGGGAATTCTCAACCTAAGAAAGCCAAAATGGTAAGTATTGCACTAAAAGACAGTTAGGTGATCTTAAAAATACTTAAATATAATTTAATGAATTTTATGCCACTTAACTTTTTATGAATATTTTAAAAAATATCTATGTGAAATCTTGTATTTTATTTCTGAGGTGAAACAAAAATAGTGCTAGAATCCAGAGACTGCATCAACACACTACTACTTGGGTGACTTTTTTGGCCATGGGGTATTTGAGAGGATTCCTGAAACCTGGAAGAATCCACGTAGTCACAAAGTGACCAACATTTTGCATTCAGAATCCTTCAAAACCAGTCAGGAAGAAAAGTTTTATTCAATCTTTTTAGGAGTCATTAATATCAGAGCTATAAAGCCAAGGAAAGAATGGTAATTATTTCTAAAGAAAAGTAATTTTGATATATTCTTGTCTAATAAATATTTATATAGCTATCCAAGGTGTTGGAACTGATCACTCTAGTTTTCCTTTAAAAGGGCAAATTTATTGTGGTTTTATTTCAAGCTCAGAAATGTAGAATACACAGTAGTGCAATATTTCAGTTCAAGAGGCAGATTCAAATAGACATTTTCATAAGGTCATAGTAAAACTTCATAGCATAGTACTACTCCAAGAAGTGATGATATAAAATTTTTCATTTTCTTACTCAGGAGTTCTGGTCACTGCAGATTGAGTCGGATCTACTCATTTGAGTGACAATAGTGAGTAATTTTTTGTCCTGTTAGCCTTGCAAAGATAAAGCAGCTATGGGAGAGGAAACTGAATTCTATTCAGGCTACTGAATTACCTACACTATTAACTAAGGCCCCATCACTAAAACCTGATTCACGCAGGTGGACTCTTGCACTGCACAGAGACAGCTGCAGGATCTGGGCCTAAACTGCAACAGTAGTTCCAAATGCTTCCTCTGTTACAAATGTGAGGGGGAAATTTTGTCCCACAGAATATTTATTACTGGTAATAATGCATACAAAGAAATAATCCCTGTTTGATATTTGGATCCCTTGTTGAGTTTGCCGGTCTTACAGTTAGAAAAAAAATCCATCTTTTTATATTTGTAAACTGAGCAAATGTGATCTCAAACTGAGAGGTGACAAATAGGGAAACTCTGCAAATGCCATATTTCAAGCCATATTACAACTGCACTTTTAGGTAGCAAAACGGTATAGTTTGGAAGAATGGAATAGGTAAATAACTTGGTGCCTAGATTTACTTTACCCAGAATCTCAGATGCATGAAGAGCATGCCTCAGATCACAAAGCGGATAGCATAGCACGTAGGATTTAATCACCATTTTTAATCCTGAACGTTGCTCGTTTGCTGGATGTTCCCAGGGAACAGGGGCTCGGGACTGACCCCTCCAGACTCAACCCACTTCTTGCTAATTCCATCTCATCCTTGTTCAGTGCCTCCTCCCACCAGACACCCCTCCCCCTAATACTAGAGCCCAATGCCTAGAGACTGTAACCCCAGTGCCTCATACCCACCACTCTGCAATCCCACCTCCCAACACTCCTACTCCTCAAGCCCTGCACATCCCCACTGGGGCCCTCGCCAGCAGCCCCTCCTTTCGGAGCGAGCCACGCCCCCCCGCCTTGCCCCGGAAGCGGAAGCAGTTGGCTTTGACTCCTCCGCCATATTGGATGCTGTGGCGGAGGGTGGGGGGGGAAGGCGGAAGGAGACACCTGGCACCGGCTGCGGCGGCGGCTCCGGCACCCGTGAGTAGTGGATTCCCCCTCCCTTGGGACAGAGGTGGGAGCGGGGTCCCGTGCCGGGCAGCGGCTGGATGCGGCCTGGGCCCCCGACAGCGGCCGCGGTGCCGGGGGTGGTGAGGTGTCCCCCGGGGCGGGGATTCTCGCACAGGGCGCTGGGACAGCCGGGAGCGGGCGCGTTAGGAGAGGTGCCGGGGGGAACGGCCTCGGGGTGTGACTGGAAAGGAGCACGCTGCTCCCTCCGCACGGGAGGCGTTACTCTGTGCATGGGGGTAGGGGAGGCGCTCCTTGCTCCGGGCCGGGGAGCCTCGGGGTCCTCACCCTGTGCGCCCCCCCTAGAGCCGGGTCGGTGATTCTTCTCCCGCTGCCCACGGGGGCCGGTTCTAGTCACAGTTCGGGGGCTCCTGCTCCTTGACCTCTGCTTCAAATGAGCGTTCGCGTTGTTTACTTATCTTTACGGACCCCCCTCTCTGCTGCGTTGCCTCCTTTAATTAGTGTCAAGATTTAACTAACGAACACCCGGTGGAGGTTTGTTTATTTCATGACAGTGAGGCTGCAGAGGTATCATAGAGCTGCTGCTTTTATTTGGCTGGGAATGTATTTGTGCATGAGGTAGAAGGGTAGGAACCAAATCTGTTGTAAAAGGAAAACTTGCACTTTGTGGGAAGCAGAAGTAAGCTGCGATGTTTTAAAAAACTTGGGACCAACTGGGCTGCCTTATTCCTTTGGCTGTCCACTGGCCTGTCTAACAGAACATCTTAGGCTATTCCTCATGAAAGTATGTTCTTCTGCAAGCACAGGGAACTGCATCCTTCTCTTCAGTTCTCCTTATTTGCTAGTTTTGTCGTTAAGTCAGAAAAATTTCTTAATGTTCAGAGAGTTCTGGCCTATTTACACTGTGCATGCTATTGGAATAGATGAATGAAACGTCTTCATTACACATAAAATAAAATAAACAAGGAAGAGACCCTGCTTTTTCAGAATTCAGGGATGGATAAAGCTCACCTAGTAAACCAGAAAACGTAACTTCTTATAGCTCATGAGTGTGTAAGGTTAATATATTTTTCAGGCAGAACAATAATTTTATAGAGCCATATTTCTTGTTGGTAGCACTCTGTTTAAAACTCTGAACTCTATTAAGTTGATTAGGCTAGTTTCAGTCTGCTCCCTGGCTACTGATTTATTTACAGTGCTGGATTTTGATAATGTAAGTAAGAGAGGAATTTTATGCTCTTGTTAGAATGGCGTGTTATCAAAATTAAGCCTTATTTCCAGTTCTCAGATGAGAGATCAGAATTAGGTCTGTAATTGTGAATCCTTTTCAAAGCAAATTTCACAAGACACACTTCTTGCGATACTTAGTCCTGGGGGAATTCCACAGTACTGTGCATATGCAAAATTTATGTCCCCCGCAGACTTCTTTGCTTCCTAGCAGAAAAATGACTTCCTGATGGTGAAGCAAAGGGAAGCCACAAGAGGCAGTCATGCAGTCTTCGCCAGCAGTGTATTTCAGGTGCCCAGGGCAGCTGTCAGAGACGTAAAGCACTGTGGGATGTGGGCGGGACTGGAGAAGACCCAGCTCATGGCTCCTACCCTGCACCAGGGTCAACTGCTAGTGCTGGCTGGGTTGGGGAGGACGGGAGTTCCTCTTCCCTTGGATGGCATCTGGGGCCAGGTCAGACCAACCCCCAGATTCATCCCCACACACACTCGCTGCGGGAAGCTCTGCAAACTCCCCCACTTTCTGCACCCATCGCTCCTGAGCTGCAGGGGGAGGGATCCCTGTACAGAGAGCTGCTCCCCTATCTGCCCAGCCCCCATGCATCCAGACCCCCTCATACCCAGACCCTCCCACTGAGCCTCATGCCCCATGCTCAGAACCCCCTTGATGAGCCCCAGTCCTCCTGCACCAGCCAGATCCCCACCCCAACCAGCTGCACATGGATCCCCACTCTCCCAGCATTTGGACCCCTGATGCCCAGACTCACCTGCTGAGCTCTGTTCTTCCTCTTCTTCCTCCCCCACTGAGCCCCAAGCACCTTCACCTGGACCCCCATGCCAAGTCCCATTATCATTGCACACAACATCCCAACAATCCCCTGTGCATCCAGATTCCATCCCCCTGCACCTGGATCCCTGCTGAGCCACCTGCACCAAGATTGCCCCGCACAGAACCCTCTCAGCGCACACCTGGATCCCCCCACAGTAAGCTTCTCCACACTTGGATCCTGCCTTGCTGAGCCTACCTACCCACACCTGGTGCACCTGGCACGGAGGGGCAGGGCCATGGGGTGTTTCTGGGGCAGGCCCAGTCCTTGTGCTGTCAGGGTTGGGTGCAGCCTCACTGCTGAGTCTGTGTCCCAGTGGGGAGCTGCACAGTGATCTCCCACCTCTGTGCTGTCGGTGACCTGTGTTCCCCAATGCCATCTTGGAGCCTCCACATTTATTTGACAAATAAAATGTGCAGAATTTTAAAATATTGTGTGTAGAAACTGTAGTTTTAACCACTAAAGTTCTGTAAGTTTTGAAATATCGCTGCTTGTATCTTTATTAAACATTGTAACACATACAAGGAATATTATGTTACGTATTTCAAACCTATGCTGTTTAAAATGCATTGAGAGAGGTTCATAACAACATGAATTAGGAAAATATACTTTATTTGGTTTTAAAACTATTAATGTGCTAAAAAAACTTCAGTGACACTATAGACATTCTGATTATCCCTGGAATAATAATTTATATTTTAATCAGATGTTCATCCTAGCACTTTTCTTTTTGTAAATTGAATAATAATCACCTCTTAATCAGATGTGAAGTTTTTTACTACCCATATTGCAGAACAGAATGCAAAAGAAATCCCCAGTCCTGCAAGAACTAGGTGTCTTTAACTTCATGCATAAGTGGTCCCATTAATTTCAACGGAACTACTAGGCCATGTCTACACTTACAAGCTTATTGTGGCACAGCTATACCAATACAGCTATGCCACTGTAAGAGCACTCGTGTAGCTGTGTTATGCCAACAGGAGAGGGCTCTCCTGTGAATATAATAAAACCAGCTCAAGGAATAGCAATAGCTATGTTGGTGTGAGAGCATCTCCCGTGGACGTTGCGCTGTGCACACAAGTGCTTATGCTGACAAAATTTGTGTTGCTCAAGGAGGTGTTTTTTCACGCACCTGAGTGATACAAGTTTTGCTGACATCAGGGTGGATTTGATTTAAATCAAATATATTTAAATCATGATTTAAATCACTAGTCAGGAAGACTCGATTTAATCATGGATTTCTACATAAAAGTGCATTCTTGTTGGTATAACTTTAATGCATATTCTTCACAACTCAGAGATGTAGGTTTCATTTTTAGAAGTACACACTATAAATTTAAGTAATTTATTTAGAAAAAAATTCAGATTAGTTTTACAGCTATATCAGAAAATGAATGTTTGGTTATTTCATTTACCAAAGAGATTTGAAGCAGCTATTTATGAAGTCATTGGGAGGTCACCTATCTCCAATTCAACAGGTTAATCATTTAATATTTGGAGGATTTTCTTGCTATGTTGTATTAGGAAGAGAACATCACCAGACAGACATATACATTGTTTTATTTAACTAAAACAACAACATTTTGTATTCTGGATTTTTTTCTTCAACAGCAAACATAATATTTTAACAAAACAAGCATATGAATTTTTTAATTTCGTTAAACATTCAAGTTTTTTAAAATCAGGTTTGTTTTTGTTAAAATTGTTTTTAACTAAAATAGTTAAATGAAATATTAAAAAAACAAACAAATTATATCGACTATGTTAGCCAGGTCAACATGAGAAACTTAAAATATTGGCTTCTGCAGCTAACGCAGTCATCTTCACCTTCATTTTCCTGTTTCTTCATAACCTGGAAAAGAAAAACAAGCTTTCATGCTTTTTTGGGTCCCAAAGGATTTCTCATTTTGGAATTAATTGGTCTAAACCAGGGGTTAGCAACCTTTGGCACGCGGCCAGGCCTGTTTGTTTACTTGCCGCATCTGCAGGTTTGGCTGATCGCAGCTTCCATTGTCTGCAGTTCGCCGTCCCAGGCCAATGGGGGCTGCGGGAAGCGGCGCGGGCGAGAGATATGCTGGCCACGGCTTCCCACCGTCCCCATTTGGCTTGGTACGATTAACTGCGGCCAGTGGGAGCCGCAATCGCCGAATCTGCCGACGCGGCAAGTAAACAAACTGACCCGGCCCGCCAGGGTGCTTACCCTGGTGAGCTGTGTGCCAGAGGTTGCTGACCCCTGGTCTAAAGGAAGATATTTTCCTACACTGGCAGAAGAAGCTACTGCTGTTAAAAGTGAGATTATCTCTTCAACAGTCTCTGAATCCAAGTGCTTACCAGTTCACTGGTGTGACTGTTTTTAAAACATCATCAGCAAACATGTATTTCTTGAATGGTTCTTATTCCAAAACTGGGTCTCTTTTATGGCCTGCTACCATTATAGGTTTTCCTTTCTAGTGAGAGAATATGACTGGTATGTTAGATCACAGATCAATGAAGACCACTCAGGAAGACCTCAAGACTTCTGGAATATGCTGTTCAAACAGTTTCACTTTTGTTTCTACTGCCTATCCCTCTCTTCTCCCGTTTAGCTCCAGACTTCTCCTTGTCCAGATCTATTCCACCCTCAACAATCTTCTATTCATTGAACTTTTTGAAACTTTGCACTTTTAGAGAGAGATAAGGGATTGACTCTATGTACACAAATTTGCAGATGGACAATAGGGTCGAGGTCTATTATTTCTCACCTCTATATATTTATTTATTTAAAAACATTTTTGCTGGAGACACAAATCCACTGTTTGAGAACTGAAAAACTAAGCATCTCTGATGGTATCTTCTAGACTGAGCACTGAGTCCCATTGGGTAGATAGAAAAATTAACCTAAATAATCTATACAGAAACCCGTGGAACCCCATAAAATTGGGTCCCTAATCCATGAACTATTGGAACTCATTTACCAAACTTTTCTTAACAATTACATGAATATATTGTCTTATACTATAGAATTAGAATTTATAATCCCTATTCCATGATGAGATATCTTTGAGCTAGAATGTATCTTAATTAAAACTATCTTTATATAGTTTTTTCCCTCAAAAAGCATTTTATCAAAAAAAACATTGATTATTATCCACCCTGGCTGACAGAAAAGTTAGTGTTGACATGGCCCTAGTGTGTGTAACTGTGTGCAGGATTGGGGTTTTAGATCCTATTGCAGATCTGATTTTCCATGTCCCCATTCATGATTGAGTAGAAGCACATAATGAGAACATTAAAGATACTCAAATGAATATTGGTATCATTGACAGAAAGGAAACATTTCTTCCATAATGAAATATTTCCATTGTTGTAGCCATTCTGGTTCTGCTTTAGATTCACTAGGTTTGAAAAAGTTTCAAAACTAATAATAAAGTAGTAGTAATAGAGGAAGTTATGAATAATAGCATTCAGTTCCTATAATGATATTTCCTCTTCCCACCCTGCAGAGTTAACTGAAGAGAAAAATTGATTTCCTCTCATTGGCCCTGGATATTAAAAGGACACTTTTGTATTGTCAAATTTTAGGAGACTTTCTTTGGTATACCTAGGATCGAGCTGGGGCTGGAGTTCTGGATTGTCACTATCAATCCTCTTACTTCTGATATTGTACAGGGACTCCTTCCCGTTACTAATTATTGTTCCCATGTAAAAGAGGGATAATACATAATTTCAGATTTTTACCGTGTGCCCAGAGAGAAATTTAGAGTTATAACATTTTATAAATCTCCAGATTGTCATTAGGACCAAGAGCTTCCTTCCATCTATTTGTCACTATAATGCAGCATTTAATACAATTTACTAGTAATATTCCTTGGGGTTTCCTAATATTTCACCCATCTGTATTGCTTTAAGATCTTCAGCTGAAAAACAGTCTCTAAATGTTAATTACTATAGAGCTGAAATTGCTCCCATTATCCCATAGAGCAACATAGTCCTGCTCAGAGATGGGAATCCAGGAAGTGTGAGGTATTACCTTTGGTGATGTGGCACATCTGCTGCTCAGATTCCATATGATTTTGTTCGCAAAATGCGGAGCTTGTTTGTTTGTTAACTGGAGGAGTGGAGGAGAATCCTAAATCCAAAAGTAGTGCATTTATTAATATTGTTTTTCACCTGAGTTCTGGGTCCTGTCTTTTACCATGTGAGAGGGAGTAAGGCAATATGAGATGTTCATTTTGGCAAAGATATGACAGACAACATCAAATGCTTCAAATGGTGCAGGAAAATGTTTCAGTTTAGGTGCTTATGATGCCAGCTCTTGGATGGAACCCGAAGTACAGAAGCCAGAATTGAGTTTATCTAAATATGTAGTCACTAATTTTGGAAGGAGGGGGGATCTTAAATAGGTTTCTTAAATTTTGGTTTTGCAGTTTACCTTTAAAGACTAAAGGGGGGGGGTGGAGAAGGGTAGTATCACAATACATCATTTCCAGATTATTACTCTGATTTCTGGCATATCAAGGTGAGAATATCACTTTGATCTCTTGCCTTAGTTACTGTTTGTAATTTTTCCTAAAAATGTCTTGGATCCTCTCCCTCCCTTTGTAAAATATTTAACTCTTTCCTTCCTTGATACTTCCCCTGAAATACAATGAATGAATGTCCTGTCTTTAAAAATGTTTCACAGAAGATACCTTTTTGTTTCAAACAAGATATCAGATAAGCAAGATACGAAATCACACGCCTGAATGCTGATGCATGTAAAGTATCTTAAAGTTTCACTATATTAAGTTATCATTTTTAATATGTTTTCTGTATAAATGTCTTGTTTTCACAGCAACAATGTCCGAAGGGGACAGTATTGGAGAGTCTGTTCATGGCAAACCTTCTGTTGTGTATAGATTTTTCACAAGACTTGGACAGGTTGGTTTTTATATCACTGGATTTGTACAATTTTTTTTTTTTTTAACTTGTGGCCTTTAGTTGCAGTAAAAGGAATAATTAAGTTACTGAGTACTTCAAACTCATTTTAAGGAAAATGCTTTTTGCTTTTTAGAAATGGATGGTCTCATAACCATGATGACAAAGACATAATTTAATTAATGTCTCTATCACTGTTTGAATGTTTAACAGTATGTATGAATATTACTGCATTAATGCCCTCAGCGTGCTAGTTGCTCTCAGATGAATAGACAGAAAGCTTCATGTAACCATAATTAATTCAAGCAATTACTGTTTGCTATTAAAAGCTAAAACTTTACGTATTACTAAACCATGAGTACTTATGTAGATTAGACAAATTTTTAAAAGTGACGTGATTTTTGGATGCACAAATTTTTGGAAGAACACCTTGAAGAAGCCTGATTTTTTTCCCCTTTTATTGGTGGTTTTCAGCACTTTCTAAACATTTGCTCGCTTTAAGATGTTCAAAGTTAGACACACACATTTGCTAATGGTTTTTAAAACACTTAGAACATAAGCTTTCCAAGAGCCATAAAAAAATCTTTTTTGCCCTCTGGGTAACTCGGGCTCAAAATCTGATTTTGTAAACAGAAGATTTAAACATAACATTAATGGAAACTTATTTATGAAACTGAAAAAAAAAGATCAGTTTCTCTAGTTACAACTTAAACTGGCAGCCAGTTATACTAGTGCTGAAGAGCCAGAAATTGAGTGACTAGAAATGAAAGTGAAATTTATTAGCAAAGTGTGACCTAACTGAGTAAAATGTAAGCAAGTAACCAGTCTAAATAGTGCCAAGTAAACCTGAATCTTAAAAAATGTTTTTAATCTTTTAAACTATGATATTTAACCAAAAAATGTCCCTTAAAACTTGTGGTCTTTCTGACACTTATTTAGATTACTCTATAATAAACCATATTTGTGTATAAAACATTTTACATTTCCTTCTAGATCTACCAATCCTGGTTAGACAAATCTACTCCATATACAGCAGTACGATGGGTTGTAACTCTGGGTCTGAGTTTTATCTACATGATTAGAGTTTATCTACTACAGGTAGGAAAACTAAATGTATTGCATTTGTCATGTTGTTTAGAATAACATTGTAACTTTAAAAGGAATACTTTTTTATTAGATTGAATAATCTATTTCACTAAAACACTTGCTAAGAAATATTGAATCATATGGGTCAAAGTGAGAATATTTTAAGTTTACATGCATAGACATGTAATGAAATAATAACTTCAAGATGGAAACAAGTTTGGTAGAATAAGCAGATCCCTAAACCGGCTACTTTCAGTGTAATGAAGGAGTAATAGTCAAGTATATATGCGTATCTTTTTTTGGCTACTCCTCTTTTCCCCAGGAAAAGCTTTGGTATGCTTTTTGTGAAGTGAAAGTGCCTTGTTTTTTTCCTCCAATTAATAGCAATAGTAATTTCAGCTGCTACATCATATTAATAAACTTTAGGCTGAAACACAGTCTTGAAAGGGATGGTTAAAGTTGGCTGTTTTGTCTTGTAGCAGGAGAAGGTGGGAAGCGCCACTGTTAGGTTCTAATGAAACTGCGTAATAAACTTCTTAAAACTCTGTCATTCATATTTTAGCTTCCTGTTTAAACCTTTGCATCTCATTCAAGTGCCAACATTCCTCTCCTAGTACCGAACCTATGAAGAATTTCTGCATTATCACTGGCAAGCAGCAGACTGCATCTCCACTAACCTGTTTTCTCTATTTTATGCCAATGCAAAATTCAGTTAAGCACTTTAGAACCAGTATTCCCAAAGCTGCCCTAAGCAAGAGTGCAATTCTTTTTTCGTTGCCCGGTGATATTCAAAGAGTAACATATTTCTGATAACTTCAGTAGTGTCCCTGTTTGAGTTCTTGACCTTCTAAAGATTAAAACTTGTAAGCCTGAGAACAGTGCCAAAAGTAATTGCAGGAGGCTGTGAAATTGAATAACAGCATCATAACTGCTGGAGCACTTGAACTTTTATGTGAATTTTCTTCGGGTACTTTCCTTCCTGAAAGAACTTTCAGATGATCCAGCCCTGGTTTTCATATATAAAATTTGGCTGCTATTAGCTATATAGCCCATATGCATTAGTATTCCTCTCCTAGGGCGCAATCTGGGAAATATTTGAACTGGAATGTCCTAAACTCTTACTGAGTTTTGTAGGAATTGGAGGTACTAAGTATCTCGTCGGAGATGATCTGCACCAGTGCCCTCAACGCACATAGAGGTCAACAGGAGCTGATAGTGCTCAGCACTCTGCAAATTTATATACCATGTAAACTTAGAATCATTCAAAGGCTAATAAGTTCAAGTGCCTATCTAAAGAATACAATACAATTTATTCTGGTATTGCTGCCTTTGGAAAATTTGGAAGACAGCGAATCAAGAGTTGTGGCAATGTTATCTGTATGTTAGAGCTTAATAATTATTATTTTTTTCCTCAAGGAGGACAAGAAATTACATCTGAATAATTTCAGTTGAAAGAGATTACGCTCTGATATCCATGCATTGTGATGTAATCCTTAAATGTCTTTAACGTTTGTGTTAAACATTTGTGTGCATGCAGTGTAGTTGTAACCATGTCAGTTCCAGGATATTAGAGAGACGAAGGTTGGTGAGGTACACCTCTACCCCGATATAACGCAGTCGTGAGGAGCCAAAAATCCCTACTGCGTTATATGTGAAACGCTGTTATATTGGCGTAGCGGTGGCAGGGCTACAGTGGAGATTTAAAAAGCCCGTGATTCCAGCCGCGGGGAACCCCAGGCCTTTTAAATAGCCGGCGGAGCCCCACTGCCTCAGCCTGGGGTAGCGGTAGCAGGGCATCAGCGGTGATTTAAAGGGCCCTGGACTTCCCGCAGCAGCCAGAGCCCTGGACTCTTTAAAGCGCTGTCCGAGCCCCGCTGTTGCAGCCCCGGGGTAGCAGCAGGAGGGCTCCAGCGGTGACTTAAAGGGCCCTGGGCTCCCCGCAGCAGCCAGAGCCCTGGACCCTTTAAAGCACCGCCAGAACCTTGCTGCTACCATGCTATATGCAAACCCGTGTTATATTGGGCCGCGTTATAGCGTGGTAGAGGTGTACAATCTTTTATCGGACCAGTTTCTGTTGGTGAGAGAGACAAGCTTTGGAGCCACATATTATTCTTCTTCAGCTCTGTGTGGCTCCAAAGCTTGTCTCTCTCACCAACAGAATTTGGGCTGATATTACCTCACCCACCTTGCCTCTCTAATATGTTGTCATACAAACTGACAGCTATTTCTAGAAATAACTGTATGTGCTGTCAGAGACTTGTTAGACTATTGTTCCCAGTATAGTTTATTTGCTGCAAGTAACTGTGTTACTAACACACTTTGCATGAACCCTAAAATAGAAGTCTAGGACAATTATATTTGATCTTATAACAACAAGATTTAAGGGACTTTATTTTACTTATTTTCTTATCAAATTTTTCTGGAAATGGTCTGTTGCAAATTGCCCTCTCCAGTTTAAGCTGCTGGAACAGATCTCTGCTATATTGTAACTTCCTTAATTCCTTATTTTAATGATGTATTTCTCAATATTCCTCTCCTTAGACAAAATGCATTATGCCTGCATCTTATCAAAAATTAGATTTTCCTTAAAGGGACACAGTTGGCTTAAAAATAATTATTTTTAAAGTGGCAGATATCCTTTTCCATTACTAAACACCATAGATTCTTAAACCTGCAAGGACTGCAAAAGTATTATCATTCTTGTGGTTGTGTACTTTTTGTGTTTCTCTGAACTTGGACAAAGAAACTGAATGTTGTGTTTTGGTTAGTAGTTTAAGTCTCACTACACCCTACATCCTAAGCGTCATCTTGCAATTAAATAACATAAAATCTTTACTGTTGTTACGCTTTATAAAAATTTAATTTACAAAATCTAAACTGAATTTCAAGCCTAACTACACTTTCAGATTTTTCCTGCTTTGCTTACATGCCCTTTAATTCCTTTAGTCATTCTTTTACAGAGCTGTAGGTGAAAGTAGCTAGAAACATTCCGTAGTAAATTTTTAGCTTACTCTGTTATAGTAAGAAACACTGGACAAAAAGGGCAGTTGGCAATTGGATCAGATCAGCATGGGTAGTTTTTACCTATTCACACAGAGTCTAAATACTTGGGTTTCATGCAAGTGGAGTGTCTTTTACCCATTGTACATCAACTGTTTTAAAACTGAGTCTAGAAGACTTGTCACTTGCAAATAAAAAAGTAATTAGGGGAAGAAACTAAAAACAGGTAAAACAATTATTTGAAGCTATTTTTTATGAAGTTTTCAGTCTGACTTTTTTTTTGGTTTTTGTTCTTTCCTAGGGTTGGTATATCGTGACGTATGCTTTGGGAATCTACCACCTAAATCTCTTCATAGCTTTCTTGTCGCCAAAGGTAGATCCTTCTCTAATGGAAGACTCAGGTATAGTGGACATTACTCTCATTACTATAATTTTGAACATAAACAGTTTTCCAAATCACTTAACCAGTTTCATCTATCTTCACTTGAACCCTTTTTTGAGGTTCAAACAGAGGCACAGAGGACCTGTCTACACAGGCAAAACTGAGCTGAATTCAACTGAAAACACACAGTTCTTAACATCTGTGTAAATACATCATTATTTTATACTGGTTGTGGTAGGCTACCACATGACCCACTCTCTAAAAGATATTAACATCTGTGTAGACACAGTTTAAGGTGGGGGTGGGGTTTTGTAATCAAGTAAGATTAGTTAAATTGAAAAACACATCTCCTTTAACTCATTTAGATGTAAGTAAAAAGTTATTGCCCTAAAATCCCAAAGCCAGTATGTCAGATGAGAATAGAATCCAAGAGTCCTGACTCCCAGCCCTGCACTTCAACTACGTGACCACTAAAGCTTTTGAATAACTTCAGTTATTTGTTAGAGTCCAAAACCACAGCATGTACACTGAATGTTTATATGAATACATTGTAATTGGGAATTAAATAGATTTTTCTCCTACAGGTTATTCCTTGACATTGCTTATAAGTGGTGGCATATGTAGATGTGTTAACATATCTGTTCCCAACCAAATGCACATTGGGGCTTTAATGTAGCCTCAGATTTTACCTTTCAGTCTGTTTATGGTATCTGTTTTAGGATATTTTAAAATTACTTCTCCAGAGTGAAAAATATTTTTGAAGGCTGGAACTAGGTTAGATATTGCATAATGGTCTGGACTTTTCTGGAGATCTGGGTTCAAACGTGGTATCACTCTCAAAACAAATATTATTTGATCAAGCATTAGCAACTTGTCCTTCCATGATCAATTTTACACGAATAGGAAACTTGAACTCTTGCAAGGAGCTATTCTATCCTGAAGATAGGCTTTGTATATAATAGTGACAGTAGGAAAGAACAGAATATTTACTAGACTGATTAAGAGATAATTTACCTTAAAAGATTGATTTTTATTTTTTATTTTTTTGCTTTTTTTATCCAGATGATGGTCCTTCATTACCCACAAAACAAAATGAGGAATTTCGACCCTTCATTAGAAGGCTGCCAGAGTTTAAATTCTGGTGAGTG
The DNA here is from genome assembly GCF_025201925.1 of Gopherus flavomarginatus. NCBI lineage: Eukaryota > Metazoa > Chordata > Testudines > Testudinidae > Gopherus > Gopherus flavomarginatus. Next base: position 5,536,639 of record NC_066637.1, on the reverse strand, counting down.
GATACATGTGCCCATTCTCTTAAAAATAAAAAGCATTTACATGAATGTGTTAAATAAGTCACTTCCAGTGTGTGGAAGGGATTAATTATGTAATTTATTTTTAAGGCATTCTGCTACTAAAGGCATCCTTGTTGCAATGGTATGTACATTCTTTGAGGCTTTCAACGTTCCGGTATTCTGGCCAATCCTTGTGATGTACTTCATTATGCTATTCTGTATCACTATGAAGAGACAAATCAAGGTAATGTGCTGAGATTGGACTGAATCTTCTTGAAGATGATAAAATGTCACTGCTTAAGAGTGTCTTTCCCTGTTGTCAGCCAAATGATCACTGTGGATGTTTATCTGTGTGTATATATAGTATGGCCAATATTTTTAAACTTAAATATCTAAGTGTAGGCACTTCTCAGCATAAACTGTAATTGGAAATATAAATGCTCAATACTCCTGAAAATCAAATCCATTTAGACACCTAGATATCAAATTGTTAGCCCCCTTATGTTCATTCTTCAGAGGATTCAGATATATCAGCATATCTTCTGAAGTAGTAAATTTAGTGTTTATAATGGATAATATGCACCATTCATCCATGGCATTTCTGCAGCATAATGTGCAAAGCAGACTCTTGGGATCAAATTGGTGATGGGTGTTGTGAAAAACTTGGCATTTTTAAAAAGACAAACACAGCAAAGTATTCAGGTTGGCTTTGATACATTTTCTATAGCTTGTTGGCTTGTAAATGGAAATTAAAAATAAAGATTTTGAAAATGTCTCATTCTGAATTTTGTAGTAGTATATTTTGATTCATGGTTGTAAAGTGAGGACTAAGGGATTTATATTAATACATTTATGCTGTTTAATCCTTTAATGATTAACCATCTTGACCATTCTATACTGTGTATCTTTTTTTGTAAAGTTCGAGGGTCAAACTCTCAAACAACCCCATTTAAAGTGTCCAGCATCATATATACTAATAAATAATACAGAAAAAAGTGCCATTTAAATCTTTTGTGTAGCTTGTGACTGAAAATGGCATCTTACGTTGTTGAAGTTAAACAAACATTGTAGATCTTATCAGTTGTAAATTAGTGATTATACTGAAGGACTTTGTGTATTGTGACTTAAAGTGCATATTATGGTGTTTTGATAGAAATATTAGATCTGTCAAACAGTTCTGTTCAGCAACTAAACTGATGTCTTTTTGTTTACAGCATATGGTAAAGTACAGGTATATACCCTTCACACATGGCAAGAGGAAATACAAAGGGAAGGAAGACATGGGAAAGACCTTCGCTAGCTAGAAGTTGAATGGAGCCTGTTGACTGACTCTACATATAACTACAAGAACGGTTTTGAGCCATTGTAACAATGCCTTTTTTCTTCATATAAAGTAATTAAGAGGGTGGTGACAAAGCAGTTGAATTTTCATTTTAAGAGGATGTTTCTATTTTTTGTCTGAAATATCAGTTTCTTGAAGAAACTGGCATTCTAACCAAATTGCATTGGGTTAATTTATCTTTGATAACAAGTTGGAGAATCTTTGGTATCCCATTGATTTGGGATCATGTGTTGCTTTCAAGGTCCACTGCAATCATTGTGGCATTGGGGAGGCTAATGGCTACAATTAGGCTTTTTTACATAGTGTTCCTGTCCAGTATGATCCTGAAATGCTGTGCACATATGTGGAGGAAAATAGTAAGTTGGCACACGTGATGCTGTTGTCTGCTTCATAATTGTGTGCTAAGTTCATACACGGGTCCGATAGGCCTTAATATATGCAGAATTTCAGCCGACAGGGTACATGCATGGTATCACTGGAGTGTAACCAAGTTAGTAAAGAGTAGATAGGGGTTTTTTTTTTACAAAGAAATCCTAAATTCTGTTTTTTGCAGAAGGGAAATAAAGATTACTATACTCATAAGGAAACTTATTTGTTAGGTTCTAATGCCAGTTTCGCCATTGCATCTCATGGCAGATGCTGAAATTGGGCTCATTCATAATGTCTCAAAACTTTGTTCTTAAACTATCATGATTTCTTTTGAGGGCCTGGAATTATAAATATATATATTTTAATTGTTATTAGTTGGAGAATATTTTGACTTGTTTCTTTTGATACTTAAGGGTTTTTTTTTGGTTAACTTAAGTTTGCTTCATGCAGCCCCTTAAGAACGCACCCAAACTGGCCATAGCAGACAAACGTTGTGGATTTTAACAGCTTTTCATTTTCTATGAAAAATATAGAAATAAATGACCTGCATGTAAACTTTTTGATGTGATACAGCTACAAACAATTTTATTAAGTGACTTTTTAATTCCAAACTTTATTAAAAGACAGTTGTCCCCCTTTCTTGTTTTAGTCATCTTTACATGAAATATATTGGGCTAATAATATTTATAGATCTGACATTTTAAATGGTGTCAACGCTCACATTTTCCTCTTTTTATTCAAGTAACACATTTACTTAATTCTTAAGAGTTTATTCAGTTGAATTATATTTCAGGTGCTAGGATGAGACGAGTCCTTTGAATGCACTACGTAGTATAGCGGCAGCTTCAATAGATTCTTACTATGGAACGCGTACAAAGGAACCCTTGTTGTTTGCTTGTGCAGAATGAAAAAGCCAATAGGAAACCCTGTACACCATTAATTAGATTCAGCCTGCTGTAATCTTGAAAAATGTCCTATGGTTTTTTTTAACTAGCATTGTGGAAAACAGTGGTGGTTTTTTTTATAAAGTAAATTTGTTCAATCTAAAGTTTCATGCAAACGTGATTGAAAAATACCATATAACCATAAGCCCTTATCAAATGCCAATCATGAACACTGTTGCTGCCAAGAAAAACTAAAAGCCCTGAGTTTAAGAAACTGCCTTACAATTTGCTGTCGGTTTTTGTAGTTTCACTTCTGACTGCCTGCAAATCAGGAAGATATGTAAAAACAGTAATTATCTTTGTATTCATTTACCTACAGAAGTATTGGAGGCACAAAATAAGTGGCTGGTTGACTCCCTTTCAACATAAAGCCTTAAAGGTGAATTAGAGACTTATCTATTAAAATTGTAAAAAAGGAATATGCTTGTAATTGCAGATTTGAAATATAGTTCCCTTGCTCAGCTGCTGTTTTTCTCTCAGTGGCAGCTCATGATCAATACCTTCTTCTTTACTGTTGTAGGTAGGAGTAGCTTGCCTCCTATGCATTGAGATTTTAACGATGTTCAAATAATAAGTAGTATCCATGCCCAGGCATGAACAAGTCTAGAACATGGTTTCTCTTAAAAATAACAAAAACACACTACCTGTGCAGTGGTTGAGTTAACTGTTCTAAACTGTTTAAGCAGGCATCTTCTTAAACCACTTCTAAATGTTTTCTTAGTGTTAAGTTATATGCCTTCATCAATTATGGCCGAAGAAACCTAGATCTTGACAGATTCAAGAATAACTTTCTAGTGCAGATTGCAACTGCCTTCTTTCTTGGCAGCATTATCCAAGTTCTACCATCAGTAATAGCTTGCTACATGTTTTTATGTGTAATTAAATGTGTTGACAATGATCTTTAAAGCTGCATATGCCTTGAGTCCTGGCTCAGGCCACCTTTCTCTCTTTGCTGTATTGACAGTTAAGTTCAGGTGGAGTTTTCCTAGGAAGCCTTTGATATGAAAGGTGGGAGGGTAGGGACAGGGTATTTCATGTCTCTCACCTATCCAGCAGAGTTAAGTGTCTTGTTCTTCTGCATATAGCAGTACCTATCTCTTCTTTCAGGCTTTCTGTGTAGGTGAGGGGAAGGAACCTGTGTGGGAGTTTGTAGGGAGAGGTTGTCCACAACTCCTGCTATATGTTGCCTATAGGGCCAGGACCTCTGCAGTATAGTTATTTTAACAGAAGTGCTCTTAACTTAGTATGGATTCAAGATCTAATAAGGTATTTTCCAAGGCTTTCTTTTAACCTTTAGACACTTCAGTGAAAAGCTTATTTTTTAGTTTGTTATGCATGCCAAAGATTTGATGAATTTTGGATTTTTTTCCCTCGGAGAGCATGTGAATAGTAATCTGAGTTGTACCTTTAGCTATCATGCAAGAGCAGAAAGATGAACCACAATGTTTGATTATGTTTTTCATCCCAAAACACTTTTGTTTTTTGGATAATTGAATCACTAATGGTTTCTGGAAAAAAATCTTAAGCAGTGATGCTTTTGTAAACATCCCTCTTCATTTGTGCTGTAAAATGTGTAATCAGCAGAGTTGATAGTGCCTGTTGCCAAAAGCTTCTGGGTAGGAGTGTGATGTTTACTAATCTTGTATTTTGGGCAGTGGAAGATACCACTGCAGTCTGTATATATAATGAATTAATATAAATTCTTCATGATTATTACAGGAAGTGTCCATTACTGAACTTGTTCCCACAACTGTACATTCAGTGAGTGGTTTTAAAACTTAGTGTATACAAAAGCATTCTATATGCTGTGTAAAACAATCTAATTTATATTGCTAGACTATTTTAAATGTGATAATAGGGACTGACAGTATTGTCCTGTAGCAGTGAGAAACAACAAACTAAGTGGTACATAAATTAACCTGATCTTCAGCACTTCTCACTGTAGTGTTCAATTTACATCAGCAGGTACATGTGCAAGGTGTGCTCACGTTCTATTGGAATTTGAGTTTAAATTGAAGCACAGAAGTTTCTTACTGTTAACCCAAATTATGCTGTAAAAATAGAATGGTGCTGTTAGGATTCATATTTCTTATGAGAATTTCCACTGCAGTTAGTCATAACTCTAATTTCTTCTACTCTAAGCATATGCACACATACTATTTCCACCTGAAGCGTCAGCAGGGACTGTTGTAGTTTTAGGAAAACAGGAAGGGAGCAAGGATCCAACATTTATATGTAAGTCTTAATCCTAAAACTTTCATAATACTAAAAGCATGCCACGAAAGGCTGTTTGGATTTAAGTCCTCCCACAGTATTTGCAACTGACAGCAAGGGCAATAGTCTAATATTCTCCTCATTGTTCAAAGTGAAATGCAGATAAACAGCATAAATAAGGTTAGCACTTGCTCTAAGCAATTTTTGGGAATAGTGTTTGACATGGCAGGTCAAGGTCTGAGGTACAAGACAAGGCAGTAGACCAAAGTACATCAAGTTTATTTTGTAACAGGAATAAGACGTATCACCTTTTACTGCTTGTACAAAACAATTAAGTTTTATAAAAAGATTTAGGCTCAAAATAAAGTTTTGCTTGTGGATTAAGCCAAACTGTATTATGGCTTTGCTGGCTGATAAAGATAAAGCAGCTTAGGATCTTGTCAGGGACAACAGCAGTGGCTTGGTACAGTTATCGATAATGCCGCAGATAGATCAGTTTCTGAGGATGAAATTTCTCTCTGCATAATGGACACTCTGCCTGCAAAAGGGAAAGTTTAAGTTACCAAGTGTTAATAAGCCAAAAAAAATTAAACACAAGCACATTGGAGGAATCTAGATAAAAATGAGTAGCCCTACCTAGTTCTAAACACTGATCTTTCCTTCTGTCTAGTTTTTAGGGCAAGGTTAACTGTATAAAGCACTATCCTCTATTCAATTTAACTGCACTAATTTAAATGACAATGTTTTATTAGTACAAGAAATGACCTTACTAAGCTTTATAATGCATGGTTAATGAACAAGCTGTACACTACAATGGCCCCTCAAGGTGAACCTTTACTAGCTGTGTAGACAATAAAACCCTCTTCTGATACTGCTACAAGGAAGAACACACGACAGAGAACTTACTTGGTTCAGAAAGTAAGCGTCACATTAAATGAAAACGCTCAAAAGGGTGACTAGTGTTAAATGCCGCCTTCTGAGAACTTAAACCACAGTCAAGCCACTGCTAAAGGTAGAAGTGGTACACCATTTATCTCCCCCCTGAGAGTTAAGGTTCTCTGGTACAACATGGAAGGGAAGACCACCGAGATTAGGTGAGAGGCCAGTGGTTTATACAAGTGCTCCAGCTGACTCATAGCTATAGCAGAGAAGACTGAAGTGATCCTTTTCTGTTTCTATAATATAAAAGAGATTTCCCTGGTTTTCCTATGTCAAATGAAAGACCTAATATTACCCAAATAACAGTATTTTCCAACAAGTTAAACCATACGGTGTCTTTTTTTTGGCTGTTCAGCTAGCTTGTAGGTCTCTAGTTCTCAGCTAGGCAGGATCACTTTTATCTGCATTCTTTAGCTCCACAAGCATGAGAGAGAAAAATACTTGTTATATTAAACAGGTTGCTGGTGCTTCATGAGCAATGAGATCTTAATTCAGCTATTCATATAAAGAAAATTGTATAGGAAAATGTTCATTAAAAGAGACCCAGGTAGTTAAAAAGCAATTTACTCATTCTGAAGTGAAAAATTTGCTCCATTATTTCAATTATTATGAAAGGCAGCTTTCAGATCTCAAGGTAAATATGTAATTGCTGGTGATGACAAGTGGAAGCTATTACTAAAATATTAAAGCAAAATCAAGTTAGGATTCTCTCAGTTGCATTAACTCAGCCACAACACATATAGCTCAACTAGGAGTAGTGTATACATGTGCAATACAAAGGAGTTAAAAATGCAAAAGTTAAAGTTCTGATAGCAACATTGAGGGTTTTTGCATTCCTAAATTACCCACTACTTTATTTAAGCACTGGCTGCTGTGTAAATGTAGTTAGTTTACAGCAGTGGCTCTTAAGTTTTTATACTGGTGACCCCTTTCACATAGCAAGCCTCTGAATGCGACTCCCCCCCCCAATTAAAAAACACTTTAATATATTTAACATTATATTAAATGCTGGAGGCAAAGCAGGGTTTGGGTTGGGGGCTGACAGCTCACAACTCTGCATGTAATCACCTTGCAACCCTCAGAGGTCCCAAATCCCAGTTTGCGAACCCCTGCTTTACAGGTTTGGGCTTTTAAAAACCAAATTGCTGCAGAGTTGTATTTAAATGGTTGCAGACTACAGAGGTGAAAACTTACAGAAGCTACTGTACAAGCATGTGAAGATTAAAGAAAATGGAGTGTTCCAATATAAAACTACAGAAAGCACTAACATGTGACCCTGCAGGTTCTATAACAGCCCTAAATGATGTCAGCTGAGGTTACATGCATGTGAGTACTGCCACTGGCTGAGGCAGACTGTTCCTACAGTGTTAGGCCAGATTCCTGTCCCTTTAAGATGAAGAATTTTTGTGCCATCTACAAGCTAGAATCAACCTCCTCCTGTGGGCAGAACAGGCCCCCTCTGGGAAGTCCATCAAAAGCAGTCCTCAAGTAGGCTACTACTGCAACACTATGGCTTGTCCTCCAAGACCAAGATCACTAATTCCAGACTTGAAATGTCCACTTGACTACAAACTAATTCCCTTCTATACACTAAAATACCTTCCTCGTAGCACGATGTTCAAGATAATTTTATTTGTAGCTGTACATGAACTCAGACTTATCTTATTCACTTAAATCTTCTTCAAGGAGTGCTCTCAAGTAACTTACACCCAGACTTTGTTCAGTGTGTTATAGGCCAGTTTACTTATTCAGAATCTTACAATGTAGAGTTATTGAAAAACCAATCATCAATCAGTGATGCACTCAGAAGGCCAGCAGAGCAAGTTATGTGCTATATATTAGTCAGACTGCTTGAACCATCTGAACATTCCAGGCAGCTTATTGCTTGAGATCTGTCATCACTGGATTTCACCCAGATCCTGTCTTACAAGTGCCACTTTTTTTTTTTTTTTGCCATCCATTTAAAAGAAGAAAATACTTGCTAATGCACTAAGCTCCAAAATTTTAAAGAGATGGATCCTTAGCTAATAGCCAGTGTGAAAGAGCCATCTTGCATGAACTTTCCTTTGCCTAGACTATTTAGTTCATGTTTACTACTCAATAGCTATCACTTTTGCTAGGCTACTGAGCTCAGACACTAAAACCACAATTAGTGCTGGCACAAGGGAAGCATTTGCAGACCCACGACACATGAAACAATCTGTGGCAGAATTAATGTAAGCATCCATGGAAGTGCTGAAGTTTGCATAGTGTTTGCTCTCAAGATAGAAAAACTTAGTTATCTTCTACCCCTTCCTGGTTAAGATGTCAAGAGGGTGAGGGGATGAGAAGTTGACCAAGTCTATAGTAGTCTGGAATCACTTAACTTCCAAAAATTTGGTAATATACAAATTTGATCAGAAATACTTTACATTTATTTACTTGATTCAAAGTAGGTTGTAACATGGACTTCAACCCTAAGGAGGCATTTGTCAGACCTATTTCAGTGTGAAATACTACTCACTAAGCTGTCTAGGGAAAGATGCTTGTCTATAGTGTGCCTTGTAGAAAGCATGTCTTTGCCTGTTGATTTAAAAGGGCCTCTAATGTGCCACCTACCATCAGGTATGTGGGTATCTAGATCTTTGTATTTACAGCTGATTGAAGGTGCAAAAGTAGAAGTCCTCTGAACAAGTTTTGGTGTTTGGGTTTCACTCTCCATTTTGGACTCTAGGTGTATGATAGTGAAATTGCCAGTAGGCTATTGCGTGTGAACTTGGCATCTAGGAATTTCACCAGCCTCCAACATCAAGTAGGAGAGCTTAGTCTTGTAGGTAGTGAAGTGTTGATGTACAGTAAAAGCTAACTCAGTTGCAGGAAAAGAGGGGGGATACAGAGGAGTTACCATTTTTCTGTTTTGCAAGAGTTGCTCAGTCATATATGCTGCACAGTCATTGAAGGGTCGAATAAGGTTTGAAAAGGAATGCACAAACAATGTGATTCACGATACCATACTGGATCACACTGAGGGTTAAACTTTCATCTACTTTAAGCAGGTACAGCTCCTGTGGTATCTATGGATGGCACCTGCTTACAGCTGGACTGAATTTGGCTTTTTGAGTCAGAAGTGCTAGCACTTAGAGGCACTTCTTCCTTGGATAATCTGGGGTTAAGAGTGATGAGTATGTAAAAAGTGCTCAGTCAAATACCTGGACCTGAAAGGCATACTTTCCTATATGATCAACTTAGCTGCACCACTGCATTTTCCACCAGGTCTGATGCACTGGAAGCTCATTACTTGTAGTGTGCATACACATGGGGTAGGAGATAATTGTATTCCCCTTCTGAAACTTGGTGGGATAATACACATGATTGGAATGTTGGTGTGGATGGGTATAGTTTGCTCAGGAAGGATAGACGGGAAAAAGGGAGGTGGTGTTGCCTTATATTAAATGTACACACTTGGACTGAGGTGGAGATGGACATAGGAGACGGAAGTGTTGAGAGTCTCTGGGTTAGGATAAAAGGGGTAAAAAACAAGGGTGATGTTGTGCTAGGAGTCTACTACAGGCCACCTAACCAGGTGGATGAGGCTTTTTTTAAACAAAGCCCAAGATTTGGTGGTGATGGGGGACTTAACTATCCAGATATGTTGGGAAAATAACACCGCGGGGCACAGACTATCCAATAAGTTCTTGGACCGCATTGCAGACAACTTTTTATTTCAGAAGGTTGAAAAAGCTACTGGGGGGAAGCTGTTCTAGACTTGATTTTAACAAATAGGGAGGAACTCGTTGAGAATTTGAAAGTAGAAGGAAGCTTGGGTGAGAGTGATCATGAAATCATAGAGTTTGCAATTCTAAGGAACGGTAGAAGGGAGTACAGCAAAATAGAGACAATGGATTTCAGGAAGGCAGATTTTGGTAAGCTCAGAGAGCTGATAGGTAAGGTCCCATGGGAATCAAGACTGAGGGGAAAAACAACTGAGGAGAGTTGGCAGTTTTTTAAAGGGACACTATTAAGAGCCCAAAAGCAAGCTATTCCGATGGCTAGGAAAGATAGAAAATGTGGCAAAAGATCACCTTGGCTTAACCATGCGATCTTGCATGACCTACAAAAGAAAAGGAGTCATATAAAAAATGGAAACTAGGTGAGATTACAAAGGATGAATATAGGCAAACTCAGGAATGCAAGGGCAAGATTAGAAAGGCAAAGCACAAGATGAGCTCAAACTAGCTATGGGAATAAAGGGAAACAAGAAGACTTTATCAGTACATTAGAAGCAAGAGGAAGACCAAGGACAGGGTAGGCCCATTGCTCAGTGAGGAGGGAGAAACAGTAACAGGAAACTTGGAAATGGCAGAGATGCTTAATGACTTCTTTGTTTCCGTCTTCACTGAGAAGTCTGAAGGAATGTCTAACATAGTGAATGCTTATGGGAAGAGGGTAGATTTAGAAGATAAAATAAAAAAAGAGCAAGTTAAAAATCACTTATAAAAGTTAAATGCCTGCAAGTCACCAGAGCCTGATGAAATGCATCCTAGAATACTCAGGGAGTGAGGAGGTATCTGAGCCTCTAGCTATTATCTTTGGAAAGTCATGGGAGATGGGAGAGATTCCAGAAGACTGGAAAAGGGCAAATACAGTGCCCATCTATAAAAAGGGAAATAAAAACAACCCAGGAAACTACAGACCAGTTAGTTTAACTTCTGTGCCAGGGAAGATAACGGAGCAAGTAATTAAAGAAATCATCTGCAAACACTTGGAAGGTGTTAAGGTGATAGGGAATAGCCAGCATGGATTTGTAAAGAACAAATGGTGTCAAACCAATCTGATAGCTTTCTTTGTTTGATAGGATAACGAGCCTTGTGGATAAGGGAGAAGCGGTGGATGTGGTATACCTAGACTTTAGTAAGGTATTTGATACAGTCTCGCATGATATCCTTATCGATAAACTAGGCAAATGCAATTTAGATGGGGCTACTATAAGGTGGGTGCATAACTGGCTGGATAACTGTACTCAGAGTAGTTATTAATGGCTCCCAATCCTGCTGGAAAGGTATAACAAGTGGGGTTCCGCAGGGGTCTGTTTTGGGACCGGCTCTGTTCAATATCTTCATCAACGATTTAGATGTTTGCATAGAAAGTACGCTTATTAAGTTTGCAGATACCACCAAACTGGGAAGGATTGCAAATGCTTTGGAGGACAGGGTCAAAATTCAAAATGATCTGGACAAATTGGAGAAATGGTCTGAGGTAAACCGGATAAAGTTCAATAAAGACAAATGCAAAGTGCTCCACTTAGGAAGGAACAATCAGTTTCACACATACAGAATGGGAAGAGACTGTCTAGGAAGGAGTATGGCAGAAAGATCTCGGGGTCATAGTGGACCAGAAGCTAAATATGAGTCAACAGTGTGATACTGTTGCAAAACAAGCAAATGTGATTCTGGGATGCATTAACAGGTGTGTTGTAAACAAGACATGAAAAGTCATTCTTCCGCTCTACTCTGCACTGGTTAGGCCTCAACTGGAGTATTGTGTCCAGTTCTGAGCACCGCATTTCAAGAAAGATGTGGAGAAATTGGAGAGGGTCCAGAGCAGAGCAACAAGAATGATTAAAGGTCTTGAGAACATGACCTATGAAGGAAGGCTGAAAGAACTGGGTTTATTTAGTTTGGAAAAGAGAAGACAGAGGGGACATGATAGCAGTTTTCAGGTATCTAAAAGGGTGTCATCAGGAGGAGGGAGAAAACTTGTTCACCTTAGCCTCTAATGATAGAACAAGAAGCAATGGGCTTAAACTGCAGCAAGGGAGATTTAGGTTGGACATTAGGAAAAACTTCTTAACTGTCAGGATAGTTCAACACTGGAATAAATTGCCTAGGGAGGTTGTAGAATCTCCATCGCTGGAGATATTTAAGAGTAGGTTAGAGAAATGTCTATCAGGGATAGTCTAGACAGTATTTGGTCCTGCCATGAGGGCAGGGGACTGGACTCGATGACCTCTCAAGGTCCCTTCCAGTCCTAGAGTCTATAAGACAGGGATAACTGGTTAGGAAAAATTGACATCTAGGTTAATAGCTCTTCTAAAGGGCCCATCCAATATGATATACAAACAATGTTCCCTACTCAGGAATATCACTTTTCTGAATGGTCACAGGCTAGCCTCTGAATTTAGTGTCAGCATGTAGTAAACTCTGATGCCCAAGTAGTGTGGTTAGATCATGCATTGGCCTACTGTAAACTCTCATTTCAGCAGAAACACTTGTCCCAAAAGCCTTACAAAGCAAAGGGCCAGGGGGATGTGCCAAAATCCATCAATGATAAGACAAGACAAAAAGACATACAACTTGTTACCCACACAAAGTCGCCGAACAGCTTTTCCAGTTTGGAAAAGGGTTAAAAACAGACTATGGCTAGCATGTAATAGTTTATAAACTATTCTTGGAGCCTGGGAAAGATACTGTTTAACTCACAGGATCAGGAGGGTCGGACCCTTCTCCATAGAGATAGATAGCAGACACGTGTTATGAAGTTAACACTAAGGCCTGATCTACATCTAAAAACTTAAGTCAACCTAACTCTCTCTAGTGCTCAAACCTGAAGTTTCACTGGTTGATTTAAGAGCCAGTGTAGACAGCTCAGTTGATGGAAGAGTTCTTTCATCAACTAGCTACTGCCTCTCAAGGGTGCAACAATAGAAAAATCCCTTCTGTTGTTGTAGCATTTCTACTACAGTGGTACTGTTATGCCACTTCTCTCTTATAGTGCAGACATGCCCTAAAATCTCTGAGACAAGCTGCCCTGTGGATAAATGCATTTCCCTAGCCCTATGAAAAACACACATTATTTAAGCTACTATGGACTTAACTGATGTATTGATTTGTTCATCAGCTTGGAAGCACTTGTAGAACAAAGTTTATTTTCCAAATGTTTTAATAAGACATTTTAAATTTGTAAATACCACCCTATGATTCATTTACTGGAAGCTTTGCTTTTCATGAAGAAGCTTACCACCATCCCATGAAAGAAGCCACAGCACAGAAAATTAATCCATAACAAAATGCAACCATTTATGTCATTAAAAGTAGGAGAAGTAGAACAAAATTTTGTGGCCCATGAAGGGTTAACAGGCTGAGTCCAGGATGGAGGTGTTAGCTGTACTCTACACCACTCCTGGGCTTTACTGGTTGTACTTATATGGTGGTTTAATATGGACAAACGCTCACTGGGCTCCAGGAAAATACTGAGTTTATTTTCTTGGTTCACTTAAATAATGATTGGAACCCACATCTCCAGATGTATATAATGACTAATCCCATAATTTATCAAAGTTCACAACTTCAATAAACTTCTGAGTTTGTGTAGCCAGAGTGTATTTGTTTACAGCACCACTCAGGTCCTGTTTCCCTTATTACTGTAATGCAGAGAACATTTCCACATTTGTTTACAGCTCAAGTCAACTGGTTACCTTGGCAAGCACAGGCCCCTCCAAAATGTGGATAGGGATTTTGAGTCTCTTAACTACCAAGGGAAGGCTAGTTTACTACTGAGTCTGAAAATTATTCCAGAAGAATCATGCAATAGTTCTTCCACATTTTCAAAGCCAACTTCTTCCCACTTACTTTGGTGTTACACCATTCTGTGATGCATTCCCAACAGAACAGATGGCCACAGGGAGTGGCTGTTGCATGCCTACGTTTTTCCAAGCACAATGTGCATCGGGAACTGCATACAACAGATTTTTCCTCAGTCTGATTTCTGATTGAATAATAAATTTACAGTTACATTTTCGTTTGACAGAATCTGTAAAACACCCTTACTGATATAATATATGGAAACAAATCCACTTATGCTCAAGAGTTACACATTCCCCTCATTAAGAACATTTCAGAAATGTCAGTATCACTGACATAGAATGAAGTATGAGGAACACAGCCTGAGATGCCCAAGACAACCTGGACCATTATTCATGCTATGCTTCTAGTGAAGGGGACAAGGAACAGGAGCACTAGTGTCAAGGCAACATTTTTCTTATCCAAAGGTGAAGTTATTTGATAACTTAAATAGTCTACGAAAAGGGAATTATCTGCTAAAATTTAAGTTTGAGAAAAGTGACAGATATGCAATTTTGAAAACACCGTTTTTAGTCGCATATTGGAAAAAAATGTAACAGCAGCACCTAAAATAGCCCAGACACTGCACAGGTGAAAGAGAGTGGAGAAAGAGGGACAACATGACACAGGCTGCTAGTGGTTGCCCTACATAAGTCCAGGGCCTGACACTAAGGGTCATGTGGAAAGGCCAGTGAGGTGGAAGTGCTGATACACTGCTGCCTGTGCCGTAAGTATGCCTCAATCCTGCCCTGAAAAGCTCCCCTCTGGTTGGAGGAGAGAGTAGTTCAATCATAACCCATTTAATCTCTGGTGTCGGATGAGATTTTCAACAATTAAAGCTAATTGTGTGTGTGTGGGAGGGGGTGTCTGTGGTTAAATCTACACTGAGTTTTAAAACCTGTAGCAGTAAGTCTCTCATCTTGACTCTACAGCCGAAGAACAGCTGTGCAGACATTCAGGCTTGGGCTAGAATTTGGGGTCTGAGGCTGAAGGAGTGGGGCTGCAGAGCACCGTAGCTTGAGCCAGGCTGTAGCCATGGGCTCTGAGCCTTTCTGCCACAGGTTTTAAAATGCAGTATAGACATAACCTCTGATACATTTTACCAGGAGGAGGAGGGCTGAGACCAACCTTTTTATTCACATTAAGTTACAATATTACAAACTTTTTGGGGGCTGAGGCAATCTGTCATATATGTTTGCACAGTACCTAGCACAATGGTGTCCTATCTGGCTACTGTAATTGAACACATTCTCATTAGGTACAGCAGATCTCTACATAGCATCTGAAGAAGTCCCTTCCACCTACCTATAGTATTTATGTTACCTTGGTGCTTAGCTGTGATTGGAGCTCCACCACAGAATTTCCCCATTAGTTACAGATAAAATTCCTCAACCATTATTCTTGTTTCCACCCCCTTACCAGCAAGTTAGGATCATCATACTTTGGATATGAGAGGTTGCGGTGTAGTTTCCACTCCTGCCTTGCCCTCTGCCTTTGTTGGAAGCTGTATATCTGAACACTGACTGTTAGTACGAGATGCAGCAGTGAAACTATCCCAAGAAGCTTGTAACTTGATCGAATGCTTTGGTCGTCTCCAGGCAATCCTGGAACACGAAGCTGCATAGTTCAGACAGGACAAGAGAAACTAAATTACCATCCAAAAGGCCATGTTTTCATTAATGAGCCTCACCATGGATCTGCTAGTATCTCAGTTTTGACCACCTCCTCCCATAATCGTCTTCCTAAAGACAACACGGTTTTACATTACATTAAGCCACTAGCTTGAAAAAGGCAGTTAAAAATGAGAACTTAAGACCGTACACATCAGATTTCCCATATAACAGAATCACACTAGTTAGTTACTGATGCTTCCACACATACTAGCAGTGAATGCATGTGCCCCAAATATAGTTTTGGCTAGATTCAATTGTTTTCTAGAATTAGATTAGGACCAGAACTGGTCTCTAATCTAGATTTGTTAGCAGTGACCAATAAAAGGAAGGGACGGGGGACATGACCCTCTCTCATGAATTATTGAAAACTCTCAAACTATTAGGCACTGCCCCATTCACTGATCATCACAGGCCAAATTCTACATCCCTTTTACATTCAATACTGTTGCTGAAGCCAAAATACTACATTACGTTAAGAAAAGTGTCTTCAAATCAATTAATTCTTTAACGTACATAAGATATTCCAGTGATCCTTTTAGAAATGTGATAGAAGAGGCCATTTATATAAAACACTGCCAGATGCAGCCTACGGAGCAGGGGGATGCACTGCTTGAGGACATACACAGTTTGTAAAAAGGTTTTCTTCTGCTGTTCGGTCAGCCTGCCAACTTGTTTCTGCACCCAGCTTCGTACCAAAGTCCTGCTGCATAGACCACTGCTCTGCAAGGTTCTAAATCCACTAGTTTCTGTCTGCAACTCATGTTCCAGATGGATTAATCCTTTGTCCAACAAATAAGGCAAAACAGTATGAAGAGAAATCAGAATGGCTCGTCGAAGCAGAGAAGGAATTCTCTTCTTGGAAGAATCAACTTGGACAATATTAACATATTCTTCACCAAGAGTTTGATAACCTGAAAGATAACATGGACAAAAGTAGATGGGTAAGATGGCATTCTTATTTCCATTACTGACATGCTCCGTTAAAAAAGATGCCATGTTTAGGAACGCCAAAAGTGGCGTAAATTTCAGTTCCAAATGATGTGATTATTATGTTTAAACTGTAAATCTTTTATGGGCCCGATCCTGCAATTACTCAAACACCAAGCTTACTACCAAAATGCATAATTCTTCATCATACAGGCCCTGTTTTCAGAAAGCACTCTTCCAATAGTGCTAGTGGGAACAAGATGGTAAATGATAGGTTGTTTCACATGGATTTTACATAAATACTGTATCTTAAACTAAATATTTAACACTGTATCTACATTTAACAAAAAGAGGCATCTATAAAAATAACCAAACTTCTAGGACCACCACCACCCTTTATATTTACAATACTGATGGCAACCCAGAAGCATTACATACTTGTAAGCAGGTAATTAACTCAACCAACAAATAAATCACAGAAACAGAGTCCGTTTTCTCCACACCAGAAACATACCCTCAACCTTCCCCCCAAACCATGTCAAATAAATGGCTAAACTTTATGAACACTACCAGACAAAGTGGTGAGGCTGAAGTATGCTACATCAGAAAGAAGTTCAATCTCTTTCCTCCACTCCAACCATTTCTTAGTACCTAAAAAGGTAAGATTAACAATATAAAATTTATTCCAAAACCAGTTTGGATTTAAAACACTCCCCAGCAGTGATTATTGCCCAAACTTTGCGGCACTGTGCACCAGACTACTCCATTTTCATTATCCAAACTAGGAGACATGGCAAAAGGCAAGGAAGGGAGACATAAGGTAAGAGAGGAGTTTGTTTCGTTTTTAGATTTAATAACCTGAACAGCTGGGCAGTAACACAAGAATATGACTTTTGCCTTTAAATGAGCAAGATTCCACTTGCCAGGAGTACTTTTAATAAACTCATGAGTAAAGCTCTCAGCCTCGTACAGTGACTGTTAGGGCTAGGGGGAGCCACAGACTAGCTGGTGTTGGCTAGGCCTCAAACTTTGAAAGGTGACAATAAAACTACCTAGGGTAGGGGGAGAAAACAAACAGGTACAGCTCTGGAACTGCACCGTGCACAGGAACCAGGCCCCCTTCCTTCTCTTCCCCCCCCCCGCGAGCCCCCCCCCGCGAGCCCGCTCCCTTCTCTTCCCCTCCCCGCCCCCCCCCGCGAGCCCGCTCCCTTCTCCTCCTCTCCCCGCCCCCCCCGATCCCGCTCCCTTCTCTTCCCCCCCCAGCCCCACGCGAGCCCCCTCCCTTCTCTTCCCCTCCCGGCCCCCCCGCGAGCCCCCTCCCTTCTCCTCCCCTCCCGGCCCCCCCCGCGAGCCCCCTCCCTTCTCCTCCCCTCCCGGCCCCCCCCGCGAGCCCC
Organism: Gopherus flavomarginatus; assembly: GCF_025201925.1. NCBI lineage: Eukaryota > Metazoa > Chordata > Testudines > Testudinidae > Gopherus > Gopherus flavomarginatus. The sequence continues at coordinate 5,519,242 of NC_066637.1, read as the reverse complement.
CTCCCTTCTCCTCCCCTCCCGGCCCCCCCCGCGAGCCCCCTCCCTTCTCCTCCCCTCCCGGCCCCCCCCGCGAGCCCCCTCCCTTCTCCTCCTCTCCCCGCCCCCCGCGAGCCCCCTCCCTTCTCCTCCTCTCCCCGCCCCCCGCGAGCCCCCTCCCTTCTCTTCCCCCCCGCCCAGTCCTAGCCCCTCACCCGCCAGTCTCTGCAGCGCTGCCCCAGCCCCGCTCCGCAAGCCGCTCCGGTACAGCTCATCCTTCTGCCCGCAGCGCACCAGGTGCGCGGGCCCAGCCGCAGCCAGCGGCATCCTGAGCGGCGGGGGCGGAGACGGGAGGAAACGTTCCCTCTCCCGGTCACCGTCCGCTGTACGCACCGTCACCAAGACCACGTAGGCCACTAACATATACGTAATACGCCCAGGTTGACGTAATATGCTGGCTTCGCGAGGCGCAAGTATTGTGCGTCATCACCGCGCTTCCAAGATGGGAGGAGCGGGACCACTTAAAGGGGCAGAGCAGGCTGGGGCCTCAGTGCTACCGCAACCAATACCGCACTCGGTACCCACCATTCCTCGCGGCCTCTTCCTGCCAGAGCTCTATGGCAGTGCCCTGGGCCTGTTGCCATGGCGATGTCCTCTGGCATTGCCCACCCTGCCCATCCCCTGGGCTGCGTCGCAGAGACGCCAAGACACCCGCACACCATTCAGGATGGGCCCATGGTAAGGAGACAGCAAGACCTACTGGATGGAGCACTGGACTGGGACTTGGGGGACCTGGCTTCTATTCCAGCCCTGCCACTGGCCTGCCGGGTGACCTTGGGCAACTCCCTTCCCTTCTCCATGCCTCAGTTCCTCCTTCTGTAAAATGGGGGTAATGGTACTGTCCTTCTTTGTAAACACTTAGCGAGCCAGTGATGGAAAATCCTATAGAAGAGCCAGATGTTACTATTATTTATTAACATGTGGTGTCTGGACCCTTTCAGCAGGGAGCAATTTAGCTGTGGCAGGAGCCCAATGATGCTAACTTAAAGTGTTAAAAAAATGGGTTAGCCTCCTTCCCCCTAAAAAAAAAAAAATAAAATAATGAAATTTGTTTCGATAATACACTTTGGGTTCTTTTTCCCTTGCCTTCCAGTTTCTCAGCCTCTAGTAGAAGGTGCTTTCTTTAGGTTTTCAAGCTTTTCCAGGCAACTATGAGTAAGGCTATGAATTTGACATGGAAGTTTTTAGTAATTTCATGACAGATGTGGGGGGACATGATGAATCACAGAAGGTTGAGGGTATTGGAAACTGAGTTTACCCGGCAGTGGCAGCTCCTGCCCTGACTCCCCATTCTGGGGGTTGTAACCTGGGGCACATGGTTGCAACCCTACTCAGGTGTGGGATCTGCTACTGTGTCTCAATCTACGGAGGGATGGATGGGTCAAATCTAAGTGGTGCTGCAACGACATGTTCCAGGTTATGACACCTGGAGTGGGGAGCCAGGCCCAGCCCTGAAGGATAGGAGCTACTGACACAGGGCAAGTGTGAGTTGGGCTTGTCATGGACTTTATTCAAATTTATGATTCCTGTGAGCGTTAACTTTCATGCCAAAATTGGAGCGTAACCCATGAGGGGAAGATGCTTATTACCTTTAAAAATCTCACACACTCTCCTGATTCCAGGAGCTAGGGCTTTATTAAAAAAACACTGACTAGCTCAAGACTTGTAATAAAATTGAAGAGTTGGCCACACTGAAAGTGTAGGTAGGAGCAATGCCCCCAGATGGGGTAGAATTTTTGCATGTTTAGGGCTGGCCGGCAAACAGGAACTTTTTGTTGAAAAATTTGTCCCTTTTTTTCCTGAACAAATATTGAAATTAAACTCAGTACTTGCTGACTATTTTTATTCCTGGCCACAGAATTCACAGTGCTACAGAATTCACAAGGGCAAGCCTCTTACAATGGGAACTGGCCAGGATCTCAATTAGAAATTAGAACCACAATTAGAAATTCTTTTATCCAGGCATCAGCATTTGGCTTAACAGTGGTGCAGTTTTTCATCTTCATACTGCATGTGGGAAGCTTGCAGAGCAGAGCACATATGTGACCAGGAGTGGCGCCAGGGTTTTTGGCACCTTAAGCAGGGGTCCTTCCGTGCTCCTGGTCGGCGGCAATTCAGCGGCGTGGGGGTTCTTCCATGCTCCCGGTCTTCGAGGCACTTCAGCTGCGGGTCCCAGAGTGCAGAAGCACACACACCCCCTGCCGCCGAATTGCCGCCGAAGACCCGGAGCGCGGAAGGACCCCCCACTGCCAAATTGCTGCTGAAGACCCGGAGCGCAGAAGGACCCCCGGCCACCGAATTGCCGCTGAGGGCCGCAAAATGCCACCCTCCCAAATCCTGGCGGTCACCTAAATGGAAGTGCCGGCCCTGGCTGTGACATTGGCATGACCAAATGTAGATCCAAGCTCTTGTGTCCTTCATAAATAATTTATTTTGGCTGTTGTGTGGACAAATTGTTTCCTGACCCCAAGTCTCACTCACTGCATATGAACTTTAGATCTCTCTCTGTTTTGTGATGAAGAATTTTTTATTAATTTCAATCAGTCACTTGAATCCTTCCTTATTATGTGTTTAAGTCCCTCTCATTCAGACTTGTGGCTTGGCAGCCCTGCACTCAACCTGGGCAATACTGCACATCTTCAGAATAGCTGTCAGAGCACCGCTGGCTATTAGCTTCTCACATTCACAAAGACTTGATTTATTGACAAACTTAAAGAAGAAAAAACCTATTAAAAAAAAAAACCTGGGGGCAACTTGCCTGAAGCTGGTTACTTGTGCTGGCAGGCAAATGATCCATCAGGAAAGCTCATTTCAGGGATCAGTTCACGTGGATTGTTCCTCCATCCTGTCTACTGCTGCTCCACTCAACGTTACTGCATTAAATATGCAAGCAGCTAGAAGAAACGTACAAAGATCCTGATCTTTGAAGTGCTGGGGTACAATGCTTCAGAGGCTGGTTTTGTGGTTTTACTTTGAAGATTAATTCCTGCGTGGCCTAAAGGGATCCAGCCCTTGAGAATATAGTGTTTCTCTCTGACAAGGCATCAAGGCTGTTTGTCTTCAGTAAACACGCATCTGCCATAGTGCAATGCCTGAACCATTTCTCTATGTGAATGATTCATTGATGAAAGACAGCACTTAAAAAGAGACAGAAAGATGAGTGAACATCAATGTTAACAATATTAAAATCACCAGCTTTGCTGATAAATTACCCTCCAAATCACATAATCCCTGGTTTCTTACTGTGGGGTCTTGAATAACTATGTTCTGCTAGACAGAGTCCAGAAAGTCACGGTCACTATGATTTATTGGACTCTGCAGAGAAAATGTTAAACAAAAAAACAGCCAGCCTCATGTTACACATTTTGAGGCTGATGGCGGTATGGACAGTATGATGTTTCTACAATGTACACCTTACAATCAGGTTCTTTTTCACAAAGGAAACAAAATAGCAATATTTATTCTTAGAAAAACTCATAAACTACAATTATACATCTTAAAACCTGACATAGCCTGTTATTTGCCAAACTGTGTTTGTGCTTTTCTTCTGAACAGATTTTAAAATTTATTAAAATGAGATTATAAACTAATGTAAATGTTCCACTTTAAGATTCTGTATTTATTCCATCAGTGGTTCCACAGCCATTTGGTGAATGGATAATTTACCAGTTGCAGTTCAGGTTACAGTGAAACCTACTGTAATAGTTGCTTATCAAAATTCAGGGGTATTTTGGGATACCGGAAGTAACAGCCCCTGCACGCAGGCAGGACTCAGACTTCTTATCAGTCCCCTCACCCCGATCAGATACAACAATGTAATATCAAAACAAGACAACAATTTGGCACTAAGATACAGTACTACCATCCACACTAATCACTACATTACACTATAATACACTACAGCTATGCTGCACAGCTCTGGCAGAGGCACATAAGGTATATGTAGCTTCATGCCACAGTGAAAAGCAAGCTGTGGTCATGGTGTGGTGTGTAGCTACATGTGTCTGAAAGGCTCTGGCAGTGGGGAGAGGCTCCAGTGGCTGACTACTGCTGGAGCCTTTTCCTAATGCCTCCCCTGCCACAGCCTTTCCACACTGTTGGAGCTTCTCCCTGCATCAGGGAAAGACTCCAGCAGCGAGAAGACACTACGCTGCTAAGAAATAGCAACCACGAAGAACTTCTGTGTGCTGCCACCAGACAAATTATAAGTAATAGTACTTCCCTAATATTCCCTTCCCACGGATGCAACTGATATAGTTGCAGCCAGGATTTTATGTGATCACGTTTGGGAGAGTATGTGGCCCACTCAGCGGTAGATGGGTGGGGAAGCAGCCATGAAACAATCTCGCTATGAAAGTAAGGTCCACAGTGAGAAAAAGTTTGAGAACCCCTTCTCTAAAAGAACAGTAGGTGGGGTACTTGCTTCAAATAATACAATATCTAGGTTGATCAGTATTTGGCAAACAGCATGACCTCTCTTCCCTGCTCCTCCTGTGCTAGAATAGGTCCTTACTGAAGGCAAGAACCATCAGCCTTTGAATTCTTGGCTTGTCATTGCAGTACTGCTAACTCCAAACATTAAAAACAATGAGTCTGCACCCCAAAAACCCTGAGATTGGTTTGAAAATTATGATCTTTTTAAATAATACATCTGGGGTTCTTTTTTATTTATGCTCTGGTTTCAGAGCCTTTAGGCTGCACTCATGTCACAGTTCCACATTTTTTCTGCAACCACGAAGGCTAGAAACATACTTTTTTTTTAAATGGAAGTTGAGACTCCCAGGCAATCTCCTGATATCAACAGCTGGGTTTTTAAGAAAAACACCAACTATTTTGAGAGTCGTAATAAAATTGTGAGACTTGGCAACACCATAACAATAATTCCTAACATTTTAAACACTCAACAAACAATGCTCCAAATTCATCCCTGGTCTAGTTCTAGTGGGATGAATTTGTCCCCTCATCATTTTAATCCTCATACCATCTCTGAGAGGTGTTTGGTATGTACCTTGTGCCGTACTTTTCTCCAGCAACCAAAGGGTTAATTATCTCTTGACTCAGTTGCACATGGGTCAGTTAGAACAGTAGGTGTATAATGGGCCTAGGGACAGACACACAATGATAGGTTGTTAACTAACATCCTAGCATTCAGTTGGGTCTGACTGAAGCTGGAGACTATGCTAGAATGACAAGCTGCCAGAGAAAGGGTCTGGGGGTTGCTTAGAGTGCTGTGTTTTTCTCTCCTAGTCCCTTTTTCTGTCTTATATAATATGTGCCATTTATTAAAGAAATCTTGAGTGAAGGCTGTTAGTGATCTTTGTAAAAGCAGGTGGGTTTCATTCACTCTCAGTTTGACAGATGGGGAGACTGAGGCAGGGCTCCTAGTCATGACTATGGCTTCTAGATGCTTCAGTAATACATATACTTAATTAAGTTACTTCCCCCCGAAGAATCAATGTGAAAGCTGGAATTATGGCCCATGAATTCCTGGCTCCTAGTCATTTGATCAGATCTCTTAGAAACACATCTCTGCCAGATTCTATAAAACCGAGAAGAACTGCAGGCTGCTGAAGGGCATTTCTTTCAGCCCTTTTATTGTGAATTGAAGTTGAGCGCACATAATATTAGGTAATTGGTGGTGAGTTTTTGCTTTTGGTCAGTGAACTTCATTCTTTTTAAAGATAGTACTAAAAAGAGTAGAGGGAGAGAAAGAAAAATGTATGTAACAGCGACATGCAGGCTGACATTTCTTACAGTCTATTATGTATTCATTAATTCAGCTCGTAAGGGACCTTAATCTTCACACTTCTGTGTCAAGTGGCTAGCATTTAGCTGGTGCTATATAAAAATAATTATTTGACATTTTATATTATTACAGTGCCTAAAAGTCCCAGTCAGGAATATGCAGGGTGCTGTAGGTTTTGTGTGTGTGTATGTTTGGTGTGTTCTCTGCATCAGTCACTCAGCTTTAAGGGTGAACTCATTAATGTTTGTTTCAGTAATTGTGAAAATGTATGTTAATTGTAGCATCGTGCTCAGACCTGTTAAGGACCTGATCCTGCAAAGACTTACATGAGTGCTTAACTTTATATGAGTGATCCCATCAAGTCAGTGGATTTAATCAAGATAAGCTCATTGGTAAGCCTTTGAAGAATCAGGGCCCTTTCTAAGCAGTTTGATACTTTACTAAATATAAATTGTGTACTCCAGTTAGAGTAATGTGAATCACCCGTATCTGAAGGGCAATTTCAGCACTTTTTTTTAAAGTGAGTTTATAACCCAGAATAGCTCCTTCATTAGGCCTAGACAGCTGCCACATGTGCCCTTAAGAAGCAGTGATCTCTGGTTAAATTACGAATTCAACCATTGGCTTGTACCTTCTGTGAGGTTGCTGTGCTGCATTTACTGTAGGAGTGAACCTGAGCAAAGTTTTTATTTCACATCGGATTCCTACAAAATCATGTTTTTTACATATTTAAACTGAGTTTCACTTTTGGGTTTGAGTCTCCTGTTTCACAGTCCTCCATAATCAATATTGTCTTGTAGGTGACCGTGGCAGAGCAAGGAGAAAAAGAAGTGGAGCAGCAGATCTTAAAAAGCAAATGAAGGCTGTCATCTGAGAATTGTTTGGGCCACTTAGAAGTGGGATTGTTAAAGCACTTAGAAAAATATACTGTATGCAACCTTTCCTGCACTGAGGCTAATGGAGGGCTGTAGCTCTTTTGCCATCTTTGATTTTTACTGGACCCATTCTTCTTAATTTGTTGACTTCCAGCCTTGTAGACTGTTATACAGCTGCTGGGTTCTGCCCTAGAAGACGTTGTATTTGTGATGGGTGAAGTCTCTAGGGTATATAATCATACCTAAATGTTACAATGCTTTTCATCAGTAGATCTCAAAGTACTTTACAGTGGAGGTCAATATCAATATTCATATTTTACAGATGGGGAAACTGAGGCACGGAGCGACAAAGTAACTTGCCCAAGGTGACACAGTAGTCCATTTGCAGAGCCAGGAATAGAACCTGTGGCTATTGAATACCAGTTCAGTTGCCAAATCAGCTAGATCTTGCTGCCATTGGAGGATTGGGCTATAGTTTATACAGTGTTTTGGAATCCTTACTGTATAAATGTGAGACTATGATGTTATAAAGAATGTGAAGAGCTCAGTAATGACAGTTTTACTTTACTATAAAAAACGCCTGTGCACTGAGACAAAAACAGGATTAATCCATATCTGCAGTACAGGGGACTTGTTTAACCTCCCAGTTAGTTAATATTTGTACTGTGCTCTCAAGAGATGAAGTGCTGTGTGAGGGCTAAGTGCTGTAACTTTGTTAAAAAACAAAGGATGTCAACATTCTAGAGCTGCCTAGGGGGCAGCATTGACTTGTAATGTACTTTCCTAAGTTGCCTTAAAAATGAAAAATTGCTACAACTGATAGCCCATCACAAATGCACACAACTTCTGAATGCTTCCTAAAGCAAGACATGTTGGGGAATATAACCAGGTGTAGCTTTTATGTTGCATCAACAGTTTAAATATGGACAGCTTTGGGGAAGAGGGCATTTAACAGAAATGTTTCCATTTCCTCATCTGTTCCTATCTTAAGATCTTAACTTCTCTTATGCAGACAGGAATAAGAATGTGAATATTTTACAACTTTTGACACAAAAGGAAAATGCAATTGTTATGGGGGAATCTGGAGATTTCTTCCTAGAAATCAGTGATCTGATCCGAAGGTAGGAAATGAGATCTCTGTAACTTAGAGCCAGGTTATGTGACTCTGTTGTACCATTGGTGAGCAGTTATTTGCATGACTAGTCCTCTTAGCTTCAGTGGGGGCTACTCATGCAAGTAACTCCTCCCCAGTGGGAGTAAGCAGTTAATGGCCTGATCCTTAGTTCATAAACCCAGTAAAAATTTACTAACAAACATTTAAGTGCTCAAATTTCAGAAAATATTTAAAGTTAAGGCAAACTTGCATGAAGGTTGCAGGATGGGGCCACTAGTTAAGATGTGACATGGCGAGGTAACTGAATGGTCCTCGCAGGAGCACTCTAGATACCCAGTTAATAAAATAACATATCCTTGTGGGTTGCCTCCTGCTCTCGCCTACCTGTTTATTTTCTGCCTCATTTTGTTTCTTGCTGTCCGTCCTATCACAGTAGACCCGACTCTCCACTCTCATGAGCAAGCTAGCGAAGGAATGGAAAAGCAGATTCTCTGTCTGCCTCCCTGAGGGCAAATGACAGGCTGCAGGGGTCAATCCAAACTCCAGCTTGTTTTCCTCTCCGCTTATTTCTCATCACTGCTCTTTTCTTCTCTAGGAGAGCTGTGGGAGTGCAACTGTGCAGCTGTTCTTCTCTTGTAAAACTGGCCTTTCCAACAGAAAGGTCTATCAGTGTCAACTTACATACCAGTTTGTAGGTATGGATTCATAGCCCCAGTGGGGCAAATAGCTTGGAATGTGATGGTTGACTTATCAATTGTGTTTGCCGCCTTCCCCCGCATTTGGAAAAATAATTACTTTAAAACAGCAAAGTCATTGTAATAAAATGGGTTAGTAATTAAGTGTCTTTTGGTAGCAATGTGAATGAATGGCACAAGTTAGTTCTGGTTCTAAAGTTATATAGGATTTGGCTTTGGTGTTCTGTTTGCAGTCTACTGACATGCATTCACATCAATCTATATTTGCAAAGGTTATTGTCTTCTGATTCATATTTTGCATGCTGTGGAAGCTGATATGGGACCAAATTCTGCACTTAGGTGCCCATGTATCCCTGTGGACCTCACTGAGTTTGTATGGAGGCAACTGAAAACAGAATTTGGCCCAGTGTGTGTTGCAACATTGACAGGGTCTGGTGAAGTACACAATAGGAGACTGTAATTGGTCAAATTCCGGTCATCTCTGTAAGTGGGCTCATGCCCCCCCAAAAACCCAGACTGATAGGTGACTGTAGGGCATAAATCTTGCACTCTGAACCCTACAGAGGAAGTTGGCTGGGGTGGGTTTGGGAATATTGTCTGCATATTTCCGGATCAGATGCCCCATGACCTGCCTATCCCATGTGTCTCACAAAGTCCTTCCCCTGGCAGGATTACACTGTGCGCTGGAAGATGTAGAATAGGGAGGCGTGGCTGATCTGAATATGGGCCCACATTAGTGCTGCTTATGTGTGTTTAGGCCAGCATATAACTAGCATACTGTAGTGAGAATTGCAGTGAGAAGAAGGCTGACGTTAGAGTAAGATACATATACGGCCTTTACAAAAGATACTGAACACATTGCTTTTTCTTAGTTGCACACAGAGTAGTTTACCCCTATTGCGGTAGAGGAACTAATATGATGTAGCACATGAGACCTAGGGTTTGTCTACACTCCTGCTTAAGTGATGTGAAAAAGCTCCCCCCCCCCCATAGTACTGCAAGTTACATTGACCTAAGCGGTGTCCACACCCGTGCTCAGTCGGCGAGAGAGGCTTTCCCACCTTACATAGCTTCCACCTCTCCTTGAGATGGAGCAATTGTTCTGATGGGAGAGCACTCTTCTGTCAGCATAGCCTGTCTTCACCAGCCACGCTACAGGGGTGCAGCTGCATTGGTGCAGCTGTGCCGATGTAGCGCGGTAGTATAAGACTAGCCCCCAGTACATTCCAAACATCAACTGCTGATCTGCTCAAAATCAGCTTGGCTATTCTGAATATTACATATTTGAAATTGCAACAGCAGATCACAGTCGTAGCCCATCATATATCCTCCCTCCAGCAGTGAAGATTGTCTGATGCTGCAGTGGAAGGTGAAACCCCCTTGAATGCACCTGGCTAATTGTTTTGTATTATGTGTGGTGGGGGGAACAGTTCCTTCCTGACCTGCAAGGTGATCATTTTATGCCTGGAAGCATAAGAGTGATTTTTTTTACCCTTCCCTTTGCACTTACTCTGTAACTGCAAATATTGATCAGAAAACTATTTAGACCCTCTAAAATTCTGCCACAGTATAGGACTCAAAATTGTGCAAGACTGAACTCTTTGCAGACCTGATCACTATTGAAATCTAGCATCTTGTTTGCTACTGTTGCCTACAACAGACATGATAGGGGATTTACTCCACTAGCAACTGTACAAGGAAGTCTGAAATGTAAAACAAATGCAGAATACGCTAATGATTAACTTGTTCTCCCATGTGTTGCCCGAGTGTGCTTTATTAAATATGGTTTTATCTCCATGGGCTTGTTAATGTGGAAGAGGCTTGGAGTGCAATATTCAAACATGGCAACAAACGGATGTTTCAATTTCCAACCTGAAGAACAGGTTCCCTTGATATAAAAGGGGCTTAAAGTCTGTCCAAGACTGTTACCACCCTCTGCTTCCCTTTGCCTCCTCCCACTCTGAACTTGTTACCCTGGAGCTGAACTGTTTGAACAAGGACTGTAAGAGTTGCTTTGTGATCAGTGAGCTGAGAGCCTTTACCATGTAAAATGCAGGGGAGGAGCCTTTAGCTTCAGATTGTGCTGAAATTTTTGTTGTTTGTTATACATATGAAAGACTCCGGATACACAATGCAGAGAGGCTGGAACAGAACTGGCTCTGCACAGTCCAGAGAAAAGAGATAAAGGTGTGTTCTTTGTTTTTCTCTCCTGTCCCTCTCCCCAAGCCTAGATTCTTTTCTTTGTACTTCTAACACTTTTTCAGTTCTCTGGTGTGAGAGGTTAGTTCAAAACTTCTAACATGCTGCAGCAGGAATATAGATAGCTTTATGGTTGCAACAGAACTCGCTAATTCTGTTGGCCTCTGCTATTGCCTAAGGAAAATAGCATGGAAAAGCATCCATTTTGGATGTTAAATGTACGTTTGTATATGGTTTTCTTGCTAGGAAATGTGTTAAGCTTTGGATTGGGGTCAGCCCTAGGCTTCAAACTTTTCTAGCCACATAGGAAGGATGAGGACTGAACTTGTGTATAGACCAAAATAATATCAGCAGGTCGTGTTTTTTTTTTTTATTGGGCAGCTTTTTCCAACAAGGAGATTTGGTGCACTCATTTCTTCGAAATGACAATCCCAGGCACTTTGGAGCACTGAGCTCAGGCAAAGGTGGACTTGCAAAGGGAAAAGTTGATCATAAAGAGAACAAGTAGCAGCTAGATAAAAGAAAACAAACAAGCCAATCTGCCTCTGTGACTGAGTAGTAAATGAACCTCAACTTGGAAATCACTGCCACCATCACTTCTTGTCCCTTTTGCCTTTGAACAGCACGTCATATAGCGTGGCGAAGGAATTCCCAGTTACATTCCAATGCCAAGGATGCAAGTAGGATGTTGGAGACACGACAAAAGCAGGGATAGGTAAACTCCAGTGTTGTGTGTGTCCTGGAGATGAGCTCAAGTTGCGAAGTTTGGATGTGGATCTTTTGAGCGTGTCCAAAGTTCTATAGCATTCAGCTCTATGGTCTTGCTTTGACCCATTGTGGAGATGGGGAGCAACTGTAAAAACGCACAGATCTGGGTTTGGATTCACTGCAAAGCTGGGGATGTTGGACTCCCAGATTTTTGTTTGGGGCTCTCTGCAGTATCTAGCTGTAATTCCATGTAACTGTTGGAGAGAAAGCGATAAAAGTGTGTATATTTAAGAGAGAAAGTCTCTGCTGTGAGTGGTGGCAGGGGGAGGGGAAGTGCTCCCTGGGTACCATTCCTGTGTTTTGTTGTTGTTGGTTGTGTACGAGAGTGAGGGACGGTTGGAGACTGTTTGATTAGATAAAGGACAAGAATTTTATCCATTATGAGAGGAGGTCAGTTGCTGCAAATGAAGTATGCTGATTATGTAAACACAAGAGAGTCTGAACGGAGTCTCAATTTACATCCCCGCCAGAGCTGCATTCTAGTAGTGACCTCAACACCAATGTGTGGAGAGCAGAACATCTGCCTGTGCATAAATGTCTCCTCTCTGCTAACTCACTTCCCAGCTCTTTGCTAAGAGAGAGAGAGAGAGTGTGTGCATGCTTGTGCTACCAGGGCTTGCCTGTTCCCAAGGGCTGGTGTGATACAGGAGAGAGGGATCAGATTCTATGAGAATTTGAGACTTTAGTCCAACTATGTGTGGGCTTTTGTGCTTTATTTAATAGCTCAGCAGGTTCACAGGCCCTCTTATCTCGCTGTCAGACACATATCTGCCTTATATTTGCATGATTGGGAAACAGGCCTGCATAGCTGAAACTGAAAGCATTAAGTGGCTTCCCAGCCACTCACAGATTGTGTTGGAGAAGGATCAGCTGCTGTCATGTATTGAAATTGTTTGGCCTGCTTAAGCAGGTGTAAGATAAAATGATCAGAATGGTCCCTTGTAACCCAATCTGTCCTGTTTACTAGAAACAAGATTTTAAGTGAGTTTTGTGCTAATGAACGGTGTTGCATTCGGGGCCCTAGAGGGTAATGCCCTCTGCCTAGCCCCAGGACAAGTGCAGTGGCAGTACAAGGTTGCCTCTATGCTGCTGTCAACGTGCTTCACTCCTGTCCTGCAGGAATCACTGATCCTGATCCATTCAATCCTTTGTTCCTCTGCTGAGCCTGCTAGCAAGAGTTTGTGGTATTGGTGGCTGTTATGATACCTGGCTACTAGGAACTGGATTGAGACTCACCAAACTCCTTTCACATAGGCCACCAAGCAGCCTTCAGTCATTCCTAGCTTTGGGGTCACTTGTGTGATGAGTTTGAAACCATGACCGAAACTGTCTGATCTACTACCACGCTACTGAGCCATTAAATTTGCCCCTGCCACCTGGAAAGACCTCTGCCTTCCTCTGACGCATTGTTCTGGCTCCCTTGTACTGAAAGTCTAGTCTGGTCATTCCAGACTCATCACAGACTGTGTGAGAGGGCAGCTGAGTGAGCATCGCTGCTGGGAGCCCTTTCCACAGCACAGGCTTGTTGATAGCAGCCACAATTCAGCAAAAGCCAGCGGCAAAAACACTTCCGTCCTCTCACCCCATCACTTGCTGCTTTCTTTTTCTTCAGACATGCATCTGTGCCAGGGCTTCCTGAAACTGATCCACCTCTGGCCTATTGTAAAGGCTTCCCAACATTTTCCCCAGACTTGCCCATCGCAGGTTTGTCGGGTCAGACAGGGTGTGCGTGAATTTCTAACTCAAGCAAACCAGTGAAAACACCGCCTGCCAGCTGCTTCTGCTGTATCCCTTTCAAATTGTTTTAAAGCTACCTAGTACTTTTCCAAGAGTTCCTTTTTATGAGTGCAGAACAGCAAGAGAGGTGAAAGGCTGGAGAGCTTTTATAAAAGGGCCTTTTCTTCTTGCTAAGAATACACGAGATACTGTATGTTCCTTTGTAAGGTTCTGCTTTATCTCTTTCACAAGGCCATGGAGGTACTCCTCTCCTGGCCTAGCAAGAGATAATTAAAATTGCTTTGATTATGTTGTTCGCTTGATTTAAACTGAAATTTGCAAAGCACTCAACTCCTAAATACAATGCAAGGGAACCATTCTGTCTGCAAATGCCATTGGAATCTGGTTATGGATGCAAATAGCCCAGACTGGAGCATATGGCTGTATTAGTAATATCTGGGTGTGTTAATCAGGAAGTGGATGAACAGCCCTTCTGTAAAGATATTCTCCTTGAGTTTTCTGAGCCTGCCTGAAACTTACTGCTGTTTGTTGGGTGCCTAGCAAAGAGGGTGATGTGTCCGATTAATGAACATGAAATTAGGTGAATACGATCACTCTACCACATGACTCTTGGACTGGTATTAAATCCCTTCGAGACAGGCACTATCAGCAGTTTAGTTCTCTATTTTATTGTGTTGTCCTGAAATGACACATAGGGCAGTTCAGAGTGAGCCCAATGGATTCTCAAGGGTTTTGCTGCTGAGAGCGATGGCAAGGTATTCAGCTGTGGAAGTGCAAGGGAGATTATTTCATGCGATATAATTAATGACCAGTGTGTGCCAAAGTCTCTTCTGAGCTATACCACTCAGTGAAATTATTCTTGATTTTATACCAGGGTGGCAGAGGGCAAAGTCTAGACATGCCTAGTTAATTTAGTTGATGACAAAGGCAAATTGTAATCACCTTTACACTTGTACAGTCCTCTTGAATGAAGTGAGGCTGCCTGGCATAATGGGGCAGAATTGGTGTCACAGAGTCTCCCTGGCATCTGGAGTGCTCTCCTGTCACAAACCAGGGGCTTGATTCTCTATTGTCCTGCATCCAGTATCAATGTAAGAGTGGGTGTAAAGGGCTTCCGTTCGGATTTGGAAACATTCCACATCCACTTTGTACTGGGTGAGTAGGAACCTGGAAATTCAGTCCCTAGATTGCAGGGCATGGTAGTTTCCACAGCAGCATATTTTGGCAACCCTTGTTTTCAGGCCCAACCTCGGATTTGAGGCCCTGTGTGACAACAGAAGTACTTGGGCTCCAGGCAGCCACCTGTAAGCAGCGCTGTGATCGGGGGACTGTTATATGCTCATCACAGGGACTCCTAGAGGCTTTGGTAGGACGTACTTGGGTCTTGACTGGGGGTGCTTATCACTTGGGAAGGGAGGTGCTGGTTCCCCAAGCTTATCAAGGGGGTGTGGGAAGGTGTTTGTGGCATGCTAATACCTGGGGAAGATTGTGGATACATGATGGGAGGGAGAGGCTAGCCAAGACTACTCAAAAACTACATTCTGTGACAAGGTGGCTTTCTCCTTTAAGTCCCAGAAGCTAAGTGCCAGCCAGCCCTGTTCAGTTAGCTTCACTCCACCAAACCTGGGCATGTTGTGGGTCTCGAAGAAAGACCAGCGGTAGGAGGGTAACTGGGGAGGGGTTTAGACTGACTGCTCCTTCCTGAGGGCTGGCTGAGGATGAGACCTGAGGGAGAGTAGGGCATTTCCCAACAGCTACACCTGCTTTGCTCTCAAGTCTTTCAGTGGGGCAGGAGTCTCTTTTGGGAAGGACCTGGGGAAGGAACCTGAGTGAGCCTAGGACCGGGGCAGGGAAGGAGATTTTTCACAGACCCTAGTGTGACGGCGCAGGGAGAGAACCCAGGCTGAAGAAAACCGAGGACGTGCAGAGTGGATGTTTCCTACCAATGTCGATGAGTGGTGGGGTGAAGGAAGGCCTAGTAAAGTTCAGCTGTTCCACACGAGGAGAAAGAACAAGCTTGGAAAGAAGTCAAGAAGGACATGAGACTTCTATTAAGTTCAGGGAAGGAAGATATTGGTGTTTGTTGCTTTGTTTTGAAGGAAGATTGTGGAGTGAAGAAGAGTCGAGAGTGACAAAAGGTGTCAGAGCCCAAGGTGTCAAGAGTTGCAGTATGGGACCTCAGAGTATGCCTTCGCGAGGTGTAATAATAAATTAACTCATGACAAGGGATCCTTAGCCCAAGAGAGGGTTTAGAGTGACCCCAAGAGGGGAGGAAACTGAGGCTGGGCCTCTGCGGGGTTGCAGCCATGAGGAGGGACCACCTGAGGAGGGCCTGACATGTAACTTCTCCACCCACCTGTTTCCTAGTGTGCCCTGCCTTCTGAGGGTATGTGTTCTGGTCTGCACGCTCTTTGGGGCAGGAACTGTCTCTGACTGCGTAGAACATGTTGTGAGAATAGTAATATATGCTTAAGGCTGGTCTGTGAGCGTGACTGTGTCTGTACTGAGAGGAAATTCAGTGCATCTGTGTGTTTCTTTGTAGTAAAATGTGTTTTCATAATCTCAAAGCCTCTTTCTTTTATACAGTTTAAACCCCAGTTCCCTGTGTCTAATGGGGGTGTGCTGGGGCAGAATGGGGGGCCGTGTGCAATTCTAAAAGGGGACTGGAGTGAGAGGGAACAAGTCTCCTTTTTCTTTATAGCTTTAACAGTAACATTATGTATTCAACCTAAATATAATTGATTTTTGAATAGCGAAAGGTGCCTTGTTTACTGTCGCTGGAGGGCAGAAGTTATTTACACAGAGTTATGCCGGCTCCGCTTTTCTGTTTGCTCTCTTCTGCAGTCACAAAGACAACCCCTGCCTCACCTGGTGATAGCAAGGAAGCTACTGCCTTCAGGAGATAGGAGGAGGAACTGTGCTGACACGTCTGGCTTGCAGTCGGCATGCAGGCAAAAACCCCATTGGCTTCACTAGCGTGCAGGAGATTGTGCAATATTGCAGAGGGGAAAAGTTATGCTCTTGCATGTTTAAGATTCTTCCTTGTGTCTAAGTCTATGTGTGTGTTTTATTTATAAATTAAAATCCTTTCCTTATTTCTTTCCAAATGCCTCATCTGGAGGCTACAAAGCAAGGGTGGATCTGTACTTACAGCGTTAGAATATTTGTGGGTGTGAACTGCTACAGTACACAGGTTGCACTGTGAATTATGGGAAGGGTCTAGGTTCGTTCCATCCTAAGCATCTGTTTCTCTTTTCCTGTGTGATGAAAATAGAAATATTAATTGCATGGGGTTGATGCCAAAGCTTTATAGCATTCTGTAGCCTGGTCACAGTCAGTGCTGCCTTTATCCAACTCCATCAGCATCCCTGCCCTTCTCTGTCTTGGAAGGCAGAGCACCTAAAGGATATGTAGGATATGCCTGCATATGTAAGAAGTTTTGCATCTGAAGTAGGATGCATTGCCATTTTTGGAATAAATGAATAGCTTATTCCTGACTCCTTATGGAGCAGAAGGAATCTGCTGTTGTTTTAGATACAAGAAATATTACTGCTATTTAGAACTATATCTCTTCAAAGCACTTTACTAACCAAATCTAATACTCACAATAGCCACTGTGAGGTAGGTCAGTATCATTATCCCCCATTTTACAGATGTGGAAACTGTCTCACAGAGATTAAGTGACTTGCCCAAGGTAATAGACGGAGTCAGTGTCAGAGCCATGATTAGAACTTGGAAGTGTTCAGGCCCATAGACCACATCGCTCTAATAGTCCTAAAGCCTGGACAGCATCTACCTATGGCATGAACCATTTGGAAGATCTAGTTTATTACCTGTTAACATTTGAATTTCATATTCCCTTAGCAGTAAATGGTGCCTAGGTTGGTAGCTGAACAAGTTAGGTGTGGTCTAGTGTGTGGAGCACAAGAGGAGACTGATTTCTACACTCAGCTCCACTTGCCGTGTGGCCTTGTACAAGCTACTGTAACTCTTTGACTTGGTTTCCTACTAGTAAAATGGGGAGCAATACTTCTCCACGCATTCTCTGTAACGTACCCTCAGATCTGTGGAGAGAAAAAGCAATGTAACCGCAAAACTGGATTATTATTAATTAGCTCCTTGGTGTAGGAAGAATCTGTAATATTTGCTCTAAACAGATTGTACCAGATGTGTGTCTAGCTTACTCCGTGGAATCGTTTTGATCGGTGTTTATAAATCTGTAAGTAATGTTTACTGATTTATATTACTTTTTATGTATTTTTACTGGAATATGGAATAGCATTCCTGCTCTACTTACTGTCATCTTTTCAATTTACTAAGATTTTGTTCGAGCTTGTTATCCATCATGCTAAAAGGCAGATAAATAAATACTGCAGCTACTTGCCATAAATACAGTTTCTGTAGAATGCATTGGCAGAGAGGACTTATGAAAGAAACAGTTTTAAACTGCCTGTTCCAGCATTTGCCTCTCCCAAGTGCTCAAAAATCATGAGTCAGATTCCCCGAAAACTTAGATTGCCTTGAAGGTGACATCCCCTTTTGCCCCTAAACTTCTGCAAGCCAAAAAAGTGGAAATTAATCCTCTTTAAAAAGAACAAACCCTTCACCAAGTAGAGTTTTGATCTTAGAAGTGCCAGAGACTCCATTAAATCCATTATGGACTCTGCTAGTGCTATTGAGTTTACAATATGTGGAAGGCATTCAGACAGAAACTACACTGATGGCAGCAGAATAAAACCCTAAAACAGGTAAAAATGGTCTTTTTAATTGAGTTTTAATCTTAGGTCACACTTTCACGCTTTTCTCTGAAACCAGGAGGGCTTGAAACTTCTTAAAATGAAAGCTGAGATTCTCACCTAGTAATTTGTCTTCAGGAGCTGGGGCTTTAAATAAAACTACCACATGCTATATAGGACTTGCAATAAAATCACGAGAGTTGCCTAGCTGAAAATTCCGTGAAGTGACATACTAAAGTAGGGAACAATGGAAGGTATTAACCCTGCTCACTGTGTCAAACAGAAGATTTGGAAGGATCATCTGAGTTGTTGCTAGAGAATCCCTTTTAAAGGCCTTGTCTAAACACAGAAGCTGCACCAATTTAAGAATTGATCTGCACACAAATGTGCACTGAAATAATGATCCCAGTGCAATTCCAGTACGTACACGCTTATATTATGCTACGGCTACACTGCGCATCTTACAATGGTATGGCATTGTAAGGTGCGCAGTGTAGCTGCCATTTGTCGCCAGAAGAGAGCTACAAGCAAGCTATAAGCCATAAACAGCTATAAGCAAGGTGTAAATCAGTAAGATGTAATTAAACCAGTGTTAAAAATGCACTTTTAGTTATTCTATGTCTACATTACAAATTACTTCGATATAACTTGTGTTGCTCAGGGATATGAATAATCCACACTGTAGAGCGACATAAGTTACTTCGACCTAAGTGCTGGTGTAGACAGCACTATGCTGGCAGGAGAGCTCCTCCCACCAACATAGCTACTGCCTCTCACGAAGGTAAGAGTTATTAAGCCACATTATTAAGTTATTAAGCTGTGCTACTCTAAATGTAGTACAGACATAGCCTTAAACTGAGGCAGGTTTGTGTGTCTTTGGACTGGGCCTAAGATACATGCAAGGGACTTTCTCAGACCTGGTGATTGTTGGAGATCTGGTCATTTCTTTCATTGTGAAATTTCTCCTCAGGTCAGGGGGCCAGCACAAGGCCTAGGTGCCAATTCTCACTAATGGTTTAAAGTGGGGCAAAGGAGTCTTATGCTGGCTTTCTGCACAAACTTGGTGAATTTTACCCTCAGTACAGTTTCTTGTTTTTCAAAGATTGCATCACTGTGGAAAGTGGCCATAATATCTCATAGAAAGAACCTTGTTGCCACTGGAGACATTGTCTTCATTTATCATTGATTCACTAAACAGGTCTTTAAATATATTCAATTTAAATTCCAGTTACATCCCTACCACTCAGTCAAAATAGCTTGTTTTAAAAGAAAATGATGGAAGTCTGGAAATTTGTTATGTGATAATACTCTAATTGCATACCATATATAGATAGAGGACTGTTTGTTCCTTCTTCTGTACTCAAGCCAGACATAATAATAAAACAAAAACTATTTGCGGAGAGAAAAACTTCTCTCTTCTGTTTAAAAACCTGGACTGACCTGAAATCATTTGGATTCCAGTGATGGAAAATAATCAGGAAACAATGCACTGATCTTAAAATTCCTGTAATTCAGTTTAGATAATGCCAGGCAAACAGAATCCTCCCGGACATTGTTATTGTAAAGCATTATAATTTGGATTGGACACAGCTTGTGTATGTGTTTTCCTTTTTTTGTAATGATCTCCTTTGCCATTTGATGATATAGTCCTTTCTCAGTTTATTTTGGAATGAGTGCACAGTTTGTCCTGAAGAGCAAATGTCATATTTAAACATCTGGCAAATAGTTTTAGGAGAACTGTATTTGGGGAGGGGGAGTAAACTTCAGAATTAAAAGTAGCTTCACTGGAGAAATGAGTGATTACTGAATCATAGCATCAAATACATTAGCAGTAAGAAAGATTCACACTGGGCTAAGCTCATCCATGTTATCCTCAAAGTCACACCAGAGATGGATCTCACTCCATCAGAGATCTAGCCAATGCAGAATTGTCCCCATAGTGTATTGGCAATGCAGCCTTCCGCACTCTGCCTGGGACACTATTCCCCAGTCTAACTGACCTCACAGTTATGCTGTTACTGCCAACATTTAGTTTGAATTTCTTTTTAATTCCATCCCCTTATTCCTAGTTGTGGGCTGAGACTTGTTGCCACTGAAAACTATTGGGAAAACTCCTTGGCAGCAGGATTGTCCTGTATGTTGCTTGTAGGACTATAAACAATGCCTCGAGGCATGGGCTCGGTAATAGGGTATGGGGCCAGGTATGGAAGGCTTAAGGCAGTAATAGTTACCATCAGATGGCAGTTCAGAGGCCTTTGTGGTGCAAATGCTGTGCCTCGGTTTACTTCCTCATGGACAGCTGACCCCATCACTAACCAAATGCAGTGCCACAGTGGCCCTTGTGTTGTTGATCTCAGCCAGCAGGCCTAGGTTTGCAGCCAGTCAACAGGATGTTCTACTCTCTGTCAGGTTACCACTTGGAACATAGACTCTAGTGGTGCAGAAAATTTACAAATCGTTTATTCACTGTGTTACCAAGTTTGACTTTGGGGTGAGAGGTGTTTTCACCTAGCACAACTTAGCACTCAGCAAACTCCTTGGCTGTCATGCTTTCAGTCTGGAGCTCTGTAAATGACAGAGGAGGGATAACTGGAAAGCTGTAGATTCTGACACAAACGGTTACTCATGCTAAGACAAATCTCTCTGTCTCTCTCTTCCTCCCTTTCTGTTGTTTTTCTGTAACCTGCTATTTGACAGTTTGCGTGTGTGCTGTCAATGGCAATTTCAGTGATGACACCCAAATGACTAGCCCAGCACTCCAGTAGGATCTGGAATGTTGCTTTGCACTGTGCAGCAAGATGCTTGTGAGCTCACTAAAGAACTGTGACAGCTGGAGTCAAGATCCACATGTTTGTGTTTTCAAAGGTGAACTGCACTGGAGCTGTGCAAAATGTTCACGGATGGGGGGCCGTGGGGCTTAGGGAATAGAGCACTGAATTAGGATTTAGGAGACCTGGATTCTGTTGCCAGCTCTGCCACTGGCCTGCAAGGTAACATTGGGCAAATCGCTTCAACTCTCTGTGGCTCAGTTTTCCCACCCATGAAATGGATGTAATGATACTGAGCTCCTTTGCAAAGTGCTGTGTGATCTACTGATGATAAGTGCTGTAGAAGAGCTAGGTATTTATTTATGTATTTATTACACAGGCTCAAATTGCCCAGCTGTCACTAACACAAAATTCAGACCAGTTGGTCAGAACCTGTGATCTAACCTGGGCCTGGTTTCAAAGCCCAGATCTTTGGTTTGGCACTGAAATCTCCCCAAACTTGTGTCTTCCCGTTGACGTGAAACCCAGATGCTTTGGCTGAGTTGAGTGAGCTTTTCACTCCTTCTGAATTTGAAATTCAAAACGCAACTCATGGAATATGCCCCATGCACAATTCCAGTCTGGGTCTGAACTACCCCGAAGTGTGAGGCAGCCTAGATTGGGGCCAACGCTAGTGGTGGACTAGGTTGTCTCGGACCCTTGTCCAGGGCTTGAGGAGCTCCCTATTTGTGTGTGCCCAAGTGAGGGATGGGAACAGCAACAGCCCCTGCATTTCATCCATATACCAGGGAGCACAATTTGCCACAAATAGGGTGGGGGCAAGGTAAGCATGGCCCTGCCCCCTCTGCAGCAGCCTATGGAGACAGCTGGGCATGCTGGGGAAGCAGTTTGCACCAACCAAAGAACTATCCTGAATCTCAATCCCTGCCTGAGCTCCCCTAGGAGTGTTATGCTCTGCACCACTCCTGACAGGAGTCTGTGGTTGAAAACCTGTTTTGCCGTAGACGCTTCACCTCGCTTCCCCTCAGGCTGCCATGGGATCCTGAGTGCCTTGGGGATTAAAGTAGAAACAAGGTGGGGAAGGGAAGGCGTCTGCTGGACCATCAACAAGCATGAGAGGCCGAGGGCTCTAGTGAGTGGGCTCCCTTCCCTCCAGATCTAGGTTTCTGAGGGGCATTGAGGGGAAACTTACATTGCCTCTGCTCATGGTGAACCTGTTTGATATTGAGGGCTTGGCTCCCCATGGCGCTCAGTCCAGGGCAAGTCACCCTGCAATATTCGAAGGGAGCACTCTTTATTTCACCTGTGATTCCAGATTTCCCAGCATCTTCTCTTAACCATAGCACAACTAGCTGAGGGCTGGGGGTGCACTGATGCAGTATTGGGAGGTTTCTTTTGTGGTACTCATGTTTCATTACATCAAAATAAAACTTAGGATTTTTAAGAAACAAACAAACCAACTTTTTCAAACTCCTGTTTTTTGAGACCAGTAGCTGGTAGAATTGTAAATAACAAACAGCACTTCTGTGATATTCCTCTGCTTTCAGTGAAACAGAGCCACAAATATATTATTGTGGTAACAATTCTTTTGTTCTTTAAAAAACAACAACAACCACCACCCAAAACTGGTGCTACATAAGTGCTGCATTTTCATATCTACATTCACAAAAGTCTCTGTTTTCTGTAAATATATTATACAAACTTGGCCATTAGTGCCAGAATGTTTAATCAAAGCTTCTTTTGATCCTTCAGTTGAAAGGCGAACCTAAGCAGGAAGGAATACTGTAGATTTGTTACAGCTTCTACAAACGGGACCTATCTCCTCACTTTTCTTTGATGTATTTGGCTGTTTGTATTCCTCTCTGAGCTTCCTAAGCCTGTCCAAAGACTACCGAGGTCAAGACTCCAGTGACTTCAATTGGCTTTGCATCAGGCCCCTTCACATAATACAAGAGCCCAGGGTTGCCCCATGAAATTAATAGGCAGCAGGTTTAAAATAAACATAAGGAAGTATGTCTTCACTCAGTGCAGTTAACCTGTGGCACTTGTTGCTAGGGGATGCTGTGAAGGCCAAAAGTATAAATTGGTTCAAATAAGTATTATGTTCATGAAGGATAGGTCCATCAATAGTTATTAGCCAAGATAGTCAGGGACACAAACCCTATGCTGCAGGTGTCCCTAAACCAGACGCTGGGGCTGGACAACAGGGGATGGATCACTGCCTTGTTCTGTTTATTCCTTTTGAAGCATCCAGCACTGGGCACTGTTGGAAGACAGGTTATTGGGCTAGATCAGGGGTTCTCAAACTGGGGGTCAGGACCCCTCAGGGAGTTGCAGAGTTACATAGGGGAGTCGGGAGCTGTCAACCTCCACCCCAAAGCCCGCTTTGCCTTCAGCATTTATAATGGTGTTAAATATTAAAAAAAAGTGTTTTTAATTTATAAGGGGGGTCGCACTCAGAGACTTACTATGCGAAAGGGGTCATCAGTAAAAAAGTTTGAGAGCCACTGGGCTAGATGAACTATTGGTCTAACCCAATGTATCCGTTCTTATGATCTTAAAACTATGGGAGGGGAGTGTTAGGGTATTTGTGTGTGTTTTTACTGTAGATTTGGAGAGTGGGTCATAATAAGATTTTTTTTTTTAGTTCTGCACCCTCTTGTTTTAATGTTGATAATTTTTAGTAATCCACTTTGCCTTTGACTTTTGCGGAAGATATGTTTGTCTCTTATTGCATCTGGTTAGATTCCCACAGGCTTCTGGGCATGGATTGCTGGAGAAATACAGATGTGCAATAATAATAGCTCTATCATTAACACTGGGGACACAATCTCACTTCAGCCTTTCACCAGTAAGTCAGCCATTCAAGCCCAGGTCATATTGGTAGCAGACAGGTGTCCAGATTGCAAACCCCACCACCTAACTGGCACCAAGTGGCACTCTCAGCAGAGAGGCCAAAAGACTGAAAAGGTCAGAGAAACTAAGCTTGCTTGCTCACCCCAGAGGTGGCTCCTCCTTGTCAGGATGTGGTCATGTTGGTGGGGCAAACTGGCTAGGTCTGGTGAGAACCAATGGGAGGGATGGAATCTCCAGAGATGGTCAGTATAGCACATTTTTTGACTACTAAACTGACAGAATGTTTTCAAAAACACGAACAAAAAAGAAATTCGATCTCTAAAGCTTGTTAATGTTCCAACTGTTTTCTGTCATAAGGACTGAAGTGGTAAACAGTTGATAAACCTTTCTGATCACTGATGCTGAGGGTTAAAAATAATGCCTTTCCCCACAGATGTGTGGCTAACCCTGTATTTAGTGCTTTGTCTGTGACTTGGCTGGGCTGATTGACTCATTTCTGGGTTTCCCATGTTGTGGTTTGTGGCTAAGTAAGCAGACATTTATTCTTTAGCTTTCAATGAGTTCAGTAGACACTCCATAGCTTTCTCACATTAATAAAACATTGTTTACCATGGATAGATTATGAACCAGTTTTAAGAAGAGGGATTCTGGCTATTGTCCCCTAATTCTTCTTCAGATCTTTGTACACTTTTGAGGATGTGTGACTAGTTCACAATTCTAACACACAAAACTCATTTGAGGCAGAAGTTACTGGGGAAAACTAGACCCTCTGATTGCTAGGTGGAATTGCTCACTGATAGAGTAAAAGATCTCAGTTTGATCAGGGGAGTACACAACGGTAGGTGGGATGGATAACAAGGGAATGACATAGAGCAGGAAGCAAATGTTTCATGTGCATTTTGAGGTTGTTACTCAGAATTATCTTCCTGGAAATGGCCTTGTGCGATGGTTTAACACACATTTTTTGTGCCTGATTTAAAAGCCTCCTGCTCTCTGTGGTGTAATCAGATCATAGGGACCTCTGTAAGGTAACAACAGTCAACTCAGAAAATTGACTGTGTCAAAGGAATAGACAGAAGGGAGCAGAATGCAGGGCTGCATCTTGATAAGTGATATGAACTGGATAGGAGACTGGTGCTATGGAAGGGTTGCTTTATGGCCATGGAAGTTTATCACTTCAGAATAACTAAGCGGTGGAGTGAACAGACTTGTGGTTGGGCTTTGCTCCCTGGGAAGAGAACTGTTCTTTGTACCCTATGGTTTCTGTATCTATTGTCTGGCTCTTCCTCCTAGACAGGTCCTATATCATAGACTATCAGGGTTGGAAGGGACCTCAGGAAGTCATCTAGTCCAACCCCCTGCTCAATGCAGGACCAATCCCCAACTATATCCCCAAATGGCCCCCTCAAAGGTTGAGCTCACAACCCTGTGTTTAACAGGCCAATACTCAAACCACTAAGCTATCCCTTCCCTCTATCTGCTCTCTGGAGAGAGGATCAGCTGTCCTGATGTGTCAGACTTGACTCCTGTGTCTTTAGGAGCCAAAAGCACCCCTTCTCTCCCCGCTCTGTCTTGGAGAAGGGCTCCTCTCCCCCTGAATCTGTGGGATGAAGGGTCACCATACAGGGACTCCTGAAGTGGGAATAATGTATTGAGCAGGTGCCCCCAGCCACACCATCAGTAGATGGAACAACATCACTGCCACCTTCATGGTACAAGAAAATGTTGCCCATTCTGGGAATCCCCTATCCACCATCCTGACCTCCATAGAAAGATCTGGCTCCTTCTTCCTTCCAGGGCAGAGAGGGAAGAGAGGAGGGAGATGCTGCTTTTGCTCCTTGGAGAAAAGACAGGCCCGTCTGATCCCAGAGGTAAGAGAAGAGCCATGTCAGCTCTCTCCCCATGGGGCTCCTAAGGGTTGTGTGGGTGGAACGTGGGGGAGGTGGAATGGGAGCTCATGGAGGAGTGAGCAAAAATGGAAGGGGGCTGGGATGGAGGAATAGAGGAGGACTATGGAGGGAAGGGGATGGAGAGGCAGACCACATCAAGCCTTTCTTTGCTATATATTGAGGCAGCAGGCCCCATTCCTGCTGCTGGCCTTGGCTGAAGGAGGGTAGGGACAGTGGGTGGGCGGTGCAGGGAGGAGGATTGAGAGAAGGGAAGTGGCAGAGGGATGAGGGGTTACGGGCTAGTAGAATAAAATGGGGAGGAGAAAGGAAGAGCAGAGAGCCCGGGAGACCTAGTGAGAGAACTGTATTGCGGAGGGAGCCCAGTGCCAGAAATATTGCAGTGAAATGCATTTTGCTGCTTGCTTTGGGTGCCAGGGATATGACGGCATAAGAGGAAGAGCACAGAGAGGCCTGGTGGTGCATGGAAAGACGTGCCTGATATGCTGACATAGGGCCTGAACCAAATCCCATTGAAGTTAGTACACTCCCATTACCTGCAGAGGGCCATGGCTCTGGGCCATGGAGGGGACAGGATAACTGCTCATGGTTTGCCCTTTCAATGCTAGCTTTTGGTATAGTTCAATGTGACTGCTAGGGAATAAGAGAATAGGATTGGGGCCCCTGGCCTGTGGCATGCTTTGCCTGAATGTTTTAACTAGGATGCCGCTCTCCACTGGCAGATTCTGGTCTGTGATTGCAGTTCAGGTCTATCTCTGGTTAAATGGCTCAGATGGTAGCTTTCTCTCCCTTCCTTCCAGAGACTTTGCTGACAGAACATCACATCTTCTTTGGAAGGCTGAATGGGCGCCATGTGGCATATAAGTTACTAGAGCAGTGACTGAGGCTCTTGAATGTGTCTCCTGTGGCTCTTTGCAGCACATAATACATGATTTCACAACACTGCATGATTTAATTATTAACCAATCAGGATGCTTTCACTATGTATTAACTATGTTATTAAGTAGACTACTTGGTTGGTCATTTTGCTGTAAGAATAATTTATATATATAGTAAATGAAACAATGAATTCACATTACTGTGGCTCTTTTGAGTAATGTTGATGGCTAATTTGGCTCCTGAACCACTGAGGTCGGAGTATCACTGTACTAGAGTAATCATCTTATTTTATTGCATAGCAAAATACCAAAGTCCATGGCAAGGACCATAAAGCAAGTCACAGGGATACTTTGACAGTTACAGGCTGGTCCTCTTTAAAACTCCCTTTCATATAGTAAATCCAATGCTCCTGTGTGCCCCTGCCCTCTATTGGACAAAACTAGAACTGCTCAGCCGTGTCATAAGCTCTATACTGATAACAACTAACGAAGATTCTTCTTTGGTTCATATGGTAGGAACCTGAACTCCGGAGCAAGAGGATTTGGCTTCTCTCTCTTTCACTTGTTGCTGTGAAGTTCCTAGATCTGGCCATGGATTTCTTGCAACATACACATGTGCAATGGTTATTTTAAAGGCCCACTTCCTGTGTTGATGTTACTATGGCAGGGTGGGGCAGGGGGATACCCACTTGAGCCTTAGCTGGGTCTACACAGCAATTAGACACCCACAGCTGGCCCGTGCCAGCTGACTTGGGCTCATGGGGCTTGGGCTAAGGGGCTATTAAACTGCAGGATAGACATTCAGGCTTATGCTGGAGCTTGCGCTCTGGGACCCTTCTTCCTTGCAGGATCCTAGAGCCTGGGCTCCAGCACAAGCCATAATGTCTACACTGCAGTTAAATAGCCCCTTAGTCCAAGGTCTGCAAGCCTGAATCAGCTGGCATGGGCCAGCTGTGGGTTTTTAATTGCGGTGTAGACATACCTTTAGAGAACATGCTCTTGATTCTAGTTGGATTATTCATAGTAGGGAGTGGGGATGGTTCAGCTATGAAAATCGTAATTAAACACTTTATCTGTGTCTACCCCTCCTGAGAGTGAGTCATTCCCTGGCCTCACAGAGAAGAGCTCCCAGATAGTGAGAGGGTTGGCAAGGCAGAAAGCAGGAAGTACTCAAAGGGCTGAGATAGTTTCGTTTTACACCAGAAGAGACCGTCTGATCTTCTAGTCTGACCTTTGCACATCACCGGCCATTAATTCTCACCCAGATACCTCCTCTGTTGAGCCCAGGGACATTAGATAGACCTCAAGGCATTTCAGTCCTCAGGAGACTGAACTGTTGTGTGTTACAGGCAGAGAACAGGAGAGCCTGAGGTGTCACATTGCCTGGGGCTCCTGCCCAGGTAATCATAACAGAAGAGCCATACTCCATGCTACAGAGGAAAGCGAACCCCCCTGACCCTCAAGGTTTGTGCCAATCTGACTTGAGGTAAAACTCCTCTGTCCCAAATGTGACTATCAGTATGACTCTGAGGAAGCTATAATAAGCATCTACAACTTTCAGAGTAGTAGCCATGTTAGTCTGTATCTGCAAAAAGAATAGGAGTACTTGTGGCACCTTATGCTACAATCAATTTGTTAGTCTCTAAGCTTTCGTGGGCTACAGCTCACTTCATCGGATGCATGTGATGGTGCCACAAGTACTCCTGTTCCATCTACAGCTTGTTGGGCTGTCTCCAGCTAGCGTGGAGTCTAGGGGCAATCCATCCACCTGCAGTGGCAGCAGTGTTCAAACATGAAGAGCATGAGTGATCTGAGAAACAGGGATGAATTCTTCACTAAAACAGCCATCCTCCAGCTACTCTAACTAAACAACAGGGCTTTTAACGTGATGGTATTTTGGATGAATGTACCTCTTGTGACAGGTAGCAGCTCATGGCGACTCAATCTCTCTCTCTCTCTCTAGGATCTTCCACAGAGTTGCTGCGTCCAACTCTTTAAGTCTCTAGCAGTGTTATTCAGGTAGTGGAGCATGGCTTAATGCATGCCTATAGTTCAGTGCTACCCCGGGCCCCATGGAGAGGGGATGCTGGAATGTTCAGGCACTCCAGAACTGATGGCCAGTTCTGAGCAATGGCGAACTTCTGTGGAGCTAGGACCCTCTGAGATGGCTTCTGGCTTCATTTGCATTTAGCTGCTCCCCTGCTGTAAGGCTGTGCTTGTGTCACCTCCGAGGGAGGTGGGAGGAAAGAAAAATGTAGCTTAACAAAGAGTCACACCCACAGCTCTCACAATGCTCTTCACAGCAACGCCGTCTGATAGAGCTTCCTCTGCACGGCCAAGGAAGGAGCTGCTGACAGAAATAGCCGGTGGCAGTGGAAAAAGACAGGCAAGGGAGAGAGTGAATGCTCACACACAGAACTACTCCATCTGCACCCTCTCTCTGCACTGTTTGGCCTGAAGGTACCTATGGGACAGGCTGCCTGAATTGCAAACCATGAGGGCTCCACATTCAGCTGACTCATTTGTGTTTTTACAATAAGAGTGTAAATGTAAATCAGCTGTCAATGGGAGAGACAGCAATATTTGGCCCTAACTATAGTGGAAAGGGATTACAGCTGAGATGTTCAAAAGGAGCCAGGCACCAAGGACCATTAAACTGCAGTGTGATTTGGACTCTAACCTCACTTGAACCCCCTGAAGAAATCTCAGCCCACACATTCAAGCAACAAGCAAGCCCACAATAGTCTAGGTCTGTGACACCCCTCAGCCCCACAAGGCTTGCTGGTAAAGACTCTTCTTTCCAAACTCTGTCAGTCAGTCGTCACACCATCTGCTGTCCTCTATTTAAGTCTCTTCAGGTGGCATTGTAACAGTCTGTGTTTCAGGACGGACCCAGCGCTCTTTTCATGCCCTCTTCTGCAGGACTTATTGCAGGAAGGTCACATCAGTATTTTGATCTCACCATCATCTCCAATTTTGAAGTCTCTCATAACTCACCTATATTTTGGCTTTCCTGCAAGCCATATGCAGTTTTTACACATTAAAGCAATGCTTTACATATCTACAGTACCTCTTCACTTGGGATCTGGAAACTCTCTAAGAAGTCTCATTAAGCCTCACATCAGTGCCCATTGTGAAATATTATGTACCCATTTGACAGTTCTGCAAACACAGGCATAGAGAGGGGAAGTGACTTACCCAAGGATATATAGTAAATTAGTGGCAGAGTTGTAGTATAGTTAATTACAGTAGGCCTGCCATTAGTCTTGCATCCCAGTCCTATGCTCTAATCCATACCTAGACTGTTCTCCTTGCAGCTGTTCTGAAGGCTAGGAGTCATGGGCTCTTACACTATAGGCATGTGCTGCTAT
This sequence comes from Gopherus flavomarginatus, assembly GCF_025201925.1. NCBI lineage: Eukaryota > Metazoa > Chordata > Testudines > Testudinidae > Gopherus > Gopherus flavomarginatus. The sequence continues at coordinate 5,489,556 of NC_066637.1, read as the reverse complement.
AAATTATATTGATATGGCTCTCCCTCAGAGATCCTCCTATGGAAAATGCAAATCACAGAAGTGCAAGCTACTAACCTCCTCCCACTCTTAGATGTTAGATTGTCTGACACTGGCTCCTGCGAATTACCTCCTGACTCTGACTGCGCATTCCAGTTATGTCCTGTTATCATCCCTGTTTCACACCTCTCCACAGGAAATAAAGCCATTCTCTTCCCTTGCACGTGAAAGCTGAGGTGAATCAAACACTGTGGTTTCCTGTGTCCTAACTCACTCAGTGAATCACTTTCTAACATCACACGGAGCTTTTGGTTTTAGGTTTCGTCTACACTTCAAACTAGGGGTGTAATCTCCAGTTTGAGGAGATGTACCTTCCTTAGCTCAGATTGAGGCAGCATGCTAAGAATAGACGTGTAGTTGTGGTGGCAGAGGGGCTAACTGCTTGAGTACACACCTAGTGTCTCAGATGGGATTGTATTCAGAGGAACTAGCCCCTCCCACCACCCAGGCTGCCATGGCTGTACAGCTATTTTTAGCACACCAGCTCAATCATAGCTAGCAGGAGTGCGGTTCTCCTTGAGCTGAAAATCACACCTTCAGCTCAAAGTGTAGACGTACCCAAAACTTCTTGTTTCGGATTTTTACTTCCACCCAGGGTGATCTTTGCAAGCTTTTTGGGGCTGGCCCTGTCTTTATGTTTGAACAGTGCCTAGTGGTCTCTAGGTGCAACTGCAATACAAATAATAAATATTCAAAATAACCAGCTGAACTATTCAGAGCATGTCACGGAGTCACCGGGCGATGCTCTGGAACTGCTCCCCACCAAGCCAGTCAGGACTTTGGGGAGCCTCCTCTCCCTTGGAGCAGACTTGTTCAGGGCAAGAAGCTCACACGGCTTCACCTCCTGGGTCTCTCCTTGGAGCATTCAGCATCCTCTGCCCCTCCGTGCGCTTCCCACAGCGAGTCCACCCCAGCGGGGTCCTGGAGAAGCCACCGGGTTCTGCACCCCCACTTTGCAGTCAGACGTGACTCTCAGCCAGCCAGTAAAACAGAGGTTTATTCGATGACAGGAACAGGGTTTAAAACAGAGCTTGTAGATACAGCGAACCGGACCCCTCAGCCGGGTCCATTCTGGGGGGCAGTGAGCCAGACCCCCAGGTCTGCCCTCCACCCTTGACCCCAGCCAGCTCCAGACTAACCACCCCTCCCAGCCCCTCCTCTCTGCTCAGCCCCTTTCCCGGGCCAGGAGGTCACCTGATCCCTTTGTCTCCAACACCTTCAGCTGGCACCTTTGCAGAGGAGGGGCCCAGGCCATCAGTTGCTAGGAGACAGAGTGTCAGGCATTTAGGTGCACTGGCCCTTTGCTCTGCCAGATATTTAAGAACTGCCATGGGGACACTGAGGCACCAACACAGTATTCAGAGCAAACATTAAGAACTTTCCCAGTTCGTCACAGAGCATAAATGTGGTCAAAAGCCTCCTAGAACTCTTGGGGCTCACTTTGTTTTAATCACCTGTTGTTTTTCAATCTCAGATTCTAATTCTACACTTCAACTTAATACTAGACATCGTTCCACTGCCCAGCATTGCTGGCCATCTCTTGGGCCACCACTAGTGTTTAATACTGACCACTGACTATAGGTATCGAAAGCTGGTCTTGTAGGTCTGGCCTGATCCGTTACGTCCAAAGTTTTACCCCTTCTCAATTCTGTATAAGTAGGCCAGATAAGCACTGATCAAAGCTCTCCAGGTATACAAGTATCCGCTCTATTCAGACTGTCAGGCTGTGCTAGGAAGCACAGTCATTATCAGTGTTGTTAAACCTCTGATTGCTTTGTACATCTATTCATGTGTATCAAAGAGGTTTTTAATTTGATTTAATTGAGTTTTCAGATTGCAAAAAAGATCTTGTCTTGTATTCAGGTTGGGTGATGTATTCTTTTTTAGCATAGATTCAGGAGATGTAAAATAGACACAATTTAAAAAAAGTGATAGCACTTAGCAAAATGTTTATTATTTTTCTCTCTGCTCTCCTCATTCCCCTTACTTGTTGGGCCTGATCCTGGCCAGTGCTAAGCACTTTCAGAGGGATGCCGAGTGCCCTTTGCTTCTATTGACTTGAGTGGGAATATAGGATACTTACTGAATTGCTGGAATAGGCTGTTGCTCTATATCCAAGAGACTAATGGCTACTGTAATGGACTGGAATTGGAATGGCTCAATTAGATGTCATATGCCGCCTTGTGCTAATGGAGATTCCTCTTTAGATGAAGTAGTAGGGGGACAGAGCCAGCTAGCCAGGTTTCAGTGGTATTGGAGAGTATGAATATTATCCAAATACGGTGCCCCTGAATGCAAACAGCATCAGAACCTAGAGCCTGCTAACCCTGCTGATGTAACCTGCTAATCCCTTGTGCCATGTAAACCTAATTTTTCTTGCCGACGTCACCTCCTGCCAAGCCATCCCAGCGCTTCTGAGTGATGGCTGGAATAAGAGCATTTTAGGGAGTACCTCCAGTCCTAAGACTCCTGGGAAAAGATAGAATTGCTGAGCCTTCTCGAGACCGATGGCCTCTCTTTGCTCTGATTCCCGAGTCTGCACAAGGCACTGCTTAATTCCTGTTCACCCCTTACAGGCTGGATAACAATGTTGATTGATTTTCTTTCCTTTATTCTGGGGGCCCCTGTGTGAATCTTGTTATAGGATCACTTCACTCTCTAGGCTTCAGTGTTGACTAGTAAACAGCAGCGTTTAAAAAAAAATAGAAAGGAAAAAAGAAAGAACAGCAAATAAGAGAGGGTTAAAACAACTCTCCCAAAACAAAACAAGGCAAAGGGGAAGTTTAAAAAAAAGGGAAAAGCAAGAAAAAGGGGTTATGTGTTGCTTCTCTCTTCCCTCCTCCTTTCTCTCCTGGGTTTGTGTGCTGTCTCCTGAAAGTGTGAGCTCTTCAGGGCAGGGATCTGTCATCAGACATGTCTTAAAGCACCTAACTTTACAATGGCTCCATGTCTAGTTGGCAGCCAGTATCAAGCGGAGTGCCCCAAGGGTCAGTCCTGTGGCTGGTTTTGTTCAATATCTTCATAAATGATCTGGAGGATGGCGTGGATTGCATCCTCAGCAAGTTTGCAGGTGACACTGAACTGGAACGAGTGGTAGATACGCTGGAGGGTAGGGATAGCATGCAGAGGGATCTAGACAAGTTAGAGGATTGGGCCAAAAGAAATCTGATGAGGTTCAACAAGGACAAGAGCAGAGTTCTGCACTTAGGACGGAAGAATCCCATGCACTGCTATAGACTAGGGACCGAATGGTTAGGCAGCAGTTCTGCAGAAAAGGACCTAGGGGTTACAGTGGACGAGAAGCTGGATATGAGTCAACATTATGCCCTTGTTGCCAAGAAGGCTAATGGCATTTTGGGCTGTATAAGTATGGGCATTGCCAGCAGATTGAGGGACGTGATCATTCCCCTCTATTTGACATTGGTGAGGCCTCATCTGGAGTACTGTGTCCAGTCTGGGACCCCACACTAAAAGAAGGCTGTGGGAAAATTGAAAAGAGTCCAGTGGAGGGCAACAAAAATGATTAGGGGGCTGGAGCACATGACTTATGAGAAGAGGCTGAGGGAACTGAGCTTATTTAGTCTGCAGAAGAGAAGAATGAGGGGGGATTTGATAGCTGCTTTCAACTACCTGAAGGGGGGGGTTCCAAAGAGGATGGATCTAGACTGTTCTCAGTGGTACCAGATGACAGAACAAGGAGTAACAATCTCAAGTTGCAGTGGGGGAGGTTTATGTTGGATATTAGGAAAAACTTTTTCAGTAGGAGGGTGGTGAAGCACTGGACTGGGTTCCCTAGGGAGGTGGTGGAATCTCCTTCCTTAGAGGTTTTTAAGGTCAGGCTTGACAAAGCCCGGTAGCTACACTTCTGCAGGAGGAGCTGAGCTAGGACATAACCCCTTGAACCACAATTCCCTCCTCCTCTCCCCAGCTTGCAGTCTGCACTGTTAGGGGCATCCGTTGACATTGGTGGAAATCTAGATTTACGTTGGTATAATCAAGATCTGAATTTGGTCCTGGGATATAGTCGCCGATGGGCTCTCAGATCTTATATCAAACTGTTAGAATCCTTAGAGGAATAAAAGTTTTTCACAGGAAATCTTGCAAATTTCATGTTGTACCATGCAGAATGAAACTTGAAACTTCCAAGTGCCTCATAAGAGGAGCTATCAGCCAGCATCTTGTTTGTTGCCAGCCAATTCCCTGTGCTTTCTATGCACAATCTTCTAATACACGTTTCCGAGTCTCCTCCTCTGCTCTACCTCCCCGTCCCCACTGAGAAATGCAGGTGCTTTTGGGAGATCACTTCTTTAGCAATTGTGTATTGTGCTGCATCACCCTGTCAATTTCAAGATTAAGATGTGTGTGAGCTGTCTTTCAGCAAGGAGAGGCTGAGACACCAAGAGGCCTTCCAGTAGCTCTTGGTAAGTAAGAAACAGATCAGATGATTCAAATAGAGCTGGCTTCTGCATATTCGGTTCCCTGGGTTCACCTTCCAAAAACTGCCACAATGTTAAATTTAGATTTGTAAAGCAGATGCTAAAATACATGTTATATAAGCTTATTGGTATAATTGGACTCTTCAAGCCTGGACTGAATATTCTTTAAGCTTAATAACCATGTTTAATTATTTGAGGAAGGTATGTGTAATTATATCATTCACCAAAAATGCAGAGCTACTCCTGCATTGTATACATGCCCCTTCAGCTCTAGCTGTAAGAAAGACCTGCCAAGATTTAGAAGGTGTTCTCCATAGGTACAATGGATCAACTGTGTTTAGGTTTTAACTGAAAGACCTGGCTGCTGGAGAAATGCTCCAATAAATGTCATATTTTCCTTTGATGTTGTTTGATTATTTTATTTTTTAACCAAATAATTTTGTCATCTGGCTCCGTGTGAGGGCAGTTTACAGCGTGCATGCTCTATCCCCATGGAAATGGAATGCTACGTCACACCCTAAGGTGTGGGTTTACCCACTTGTTCCAGAGGACTAAAACAGCCTGCTTTCCTTTTGCAATTGCCTTGGATGTGAAACAACTTGCCTGGGTGTGTAAATATCTCAACTGTAATTGCCCGACAAATGATTCTGCATTTTTTGAAGTAAATAGTGTGTCATAGGGAACAGCAGCGGAGGTTAAAAACAACCCCCAAATTTCACTTGTTAATATTTTAAGTATCTCTCTGGTATCGTTTTTTGATCTCCCTTCCTTTTGATCTGCTTCTTGATCAGATTCAGATTAGCCTGGTGTCTTGTTTTTGTAAATTTTGTGTGTGTCACGTATGGTAGCTATTGTATGATTTACTCTGAGAAGGAAATCAAAGCTGATCTGTATGCCATTAGACACCATGTGGTAGCTGTCTAAACACAAAAATGTAGCCTTTTTCAAGTGAGATTTTAAATACTTTATTTGCAGTGATCAAAACAATGGCAGAGGGGATTAGTAATGGGATATGCAGCCTTTCATCTCCCAGGTTCATGTACCCTGCCATGAGGATTCCAATCACATTGCCTTCCCAAGGAATGTTGGATGTGACAAAGATGGTAGGAAATGGCCCTGAGCCAGGGTCACCAGTTCAAATCCTGGTTTTATGGGTCTGATCAAAAAATGTTAATCTCTGCTGGCTGTTCTGTGGCCTGTGTCAATGACCTGGTGGGCCTCAGGACAGTACCTAGTGTGCAAGAGCCCTTGTTACTAAAAATGATTGTGGACTGTGATTCAGTGCAAGAAGGGCACTTAAGCATGTGCTGAACTCCCGTGAAAGCCAGCGGGCCTGTAGCACATACTTAAAGTTAAGCACATGCTTATTGATGTCCTGAACTGGGGGACTAGACTTTGTGTAATTGTTTATGTTCTGAACCAAGAAGCTCTCAGAATGGGCCCAGAATTAACACTTCTCTTACTATTAGTAGCGGCTCCTTCAGTCCATGCTAGCAGAGGATGGTGTGGGGGAGTGCTCTAATTGTGCCAAATCTGTCCCTGTTCTGGGGATTCACATATTAATTCCACACTCATGTCTTGCAGTAGTACTTACAGGCCAACCAGGCATGGTCCAGTTGTGCTAGGTACTGTACAAACACAATAAATAGCAGTCCTTGTCCCAAACATTTTGTATCTAAGCCACAAGACATGAGGAAGCTGAGACAGCCAAGCAGGTTGCCAGTGGATAAGATGGGGTGACTAAAATACTAGGGTGCATGCAATTATTAGCCTGTCAGGATGAGTGAATGAAGGGACATCACTTTCCAGCTGATGTCAATTCATCACCTTTGCACAGGGTGGGTTTTTTACATTGTTACTAGGTGTTTGTGAAAATACTTATTGATTTGGTAAAACAGAAAGTTAATCCCTTTTTTTAAACACTTCCTTTTAGGCAGTGTGGGCTAGAAGAGGGGGCACCAGTCTGGAACTCAGAAGATTGGGTTCTACTTGCAGATATCCTACTGACCTGCTGGGTGACTTTCTCTGTGCCTCAATTTCCCCTTATGTAAAACAGGGATAATGGATACTGACCTCGTTGCTTTGTGCTCTATGATGAAAAGCTCTAAACCAGAACTAGGGGGTGGTAGTGGATCTTGCATGGTAGGGCAAAGGGAACGGTTCATGTGTATGTAGCTTTAGCTTTATTGCAGTGAAGCTTATGAAGCCTAGCACTGGAAGCATGTGAATGGCTCAGTTTAATAACAGTGCGTGGATGTAAAGTACTCTGTTATCACTGGTACAGACACAGCATGAGCCGCTCAGTACAAGCTTCCCCTCACACCATCGTACCTCAGCTCAGACCATGAGGGACCATTTCTTCGAGCATAGTTCAAAGTCCATTCGGTCTCCCTTTCTGCCAAGGTTTCCAACGAGGCAAGCAGTTGTGGTGGTGGTTTTATGATATGGACACCAGGGACCAGATAGTCAGCTAGTGTAAATGGGCACTGCTCCGCTGACTTCGCTGACATTTCATCCTCTGAGCTCATCAAAGAAACTAGCCATTTGCATTCTGTTAAACTATCTACAGAGATTAATTGTCCACCCTTCCATTGGGACCCGTTGGCTCAGATGTGGCTGCCTGGCGAAGCTGAGGGCAGAGCTATGCTTGGTGTTCAGAGGTGCTCACTCAGCTTTGTTGCAGCTCCAGCAGGTTTGGTGAGGCTGACAATGCTCCGGAAAGAACCTGAGCCCAGTCTCAAGAACATGGGCCCAGTTCATGGCTGTGGGTCCAGAATGTGAGAAATGAACTGAAGGTGAATTTCAGGGAGTGAGAACCCCACCTGCTCCCAATCTAAAGAAAATGTAGTAGTGAACCCCTTGCAAGATTCTCCACTGGCATAAAGCATGGTAGCACAATTGACAGAGCTCTAGTGAGGACAATTGACACCAGCAGAGGATCTGGCCTGCTGAACTTTGCCCATTCTGAACAGGGCTGCCCAGAGGATTCAGGGGGCCTGGGGCAAAGCAATTTTGGAGGCCCCTTCCTTAAAAAAAGTTGCAATACTATAGAATACTACATTTTCATGGGGGCCCCTGTGGGGCCCAGGGTCTGGGGCAAATTGCCCCACTTGCCGCCCCCCCGCCCCTCCCGGGCAACCCTGATACTGAAGGACACACTGCTTGGTGTATAATTGGTCACAATGATTGAACTTCCTGTAACTGGAGCCACTTGAACAAATCCTAAAGCAAACTGTTAGGAGTGTTTGGCAAAGCAATTGCCACCCAGCTCGGCTCTCTGAAGAGTGAATGGACAGATCCTGAGTCACTTTTAAGCATTTCCTTCTCTCCCTGGGAATCATCCAGGAAGCCACAGTTCCTTTCGTTAGACATGCAGTCTACACATACCACAACACTGGTGTGGCTGGTGGGTGTACAACTATCAGTGTGGAATAGGCTCAGAGGAGAAATTACTGAAATGACTGAAGGCACCAGATAAACTCTCATGCTCTGAGGCCAGGCATGCTTTTCAGCCCAGGTCCTCGTTGTGCGGATGCATAGAGCAGTGTGCCAGCACTGCTGCAGCAAAGCATTTAAACTCTCTTCTGGCTTCTTCAACTCTTAACTTTCATGTTTTTCTCTCTGTCTCCTACACATCTTGGCTGAACAGTGGAGGCACCTTCTGACCTCTGCTCATTTCTCCTCTAGAGATCTAAGAAAGCTCTGAGGCCTCTTTCTCTTCTTATTCATATCGATGTAAGTCAGGAACCGCTCCACTGGAGCAAAAGGAGTTACCGAGTTATAAGTGAGCGCAGTCTCTCTTGTTTTGGGCCAACAGCTTCTCTTCTGTCCCAGGTTTTATTTACTCTCACTGGATAATTGCCCACACCAGGCCACTGTGGCAGGCTCAGCCAGTCTCTGAAGATGTCCGCTGGGTGCAGGGCGGCTCTAGACATTTCGCCGCCCCAAGCATGGCGGCATGCCGCGGGCGGCGCTCTGCCGGTCCCGCGGCTCTGGTGGCCCTCCCACAGGCGTGCCTGCGGAGGGTCTGCTGGTCCCGCAGCTTCGGGAGGTACACCTGCGGGAGGTCCACTGGAGCTGTGGGACCAGTGGACCCTCCACAGGCGTGCTACCGAAGGCACCCTGCCTGCCGCCCTCCCAGCGACCGGCAGAGTGCCCCTCGCAGCATGCCGCCCCAAGCACGCGCTTGGCATGCTGGGGCCTGTAGCCACCCCTGACTGGGTGGGGTGTAAAAATTAGACAAGGAGTAATCTGTTGCCACCTCCCAAAACATGAGAAAGGCATGAGGTGTGAGAGCAACACAGAGAGAGATCCTGACACAGGATCGTATCCTGAGGCTTTTGCTGAGGCACACTCCCAGTGCAAACTGACTGATTTCAGTGGGAGATTGCCTGACTAAGGGCTGAGTGCAAACAAACACAAGGAGCTAAGGGTTTGGCCTGTACTGAATATTGCTAACATTACCTAAGAGCAGCTCTGTTTTACTGTACAGCCTTCGCATACCTTAGCGATGTCTCAGTTCTGGATAAGGTGCTTCTGCTAACAGGCCTCAGCAACTGTTAGCTTTTGTAGGAGCTTTGTTGTCTCTATGTAAGCATGGGTATCCTTTACTCATTCTTGGTCTTTGATCACAGCAAAGGTTTGATACTGACAGGGTGATTAGTCAGAGTGAGATAAGCATTATATGTACTGTAATTCCCAGACCTAAGCTGAAGACAGCCTGACAGCCTCAAATGTGGAGTCTGACTTTTAAAAACCAGATGCACAATTGCTTGCCTAATGTGTACATTCAGTTATAGCAACTGCACATCCCAGTATCCAGTTGTGCTCACAAATGTCTTCTCTCCATTTGCGCTCACAATTGCCTGATTTGCACAAGTAATTGCAGCTAAACTTTTCCAGGTTGTTGGGGGGGGGCGGTTTGTACCTCATCACAACATTATTTTCCTGTAACAGCCATTGCACAGTTCCTTAAGGAGACTTCTTATCTTTTGTACATGATATTATTACTGTTTGTATTTCAGTAGCACTTAGGAGTCCCAGTGCCAGACCAGGACCCCACTCACTAGGTGCTGTACAAACAGATAACGAAAAGGCTGCCCCGGTTCCAGAGATCTTACATTCTAAGTATAAGATAAAAGATAACAGGTGGATACAGATGGGGGAGCACAAAGAAATAAGGCAATGGAATGTGTTTATTACATGGGGCTATGTATTTTGATGATCAATTTGCAGAATGCATGGTAGTTTGAACCAAAAGCAGCTTCAGATTTTCCTCCCTTTCTAGAAAGAATGTGTCTGTGCGTGTGACAGACAGATCAGGCACTGCGTTCCCCCACGACTCCCACACTGAAAGGCAGACACAATGCCATTCTTTCTCTGACTACCTCTCTATCAGCTGCTTAGGATTCTGGAGCGCTCCAGAAATGCCGTTGCAGAGGACGGGTTGTTGGAGGTGGGGCAGTGGCTGTGTGTCAGAGTCTCTTGTGTTCTTATGTTTGCTGTAAAACATGGTTAGGGATTGGTGTTTGGAGACAAGCTGAAGCTTGCAGAGATTTCCTGTCCCTGGGTATATGGAAAGCAAGGGGCAGTATATAGTAACGTTTTAAAAAGAGCTGGAAAGTTGACGTGCATGAAGGAGAGTCTGAGCGTTTGTTAAGTGAGGTGAGCCGGGCTGGTGTGTTGGATCCTTGAGCACTGCTGGATGGAAAACCCAGGAGACTGAAGTCTTACAACCACTGAACAGACACAGCCCAGAAAGCGGGAGTGCAAGTTTCCCACGCTACCTTGTTCATGTGCTTTGGCCCTGACCAGGCCAGGATTGACTGTGAGGATGGGGGTGGAATTTGGTCTCCATAACCCATTCAGTTTTTCACCTCTCTGGTGGAAATGTCAACAAGAGGGCCAGTTAGTGGCATCCATGAAGCTGCGTGTTGCTGTGTGGATGCTGGCATCTGGGAGTGGGATCAAAACCACCCACCCATTTAAAGTATCTTTTTCTTTTCTTTTTTTGGTATTGCAGTAGTTTTTAGAGGCAGCCATCAGGGGCCAGGATCCGATTATGCTAAGTGCTGTGCAAACACGCACCAAAAAGATGGCCCATACCCCAAAGAGATTACAGACAGCTCTGGGTCACTGTGCAGCTGTGTAGCGTACAGCTCAATAGCTACTCCCTCTGCAATGGACTCTCACAAGTTATCTCCAGGATGGATGCTGTCCGGCTCCCACTCCTCCACATGTTATTAAGGCAGTCCTCGTGTAAGCACTGAGAAAGGAACGGCTTTAGCCTTGATGGAGCATCTAAATAGATAATAAATATTAAATGCTTTTGGCTAGGTCCACTGGAACTGAGATGGTTCTGATGTTGCCAGCTCAGTCCAAACAGAAGAGCATCACAGCCCAGTGAGAGTTGATTTTTGGGAGGGGGAATGATGCAGAAGAGTCTGATCAATGGAGAGTCCTGCCTTCTTTTCCCTGGCAACATGGAAGGGGAATGGCTGATGGGGTGGGGAGAGCGCCTGCAATATAACTATAAGGACACTGGTGGGTTGGGAAGGTGGGTGTGGCTAAGACATATCTTGTGGTGGAGAAGGGTCAGGAGTGACCATATTGAATATAAAGAGTGTATAACAATTCTCCTGAGCAAGGCTTCTGGATGCAGACAGGCTCTGTGGGTCTTTCAGCCTTTCCAGCTCCTAGGCTGATTGCAGTTTGTGCTACCGAACGTCACCAACGGGGTCGCTGCAAGTCCTGGCCTGGGATAAGAAGGGGGTGATGGGCTGATGGGAGGAGATTGCTGGGATTGTGGGTGTGGCACTGATACTCCTGACACTTCATAGAGTCTGCGTTGTGTTTGCACACACTCATGCCAATGTATTGGGATCTCTGCTCTGCGGTCAAGGTTCCCTGGTGCTGAGACCCTCCTGAGTGAAGCAACCCCACTCCCAAAGGATGCCCTTGTCTCTGGTGAGATCCTATCCCATGTGGGTGTAAAAATGCTGTGGTTTCAGTGTCATTAACATTTTCCACTGCATAAATATTGCTAAGCCCTGACATCCCGTATGTGAAGGAACTGTGCATTCAACTCACTGTCTGAGGATTAGTTTGCTGGCTGAGGCGTTCCTTCCCCCAAGGTACCTGGGCAAGACAGAGTAGGGGAGAAAAGGCTTGCAGTGTTGCAGTATGGAGAGGAAACTGTTCTCTGCTGTAGTTGGATGGGGGAGCAAACGTGGAAGGCCCCTCTCACTTTGACTGGCACTCGCTGTAAAAGGGACACCTTTGAACTAGATTTTTGTTATGCTACAAGCAAAACACCTTAATATTCCCTCCTCCCCTCTTACGAATTCTGTAGTGATGTCTCATTGCCATCTCTGTCCAGAAGTTCACTTCAGACTAGATCTCTGCTTTTACAGCAAAACCTGTCCGGACAAAGTTCCAGGGCTCAACTTGTAATTAAAAGCTGGAAGGAGACTCCCATGGAGTCAAACAGTTACAGTGTTAATACAAGAATTGAAGAGTTTTCTCCCACAGCCTTTTCTGATCATTGCATCAGAGCTGGCTTTAATTTCTTTGAGAGGACGGAGGCCCAGGGAGATGTGTGCGGAGCAGAAAGCCACCTTTCCCGCAGCATGTGTGAAAAAGATGTCTGCTTAGAAGGGGGGAGTGGGACGCAGGTATAGAGGTGAGGTGACAGCAGGTAAGAGAAAAGGGAAATGAAGATATGAAAGCTAAGAGGAGGGATGGATGAGCAAACAAACATCCTAACAGAAGCTGCTCCCAGCTATTTGTGTCCATTAGGGGCGTGGTGTATTCTCTGATTTCTCCTGAAACATGGTTGCATTTGAAATATATGTAATAAACTGTTACTGCTGCAAATACATCTGATGGTGTCTTACAAACATGTAGCTGGCAGAACTGATCTCTCCCTGCTTCTACTCCGACACTCTTAAATGACATGAATTGAATGAAATATCAGAGTGCAGTGGGGCTCTGCTCTCACTCCCACCTGTGAATGATGGGAGTTACTTTGGCCTTATACTAGCATAATTGAGATCACAATCTGCCCAACGTGTGTAAGCAGGAGCAGAGTTTGGTCCATTGTGGATAATTCAGCACAGTCTTATTGTAAGCTTTGCTCTTCATGATAGAATAGATGAGGTTATTTCGATTATTTGAAAAAAAAATGTCTTCACTAGGTCTGTAACACGCAGTATGTACTGGGAGGAGATGCTGAATTCCAGCTCCTGTCACTCTCTGACCACCTGGAATGCAAAGGCCAAGGGATTCACTGCATAAAGGCAGAACACAGTAGTAACTTCTCTTTAGCAGCGGTACCTGAACGTCTATCCTCCATCTTGTATTGCAGGTGTCAATCGGACTGAGACAGGACAGTCTTCTGCACCTGCAAAGGCGAGCTTGGAATTCCAGAGAAGAGATTCTGCATGGATTCTGTAGGAACCTGGGAATATCCTCTAAATGGCAGGGGAAAGCTCCTGATTCCCTGAAGATTATTTTTGTCACTGGAACTGAATCTTTTGTGCCAATATGACATTTTCCATTTTCCAGTCTAACAACTGAAATAACAGGCTGCGTGGCTTGGAATGGACATTCCGAAGGGGCAGCTTTGAGAGGCTATAATGGCTCTGGCATCTCCAAAGGCCATGCTGGGGGACCTGCTGCAACCAGAAGAGCCACCACTTGATAATGAAAACTGTCACCATTTCCTGTCTGCAAACATCATTGCAGTAGGTAAGTGAAAGCTGATTAGCTCCTGATTTTGTTGTTGTTGGGTATTTAAAACTTCTTTTCTTGTGGTTTTTCTTTTGGGAGCTGTGGTCTTACATGGGGCATCTAGTTTTCTTGATTATGGGCTGCACTAGGGCAGTGGCTCTCAGCCTTTCCAGACTATTGTACCCCTTTCAGGAGTCTGATTTATCTTGTGTACCCCCAAGCTTCACCTCATTTAAAAACTTACAAAATCAGACATAAAAATACAGAAGTGTCACAGCCACTCTATTACTGACAAATTGCTGACTTTCTCATTTTTACCATAGAATTATAAAATAACTCAATTAGAATATAAATATTGTCCTTACATTTTAGTGTATGGTATACAGAGCAGTATAAACAAATAATTGTCTATGGAATTTTAGTTTGTACTGACTTCGCTGGTGCTTTGTATGTAACCTGTTGTGAAACTAGGCCAATATCTGGATGAGTTGAAGTAGCCCCTGGAAGACCTCTGAGTACCCCCAGGGGTATACATACTCCAGGTTGAGAACCAATGCACTTGGGCATTGTACTGTGGTTGGCTTACAAACAATTAGGACGGACTCTCTGATCTGTCCCACTCCCTTTGCACCACTCAGACTGTGCAGAGGGGATGTGTTGGAACATGAAGGCAGAGTGGCCAGAATGTGATCTGCTCCATCAGTCTTAGGCTGGTACATGGTCCCTTGGAGACCATGAACCACTGGCATAGCTCAGGACTCAACAGAGAATCTCACCTCTTGAGTTTCACTGAATAGTAAATGTTCTGAAAGGCTTTTGTGACCAGTCTTAGTGGTGTATAAAACACAACAGACCAGGCAGTCAGTCTGTGTCTGTCTTACTCAGACAGAGGCTTCGGACAAACCTCTTGCCCTTTTCCATGCCTCTATTGGTGTAAAGATGGGTAAATTAAAATGTACACTTTCCAGCAACTTTCGAGCATCTCAAAGCACTAAACGAATAAAACCTCTGATCCCTGCCTCAGATAGGTAAGGGGTATAGAGGAATCACATCTTACAGCATATGTTTGATAGATGTCTGTCCTAGGATTTAGTATGCATCACTACCATCTCTAAGATTGCAGCAGCACCACACAACTGTAAAAGGAACTGAAAAAGGATGCAGAATCCAGTTAAAACAACAGAGAGTCTTGGTGAGGCAAAATGTATCTGCACTGGAACTTGCCCAGATGCCTGCGGTTAACCCCCAATGCTTACGAAGAGATGCACAGGATCTTTAGAGATCATGAGTTGAAAGGACTATGTTTGACATGCTCTCCTAATGATAACCCTAGCAACACAATTTTTCATAGCACTATTCTGGGCCAATTCTAATTTGTAGGGAAGAATGTCCCCTTGCAAAGTCATTAGCACCACTTCCCATAGCCTCTCTTCATTCCTTTGAGGCCCCCTGCCCAAGTACTGACCCAAGCCAGCCCAGCTTACCTTGGGAGAGCTGGGAGGATCTCCGCCTGTAGTGGAATGGGTACACTGTAATTGGTTTACTTAGCCTGGGTCTTTATGTTGGTGCAGTGCACAGAAACCTCATGGTAACTAATGGATGGAAAGATTGAGTCATTTGACCAAAATTGCACATTGTGTCTGTGTTTCAGACAGGATTAAAACCCAGCTTTTGTTTGGCTTGCAGTGTGTTATGCTAGACCCTTGTCTATAACTCACCCTCAATGCCTGTGTTACTGGCTATCATTAAGGAGGTTGAAGTTGGATCTGTGTTTATATATGTTGCTTTGCATAAAAGAGCTGCTTGCTTTGTCAGTGTTCGTAAGTGCATCCCATAGAATCTGTGGGATAATTGTGTTATGAATTTGTGGTGCATAGTACCGTAAGATTATTGTAGTTGTAAAGAGAGATTCATGTAGCAGTAAATGAAGCTTTCAGATGCTTCCTGAGCCATGTTAGGCCTAATAATCTCTTTATGTAGGCAATCACATTTAGGCCTCAATAGACTGTCTTAATGTTTTTGAGATGCACTTGAATAAATGGGAAACTAAACTGTGGTCACCAGGGCGTTAACACAGTGTTAACCTACATCACAAACTGGGCACTCCAGCTTGTTGGAGTCTTATAATGACAATCCATATTTGATGTCATTCCCTGATGTGCCAAAATTGGAAGCCTGGCACTAAAAAGTGGCATGTACCCAATTTCACAGGGAATTTGGGAAGGCAGAATAAAAGTACCCTATGTACTTACCAGTCTTCACAGATCACTGGACTGTATGGGGCAGGGAGGCTATCAAACCACCTGTGATCCACCATCTCTTTGGAGGGATGTGTTTTTGCAACAGAAATGGGTCTTTATGGGAAATGAGGTGACTTACATCTACAGTTGGACCAGATGGGGCAATTTGGCCCCTGATTTGCTAAATGGTTCAGTATAAACCTAAAGTGGGGACAGTGAGTGTGCCTGGAGAAATGCACATGTGCCCTTGTACCCACAAAATGCATGAGCATTCCCAATGTGCCAGCAAAACCTTGTGTATGCCTACAAAAACGTATGATGCATCTACTGCACCTGCAGAAAGGATGTGTGTATGTGTCTGTGTGTGTGCGTGCTCACACACACGCATGCACCTGTTACTCCAGACACAAGAATGCAAATGCCATCTGATGCGGCCACAAAATCAGTGCATTTGCGCATGCAAATAAGCACTTTCAAATACAAAACCTGACAGCTGTACACAATAGGCATCTAAATATCTGGTTTGTGCATCCAAATGCAGGTTGTAGCAGGCAATGGCAACTCGTTGTTCATCCTCCCCTTCTCCTACTATGACAGTTTGGCCTGAAGTGTAAATCTGACTAATAGTGGCTAACAGTCTTCTGAGGGAAAAGCTAAACAGCCCCTGTTAAGGGTCTCCATGTGAATATCTCACAATACATGTTCATCTGCTGCTGAAGCCTAGTTAACAGTGATGCCCCTGACAAATGAGTTAATTAAATGGAACATCCTCACTGGAAAGTGGGCAACTTGGTGATTCGTTCTCTTTGCTAATTAGCTGATCTAGACTGAAAGCAATTAATATTATATGTAAAAATGAAGCTGGGAAGAGAGTTAATTACAGGTAGAGAGTTGATTTCTCCCCACATGAGAGAGAGGGAATTTAAGGCCAAGTCAAAACAGTCCTTTGAGGTCACCATTAGAAGTTCAGTGGAATGTGCATCATTTCTTGTTCTGGGCAAATAACAGGAAACGGACCAAACATGTATACTCTAGATAGCTCTTGAAATCAGATTACAGGGGTGAGACCTGCTGATCAAGTCAATGGGCTAGATCCTTAGATGACATAGCTCCATTCCAGGTTCACACAGTGACGTCAGAAGGTATACGCG
The DNA here is from genome assembly GCF_025201925.1 of Gopherus flavomarginatus. Lineage (NCBI taxonomy): Eukaryota > Metazoa > Chordata > Testudines > Testudinidae > Gopherus > Gopherus flavomarginatus. The sequence goes on along the minus strand of NC_066637.1, from coordinate 5,472,942 downwards.
TAGAAAATGATGGAATCATCCAACCAGGGTGTGTTGAATTCTATTACACACCTAAATCATTGTCTTGTCCAGCAAAAAATATTCATTAGAAACTACTGGGCATCTCCTCCTTAAAAGGGTTAAATTTAAAATAGTCAGTAAATGTAGGAGCACTTGATGCAATTTGGTGTGTGTGTGGGGTGGGGGGGTATGGGATTCTCTCAGTGTGTATGAAGTTTTGGGAAAAAAATTGATGTTTCATGCAAATAGTATGGTGGCACCAGAATGAAATATGTTTGAGATCTCAGGGATTTGTCAACTATAAATAAAATGGGTGAACAATTTCTGCTTTGGGCAAACTTGATACAACCTAAGAGGATAAGATGGGAAACACTGAGAACTTTGAATGCTACCAAATGGTACGTTGTCCTAACAGATCTGACTGGCCTTGAAAGGGTAGCTTGGCAAATGAATAAGTAGCAAGAGTTCAATCTTTTTTAAAGACATGGATGATTAATGTAATTGTTTGCTCGTCCCTCTCCTGTAGTGGGAAGTAGCATAGAAGCCTGTCTTAAAAAAAAAAATCTGTCTAGGTATGTGTATGGTCAGCAAGGCTGTATCTTTGGGTTAGCATCCATACAATTGCATTACATTTAACTGTGGAAAATACAAAATTGTTAAAACAAACAGCCTGCAAAGCCTGTGTGTGAACATAGGATGTGAATTGGGGACCTGATGCAGTGCATTAATGAACTGATTGCTCTTTAGCCCCAGAGATCGTAGCAGTGTGTCATTCCATTTCAGCAGCAAGGCTGAGTAGCTGGCTTTGCAAATTCTTTCCATCCTTTAGCTCACAATTCAGTCATTTTTCTCCATGTTCAGGGGTTTCTGCTTTTCTGGGTCTTGTGCTCTCTGATCTGTTGAGGCCCTCATGGGAGAGGAAGAAATGAGGCCAATTCTAGTCATTGTTTCAAGAGGAGCATTAACCTTCAATCTACCTTGGGCCAAATCTTAGCTTACTTATTTACTGATTGCTAAACTCCCATTGGCTCATGGGACTCATAGAAATTAGTTTAGTTTTGAGCCATTGGAAAGCCTGGGATTGTTTACTATAGAAAAGAGATGAGTAAAAGGGAACATGATAAAATAATGAATGGAATAGAGAAGGTAGATCAAAGGATTCTGTTTTCCCTGTTTCACACTACAAAAACAAGGAGACAATAAATGAAATTAAAAGGGGGTAAATTTAGTACAGATAAGAGAAATATCTTTTTACACGATGTGTAATTGCACCATGGAACTCTTGACAATCATGGAGGCGAAGAATTTAGCAAGATTAAAAAGAGATTGGATGTCTTATATGGATCAGCTGCCCCCATGTCTGCTATTGTGGGGTTCTTACACCTTCCTCTGAAACTTCCTTTGGTCCTGGCCACTGTCATACAGGATACTTGGCTAGATGCAGTCTGGCAATTTCTGTATTCCTAAAGTCTGTGAAAAAATGTATAAAGAACTCAGGGTTTGGCCCCATGCAAACTGTCAGCAGTAAAAATGTGTGCCTCAGGCTCCCTCATGGTCTCCTGAGATGGGGAACGACACGCATGCTGTGTCTAGCTGCAAGTCTGCTGAAACTTTTGGAAGAGCAAAAGTTCACTGTGGTTTTTGGCCTTGTTTGTTTGTTTCCCTTCTTGTGGTAAGAGCAGTTGATATTAATAAGAAAGAAATGTCAAAAATTGTATGACCTTATATCAGTATTGGGCAACCTGTGGCCCGCAGGCCACACGTGGCCCGTCAGGGTAATCTGCTGGCAGGCTGCCAGACAGTTTGTTTCCATTTGCACAGTTGCCCACAGCTCCTGGCCAATGGGAGCTGCGGGAAGCGGCACGGGTCGCGGAGACGTAGGTTGCCTACCACTGTCTTGTCCCTTTTAATGGCTTGTGCTAATGCAACTTCCATGGCTACCAAACTGCATCTTTCAGCCACCAGTGCTGAATTCACTTAAATAATTTTCTTCTCTAATTTTTAATACGTTCCAGAGGGAACATTGCATGGTGGAAACCTGTGAGAGAGTTTCAATAATCATCCCCTCATCATCCAGGTGTGAGGACAGTATGAAGAGCAAGTGAAACCTAATGATTACTTTTTAAAAGCCAAAGGTACTGAGTAAGATCTTCAGCTGGTGTAAATCAGTGACTTAGGGGAAGACTTTCAAAAGCTGCTATGTTATTTAGGAGAATTGATTGAAGATAATTGGGACTTACTTATGCTCCGGCATTCCTTAGGTGTTTTGGAAAATCTTCCTGTAAGTCAGTGGAGCAACCTCAATTTATGCCCTCTGATGTTCAGGCCCCTTAACACTAAGGTGTTTCTGAGTTGAGAGCCTACATATTTACCCTAAGAATGATGATCGCTCACTGTTGCTGCTGTTTGTTGAGTGCTGTCAGTGTGTTTGGAGGAAGAAGTGGTCCCTAAAGAGTTTCTCATGTTTAAAGACACAACTTAAAACATCAGCTGTTGACCAGAGTTTGAGGGAGCAGAGGAATCGTCCAGTGGCCCTTGTTGAAAGTCTTTGTGGGCTCATGTGTGTTGTAAGAAGGGATTTGAAGTAAGTGGGGCAGGTTGCTTGATGCACAAGAGGAGCACTGAACTGAGCCCAAGATTTCCCATGGGAGTTGCACCTCTTAAAGCTAGGCTGCATTTGATTGAATCTAGCCCATGATGTGAAATTCACCCCTGTGCATCAGCATATTCACTGCTAAAGCACTCATAGTAGGGTTTAAGTTGTGCCTAGATCTTGTTCCGGTCTTGCACAGGGATGAATTTCACCTGATGGGTCAAATCCCCATTTGGTGTAAACCAGTGTAGCTTCAACCTTTTTACACAAGCTGAGGGTCTGGACCTGCATGTGTTGCTCCTTCTAATATTGATGGGAATGAAACTCACTTCACTGGTTACAGCACATCAGTGGAAAGATAGATCCATGAGTGGTGGCAGCTCTGCCATTCTTGTCTCTAGTTACCTAGGTGGTTTTCTCCACTCCCCAAGTAGAGCTAGCCACCATCTAAACATGCTTCTTGGGTTCACAGGAAGATGTAACTAGTGAGCTATTCTGCACCCTTTAGTAAGCTGCTATGTAATTTGTTCTGTGTAATGCAAGATAATCATCTGGCCACATAAAAGAACCCCAGCTTATTCCAGCAATGCTTTTTACTTTTTCAAAGTAATCGCTGAAGAGTGAGAGGAAATGGACTGTTTCCAAATTTCCTGCAGTAGCAATTACAGTTCTAAGTTACCATGTGAAGACATGCACACTTTGTCTCCCTGGTCTCCCCCCAGGCATGTTGTCCCCCTCTCTGAAAGATAAGATACGATTATAATTCAATGGCCACCATAAGATTCAGGCCCTGATCCTGCAAGTTGTTCCATGCGGGCAGATTCCTTGCATCCGTGCGGAGCCCCAGTGGTTTAAATAGAAGAAGTACTTGCAGGATCTTAGCCTAAGTGTAGTCCCGTATGAAAAAATACCGTAGAATTCAATAAAGAATTGTAACCCTTCTGTGGGATATTTTAGACCATCTCATAGCAATATAGTTATAGTTACAAGCAGTGATGTAAATCTCTGTTCAATTCTCTCTACGCTGGATTACTTTCCATAGAAAGTTTGTTTATTTTTCTGGAACCCCATTAAATGTCTGCTAGAATTGTATTTGTTTCATTGCAAATTAGCAAAGCTCTTAAGCACGTGTCTAAATTAAGCTTGTGCTTAAGTGCTTTGCTGAACCAGGGTGGACTGAAGCATGCTTAAATGCACTGATGAACTGGGGCCTTCGTTCCATAGGCTATTTCCATAAAGTGTATCAATTTATTGTCTGATGCATTCTGTGGTCAGAACAGTGTGTGTCTGATCCAAAGTCCATAGAAGTCAATAGGCAGACTTCCCTAAATGCAGACCTTGCAGGGTTATGGATGCCTGGTGAAATTCACTCCCATGTAGGAGGCCACTCCAGCACAGAATTAAGCGAGGAATGTAAAAGTCTGACTGGTTAACGATAAGCATCAGTCTTATCAGTTCTGGTTAACGATTAACGACTAAACTCTGCTGCCCCCTAGAGCCCAGGATTCCAACTGCTGCTCCGGGTGCAGCGGCGGGCAGTGGAGACCCCGGGCACGGTGGTGGGCTGCAGGGGCTGGCAATGGGCGGCAGAGTCCCTGGTTGTGGCAACTGGCTGCAGGGGCTGGTGGTGGGCAGCAGAGTCCCTGGGCACAGCGGCTGGCAGCCAGGACCCCAGGCACTGATGTGAGCAGTCCCATTAACTTCAGCGGTACTCCTTTCATGAGGAAAAGTATGCACACAATGAGATATTTGCAAGATTGGGGCCTAGCTAACTATTCAGTCTCTTACAGCATTGTTGTGAGGTAGCTGGGTAAATAGTAGTAGCTCCATTTTATAGATGGTGAAGCCGAGGCACAGAAAGGGGAAGTGCTTGCCAAGGCTAAAGAATGAGTCAGAGGTAGAGCCAGGATTAGACTGCAGGACCTCCTGACTCCCAGTTTTGTGAAGATTCCAGGGCAGAGCAGATGACTAGAAATTGAGACTGCTGGGATCTAATCCTATCTCTGCCACCGACTTTGTTTAATCAGGTCCTATGACCTCAGCTTGGCTCATTTACCTAATACACAAACTGGGATAATTCTCAGGACACCCACCCCATAGGAGGGTTATCAGGTTTGTGCTTTGAGACCCTTTGAGATGTGCAAAGTATCTATATAATATGCTCTGTCACTACCCTCCACTGGATGGAATGTCCTTTCCATGCCAGCTGGAGCAGATGTAACTGTCTCTCCCTAGTGGCTGCAGCCTACAAAGTGACCCCATGTAGTATCAAGGTAGAGTTGAGATTATCTAATAAATTTCAGGGGTCTAGCATTGCTTCCTTATCCAAATATCTATCATATTGCTATTAGTTGTTCTAGATTTTCAAAGTTTAGGTATATGCTACAAGCATAAAGTGCTGTTTGTTGTACCTACTGAGTACCGTAAGTTGTATTAACCTTCTAAAAAAATCGAATGTCAATGTCTTTGATGTTAGAACACACAGTATTCTATGTCTGCCCTGAAAATCCTGTTTCCTCTGAGATCTATAATAGCTTTTAGCTTCTGAAATAAAATGGTTTTGGATCAGAGCTGCACAGCCGCTGACGGATCTGATTATTATTATTTATTCACTTTAGGATTTCTGTCCATTTTTATATTTTATTCAAATTAAGTTCTGTGATGTTGCAGACCTCTCTCTCATTTGCTAACCACACTGACAGTGATCGCTTTCTTTCTCTCTCTCTCGTAAATTGGGTTTGCAAGGGATTTGAAAAAGAGATAATGGAATCACAGAAATTTAGAGATGAAAAAGATGCATTAGATCATCTAGTCCATTCCCCGTTCTCCTAGCATCACAGGATTAAGAAGAGCTATTTTGCTTGATGCTACATTATATAAACTATCTTGCAGAAGGATATTTTTATTTTTAGGACAGATTATATTTTGGGGGCCTCTCAAACAATAAGTGCCTTTTATATGTAGAAATATTACAGATGGCTGTATGCACATGTGTTTTGATAAGCGGCGGGGGGATAAAGGGTGTAAAGGGATGCTATGAAAAATAGCTGGAAGGAGCCAACAGTATCTTTATTGTCTCTGTGCTGCTGTTGCAGCATTCCAGGGAAAATGAGCCTGATCCTAAACAAAAGCTGGCCTTCTACAGAGCAATCCTTCTGCAGCCCTGCTCATGACCTTACTTGCACCCACTGGAGTCTGTTCTGTTCTTAATTTCTAAATAGCTTTTGTGGCTAAGACTGACTGTTGTGTAGCTGTCCCCATCCTACAACACCCTTCACTTATTTCAGCCTTCGCATCACAATAAGTGCAGAGCAAAGCAATTCTCATTGCAGTGATAATGTCGCTGTTGGGCTGTTGCCTTTGCCAGTAACCAGTTCCTAATTCTTTGGAGGAAGGCAAAAAATCCTCTCACAATGCAACAGGCCAGTTGTTCCATCTGGCACATGATGAGATGGGACGACTTCTAGAACCCTGTGTTGATTAATTAATTTATACTCTGAAATATAAAGCTTCATTTGGCTCAGTTAGGTGAGCATATGCACAAGAAAGGGCTGAAGGAAAAGTAGAAGGTTAGATCCCTCTCTGATATAAATCAACGTAGCTCCATTGATGGTAACCAGATTATCACCAGATGCCCACAGTCTGCTCCTGCATCTTGATTCATTGCTTTCAGGGAGAGCCTTGAAACTGTGTTAGCTGTGATTCTGCCCGCCCCCCACACTGCCCCCCATTTAATCGATAAAGACAGCAACTGCTTTTCAGAGCTGTTATGCCCTAAGGGAGGGAAATGCCCCTTTTCTGTGTGGGTCATGACTAACTGGTTGATCAACCATATTAGTAAGTAAAAAACAATGAACGTGGATAAGGGGCTGCTACTGATCAGTTTTCTTGCTAATAGCTACGTGTCCTCAACAAAGCAGTACTTTAGCAAAGTCAACATTAAGACAGATGTGGCAAATTCAATAACCCTCTATTTCTAAAATATGCTCTAACACGTCTGGGCCTACTTTGCCCTGTGGGTATGATGAAAGATTACTATGCACAGACATGCAGTACCCCATCCACTTTGGGTTACCATGCACCAGAGGAGAGAAAGGTACTGGTAAGACTGCCTTGGCTTTGAGAAGATAGTGCACTGCTTGTCTGCATGGGCCATACCACTGGCAGAGCAGATTTTCGCATTCAGGGCTGCGTGAAGTACATCTGCTATGAATGGAAGGCTGTTTGAATTGACATCAGCTCTCGGAACACAATGTTAATTGGAGTTGGATCATTGTGAACTCCCTCTATGTCAGGAGTGAGATTTGAACTAATGCTATGATTGTGTTAGCGACGTGTGTAGCCAGGAGAGTACTTAGAATTAGATGACACAACTCTTTATTGGTAAAGTTTCTCCAGGGTGTTTCAGTTTAGCTGAAACCAGCTTATTGTGTTGCTATTGTGTAGTCAATGGACACTGTAGAATCATAATGCCAAATCAGAGTGGATAAAAATCAGTGATTTTTAAAAAATCAGATTTTTTTATTTAAATTGGATTTTTTTGATAAAATGCTTTTTGAGGGAAAAAACTATCTAAAGATCGTTTTAATTAAGATACATTCTAGCTCAAAGATATCTCATCATGGAATAGTGATTATGAATTCTAATTCTATAGTATGAGACAATATTTTCATGTAATGTTTAAGAAAAGTTTTGTAAATGAGTTCCAGTAGTTCATGGATTAGGGACCCAATTTTATGGGGTTCCACAAGTTTCTGTATAGATTATTTAGGTTAATTTTTCTGTCTACCCAATGGGACTCAGTGCTCAGTCTAGAAGATACCATTAGAGATGCTTAGTTTTGCAGTTCTCAGACTGGATTTGTGTCTCCAGAGGTAACATGCTTGTTAACAGCAAAAATGTTTTTAAATAAATAAATAATATAGAGAGGTAAGAAATAACAGACCTCAACTCTATTGTCCCTCTGCAAATTTGTGTACACAGAGTCAATCCCTTACCTCTTTCTAAAAGTGCAAAGTTTCAAAATGTTCAATGAAGAGAAGATTGTGGGAGGCGGAATAGATCTGGACAAGAAGAAGTCTGGAGATAAATGTGAGACGCCAGGGACATATGCTTGTTTTGTTAAAATATTATGTTTGCTGTTGAAGAAAAAATCCAGAATACATAAGGTTGTTGCTTTAGTTAAATAAAACAATTTAAATGCCTGTCTGGTGATGTTCTCCTCCAAGAAAATCCTCCAAATATTAATGATTAGCCTGTTGAACTGGAGATATTTCACCTTTCAATGACGTCATAAATATCTGCTTCTACTACCTTTGGTAAATGAAATAACCAAATAATCATTCATTTTCTGATATACCTAATTTGAAAAGTTTTAAAAATAAATCAATGTTTAAAAATGTATAGTGTGTACTTTCTAAAAATGAAACCTAAATCTCTCTCTGAGTTGTGATTATTATGTATTAACGTTATAACAACCAGCAAGAATGCACTTTTATATAGAAAACCACGATTAAATCAAGTCTTCCTGACTGCTGATTTAAATCAAATCCACCCTGGACTAAATCCTGAAATCTTTATTCAGTCATTACTCAGAGAAAACTCACTGGCTTAAATAAGAATTTTGCCTGAACAGAGACTAAATGAAAGTAGAGTAACAGCTGTAGTTTAGTGCAATGTTTCCCAAACTTGGGATGCCGCTTGTGTAGGGAAAGCCCTTGGCGGGCCGGGCTGGTTTGTTTACCTGCCGTGTCCGCAGGTCCGGCCGATCGCAGCTCCCACTTGCCGCGGTTAGCTGCTCCAGGCCAAAGGGAGCTGCAGGAAGCGGCGGCCAGTACATCCCTCGGCCTGCACCGCTTCCAGCAGCTCTCATTGGCCTGGAGCAGCGAACCGCGGCCAGTGGGAGCCGCGGTCAGCCAAACCTGCGGACAGGGCAGGTAAAGAAACTGGCCCGGCCCGCCAGGGGCTTTCCCTACACAAGCGGAGTCCCAAGTTTGGGAAACACTGGTCTAGTGGATAAGGTGTGAGACCAGAGGTGGGCCCACAGGACCATCCTGCCCAACCCTTGAGCTCTCGGCCAGGGAAGCTAGCCCCCAGCCCCTCCCCTGCTGTCCCCCTTCCCCTGCAGGTATGCCACACGTGGCTTACACCCACCCACCTCCCAGGCTTTCCAATAAGCCAGTCCTGCTGCTCTGAGTGGCACGGTAAGGGAGTGGGGAGCTGGGGGACAGGGGAGTTGGATAAAGGGCAGGAGGTCCCAGGGGCAGTCAGAGGACAGGGACCAGGGGGCGGTTGGATGGGGAGGAGGTTCTGGGGACGGGCAGTCGGGGACAGGGAAAGGGGGGATTGGATAGGGGTGGAAGTCCCAGGGGGCCTGTCAGGGGGTGTGGGTGTGGATAGGGGTCGAGGCAGTCGGGACAGGGAGCAGGGGGGGTTGGATGATTCCAGGGTTCTGAGGGGGGCAGTCAGGGGGCAGGAAGTGGGAGGGGATGGGGGCCAGGCTGTTTGGGGAGGAACAGCCTTCCCTACCTGGCCCTCCATATAGTTTCACAACCCCGATGTGGCGCTTGGGCTAAAAAGTTTGCCCATGACTGTGAGTCGGTAGTGCCCAGGTTCTGTTCCCTGTTTTGTCAGATCCTGGGCAAGTTACTTCGTCTTTCTTCCCCCATCCTTTGTCTAGTCTGTTTAGATTGTAAACACCAACTGTGTCTTAGTGTGAGTTAGCACAGTGCCGATGGCCCGAATCCTTGTACAGGCCTCTAGCCAGGACTGAAATAAAAATAGAGATAGCAGGACTTGACCCAAAGAATTTAGAAATGGGAGACTCCTGGGAGGTTCCGTTTTCAGGTGGAATTGTCAGGGATTGAGTCAATTATCAGTCACTTGTGAACCAACCTACAGGCTATTGTGAAGATGCACTGAATCCTGTGGGGTTTTCAGAACTAGAAGTATGGTCAGCTTCGAGTAAGTGTTGTAGGGAGGCTGTTGGAAAAGCATTCCTCTCACACAAAGAGATTCTATTACAGAGACCCAGAGGTATATTCCCAAGAAAAACAGCGGTATGCCTTTGTGTAATAAGTGAAGAGCCTGTTGCAAAAGGCAAAGGTTGATTTACCAAAATCTTTATGTATCCTAGGTAACATGCAGTTTAGTTTAGAGCTGCCTAATCTAATTTTGTGAGTAAGATGATGTGCTAAGACTGGAAAAAATGCAATTAATTTTTGTTAGCATTAAGAGTAAAAATCAGAGAGGGACACAGAGGTGAGTTAAAATACGTGTCAATCAGTCCACATTTATGAGAGGCTGTGTAGTCTTGTGAACTGAGCATCAGGCTGGGAGCCAGGGACTCCCAGATTCTAATCCTCAAGTTTGCCCAGTGTCAAAGCTTCCATCAGATCCCAAAGCTGGTTCTTCCCCCCCACCCACACACGCACACTCACACCAACTTTCCAAAGCAAAGTAAGTGTTACAATAATAATAGTATCCAGCTGTTGCTTAGCTTTTTTGGCCCATAGACCTCAAAGCACTTTACAAAGGCAATGTCTTTATCTTCGTTTTATGGATAATGAAACTGAGGCCCAGAGGGAAGTGACTTATCCAAGGTCAGAGCTGGGAGAACTCTCTCAGATGTCCACAGTCCCAGCCTAGTCCCTTTCTGTCTGCCAACCAAGGATTACAGACTGAAGACCCTTCTTCATCACACAGGAACAGGCCAGTCTGTCTCTTTAAGTAGCCAGCTTCCCTTCTTTCTGGAAGCTAAATAGCAGAATTTGGCCTAGAATATTGAAAACTGAGATGGGTCATAAGTGAAATCAAAAGTGATTGCACTGGAGGAACACCTCCTCCCCCTTGAGGCTGCTAATGTGACGTGCCGAATTAGTGACAGATTGTTTTATCTGCACAGTGAGAGATGGCCCCCTAAGTGCTATGCATAGTGTGTGCACATCCAGACCAGATAACTACTAGAGGGGGATCCAAACTAACCCTCTGATCTGAACATCCCCAAATCTAGGGGGAACTGCGATCCAGAATTACACTGGAACTTTATGGCTAGGCCCCAGGTCTATGGTGAGTCTGTCCCCAACTGTGGGATGAAATATTGGGTTAGTTTGGATCCAGTGCTGGATATGTACTCAGTTGCTTGGGCCTGTCCCTAGCTGGCAGTGCACTGACGCTATACTTCTGACATTTCCTGATGCAGCTTCTAACTATCCGTTACAGCTCCAGCCAGATTTTCAACAGGCCTCATACAAAACAACCTCTGCTATTTGCAGGTGCATCTGTTTATGCATGCAAGGAGGCAGCCAGAAGCACAGACTCAGGTTTGCATGAGCAGGCACAAATAAATGTATTACAGTCTCAGCTCCTGGCCTGGAATAAGCAGGGGGTGGACCCTGCAAATTGAAAATAATAGTGTAATTGAATTAATTTACTTGCTGTTTGTAGTTTAGGAAAATCTTTCCTCTGAAGCTCGTTTTAAATACCTTTTCCTGATGTGGGATACAAAATGTATGGGACCCCCTAGCAAGCGTAAGTTCCGGATGCAAAATCATCTGAGACTTCATGCCATACGTTGTTTTATTTCCTACTGTGAAAATCTCCCATTAAATGGTGCCAAAGTCGTTATAAATTAGGCCTCTTATTTAAAGTGATGTATAATTGTAATGAGTAATGTGTGCATGGGGGGTGAGAGGGGAAGAGAGGCTGTAACATCAGACCCTTGGGGGTCACTTATTTTGCAACTGCAAGAGGGATACTTGCTATTAAATTAACACTAGGGGGTGGGGGTGTTCTTTGTAATTTCCATGTTCAGTAAGATAGAGGGCAGACAGTTACAATCCATGTATTGGAGGACGTCGCAGGAAGATGTCAGGTTTATATTCCATTCTTGGCTTTTTGCCAGGATTGGCTGATTCTCTGAAGGGTGCGATGTTCACCCTGGAGAATTCAGGTGGAATTGCGTGGCCCAGAAATGACATGAAAGCTGATTTTTACACCCTACAAAGATTTCATCTTCTGGTTCCAGATGAAAATGGCAAGGTCAGAGAAACATCAGTCATTAACAAAATGTTCACAGAAAATTGCAGGATTGATTCTTTCTGTGTTGGAACTAGTCCTCCCCCCTTTTTTTTTTAATTATTATGGATAAAATTGGATGTAACCGGGGGAAAAACATTGAGACCAAAATATATGCTTAAGAGCTTGGCTGAATTGAGACCTAAGTAGTGCCAAATTCCTATGGTTGAGTCTACAGATGGTGACGCACAAAGAGAGAAATCTGTTATTCTATAATATGTGGAGGGGGGACGGGAAAAGTAGAGGCACAAGTCCTCTTAACTGATTTTGACAAACAAGAATTCTCTTTTGGCTTATAGACAGTATTTATGTCAAAAGGAAATGATGCAGTGCAATACAGGCAACTGATTCGTGGCAGGAAGGATTGTCTTATGTTTCAGCAAAGAAACTTTCCCTGGTTCTCTGCCTGGGCTCTGACACTGACACTCAAATCCTTTCAGAGCTACTTAGAATCATAGTATATCAGGGTTGGAAGAGACCTCAAGAGGTCACCTAGTCCAACCCCTGCTCAAAGCAGGACCAACCCCAACGAAATCATCCCAACAAAGGCTTTGTCAAGCCTGACTTTAATAACCTCTAAGGATGGAGATTCCACCACCTCCCTAGGTAACCCATTCCAGTGCTTCACCACTCTCCTAGTGAAATAGTGTTTCCTAATATCCAACCTAGACCTACCCCACTGCAACTTGAGACCATTGCTCCTTGTTCTGTCATCTGCCACCCCTGAGAACAGCCGACTTCCATCCTCTTTGGAACCCCGCCCTTCAGGTAGTTGAAGGCTGCTCTCAAATCCCCCCTCACAATTCTCTTCTGCAGACTAAATAAGCTCAGTTCCCTCAGCCGTTCCTTATAAATCATGTGCCCCATTCCTCTAATAATTTTTGTTGCCCTCTGCTGGACTCTCTCCAATTTTTCCACATCCTTTTTGTAGTGGGGGCCCCAAAACTGGATGCAGTTCTCCAGATGTGGCCTCAGCAGTGCTGAATAAAGAGGAATAATCACTTTCCTCAATCTGCTGGCAGTGCTTCTACTAATGCAGTCCAATATGCCATTAACCTTGTTGGCAACAAAGGCACACTGTTGACTCATATCCAGCTTCTTGTCCACTATAATCCCTAGGTCCTTTTCTGCAGAACTGCTGCTTAGCCAGTCGGTCCCCAGCCTGTAGCAGTGCATGGGATTCTTCCGTCCCAAGTGCAGGACTCTGCACTTGTCTTTGTTGAACGTCATCTGATTTCTTTTGGCCCAATCCTTCAATTTGTTTAAGTCACTCTGGACCCTGTCCCTATCCTCCAGCATATCTACCTCTCCCCTCACTTTAGTGTCATCTGTGAATTTGCTCACAGTGCAATCCATGCTATCCTCCAGATCATTAATGAAGATGTTGAACAAAACTGGCCCGGCACTCCGCTTGATACCAGCTGCCAATGAGACATTGAGCCATTGATCACTACCGGTTGAGCCTGATGATCTAGCCAGCTTTCTATCCACCTTATAGTCCATTCTTCCAATCCATACTTCTTTAACTTGCTGACAAGAATATTTTTGGGAAACTGTATCAAAAACTTTGCTTGCCTCAAGTTCTCCATCTGTAATGTGGGAGTTGAGGCGTCACTTTTAAAGAAATTATCAGATCACATGGAGATAATTGGATGGAAGATGCTATAGAAATGCAAAGTATTTATTACAGTTTAGAGATGGGGGAAAAAATGCAAAATTTGAAAATTTGAACCCTAAAAATGGAAAATTTCATGAAAACTTCTTGCATGAAAATTACTATTTTTCTAAAAGTCTTGAAAGTAATGACCCTGGATCTAAGTGTGTGTGCACATATCTGAGACAGACACACATGCATTTTAACTGTAGCAAATAATTATTAAATTTTAATACTTTTGCTTAATTGCAACTAATTTCTTCAGCTAAAGCCGCCATACTAGTTTACAAGGTTATCTTAACTATATGGAAAGTTTCAAGTGGTACTAACAAGCCATTTTTGAACTAGAGGGATGGTAGACACTAGCAATATTTCAGATTGGAGTAATCTTTATTGGCCTGCAATTCAAAATCAATTTAACCAAACTTTCCAGAAAAACTACCTTTTGCCTCCAGAGTAAAACTGGAATATTTCGGGCCAATTCAGTTTTTCATAAATTCTAAGGCCAGAAGGGACCATTGTGATAATTTAATCTGATCTTTTTGCAAAACACATGCCTTAAAATTTCACCTAGTGATTCTTCCATCAAGCCCAGTAACGTGGTTATGCAATGAGGATTAAATTAAGTTTATAATACAACCTAGCTACACTCTTAGGTATGGAAATATGACTATGATTGTGTTGTAATATTAGGGTTGCTAACTTTCTAACTGCACAAAATTGAACACACCTGCCCTGTCCCTTCTCTGAGTCCGCGCCCCTCGAAGCTCCCGTTGGTTGAAGTTCTCAGCCAATGGGAGCTGTGGAGCCGCCACTCAGGGTGGGGGCAGTGCGTGGAGCCTCCCTGCGCCTAGGGGCTGCAGGGACCTGGCAGCTGCTTCCAGGAGCCGTGCGGAGCTAGAGCAAGCAGGGGCCTGCCTTAGCCTCTACCCTGCTGTGCCACTGACCGGACTGAACACCCTAGTCGGCAGTGCCAACTGGAGCCGCCAGGGTTCCTTTTCAGTCGGGCATTCTGGTCGAAAACCGGATGCCTGACAACTCTATGTAATATGCCAAGCCAGACACCAATGATCTGGATAGGAGGGTTGAATGTTATAAGTGCCATTAGTTTGCCAGTAAAATATTGCCAGTTAAAATGCACATATACGATGACAACCAAAGAGTGCATTCAACAGAGGATGGCAAAGAAACAATCAGCTCTGTGATACTCACCAAAGAGGAAGTGATTAATGATTGTCCCTACCCATCTGTACATGTCTTTAGACTGTACTAATCTAGGGAGAGATACAGACAGGCGAAAAGGGAATTAAGGAAAAAAGCATCTACTGCAGCAGTGCATGTACACTGACCCTGATGGATGATACAAGACTGATTTTTCTAGCTGCTTAGCTGCCCAGGAACAGCATTTTTCTATCTCTGTATTATCTGACAGCTTGTTGTGTTGCTGGCTAGCAGCAGTGTATAATTTAAAAATAAATCTCTTACCCAAGTGGAACTTTCCTTAACAACAAAAATAATGCCACAGTTTATGAAACATATTACCAGTTTCTCCTGGGAGATTTTGCAGTTTGCTTTTATTCAGTCTTCCTCATTCATCTGATTCTGTTTTCCACTCTCCTCTGCACCTGCAGGAAAAAGGCCTGTGATTCATTAAAAATTAGTATATCTTAATGAGCATTGTTGTTTTCTTTGTTTGAAGCAACATATAGTCTGTTTGCTCTGTCTTTGTCCACTTAAAAACCTTCTGCAGTATCAAAACCAGCCTGGGGAATGGTGCATTGGAAGTATTGTTCTGTCTTGATAGCGACAAACCTGTGGGACACTGATTGGTGGAGGGACATGGAAAATTCCAGCCAAGTTCAAAACTGGTTGGAATTTTACTGCTCAGATTATTTGCATTAAAAACTTTGCTTGGCTTTTTTGAGTGAAGTGCATCTATTTCTGCTGAGAAGTGGACCTGTTTTCAGAGCCAATTTGTGCCCATGTTAGAGTAAAAAGGGCTTTGAATTAAAAATATTCTAAAATTCGTATTTTTGCTGTAAAAAGTTACTTCTCTTACATTCACATTAAAGCAACATTTTGGAGCGTGCAAATGTGACAACACCCGGGGATTGAATTGGCTCTGTCCCCCTGTGCTGAACTGCATCCACAGTCTATCTTCATTAAAACTTCAGGATACAAAGTAAATGAGTTTGTCTTTGGCTGTAGATTAGAGGCACCACAGTGACATACTCATTAACATTAGCCAGTGTATTCTCCTTCCCCTTCCTTGAGCACTGTCATCTTTCATAAATAAAGAAAATCTGCTTTTAGTGGTTTGTAACAAATTGCAGGATTATGCAAACGTATTTCCTAGGCTGAAGAAAGAAATCCCTGCCTGCACATTAGAGCTCTGCTATACATTAATCATTGTCTGGACACCAGAGAGATGTTTTTAAAAGTTCTCCTTTTATTGCACTTGCAATATTTGTAGATGTGCACTGGGTTACGTGCATACGGCTGCCCACACATGCATACACTATTATGCACAAGTGAGTGCTAGCACATGCATTTTGAGTAGCAGGGGGAGAATTGATTTGTAGGCATAAATGTAAGTTTTTATACACTATGCCATGAAGAAGGTTCTGCTCACATTTCCTTTTACAGCTTTTGTAGAAGGAGTGAGAGAAGTACAATGTGGGGAAGATGGGATAAATGTCAATCCTGTATTGAGAGACAAGGTGGGTGAGGTAACATCTTTTATTGGACCAACTTCAGTTGGTGAGAGAGACAAGAGTTTGAGCCACACAGAGCTCTTCTTCACATCTGGGAAAGGCACTCAGAATGTCATAGCTAAATACATGTTGGAATAATTAGTTTAGCATAAGTAGTTGGCACATATTTGGGGACCTTTCCCATATCTGAAGAAGAGCTCTGTATAGCTCGAAAACTTGTCCCTCCCACAAACAAGTTGGTCCAATAAAAGATATACCTCACCCATCTTGTCTCTCTAGTATCTTGGGACCGACACACACTGCTTAATTTGTAATGAAAAAGGTTCCAGGGTCAAGCAATTCAGTGCCAGGGCTCAAGCAGTTTTTTTACATTCATAACTGATGCAGCAAGCCCAGAGGTGCTGGGGCTATGAACTGCCAAGCCTAGAGATTTTGGGGGCCTGGCACAAATTAAGCGCTACTGACATGGCTACAACAACACTGCATGCAATCCTGTATTGGCACACTACAAGTCCCACATTGTTCCCAGCAGAACTAGTCCCCCTTTTATTTGTGTCATTGCAGCAGCTTATCAACCCTAGCACCATTCACAGATATGCTCATATGCCCCTGAACGCAGCTGCAAATATTCATCATTGCTACTACATCTGATAAGAGTCAGTAAGAACCTAATGAGTTCAAGCTGCTTTATGGCTGGAATCAGGTTACAGAGGGAATGACTTTTCAAAGTGACAAGCTTCTCCAGATGCAGCCTGAATTGGTGGGACATGGAGCAAAGGACCAGGAGGAACAGCACTGCCAGCTGCAGTTCAGGAACTACCGTCAGAGCTGATTTTGTAATGTAACTTATGCATCAAGCAGAGTGATCAGTACAACCCATCCTTTTGGGTTCAAACGGGCTGCTCTCTTGCCATCTGAACTGAGGCTTTCTCACTTGATTGTCTAAAAAGGCTTTGATAAGTTTGAAAAGAGATAGTAGATAGAGGCAAAGAACATTTAAATATGGACTCTTGCGTGCTGCACAGCATAAATATACCTATACTGCACTGTCCCTGCACATTCTTCCATTCAGCAAAAGAATGAAAAGACACTGTGCCACTAAACCCTCAAAATGGTATTAGGGCCAAACCATGAAGTCCTTGGCTCTCATTCTCCTCCCAGCATGTATCATTTACCCCCTATAACATGAGCTTAAAATGTTACTCTTTTGGTTTGGAAACATTTCACACTCACTTTGCACTGGTGTAAATGTTGCCATGAGGTGCAGGGTTTTGGAGAAGCCAGACCCAGTAGTCTAGTGGACCGAATGACACACATTTTTCTTGCTGTTATTCATGCTCCTTTTCAGTGGAATCACTAGGGTTGGATTTCCATTTTGTGAAGGATAGTGGTTTGACTCAAATGTTCTTGGATATTACCATTTAACCATATTGACTCTTTTTCTGGCCTCTGGGGTGAGGCAACTGGATCTCTCTTGACTGTTTTTCTCCACTTTTTTTAACTGACATCAAGAAGCTCTAGATTAAGTCAATAAGATAGAAGAGGAAAGGAAAGGGCCAGCTCGACCTTTTCTGCTGCCCCAAGCAGGAGAAAAAAAAAAAAGATTAGTGGCGGCACTTTAGCGGCAGCTCAGTTGCGCCGATTCTTCGGCGACAGTTCGGTGGTGGGTCCTCCCTCTCTTCCTCTTCGGCGGCAGTTTGGCAGTGGGTCCTCCCTCTCTTCCTCTTCGGCGGCAGTTTGGCAGTGGGTCCTCCCTCTCTTCCTCTTCGGCGACAGTTCGGTGGTGGGTCCTCCCTCTCTTCCTCTTCGGCGGCAGTTTGGCAGTGGGTCCTCCCTCTCTTCCTCTTCGGCGGCAGTTTGGCAGTGGGTCCTCCCTCTCTTCCTCTTCGGCGACAGTTCGGTGGTGGGTCCTTCCTCTCTTCCTCTTCAGCGGCAGTTTGGCAGTGGGTCCTCCCTCTCTTCCTCTTTGGTGGCAGTTTGGCGGCAGCTCAAAGAGGAAGAGAGGGAATGAGGGACCCGCTGCCGAATTCCTGCCGAAGACCCAGATGTGCCGCCCCGATACCGGACGAGTGCCACCCCTTTGAATTGGCCGCCCCAAGCACCAGCTTCCTAGGCTGGTGCCTGGAGCCGGCCCTGGTTCTGTCACAGATTTCCTGTGTGACCTTGGGCATGCCACCTAGGCCTTGTCTATGCTTGTGGCTTACATACAGCAGGGAAAGCAGGCTATGAAGTATAGCCACACCCTGCGGAAGCCTTTCCCTACTGCCTGTCAGAGCATTTTCTCCACACCCGAGTCTTTCAATGTGGGCGGGAAAGGCTTCGGGGCGCTGCAGCGCTAAAAATAGCAGTGTAGATGAGGGATGCATCGCTTGGGCTCGTAGAGAACTGTGTAGGGTACATGCCCTAGGGTTCTGATGTGTCTCTGCTCTGCTCACCTAAGCAGTGCCTCACTGCCTACACTGCTGTGTATACCTAGGCTAGTTGGGTATACAGTGTCTGTACTCTATGCATAGGTGATTTAGTTGGTGTTGGTACTGCTTTGAGCAGGGTAGATGACCTCTCGAGGTCCCTTCCAATCCTAATCTTTTCTGATTCTATGATTCTATACATGCTACCATAAGTGTAGACCTTCCCTTAATTTCCATTCCTTAGTTCCGCATCTGTAAAATTAGTGGTAGTAACACTGCCCTGCTTCACATGGGTGTGGTGAAGAGAAATACATTAAAGGCGCTAAAGCACTATGGTAATGTGTGTCACAAAAGTACCTTGATAGATTGATGTTTGGACAGTAGCTGGGGTCAACTAACTTGTAGATGAGCTCCATTATTTGTAGGAGAGATGTAGTTTTCTCCCCAGTCTTGGGGAAAATCTGTCTAGAGCACAGACATGACTGATAAAAAGATGGAGGCCATTTGCCTACCTAACCATGTTTCCCGCATTAGTTCCATTTCTCCTGTATAAGACTCTTCGCTCATTTGGCAGTTGTTATAAAATAGAATGAAATCTGTGAATTTATGCTGGAGAATCATTTTTTTCTGTAAAGTTAAAAAATATCCACCAGTGCCACACATATAAATATAGCCATATGGCTCTGTTATGGGAGAAATCTGTGTCTTAGTCAAATTTTGAGTGCTGTCATTTTAAATCCTTATGCTGCCCTGGATACTTTTGGGTTTGAAAAGCAAATTGACACATAGCCGGTGGAGGGGATCGCTCTCCTTTCTACTGTCCAGGATTTACCTCTTCCACAGGTAAGGAGAGCTGTCAACCCCTTCCACCTGCACAGAACTCACTAAAAGACACAAGAGACAGATGATACCCCAAAGCTACATGAGTGCCTTGGCATCACTAGGGCTTGGCAAGGGCCCTAGCCATTAACACTATGCCTTCTCAGGTGATGTATCTGCCACTTTTTATGCTACACAGGCAGCCTGCTTCATGCTGCTTTGCGTTTTGGAGGAGGAGAGATGCGCAGGTTAAAAGATGCGTCATGCTTTAAAATTCTCCCTCGACACTCTGGATATTTCATTCAGTCTGTGCTTTGATATCAGTAATGGGATCATTAGTGGGTATTTTTATAACATGCTCTCACACATACATATACGTTTGACAGTGTCAGGCATTCATAGTGAAGGGATGGCTGAAAAATGCTCCTTCGCCACAGTTATAACATACAGCAGGGAATAGTTTTTCCTACCACACTTTGAAAGCGCCAGCTCCGTTTTAAGAGGAGAAGAAAAATTACCTCTCTCCACAGAACTGTTTGGAAATAATGCCAGAGCTCACACCTCTCTGCAGATGGAGTTATAGTGGATAAGTGGCTATCATGGGCCAGAAGTGATTTCCAAAACCAAAAGCCATAACATTTTTCTCTGGTTATACAGAAAAGAAACATCATTTGCACAGAACAATTTCAGGGCTCCTGTGGGCATTGCCAGCAGAGCGGTGTGAAGTGCATTAATTTTACTTCACAGGGATTTGTGCCCTTGAGCTTGACTCTGACTTTTATGTTTGAACAAAATCTAAAGCACAGTGCAAAACTCAGTTGAAACTACAGAGATTAAAAGGGGCTCAACTTCACTTGAAACTGGCCCCTGATTTGGTTTGTTAGCTGAATTGTCAGCTGCAGTAAATCCATGTAGTGCTATTTAAGGGATTGGGGCTATGCCAATTTATGCTGACTGAGGATCTGGCCCGGTAAGCTTAAATCAGTGCCTGTGGAATCAGAAGCATGCACCTAGAGTTGCTTTTGCTGTGTTGATATTTTTGCAGAGTTGTTAGAATTTGACTAACACCTGAAGCTCTTCTCTTGTATTCCTGCAGCGTCCTGCAGGATTGTTCACAGTAAGCTCCCATGCCTGGTATTTTGAATGGACCGCTGAGGCTCTGAATCAATACCAGCAAATAGCTCCAGCGGTGTTAAAGTTAACCTAATGCCACTGCAAGGTGCAATGAAAAGAAATAGATCTACCTAGATGGAAGAAACTCTCTCTGGCCCCTTGGAGGGAGGGTATATAAACAGGGAATGTGGCTCTTCATTACGTTCTCTTTCCACACGTCTATTTTTAAATCAATGCTTCACTTGCGATAAAGTTCCAGGTTGTTCATCCCATAATCACTACTCTACCTCAACAGGGGCAGTGACCGGTTCCTGGTTGCTGCTTCCTCTCAGCTCTCCCCCTTTCCCCAGAAATCACCTGGCTGCGGGATGTTTGAACATAAGACTTTTCCTGGGCTGATCTGTTTCTCTCTTGCTTTCCCCTTTGCTCAAACCATGCACACACAGATGGTCTGAGAGGGGACTTGTACTATGTTCCACTGAGTGAGCGGCCGAGGCAGGAATACCAAAGGAGTTCTGATTCCCAGCCCCTTGCCCATCTCTGACAGAGAACTGCTCTAGGACTTATATGGATGTGGGTGTGGGTGCATATTTCCAAGTGAAATTATTCACACATGAGATAGACTGGGCCATGACAAAGGACTGTTAACAAAGCCTGCTGGCACTGAGATAAAGCAACACTCCTGTAGAGAGACATAATTTATTCAGACTTTGATTCTCCAATAAAGGAGAATCCCATATTTAACCAAGTAAAGGCCTTTTTTAATTCCAGTGGTGTCCTGGGTTCTTTGCTGATGTCACTGCAATGCCCGTGCTAAATGGCTAATTAATTATTTGTACAATACAGTGATTTGCAGCTGCATTTTAATTCCTTTTCTTTCTGGTATCTGTGTGCCCTCCCTAAAGGCCTCACGATGATGATAAGATTTCTTACTGCTGTGCGGTGACACCTACTGGTGCGGGTTGGAAATCCTCTTCTGGAGCTCAGAACCAGTGGGATGCTCTCTACCTTGGGGGATGCTTCTGCTTTTAGACCAGTGTAACCTTATGCCCCATCCCCCTTAGGGCAGTGTTTCTCAATCTTGGGACGCTGCTTGTGTAGGGAAAGCCCCTGGCGGGCCAGGCCGGTTTGTTTACCTGCCCCGTCTGTGGGACCAGCCAATCGCGGCTCACACTGGCTGTGGGAAGCGGCGGCAGCCCCCATTGGCCTGAAGCAGCAAACCGTGGCCAGTGGGAGCCACGATTGGCCAGATCTGCGGATGTGGCAGGTAAACAAACTGGCCTGGCCTGCCAGGGGCTTTCCCTACACAAGCATAGTCCCAAGTTTGGGAAACATTGCCTTAGGGGATAGATGGAAAAATAAGCCCTTATGTGGTTCTAACCACTTTGTGGCAGAGCAAAAGATGTAATTGACTTCTGCCCTGACATATTTAATCACTGGACTAAATTAAACCCATTTATTGCAGGCTTCAAATATAGTGATTTATTTATAGACCTTCCTATGGCACTCATCAACATAGCATCTGAGCACTACAGAAATATGAATGGATTTCTTCTCCCAGCATCCATGTGGGAGAAGTGGTGTCATCCTCAATTTTTTCAGATGGGGAAACTGAGGCACAGACCTTGTGACTTGCCCAAGGTTATGTAGGGAATCTGTGGTAGAATCGGGATCACCTGACCCCTATGCCTGAAGTGCATCCTTTCCTTTCTCCTTCTTCTGTATGTCTGCTGCATATAGTAATTGCCTTTCCCACCTGCAGTGGGAAGCAGAGTGTTAAAAAGTCTGCTTGAAAAGTACTGTTAAATGTAGACTCATATGTCATAGGCTTAAACTGCTAGCAAAGTAAAAATTACAGTGACATTTTAGCTAAAATCCACCTGTCACATCACTACCAATTCCCACAGAATTCAAGCTAGGCCTTCTCCTAACAGAATTATTATTATTATTATTTGTAGTTTGACAGCACCCAAAAAACGTAGTCACAGACCAGGGCCCTGTGGTGCTAGGCCCAAAAAGACGGTCTCTGCCCCAGACCTCTTACACTATAAGGTTTGTCTATGCAGCAAGTTCCTGTGCAGCAAGCCAGGATGTGAGTCTATAGTGCATCAGTTTGCCACGCGGTAACATCCTGTGGGGACACTGTCACAGCGCTTTGAAAGTTCCGGAACAGTCTACTGCTGTGACAGGAGTTCAGCGGGCAGGTCTCTGTAAGTTTTACTTTGCTACATAGTTAGTTAATGCTGCACTTCTTAAGAAACATCCATCATGTTTAAAACCAAGACTGTGTGTTTAACAAGTAGATAAATGCAGCGGCATATGCTACTAACAGATTTTACCTGGAGTGAAAACTCATTGACGACTACTACGCCAAGCCATGGTCTGGGTCTTTCATTGGGCCATACATTCAAACCCTGGCTTGCTTTCCAGTAACTTGCTGTGTAGACAGGCCCCAAGTAAAACCAGGCCCTCTATGTTTTCTAAGCATTACCTAAACAAGCAAGAGGAATATAGGAAATAGCTCCTGTCATTTGAGTGGAACTTCAGCAGCATGAAAATAACTGACTGCTAGTGAGATGTGAGTATCCAGCTTCTCTCTGCTTGTTCTAGCATTTAAATGTATCACCTGTACTAATGTTTACAGTGAATGCAGCAGGAGATATGTTACCTACCCTATTTGATAAACACACGTAGCGGTCTGTCTAAAACACACAATTTCTTAAAGGGAGGTAGAGTAATAATAGTTATTAGTCATTTGTGGTGTTTATATATCAAATACTCTTAAGCAGTTACCTAGAAAGGGATTTTTGTTCATATACTACATTTAAAAACTAGTGATCTCTGAAGAAAATGGGATCACATTCTTAGCAATACTTGCTGTGCTTAGTTAATGTAACTGAGCAATACATTAGTGTCTGATACAGGCTGTAATTTATTTGGCGTGCTATGAAATCTTCAGTATATTTAGGAATTATCTGTGATACTAATCAGACTCTGACAGGTTTTTGTGCAAGTTGGGAGGGCGGGGGGGGAAATGAACTTCCTAGTAAGCTTCCTTGCAGCTGTTAAAGCATTGACATTAGCGACAGGTGAGCCTCCCGAGTGCAGAGATGCCAGCCCCAGGCAGTCATGAGCGTGGAAACCCCAGAAGTGCTCAAGCCAGGAGTCTGTTCCTCCTCCTGCACCCACTTCAGATTCCCTTGTCTGGGTGCACTCCTATCACTAGCTCAGGAGGCGGTACAGAGCTCCAGAAGCTGAGGAGATAGGGTTGTGCTCCAGGGTGTAGTATTGTTATGGTAGGAGTCACTAGATGGCACTGATAGTCTTACAAGTTATTTTTAGCATGCAAGCATTATATAGTCTTTGAAGAAATCCTGAACTGTTGTTAGTTTTGTGATGGAGAGACTTGATGGGGATCTGTTGCAAACAGCAGGGAGATTGCTCTCTGCTTTAATGTCTCTAACTAGTGTCAATTCTTGGGGAAGAGTTGCTTCCTAGAACCGGGCATTGATACTGTGGGCTTTGATCCCTGAAAGGGGGATTGCCTGATTGCTGTTTGAGTTCAAGGACAGGTGTATACAATATAAACAAATAAGTTGCACTAAGAAAATATCCAGATTTCTGCATCCCTTATTTTTTCCCCTCCATTGGGAAATCAACCTGCAAGACCCCAACTTTTTCTATTGCTCAGCAGAGGGACAACATTGTAGCTTAATATTTGTGTTGTGGTAGCGCTGAAACACCTCATTATGCTAACCACTGTGCATACTTAAAACAGCCTCTGCCCCAAATAGCTTCAGCCTAAGTATAAAGGGAAAGAGAACAGGAGACTAGAACAAGCAGATAGGAGGATGGAAAGAACCCAGAGATGCTTAGGAGTAGTGTAACAAGCAGCAGTCCCAACACACAGCTGCGTAGCCATTGTTGATTGTTCAGTACACATAATGGCGTAGCTGAATTTTAAAGAGTGATTTGAAGGAGAATAATATAATGGCTTTGCAGATGTTCACAGATAGCTCCTCCCCTGGATAAGCTATATATCGGTGGCCCTTATTGCAGGTTCCTTGTGGCACAGATGTTTCTGAACTCTGCCTGCTGGGAAGTTCTCTGCCCATCACTATTGCAGCACAAGGAATAAGTAATGCTGACACTGCTTTCTTGTTGCTATATGCCTCTGTGACATGTAGCCTTGCTGTAGCAGCATTCCTGAAGTACACGCAGTGCAGATAATGAAGATTTAATGAAGTATTTTGTCTTTGGTCTTCCCAGTGCTACATCTAAGAACAGGACATTTTTCAGAGCAGTTGCTTGTGGGGGGAAAAAGCATCCTAACATTAGATTATTGTGAATTTCACATTTACTCTGTCAGCCGTATTGATTTCATTCCATCTTTAGTTTTGTTTTTATACTCAGATTTAGAAAGAGTAGGTGATAAAGCTCATGCTACCTCAGTGCCATTTGTACTGATGGAAATATTTCTGGAGCTACTGTATCCAACAGTTCTCGAGGGTTACTGCATATGCCAACTGTTCTCCAGCCTTTATTCTATCCTGACAATGGACAACATATTTAAAGGATAAACCATGGGTCTATGACAGCAGGAAGGTACGTTTCTCTATGTCTGATCTTTAGGAAATGATGAAATAATAATAAGGAAAAATGTTCAGTCAGAAGCTTAAAATAAGTGCAGTTTGTTTAGAGAAAACAGTGGAATGAATAAGCTAATTTCTGATTGGCTGAAGTAATGGTGAAATAATTTCTCTCTGAGCCAATCAGAAAGTAACTCTTCAATAAAGATGAACCTTATGATTTCTGTTTCATTGTCCCTATAACTTAAGGTTGCTGGAATAAAGTCTGGCCAAGACATACACATGGATGCTTGTCTGTCAGCCAGATCTCAGGCTTAGCCTCTGTTTTTGTCTAAGGGGGAAAATACCATTACCCATGATAAAAGTTTTACTCCTTTGACATTATCACTAAGGAGTTGTTAAGATCTAGTCATTAAATGTGAAAAAATCTGTCAATCACATCAGCTAGCAAAAATATCTAATATTCGTAAGTATTGTAAATAAAAGTCGACTCTCTCTCCCTCATGGACATTTTCTTATACATGAATTATTTGTATCTGATGATAGTTCTGGTGAATTTAGTCCTTTAAAAGTCACTGAATGCAGATCCGACCAAGCTATTCTTAGCAAATTTGCCTTGCAACATGGACTCTTGCCTGGCTTCTAATTTGCATTTAAAGTTTGGTAAATGGCTTTTAAAGATGCAAGCCATCCGTCTCTGTAGGTCGTGGTAATGGGAACACTGCCAAGATCTAGATCTGCTCACCTGCCAGAATATAAATATCGTTCATCTGTATATCGGGATTTTTCTTTTTATCTGTGTTCATAATCTTGTTTATCAGACAGGTCTAAAGTTAAACATTGTGGGTTTAACAAAAGGATTTTCCTTTTTCTGCATTTCCTCCAGAGCAGATAATGGCGGTTTGCAATTGTAATTAACTAACTAATGAACTAATCCGTGTGTGTATGCATGTGTGTGACAGCACTTCGCTGGATGGAATCGGAATTTCTGAACTGTGTTCTGGACCCTATATGGCAAATAGGGAAAGGAGACTCTAGTTATCTCAAATGGTATGAAACTGTGATGTTCGAGAAGGAGGATCTGAGTTGCATCCATGCTGTCACCATGAAATAACAACTGCTTTCATAGGAATCCTTCATTTGGAAGAGGTTCTGCATGAAAGTAATAGCTGTGAATGGTCCATGGAATTGAAGTGAAGGGAATTTTTTTGGTTATGTTTGACTTTTGCTTTTATTTACTCCTTGTTCTGAGTGTGGCATAGGATGACCAGATAGCAAGTATGAAAAATTGGGACAGGGGGTGGGGTAATAGGTGCCTATCTAAGAAAAAGACCCAAATATTGGGACTGGCCCTATAAAATTGGGACATCTGGTCACCTTGTATGGCAGAGGCCCACTGTCAACCTGGTACAATGCCTGTGTGCCCAGCATAGCTGTAGTGTAAAGGACGGTTCTGTTTTATTTAAAAAATCCCCCATCTATTGAGCAGAGTGACTGTTGGGACCTCATGCCTGCAGTGATGGGGGATCAGGCTGGCTGGTGAATACAGTTCATGGATTATATTAGATCAAGCCCAAAGACTCGTAAACAACTGGATACAAAAATCAGGTCTCATTGGTGCCACTCAGGTCTAAACTGAGTGTGACACTTGAGTAATCCCTCTCATGTGGCATACAGAGGGGACATGCTGAAGGATGGAGCTTCCTGCTTCAGCAGAGGGATCCAGAGTATAGTTCCAGCTCCCTCAGGTCTGTGTGACAGACCTAGCAATTGTCTGTTGGCTGTATAGCACATGGTTTTTCACAGTCCCACTAGGTCAGGTTTGAAGCATATTGGTGTAGGGAGATGGATGTGTGTGTGTGGCTGTCTCTGTCTGTAAGCTGGCCATGCCATTGTTTGTATTGTGGCCGTTCTTTAGTGCTCAGTGCTTTCAAAGCAGAAGCACCAAGTTCACCCTGTTGATTTAATCATGTCTTCTCTCCCTCTGGAAGGTCTCTGAAGATGAATCCTAACATTAAACTCCGCTGTGAGTGCTGAGGTCAGAGAGTAGTGCCCTGCGGACCTTGGGGTTGTGAGGTGCTGAAATGCTTCATCCCATAAATTCCAAATAACCCCTTTGGTCTGTAGTGTCACCTCAGATAGATTAGCACCAACCAGAATAGCACAGTAGGATAGGGAGAAGGCAGAGCTCTGCAGGACGACAGTGTTCCGAGTGACAAAGGGGTTTCTGCTGGTAAATCATGTGACTGTTATTTTCTCTGTACTTAGGCTTCTGGGACACTGTCTGATCCGAGTCCCCCTAGACAAGGGCTGGCAGAGCAGCACCAGTACCTGGCATCAGCCAGTGGAGATGATTAGCTGAGCAGTTGAGGGTCTTGTACAAAGCGTGCCTGGAACGTGCTCAGTGCATGTTGGCTTATAATGGCCAAAGTGAAGCTCACTGTTCTGCAAACATGCACTTATTAATGATGTCCCTAGTTAATCTACTTGCTTGTTATACAGCCCTTCTCTAGAATGGCAGATGCAGCTCCAGTCCCTCCCACAGCCGCTCCTGGGGTGCCTTAGCACAGATTTTCTCTCTTACCCACAAAAAATAAACGTGGAGGCAGTTCTGTTTACAGTACTTTATTTTTAAATGTTAATAATTTTCCACACAATTTTGATTTAGAGTTAGAGAGACAAAGCCGGCAATGCCGCGGACTGTGCCCATTG
Organism: Gopherus flavomarginatus; assembly: GCF_025201925.1. Classification (NCBI taxonomy): domain Eukaryota; kingdom Metazoa; phylum Chordata; order Testudines; family Testudinidae; genus Gopherus; species Gopherus flavomarginatus. Next base: position 5,445,265 of record NC_066637.1, on the reverse strand, counting down.
ATGATCTTTTGGCACTTCTTGCATGAAATGGGGGTGTTAGTCTTCATTGTCTTGACCAAATTCCAGCTGAGCATTGCATCCTGCCTCCCTTAGTTTCCCCTTGCACTTATAATTGGATATGGTATTCTCAACCACTTCCAGTTCTAAAGCTCCCATTAGTCAGACCCTAATTTGTCAATTACTATCTGCAAAAAAATAAAAGAATCTTGGGAGCCTTCTCTGGCTGTAATGTAGGTGAATGGATGAAGTGGTTTCCCATCTAGCTATGCACACTTAATGGCACAGATTAAATCAGTACACAGGGGAAGCAACACAATATGGCCCGATTTTCAAAAGCGCTCAGCAATCTGCCGCTGTTTTTGAGCTGAACATCTCTGAATATCTCACCAAACACAACAAACACTCAAAGCTTAGGACCTAGCTACCTGAGACACCTCTCCCCCAATGGGAACAGTAGAGTTGCCCAAGCTAGAGTCCTGTTGGCCGGCCATATTCTGGGAGGACCATTTGACTTTGGAATTCATGCTTTCTCCTTTGGTATAGAAGAGCCTGCATCTGAAGACCTTAAGACATGTTGAAAACATGTCTTTCTCTCCCCCCATCACCGCCTGAGATGTGAATATGAGGAAGGTGGAGCAGGAAACTGTAACTGTAATTTATAGGTGGGTAATTGTTGGACAAGGAGGGGGCTTGAGCCTCTAAGTTGCTTACTGGTGGTGAGTTATCTGAAATGTCACTGCTGCATTTGAAGTATATTGAAGCTATGACAAAGACACCTCCATGTCATGGACACCTACAATGTATATGGAACAGGTGCTTGTTTTGCTGTAAATCTAAATTCATATGAGCAGTCTTGCGGTAGCACGTGCTACGTGGGTAATTGCCGACGGCTATCTGTATGCATTATTGTAGTTCCATCCTGCAATAGTAGACATCTCCTGGAAGTCAGTCCGTGTGATTTGAATGAGGGATGTTGGGACAAGAAGCATTTTTTATTTAGGTACCATTTCAAGAGAGAATATATTTTTATATTGTTATGCTTAATCCAGCAGGCTTTCCCCAGAGCAAAATGGTCATTCCAGACAATCTGTTTCTCTTGACCCATTTTTCTTGTTCAGCTCTCCATAAAAAGTGCAGCTGAGAAATGTTCCCCAGGGATGGGGATTAAAAACAAAATTGAGTCCCTGCACTGAGAGGCAGACCTCTCGCAAATGTAGAGTATTCCCATTAAAATACTGCATTTCAAAGGCTCCCACTGTTCCGGATGACTGCACTCACCTGAGGAAAGGGAAGTGCCAGCGTTGGTGTCTTCTGAGACATTGTGTGAACGGTACCTGCATTGTAGAAGCCTGTAAGTAGGGGATGTTGCCTGGTAGGTATGTAAGAGTGAGAGTAGTGGGGGCAAAGCCTACTTACAGTTATGCCAGTGTAAATCTGGAGTAATTCCATTGAAATTATTCTACACTGTTAGCTTGGATTGGAAAATGCTTTAAGATCTTTGGATGAAAGGTACATAAAAGTGCAAAGTATTGCATCTCTCTCTCTCTCTCTGGTCTGTCTATCCTGTCTCACTTTCTTGCTCCCCCCTTTTATTTTAATGACTGATCATGTCTGTCTGTATGTGGAACCTAAAATGTTAAGAAATTACTTTTTCTAAAGTAGTGAGTTACTTTATTGGGGAATAGTTTGTATGGTAGCACTTCTGGCTGTTACTATGAGACGTTTTAAACAATTAACCTTTAGGAAGTGATGAGCACTGAGTCAATCGGATTTGTGCTCCTGTGTCACTTAGGTAGTATTGAAAAAGTAGATTTTCAGTCTACGCTAAGTAGATTTGTCCTGGCAATGCTACCTGTGTCGTATAGTCCTGTTGAGCAATGGAGGGGGATGCACTAGAGATCTTAAAGGAAGAAGCACTACTTAAATAACTGCCATTAAAAAAAGAAGGAAGAAAAGAAAGGAGAAAAGAGGAAGATTCTCTATTGTGTTAGAAGAATTGATTCTTAGGCACTGGAGATCATATCACTAAGAAATAGTCATCAGTCTGTGAAGGGTTAATAATTCTAGCAAAAAGTAATTTAGCTAAAACCCTGCCCCTTCCCTCTGCTCTAGTGTTGTCTACAGCAAAGGAACATGTACCATCAAGAAAGGGGAGAAAAGGGAAACTGACAGTGATTCCTCAGTGGCTGAGCTAATAAATGGGATGAAATTTAAACTACCTTCTCATACAAACACAGAGAGAGAGACACACACGAGCTACAGCAAAAGAGGAGAGAGAGAGGGAGAGAATGCTGGGAGTATTTATATTCTAATCTAGGCAATTGAAAAAAGTCTTATCTCTAGAAGACAATGGATTTAGGAAGCCTACCGCAGAAGCACAGTAGGTGGATTTATTCTTTCTACCATATATTTTTGAATTTTTAGCCAGAGGGTAGATTGTACTTCTGCTTGCAAAATATGGCACAGTTGTTCTCTGTAGCCTTACTCAGGTTGATAGCAGAGCAGTTTGTACCCCCTTTTCTTTTTATTCTGCACAGATATTTGTCTAGTTGAAAGAATACCTGTTACTTTTGGGAATGTAAAGGTTTTTTGGTTTTGTGTTTAATTTCATCAGTACAGGAGTTGCTTCAGAAGCTCCTCTTTCTCTAAATAGATGTTTTATTAATTATGGCAATGGTATCCAGATTAAAAAAAGTCTCTGCTAAATAAATGAAACTCCATTCCAGTGCTCAGAAACCAAATATATGCAGCTGCAATGAAACCTTGGTGGCAAAGCACTGTAGTGAGTGAAAATTTTATGTCAAATTTCAGCTGCTCCAGAGGAGTTTCAGCAGCTGTAGAGACAGCATATAAGCTTGTCTTGCAAACTTTACCCATGGAGGAAGCGAAGATTTGGTTCTAAGTAGGAGCCAAGTAAGGTCCGATGGCTTTAAGGAAGAGTCTTGCACTGCATTCGCAGGGGGTTGTGAGTTGGTTCACATTTTATTTAATAACCGCATGTCCATGATCATTGCCACTTGGTAAAGACAAAGCATTTTATTCCAAGTGTGGCAGTCACTCAGATGTGACTGCGTTCTTTCTGTGGTTACGCAGTAGTTTTGCTCGTGTAGACGATGCTGATACCTTTTGACTGTGCAGACATTCTTATCTTTAGTTATAGTACATATTTCACTTAAGTATTAAATAGACATCTTAAATCTTAAATGAGGGTTCTTCTTCAGTACCGTGTGTGTGTGTGCGCGCATGCGGGTGCCGGCTGCATGTTATATGACACAAGGCATTATCCGGGAGACAGCATTTTTCACATCTGTGCATTTGTTTAAGATAAATCATTCAGATCTTTGGTGATGGTTGTAAAATGTCAGGCATGCAATGTGATAAGCCATCTTGGGTAGATAGTTAGAGAAATAAATGACTGACAGGTAAATTGCAGCTACCAGATGGAATACATCTGACTGGTAACAGCACCTGTAGGCATTAAGGCACAGTGTAATGCCAGCTCTTAACAAAATGCAAAGTAGGGAGATTAGAGTACCCAAGACTGTTTGAAATGTACACCAAGACTCACACAGGACAGAGTGATATCTTATAGTTCTCTCCATAGTCAAGAAGGCATATGTGATCTTAGTGAGACCTTTCCAGTGGAGAACAACTCTTCTCACATCTTACTTTTTCCTTCAGGCTTCTGATTTTAGTGATTTTGCTCCATTTTTCTAATGTGTTTTGGACCCGATGATACTGACATGTCTAATCTCTCTCCAAAAAAATATTGATAGGTTTCCCCTGGCCCCTTTTAAATAGGGATAACTCCTACCCAGACACTGGGTCAGTTTAGATTCTTAGAGACTAGGGGAGGAAATAGTTTGTATTGTATGTGTGCCACATCACAGCGAGGGGATACCACAGTAAATGTGGGGCTAGATCCTCAGTAGGTTTGTCCTCAATGGGGCTATGCCAGTTTACCCCAGCTAAGAATCCATCCCATGGTCTTTAGTCTCTGGGTTAAATTCTGATATCATATATGTCTGTGTAAATCCAGAGTAACTCAGTCGATTCCACTGAATGAGTGAGCTGCAGTTATTTTACACAGTAAAAGTTATTAAACAATACTAAATAGCATTGAGTTATGCAGGACCTGGATTTCCCACATAGAGCAGAGCCAATGAGTTAATGATAGTATCATAGGAATTGGAGATGGAAGGGAGCTCCAATATTAGGTTAGCTACTCCAGCTGGGGCAGGATTTCCCCTGACTCTCTGCACACCAGGACTTAGTTTGAACTGTCCCAAGTAGTATGCACAGGAAGTTACTTCTAATGTTCTGAATTTCTTACTATCACTGCATCCCTCTCCAGACTGGGGACACTGATAGTAGAGCTGGGCAAATATTTTTCAGTGAATAGTTTATCCGAGTTGACCTGAAATCCCCCTCCCCCCCCGGGATTTTTTGGTTCAGCCATTGAGCTGAAAAATCAATTATCTGGCCAGCTGGAGCTGCTTTAGAAAGGATGGCTTAAAATGAGCCTCACCCCCCCTTGGGCAGTTAGTAGCATAGACCCATCAAAGGGACTTTGCTTTCAGTTACGCTGGTGTAAATGTGGAGTAAATCCACTCAAGGCAATAGTTACACTATAGAAGAATTTGGTCCTTCTCAGGGGCTTTGGGCATTGCTGCCTTTCCCATTTGCACTGATGTAAATCCAGAGTCACTGCACAATGATAGTGACGTTACATGAGTATAAAAACAGCATGAGAGCCGAACTGTGCCTCTTACCTTGTTTGATGTTACATCCGTTAGCTGTTCCTGCCTGTATGTTCAAAGGGGCTGGTTCTGATCCTGCTTGCATTGTTTTTCTACTGGTTGATGTTGCTCCATTGGAGTCACTCCTTTTTACACTGATGTAAGTGAGAGGAGAATTCAGCCCAAGGTCACCAGATTGTGAAGATGCAGTGTCCTGTTTCATCAGGGCTGCTGCCCTCTAAGTTTGAACGTTCTGACTGTCTCCGACCTCGTCACTTGAAAACAGAAGTGAATATTTTAAAAGAAAAAAACAAACCCTTCTTGGAGGGCTCCCAGGAAGTCCCAGTTTCAAACTGGCTGGGATGGACTCAGCTCTTTATCCTTTGGTGGTAGATAGATGGATACTATGCTGCTTACTAAGTGGCAGGGCTTTATAATTGTTTTTTTTAATGAGGTCCCATCTACTTGGTGTGGACATTATAGATCCCCAGGCACTTTATAGAAGAGCAGCGGAGTGCACTTATAGCCTGGAAAAATCTCATCCTCCCTAACTCCAGAGGCTGCCCTCCAGCCTACAGGTGGATGCATTCCAGTTACGTTGCATGTTAGGGGGTGAGTCTGCTCTTGGTCACACCAGTGTAATCCAGAGTAACTCCATCGAAATCCAGGTTGTTTACATTGCTCAAAGAATCTAGCCTTGCATCTAGCTTGCAGAGCTCTGCGATTGAAGAGCTGATTGGTTACCTTTGTGTGGAATAGGCCCTGATCGCCCAAGTAGTCCCATTGCGGAGGAAGGTATACCTCAGGGTGAGTCCGGGGACAGAATTGGGCACATGAAGAGCTTCAGAAATGCAGAGGATCAGTTTGGGTCCTGGCTGAAATATTCAGAGTAAAAGCTCTCCTGAAGCCTGTGGTTATGGGATTCCGGAGTCCAGTCTGGGTTCTTTAGGGAGATGGCAGGAGTCGTGGATACCGACTCCAAGGTGGTGCATGGATCTGGTGTTGTGGCTTGAGGGGAAGGCTGGCTTTGTAGCTAAGATGCTGGGCTGGGACTTCAGGTATGTCTACACTGTGGCTGGCCCGTGCCAGCTGACTCAGGCTCATGGGGCTTGGACTAAGGGGCTGTTTGACTGCAGTGTAGGCATTTGGGCTTGAGCTAGAGCCCAGGCTCTAGGATCCTGCAGGGTGGGAGGGTCCCAGAGCTTGGGCTGCAGCCTGAGCCCCACATGTCCACAACAATTAAACTGCCCCTTAGCCGAGCCCAAGTCAGCTGGCATGGGCCAGCTGTGGGTGTCTAACTGCAGTGTAGACGTGTCCTTAGAAGATCTGGGTTCAATTCCTGGTCACTCTGTGTGAACTCTGGGAGGTCACTGAGTCTCCTTGGGCCTCAGGTCCCTCTCTTTTCTTTCTGTCGTCCTTTGGTTGTCTTGTCTGCTTAGACTGTAGGCTCTTCCAGGCAGGGACACTTATTATGTCTCTGTACAGCACCCAGCACAATGGGACCCTGACCTCAGGTGGAGCCTTCCAGTGCCATTGTAATACAAACAAATACATAATGGTTTGGGTCCATATTCCTCCCTGCAGGAAACATGTCTGTTGTGGGTAAATCTATTTCCTTTTGCCCCTTGCCACTAACAAGTCCTGAAATGGAAGCTGTGTGTCTGGTGAGCTGTCAGATAGACGCTTTGTCTCACAGAGCATCTGCCAAGCGATCGATGGTTCCCCCTTGTGTCCTCTGCTTGACACTATTCGACCATCTCTCCCACTCAGCAGGATGGAAGCACCCCCTGCAGCACCAGGCAGGGAATAGTTCCGCATAGAAAAATGGGATGTATGAAAGCATTATGAAATTTGTTTTTCTTTCTTTCTTTGCTTGCTTGCTGGCGCTGCAGTTTCTTCAGGATCGATCATGTACTGCCATTAGATTGCTCCGAGAGTCACTTCTGCTGCTCTGGTCCCAGAGCTGGTCTGTGATTTTTCTCACTCTCTTTTGATCTTGAGAAACCTGCTGGCTGTGATATTAGGAGAAACATTTCTTGGGGATTGGTAGTACATTTTGCCTTAAGATATATAGGTGTGCAGGAGGAACGACTTAGACCAGGCCTGCACAACTCGTAAAGCGGTGATGGCCACATTACTCCAAAGAAAACAGCTGAGGACCGAAACCCCGTGGAAACACCCTCCCCCAGGTCCTCCCGGCCCCGCGGAAACACCCCACCCCAGCACCGCCCAGCCCTGCAGAAACAAACCCTCCTTCCCCAGCGCCGCCCCACCAAAACAGCTGTGGACCAAAAAGGAAGGTTAGGGGTGGGGAGGTGATGCTTGATTTTAAATCAAACAGGGGCTCCCAGCTGAAGAGGTGGCTGGGAGCTGTCAAGGGCAAATTAAAGGGCCCGGGGCTCCAGCGGCAGGGGGAACCTGGAGCTTTGCAGGGCTGGGGCAGGGATTTAAAGGGCCCAGAGCTCCTGCCGCCGAGGGGAGCCAGAGCCCTTTAAATCCCAGCCCCAGCCCATCCGCTGGAGCTGCCGCCGGGATTCAAAGGGCTCTGGGCTGCCCGTGGTGTCGGGGAGCCCTGAGCCCTTTAAATCTCAGCCGCAGCCAGGAATCTCTGCGGGCAGCCCAGAACCCTTCGATTCCCAGCCACGGCTGAGATTTAAAGTGCTCTGGGCTCCCCGCTGCTGCAGGCAGCTCAGAGCCTTTTGAATCCCAGCCACAGCTGAGATTTAAAGGGCTCTGGGCTCCGCGCCACTGGGCAGCTCAGAGCCTTTTGAATCCCGGCCGTGGCTGAGATTTAAAGGGCTCAGGGCTCCCCGCGGCTGCCGGCAGCCCAGAGCCCTTTGATTCCCAGCCGCGGCTGAGATTTTAAGGGCTCTGGGCTCCCTGCCGCTGCAGGCAGCCCAGAGCCCTATGAATCCCAACCGTGGCTGAGATTTAGAGGGCTCTGGGCTTCCCACGGCTGTGGGCAGCCCAGAGCACTTTGATTCCCCGCCGCGGGCCGCACAGTGAGCCTCCATGGGCCACATGCGGCCCGCGGGCCGCATGTTGTGCAGGCCTGACTTAGACAGTACTCCTGTCTGTCCATCACACAGTACCTATACAAGGACCAAGAAGACAGTTCTTTCCCTTTCCTCTGCATTGATTAGATCACAGCTGGAGTGCTGCATGTAGTGCTGGGTGCTGCGCTATAGGAGAGACAGAGAGAAGGAGCTCAGAGACCGGAACAAAGATAAGAGAGGATTCAAAGGGAAGGTGCTATTAGAAATGGGGGCTGGGGAGGATGGATTTATGGGTAGAACACAGAGTTTTGCATTTCCCTATCTACCTCTGTCTCTGGCTAGAAGTGTGACCTTATGTAATGCACTTAACTGCTCTGTGCCTTGGTTTCCCCATCTGCAATTTCATTTTGATATAGTATTCTCGTCAGCGTCCGAACTGTCCGGAAGTGTAGCTGTGTGCTGTTAATCAGCTGCCATATTTTACCCGAGAGGTGGCTGAATTTCAGTGGCAGTTGAAGTGATTCTTACATACAAGTTAAGTATTTATTATTAACTGTGATTTGTGATCTTTCGATATGATAGGGTCCATATAAAAAGTAAGATCTAGCCACCCTACAAATATCTCCGTGTGGTTTTACACCTTAAACACTCACTAGCACAGTAGCTGAGGCCAGCAGGTTAAGATCTGTGTGTTTACAAATTTTAAAATGTTGACGTGACTCATGTCAAAGGTGACAGAATGCTAAAGTGAGCATGATAAAAAGGTGCAATATGAAACCATGTTTTCAGTTTAAAGAAACAAATATGTTGTAACTGCATTTTCTTGGTAAAACACAGGACCAAGATCCATCCCTGATGCAACAGCATTGACTCCAGTGGAGCTACACCAAATATGTGGTTGCCTCATAATATTTAACAGTATCTTTTTGATTATCCAGTCATCAATCTGAAATGTTTTGGCTTCTCGGGGTGCTGGTCTAATAATTTCCAGTGTATTTTTATTTCCTGACCAGAATCCATGATACTCCAGTGTTCCTACCTTTCATAACACTGCTGCAGCGCACCTAGGCGTTTGTTTCTAGCAACAATAGGCTCTGCAGTATCAAATAATTTCTGCTCCACTTCCTTTTTGTGGTGGAGAAGCAAATGTGATGTCTCCTGCCCTCAGCACCTGACCGAGTGATGCTTATGTTTTTTGAAGGAGGCTGCAGACAATGTAGTATGCTCAAAGGTTTACTGCATGACTTGAAAACATTGCCCTGCACAGGGCTAGCCTCTCAGCAACTTGCAAACTGGGTGATTACAATAACGAGCTTACTGTGCTTGTGTTAGAGATGCGGAAACAGGGTTATAATGAAGTCTCTCTGCATTGATTGTCATGCTCAATAACTGGCCATTTACAATAATAGTTGTAATTAGATTTTAATTTTCAATGTTTCAAACAGATTAAGAACTATGGTTCAGTTTATATATTTTCAGTTACCATTAGTGCAATGACAGTAATGATGAGCTGTTTGCTGTTAAAATCAGCAGTACGCCACCCCCAGGAATGGAATGCACTGAAAAATAAACAGACTTTGGCAATCACCTTGAAGAAAGTAGCTGAAGTTGGCACAGTTTGAGGCTCTTAAGAATCATAATTTGTGCAGTGGATTGTATCCCTGAAGAGCAGTGCCCGCCTTCACAATGAAATAATTAGAGGCATCTTTCCATCCCCTCTGATGCTTGGGGGTTCTGTAGACCTGCCATTGTGAGACTTACCTAAGCCAGCCCTTGTCCATGGTCAGATTGTACAGCCTGATTCAAAGCTCATTGAAGCCAATGGGACTCTTTCCTTCGACATCCAAGGGTTCTGGCTCAGACCTTTAAAATCACATCTCTGATGTTTCACATGGGGCCGTCAAGGGAATGCCATAATTGTCTCTGTTAAGGATTCCTCAGCTGGACATACGTTGTACTGGCCAAAGGGTCAATTCTCTATCATCCTGTCTCCCTGCTAAAAATGATGGTCACTACTCCTCTTCCATATAGAGCTGGAGTGCAGAGGATTCAGAAACTTGGGAAGGACAGCTGGCCTGCAGCTGATGTCTTGGTTTCATGATGATGCTGAAATAATGGCACTTCTCAGGCCAGATTCTGCCCTTCCTTACACTGCTGTAAATGAAGAGTGACTCCATTAAAGCCAATGGAGCTGCTGTAAAAGATGAGAGACTCCACTGAAGCTAAAAAGAATATACTGGTCTAAGTGAGAGAAGAATCAGGACCATTGAGTCTATTTTGGCAGCATCCAGCGGTGGATTAAGGCAGGATCCTTTTTGGGGGAGAGCTAAAGCTTTGGTAGATCTTAATCCACCTCTGGTGATACTGTAACTAGTCTGTGGCCACTTGCTGCACACCGTGGCCACTGACAGCATACTGCTTCAGAAGCACAAACCCCAACTCGAGCTACAGGAGAATCCCCATTAGCTGTGCATGCAGTATGGAGCGCATGACACACAGCTGAGTATGTAGAGGGCAATGGTGACAGTGTCTTTCTTTTGAGTCCTCTTGGGAAAGGCTCTGAATCTGCATCCTAAAGTGTGGTCCAATGAATAGGGCCCAGGATCGGGAGACGGGACACTTGGCTTTTATCCCTAGCTCTGTCATTGAACTTCTGTGTGACCTTGATGGAGTCACTTCACCCATCTGTTACTCAGTTTCCCCATCTGTAACATGAAGATAATGGTAGGGCTGGTCGACACATGGAAATTGCATCAATTTTAACCAAATTGGTTTCTAAATCACTTTAACTAAATCAGTGCAGCTTCCAATATTAATCTAAGTCAGTATTGGTTATGTTTTTATTGAAAACAATATCAGATATGATTCAAAAGTGTCCTTACGAATGGGTTTCACCAATTTATTATTAGGGAAAAAAGGTTCTTTGTACTCTCCTGTCTGTATCTACCTGCTGTCTTTTGTCTTATACTTGGATTATAAGTTCCTTGGGGTCTGAACCATCTTTTTGTTCTGTTTGCGTGGCATCCAGCACAATGGGGTCTGGTCTGTGACTAGGGTTCCCAAACACAATGGTAATACAAATGATAATAAGAACAAATCTGTTACCAGAACTGCTAGATAAACAACCAACTTCCCCAAAATCAGTCACTCTTTTCTGCTCTCCATGACTGGTTTTGATAGTGTTCGGGGAGAAGCTGGCGTAGTTAATTCTGTGTCCCTGAATCCTCAGATCTGCCTTTCCAGAATTCAGGAAGATTTAATTCCTTTTTTCTGTCCCAACTTATTATAATACACATGGCGGGGGGCGGGGGGAAGAGAGGCGGGAGATAGAGAATTCTGTAGCTCATTGGTAGCTCCCATGGGTTTAAAAAAAATTCTCCAGGTATATTTATGATTTTTATCCTATTGTACAAATTTCTTTATGGTTTGAGACTGCTACATTCAAAGGCTCTGAATATTCAGATATGTCTGCAGAGACTGCTAGAAACCTGTAAAGAATATACAGGTCATGGGGAAGTCTTTTATGTTCTGTTCTTGCAAAGCAGAACCCGACTAGCCTTTGAGAGTGATGGTTCAATCTGTGTTTGGAAATCTCAGTGTGAACCCCACACGCACACAGAAAGCAATCAATCCTGGCCTGAATTTATGTCAAATAAATTCATAGCTGAGATGACTTAAGAAATCATTCATCACAGAGGGACAAGAGCCAGGGCTGCTGTTTCAATGTCTGATGGGAGTTGCATCCCTAACAAGAAGAGGTCATTGCTAGAAGAAGCTCGAAGTTGGGGGAAAAAAATCTTCCTCCTTTTCGTCTTCCTTCCACAGCTTCCCCCTTTTCTGTTCCTTGTATCAGAATTATTCATAGGCCTGTTTTATACCAGGCAAGTCATGACCTCACTGGTTGGTCACTGGTAAATTGAGTGCATGTAGGATCACTTTCTATCCCCGTATTGTCTGGGTTTTACAGTATAATGAAAACACATTTCAAATTTTCACTGATGCGTTTCAAATGCTGGAAAATATGAGCACCATTCATTGGAGGATCTTAAGGCACTTTGAAAATACTTATTAAGACTCACACGACCCCCACCAAGGAGTGAGTAGGTGTAAGCTCTGCGGAGTAGGGCCAGTCCTTGTTCTATTTGTACACCTAAGAACACAATGAGATACTGGCCCAAGACTGTATCTGCTAAGTACTAAATGGTAGCCTGGTGTTGGGTGACTTTCCAAAACCCTGAATAGATCTTGCATTGACGATACTGAGACAGAGAGGATAAGCCACTTGCCAAAGTCCATACTGTGAATCAGCAGCTGAGGTGAGTAATGGATCTCCTGGGTCCCTCGCCTGGTAACACCCCTTCTGATACAGTCAGTAGGGTAAACCAAAGCAAGAGTAATGTGAAGTCATTAGCTATATTGTCTTGACCTCTTTTTAATGATCTGCTAGCAAATTAGTAGCTGTTATCCAACATCTGTTAACTGTTAGCACCAATAACCTCTCTGGCCATTGGGACAGGCATTATTCACAGTCTCAGTCCAGATGCGTTGTTCCTTTGGGAGCACGCAGATTGGAAGGATGAAACACATGGTGTCTCCCACTCACCCACTGCCCTGGGAAGTGTTGGTAGCAAAAACATCTGACTTGCCTGCCTGTCTCCAAGCTCCTGTGTTCTGAGCTACCTATGACTCAAGGTCATCCCTCTAATCAGGAGCTGGCCCTTTTTCCTTTTAGGATTAGGATGCTTAGGTGTTGGGTTTGATGTGATATTAGATATATTGGGAATAGCCAGGAAATGATTAAGCCATCAGGATAACCAAGTAAAAAATAGAGACATCAAGTAGCTGTCATGAAGGCTGGTTCGCCAGAGGTGGAGGAACGGATTTGCATTCAGAAGATTGGGGCAGGGATTTATTTTAGGGGGATGCTAAAATGATTTGCTTGGATTGTTCAAGTGAGCCCTTTGGAGACTGGACAGAGACACCCACACACACACATAACAGCCTTAAAAGCACCTCCAGCTCCTTTCCTTTCTCCTATTTCTTTCGCTGAAAAAAGTATGTAGGGCTTGTGAAAGCTGCCAGATTAAGAGCCTTGAAGATGAGCTGTGATGCAGTTTAGACCACACTGGCAATGTGAGTGTCTCCATTGTTTCCTGACAATGTGCCTCACCTAGGGTGACCAGACAGCAAATGTGAAAAATCGGGACGGGGTAGGGGGTAATAGGAGCCTATATAAGAAAAAGACCTAAAAATCGGGACTGTCCCTATAAAATCAGGACATCTGGTCACCCTAGCCTCACCCCTACTCATGTACATTGAGCCATTTGTATAGGGGAAAAGATTTGGGCTAGTGAAAAGGAACTTTCAGTCCACAGCCTCTCTGCCAGGACTGCGAGCCTGGGTGTAAGTTGGTGCCAGCTAGTCTCAGTTAATTTCCTAGCAGTTAATAGGCTGCCCTGTAGCCACCAAATGGAAACAGCGTTCAGTCACTACCAGTTTGGGACCCATTTAGAACCAGTGAAGAGGTTTGCTTTCACTCAGTCCTTGCTCTCCTACAGTCATGTGACTGGCAGTTTAGAAAGTGCCTTGTATTCATAATATTCTAGCACTCGGGTTTTCAGCTATATAGTCCCTGACTGGTACAAATGGAGACATAAAGAGAGTAGTGGCTAAATAATAATAGAAGAGTCTGTTCCAAGGAGACACCTTTTGGGTTGGTGCCCTTTGGATTTCATCATTTTGCATTTTGGTTTTTTTGATTTTTTTTTTAAGAACCGATTTTCCCTTCCTTCTGACACCTCTGGGAATTGAGTTTGAGCTTGAGGAGGTAATAAAATGAAGATTTAGCAGTGAACTGAAAATTCTTAAAATAAATAACCTGTTCAGATTCCAGCTTGCTTATAGAATATATTGTCCATGCAGAAAAATAGTTGAAAATCATTTCCAACCTCTGCTTGTCTGCTAAGAGCTGAATTCAGGAGAGCAAGTGGCTTTTTCTCTGCAACAGCTGTAGCGCTAAATTTACTCACACTATTTTAAAAACAACTATTAATGTGAAGGCCCTGAAGAAGTAGCTCACTCAGGTGGGGAATGCTTGCACCCTCTCTCAGATAAATAGCATACTAGTGATCCATGTGTGAATCAAAAGAATAGGTGTGATCCACTGGGCAGGTTTGGGGGCCTGATAAGATACAGATTTTCAAAAGTGCCAGGCATTGGCTTAACCCTACCTCCAGTGAAGTTTGAGAATTCTTCCACTGACTTCAGTGGTTGTAGTTAGATCAGTGCTGTGTGCTTTTGAAAAATCTCACTTATCTATATATACAGTGTGTGTTTGGAAATTAACTACTTTAATAGAGCTGTCTTTATGTAAAACAACATGCTACAGATGTTCACTCAGCCATACCAACATTTGCTGTCAATTTATCATCTTATGTGAACTACGTATGGTTGGACTGGGCCAGGACTTCAGATGAAACACCTAGCTTTTCTGCCACTCAGTCAACTGCTGTCATAATGAGAATAGCATTGCAAGAGTCCATGTTTGCGTTTCGGTGGCTTTAAGAGGATGGTTGCTCTGTATACAACCCAAAAGATTATTTTTATAATTGCTGGTGCTGTAAGCTCCATCTAAGATGTGGAACTCAGTTGGGTTCTGTAGTGTGTAGGAACCGGGCTGAAATGCTTATTTAGATGATACTCGAATGCAGAAAGGAGATAGACTTGCTATGATGTCCCACAAACAGTTTTGCATCCCCCAAATTGTTACATTCACTTGGTAGATTTCTGGCACCTGCTGTCCTGCAGTTGCTGCCAACAAGAACTGAATGGCAAATATTGTTAAAAAACCCTCAGTCATAGAGTCAGGCTGAGGATGTGTTGTTAGATACGTGCTTCTGGAATCTACCAGGTCATACAATGTTGTGTAGGAAGTGAATTCTCAAAAGAATAAGACAAAGTGAAGTGGGTAAACAGAGAAAACATGAACTGGAGTTGGCAAAAGCTGGGCTGCATGTGCCAGCCAACCCTAACAACCCGGCGCCAAGTATTGCTCCACAGCACAGGAAATTTCCCACCTACAAGGCAGGTGATGACACCGAGGCCTTCTTGGAAAATTTTGAAAGAGCCTGTCTTGGGTACAGCATTCCCGAAGACCAGTACATGGTAGAATTGAGGTCACAGCTCAGTGGACCTTTAGCAGAGGTGGCAGCTGAAATGCCTAAGCACCAAATGAATGACTATAAACTTTTTCTAACCAAGGCCAGATACAGGATGGGGATAACCCCAGATCATGCCCGTCGGCGTTTCAGAAACCAAAAGTGGAAACCAGAGGAGTCATTTCCCAAACACGCCTACTACATTGCAAAAAACTATGAGGCCTGGCTAACAGGAAACAACATTCAAACCTTGGAAGAACTGAACCTCCTCATACAAATGGAGCAGTTCTTGGATGGTGTTCCTGAAGACATCACACGGTACATACAAGATGGAAACCCCAAGAATATCGCTGAGGCGGGGGAGATTGGAGCCAAATGGATGGAACTGGCAGAAAGCAAGAAAGCTACTGTCAAGGGGAACGATTACCCCAGGGGGCACACAGACCATAAACCCTACAACCGAGGACAGCCAAAGACCCCACATACCACCCAAGTAAAGCCACAGATACCCTACCCTTCAACCTCACCAGTCTCCAGTAACTCACCTCGGCCCAGTGACCCATCAGATGGAAGATGCTTTAAGTGTAATGAACTGGGACATATCAAGGCCAAGTGTCCCAAGAACACCATGCGAGTGCAATTCATTACACCACCATCACACCAAAGATCCCCAGGCCCAGATGCCTCTCAAATACCCTTGGAGCGAAGGGAAAATTTGAGAGTGGGCGGAAAGAAGGTTACTGCGTGGAGAGACACGGGGGCACAAGTGTCAGCTATCCACCAATCCTTCGTTGACCCCAAATTCATCAACCCAAAGGCCAAAGTTACAATTTACCCCTTCATGTCACAAGCTGTAGACTTGCCTACAGCTCAACTGCCTGTCCAGTACAAAGGCTGGTCAGGAATGTGGACTTTTGCAGTCTATGACAATTATCCTATCCCCATGCTACTGGGGGAAGACTTGGCCAACCAGGTGAGGCGGGCCAAGAGAGTGGGAATGGTTACACGTAGCCAAACCAGGCAAGCTTCCAGACCCATTCCTGTTCCTGAACCGTCCACAGAGGCCCCGTCTGTGTTACCAGAGACCCAGACAGAGGTAGTGGACCCGGATTCCATGCCTACCACTGAAACAGCCACAGCATCTCCAGTCCCAGGCCCGGAACTGGAACAGCAACCAGCACCAGCAAGTGCAACCCCATCTTCAAACTCAACGCCAGAGGGCGCCAGCGAGCCAAAACTGGCAGAAGCAACAGACAGCCATACCCAAAAGGCTCAGCCAGAGCCTAAAATACCCTCAGGTGCACCAGCGGAGAGCGGTTCACCAGCACTGGAAACAACCCCATCACCTACATCGCTTCCAGAGGGACCAAGCCCAAGTCCACACTCTGAGGAGGAACTGGTGACCCCAGACTCAAGGGAACAGTTCCAGACTGAGCAGGAAGCGGATGACAGCCTTCAGAAAGCTTGGGCGGTGGCACGGAGCACCCCACCGCCTCTCAGCTCTTCTAATCAATCCCGGTTTGTTATCGACCAAGGACTTTTATACAAGGAAATTCTTTCTGGTGGACACCGGGAAGAATGGCAGCCGCAAAAACAGTTGGTGGTTCCAACTAAGTACCGGGGGAAGCTCTTAAGCTTAGCCCATGATCATCCCAGTGGCCATGCTGGGGTGAACAGAACCAAGGACCGGTTGGGGAAGTCCTTCCACTGGGAGGGGATGGGCAAGGACGTTGCCAAGTATGTCCGGTCTTGTGAGGTATGCCAAAGAGTGGGTAAGCCTCAAGACCAGGTCAAGGCCCCTCTCCAGCCACTCCCCATAATTGAGGTCCCATTTCAGCGAGTAGCTGTGGATATTCTGGGCCCTTTCCCAAAAAAGACGCCCAGAGGAAAGCAGTACGTACCGACTTTAGTGGACTTTGCTACCCGATGGCCAGAAGCAGTCGCTCTAGGCAACACCAGGGCTAACACTGTGTGCCTGGCCCTAACAGACATCTTTGCCAGAGTAGGTTGGCCCTCCGACATCCTTACAGATTCAGGGTCTAATTTCCTGGCAGGGACCATGGAAAAACTGTGGAAAACTCATGGGGTAAATCACTTGGTTGCCACCCCATACCACCATCAAACCAATGGCCTGGTGGAAAGGTTCAATGGAACTTTGGGGGCCATAATACGAAAATTCATCAACGAATTCTCCAATAATTGGGACCTAGTGTTGCAGCAGTTGCTGTTTGCCTACAGGGCTGTACCACATCCCAGTTTAGGGTTTTCACCATTTGAACTTGTGTATGGTCACGAGGTTAAGGGGCCATTACAGTTGGTGAAGCAGCAATGGGAGGGGTTTACGCCTTCTCCAGGAACTAACATTCTGGACTTTGTAAGCAACCTACAAAGCACCCTCCAACACTCTTTAGCCCTTGCTAGAGAGAACCTAAAGGATGCTCAAAAAGAGCAAAAGGCCTGGTATGACAGACATGCCAGAGATCGGTCCTTCAAGGTAGGAGACCAGGTTATGGTCTTGAAGGTGCAACAGGCCCATAAGATGGAAGCATCATGGGAAGGGCCATTCACGGTCCAAGAGCGCCTGGGAGCTGTAAACTACCTCATAGCATTTCCCAATTCCTCACTAAAGCCTAAAGTGTACCATGTTAATTCTCTCAAGCCTTTCTATTCCAGAGATTTACAGGTTTGTCAGTTTACAGTCCAGGGAGAGGATGCTGAGTGGCCTGACGGTGTCTACTACGACGGGAAAAAAGACGGTGGCGTGGAAGAGGTGAACCTCTCAACCACCCTGGAACGTCTGCAGCGGCAACAAATCAAGGAGCTGTGCACTAGCTTCGCCCCATTGTTCTCAGCCACCCCAGGACGGACTGAACGGGCATACCACTCCATTGATACAGGTAATGCTCACCCAATCAGAAACCCACCTTACCGAGTGTCTCCTCATGCCCAAGCTGCTATAGAACGGGAGATCCAGAACATGCTACAGATGGGTATAATCCGCCCATCTACCAGTGCATGGGCATCTCCAGTGGTTCTGGTACCCAAACCAGATGGGGAAATACGCTTTTGCGTGGACTACCGTAAGCTAAATGCGGTAACTCGTCCGGACAACTATCCAATGCCACGCACCGATGAGCTATTGGAGAAGTTGGGACGGGCCCAGTTCATCTCTACAATAGACTTAACCAAGGGGTACTGGCAAGTACCGCTAGATGAACCTGCCAAGGAGAGGTCAGCATTCGTCACCCATGCGGGGGTGTATGAATTCAATGTCCTTCCTTTCGGCCTTCGAAATGCACCCGCCACCTTCCAGAGGCTGGTAGATGGTCTACTAGCTGGACTGGGAAAATTTGCAGTTGCCTACCTCGATGATGTGGCCATTTTTTCAGACTCCTGGCCCGAACACCTACTACACCTGGAAAAGGTCTTTGAGCGCATCAGGCAGGCAGGACTAACTGTTAAGGCCAAAAAGTGTCAAATAGGCCAAAACAGAGTGACTTACCTGGGGCACCAGGTGGGTCGAGGAACCATAAAACCCCTACAGGCCAAGGTGGATGCTATCCAAAAGTGGCCTGTCCCACGGTCCAAGAAGCAGGTCCAATCCTTCTTAGGCTTGGCCGGATACTACAGGCGATTTGTACCCCACTACAGCCAAATCGCTGCCCCACTGACCGACCTGACCAAAAAGACCCAGCCAAATGCAGTTAAGTGGACTGATGAGTGTCAAAAGGCCTTTACCCAACTTAAGGCAACGCTCATGTCTGACCCTGTGCTCAGGGCCCCGGATTTTGACAAGCCATTCCTAGTAACCACAGATGCATCTGAGCGTGGTATAGGAGCAGTGCTCATGCAGGAAGCAACAGATCACAACTTCCATCCTGTCGTGTTTCTCAGCAAAAAACTGTCTGAGAGGGAAAGTCACTGGTCAGTCAGTGAAAAGGAATGCTATGCCATTGTGTACGCCCTGGAAAAGCTACGCCCATATGTTTGGGGACGGCGGTTCCAACTACAAACTGACCATGCTGCACTAAAGTGGCTTCATACTGCCAAGGGGAACAACAAAAAACTTCTTCGTTGGAGTTTAGCTCTCCAAGATTTTGATTTTGAAATTCAACACATCACAGGAGCTTCTAATAAAGTTGCTGATGCACTCTCCCGTGAGAGTTTCCCAGAATTCAGTAGTTAAAAAGTGTTCTTAAAATGTAAAAGTCTGTTAGTTATATACTTAGGAGTATATGTAAAGGTGTATGTGTTGTATTAATCTGTTTATTTTCAAGTTCTAGAAGGAAATCGCCGCCAGTGAGCTTCCCCACTGTCTGCAATTTGGGGGGCGTGTCATAAACAGATAGCTAAGGGTTAATGTCTCTTTCACCTGAAGCACCTGACCAGAGGACCAATCAGGAAACCGGATTTTTTCAACTTTGGGTGGAGGGAATTGAGTGTCTAAGGTCTTTGTTTCTGGCTGCCTGCTTTCTCTGAGCTTTGGAGAAGTAGTTCTACTTTCTAGTCTTCTGTTTCTAAGTGTAAGGACAAAGAGATCAGATAGTAAGTTCTATGGTTTTCTTTTCTTTGGTATTTGCATGAATATAAGTGCTGGAGTGCTTTGATTTGTATTCTTTTTGAATAAGGCTGTTTATTCAATATTCTTTTAAGAAATTGCCCTGTATTGTGTCATCTTGATACAGAGAGACTATTTGTATTTTTTCTTTCTTTTTTATATAAAGCTTTCTTTTAAGACCTGTTGGAGTTTTTCTTTACTTCAGGGAAATTGAGTCTGTACTCACCAGGGAATTGGTGGGAGGAAGAAATCAAGGGGAGATTTGTGTGTTGGATTGCTAGCCTGACTTTGCATTCCCTCTGGGGGAATAGGAAAGTACTTTTTGTTTCCAGGACTGGAAGCAGAGAGGGGGAGTCACTCTGTGTAGTTTCACAGAGCTTGTGTCTGTGTATCTCTCCAGGAGCATCTGGAGGGGGGAAGGGAAAAAGGATTATTTCCCTTTGTTGTGAGACTCAAGGGATTTGGGTCTTGGGGTCCCCAGGGAAGGTTTTTCAGAGGGACCAGAGTGCCCCAAAACACTCTAATTTTTTGGGTGGTGGCAGCAGGTACCAGGTCCAGGCTGGTGGCTAAGCTTGGAGGTTTTCATGCTAACCCCCATATTTTGGACGCTAAGGTCCAGAACTGGGACTGAGGTTATTACAAAGACGAATACCCAAGCAGCACTTATCATTAGCTAACTTTCCTGTACGCCTTTTATGATGGCTTTAATAAATGGATCATCCATCTTTAATAAGAATTTGTCTATTAATAACACATACCATCGCTGCTAACAGCTGCAATGGGCAAAGCAAAGGGGTTTTCTCGGAGAGCATTATAGTCAGTAAATATAGCCTTAAGTCTCATTTTAATCAAACATACACTTCCCTTTTATCTGCAGGGGGGAAAAACACCAAAGAGAGAACATTGCTGTAAGTTAATTGCTCTTGGCAGCAGGAAGTAAGTTCAAAGTTGCTCAGTTTGGTTCAAGAGGATGGGAGGGATTGGGAAAAGATTATGCAAATCTAATTGGCCCCTTGATGGTTGCAAATTTATGTGTGTTTTATACAACCAATTAAATGCTTTAGGAAAAGAGGGTTTGTTTCCTGATGCTATTTGCTGGTCTAATTCATTCCATCTGTAGTGACCAGTGTCCAGAGCAGAGGCTGTGGAACTATATGGGGTGCAGGAGGGCTCGGTGATGGGAGACACACCCATCATTGGTTGAGTTCAGCAGTAGGTCTGGAGTGGCCAAAAGTGGTTACTGTCCGGTGGTTGTTTCAAGGCCTATGGGCTAAGTCCATGTTGCGGATGCTGAGCAATGACACTGACAGCTGGGATGTCATGGACTGAAAGGCCCTGGATACTGTCCCATGGGGCACTTTGGTGAGGAAGCCCACACTGTATCTTTTTTACTCCAAAGGTGCCATTGTGGCATGTTTCAGAAGCACGCTGGGCTAATTTCTCTGCCTCCATAACTTTATTGCCTTTGATGGAGGTATGCTTGCAGAGAAGTTGGCCTGCTATACTTCTGAAATTCTGTTGCCTTTGATGGAGCATTGTGAGCAGAGAATTTGGCCCTTAATTATTAAAGGTTTTCTTGAGGAGGGGGAAGGGAAAGAAAAGTGAAGGGGCCAGGTTTTTATTTTTGGGTTTTGTATGGACAGTGGCAGTTTATCTACAATCATCTTCAAATATTGAGAACTGTATTTGATGCACTGCTTCTGTCAGTAATAGGTTATGAAAGAAAATCAATACTCTCTTACATTTACAATTTAATACCCTTTTTGACAGGCAAATTTCCTTCACCCACAGTCCTTTAAATCCAGTGTATCTCTGCCAAGTCAATGGCATACACAGAGCAGACTGTCCGCTGTTTTCACTTGAGATGGCTCCTCATTTGGAGAGCTGGAGATCCTAACTTCTAGTCTGTGGTGTTTCGATGTGCTTGTAATTATTAGAACTGGGAGCACTGGCTGCTGGGAGTCTGAAAGGACAGGAAACAAGAAGGAGGAGGAGGAGTTGAGGAGGCAGAGTGAGAGTTACAGAGTGTGCAGCAGCAGCTTGGTAAAGAGGTTTCTACTGTAAAAATAAAGTCCTGTTGAAGCTTATTAGTACCTTGCCTACTTGATACAATATAGTCTGAGCACATTCTAAGCAGTCCATTTCTCTTTGCTAGTTTGCTGCTGATAAAGTCATTAGAAAAATGTCCTTTCGTTCAAGAAGTGAAATTGATCGCAACAGGATTTGGAATCCAGCATCTGTTGCTGAGGCATAGAGTGTCTCTGCAATGTTTATGGAAAAACCAGAAATAGCCACAGTTTATTCCGAGCTCTGTACCCAACACTGTATCACACTCTTCTGAATGTAGAATGTTCCCTTCTACCAGGTATATCTCAAGTCTGATGAATCAATAACAGAGAGAGAGAGAGAGAAGCCAAACACATTTGGTTTAGTTGGGTTTTTTGTTTTTATTTCCAATTTTCAGCCATATTTTCAATCACCTTATCTGCACTGTCTGTCTGCATGCACACACACTTCTTTCTGCATGTGCTCAAGCAAGTTTTTTTGTGTACAGATCTTTAGAGTGCACTTTAGGAGGCTCTTTTTGAAAATGAGGCTTCATATACGTAAGATCAGTAACCTAATTGTGTAGACTGACCTGAGCCTGTGAAACGTTGCTGAAGGAGGAACATGGGTTACATGGTCCGTTATGTGCTATCTCAGCGCTACAGAGAGGACTATACCGGAAGCGTCAAAGAAAGGGGAACCCCTATACTGTGATTCTCCTGGTAAATTATGCAGTGGTATTCTTTGAGGAAGCTGGGAATTCTTTCCTGGCTTTTGTGGTGGTCAGTTTATGCCTTGAAATACAAACTGTTATTACCCTTCTCTTGACATGTTAAACCACAAATGTTGTATTGGTAACAAAATTATCCAGCTCCTTTTAAAATCCACCCTCAGCATTTGACTTTGACTTCCTGCAACAGTGAATATTTATTGGATGTCTGTGACTTAATCACAGTGCTTAGATATGAAGTCAGCTGATCACCTCAATGCTAGCATCTTGTATTTAATTAACTTAAGCCCTTTCCTTCATTATGATGTGTTGTTTAGACATAGTTTTCCAACATTTCAAAGGCACTAGATCATAGTCACTCCTGGTGTGACATCACTGAAATCATGACACTGTAAGTCAGTGGAATTACACCTGAGATGAATTTGGGCTACAGAATTTAAAAATAAAATAAAATAAACGTCAAGCTGGGATTTTGCTGCATGTTTGGTTTCAGAATTCTCAAGTAAAACCTGTTCATTGTAGATTTTGGTTCACGTATGGGAATATTTATATCTGTCTTTAACACCCTTTATGTTTTCCACAAGATTTTTTTCACTCTCCCTGAAGTTGAGAAATGTTTAAAAAGAAAGTTTTAAACTTTCCAAAGAATCCTCCTGAATTACAGAAGAACAAATAGTCCCAGACCTAGATCATAATATTTCCACACTGTATGTATAAGTAGGTGTAACAGCATGAGCAAGATAACTCATTTTGACAATTCAATCTGCAACCTTTCTTATGTGCAATATTGTAAGGAGATATTTTTAATATTTCACCCAGAAGCTAAAGCTGAAAATCAGTTAAGATAGAAATGAAAATCGGTTAGAATAGAATCAATCTAAAATCTCAGAAACAATTTCTTCAGTATTTTCACTTATAGCTGCTGTGAATGTGGGAGGTGGGGAGGAAATTGGTGGAAAGGAGTGATTTCCATGTTCATCTTATGTAACAGTGATTAAGTCCATATGTGTATTTCAACACAATTTTCACTGCTTTGCTCTTTCCCAAATAGTGCAGGAGGAAGTGTGCAATGCACATCAAGTGTCTATAATTTTTTTTCCCTCAGCATTTGTATCAAGCTTGTTTTACATCTTGCATTGCTGCACATCACTCAAGCGGCACACTTAGTATCTCATTATATTGTAATGAAAACTCCCAGATTTATGAATAATTTTACACAGATAAGTATGGCCTGTATTTTCCATTAATAAAATTTCATCAGGAAAAAAAGAGACAAACATGATTGTCTGTGACTGTGACACTAAGATGTCTTGTGGGACACTTTTTCTGTTTTGCTTTCATGAAAATGTAAAAGAAACATTTTGTTAATTAAAAAAAAAAAGCTTGCTCATGGTGCATTTCTAAAGAATGTGGGATCACTTGTATGTGTCATCCGGCTTCCCTAGGAGCTTCGCTGGCAAACACTGTTCTGTATTCTGTTGGCTCAGTGAGCATTTAGTAGTGTATTGAGTTGTCATCAAATGCATATTGTTAATTTCTTGTCAATTTCACGGACATGACATCTGTCACTCTTTTCTAATAGGGTAATAAGGAGAACTGGGAAGATGGGATATCATTTGTGTTGCCCATTAGCTAAGCAGATGCTTTTCTGCTTTTGCTACTTCTTACATGTACATTTTGCTTTCAAGTTCTCCTGACATGAGTTTGACACATCACTATAAGTGACATGGTAATGAGAATCTAGCCATTCTTTTTTGGCATGACGACTTACAAGTTGGTTAATGTTAACTCTGGGCATTTCTTGATCTTGCTACTGACCTTGGGTTGCACACTGGGTCTGGGACTTCTTATATGTGTGGACAGGGTAGCATGTTGTGAGTGCCATTATGATACAAACAACAACAAGAGAGCAATATAAAATCCCATGATGTGTGAAATATTTGCAGGTAAGATCTGAGAGCTGAGAAAGTGGACAGAGCACCTAGAAATCTGTTATGAGCATAGATTAGTCTGGAAAACTTGGGCTGGAAAGCCTACAAGAACTGGCTTTCTTAGGAGATGTTCAGTGCTTCCTGCATCCAGGCATACCACTGGAGACACCTTCCTTTGGTGCAGTCTTTTTGGCAGTATTTGAGCCCTTAGAATTCTTGACCTGGTCAGTATCTGGGAGTGGAGGCAGGAGTGAAATGATAAAATGTCAGGAAAATTTAATTATTATTTGCATTTGCTTAAAAGCCGCAAGTAGGCATAGTACAAGTACATAGTAAGAGACAACCCCTACCATACACCATCTAAATAAACAAGAAAAACAGACTGGATGGGAGAAAGGAAGAATGATCCCTGTTTTACAGATGAGGAATTGAGGCCCAGTGTCAAACAGGGAGTCGATGGCAGAGCAGGGAATTGACTCCAGATCTCCCGAATTGCAGCCCAGGCCCTTACTCACAAGCTTGTTCCTCATCTCTAAGCAAACCTTTAATAATCTATATATAATTATCTATATAAAAAGATTGAGATCTTGTTTTGGTTTTAAAACTAGGTGAAGGTGTAGAGAGGTGTTCCCAGCCCCATTTTCTACCCAGTTTAGAGGAGGGTCAGAACTGAAATCCCCAGGTCAGAATACCCTTGAAATTTGGAGATATTTGAATCTGGAGTTGAACTTTTATTAAGTATTGTGCTTTGAATATATGTGGAGACAAATGGCTAAGAATTATCTCCAGGAAAGTCAGAGCTGTCATTCTGCTGCACTTCAGTAGGCATCAAAAAGTGGCACAGCAGATGACCTCCAGATGTCTCCATTCTGCACCTCCTCCAATGTAATGAGCTCTCCAGCTCTATTAGATAAAGTTAACTCCATATAAATAGGCTCATACGAAGAGCTAAACATTTGGATTCACTTGCTTTTCACCATTTCCCATTTTTAAAAATTAAATACTGCAAAGAATTAGCCTAAATTATGCTAATCAGTAACTTGTATTTATATGGGGTTTTTCACCATAAAGGATCTCAAAAGTTTTCACGGATCTTGCACCCAGAAATCACTACATCCAGCACTGACATACATACATCTCTATGATGGTGTGTGATAGTTGTTTAATACCTCAGAACGGTTTAGGAAAGGAAGTGAGGAGCACCCCACCCAAATGAAACTGCAGAGGGGATCATTATACCAGTTAGGCAAAATGTAATACAGTACTATAACTCACCGGTGGACCAAGGCCAAAATCCCCAATCCAGCACAGGCTGGAGCATGTGTTTAACTTTAAGAGTGTGAGTGGTCCCACCGAAATCTCCCAAAACTCTAAAACTTATCTCTGCCAATCCAAATGGAATGGATACATAAAATCAGATATGAATCTGAATACCAGGTAGTGTTTTAATGGTAATATTCCCAGTTTGATTTTGCTTCTGTTCAGATGCAAAATAAAACTAAAAGTTACTATAACTTAGACTGAATTTATTTATTGGATTAAATAATTCAGGGAGGTTTTTGGTGACGGCATGTACTTTCACTGAAATTCTATCACCTAGGAAGGCCGTATGTGACATTTCGCACTCTTCTGTATACATAATTTACACTGCCTCCTAAATATGCAAATATGCGATAGCACTGTTATGCCTGCCTAGCCTCCAAACCAGCCATTTTCAATATGTATTTATATTTTGTTATTCTTTCTGGAGATCCTGCATATTTTTCCATAAATAATAACACTAAATTTAATTTCCAACTGAGATTTCTTTTGTCAGTGTTCTGTAGCATGCTTCTAAAGGCAATTGCGTGCAATAGTTCCATAACAACACACCTTATAACTTGTAAATAAATATTTGAGGCTATTTCTATTGCTTTATTACAAGCTGGTGATCAGTTATAAATTAAAGTCCGACTGTGCTAATTGCTTTATAAAAGTATATGACCAAAAATAACAGTTAACTGAGAATTAAAAAAAAATAAAGCTAGAAATGTATTTTTTAAAAGTCTTTGAGAGTTTAGCGTTTGGATCCCAGTAATGATGTATTCCAGTAATGAGAGAGTGAGACTTTGGCATCATTTGGATATGTATCATGCCAACAAATGTACTGGAATTGAATTGAGATTGTCTAAGGATGTTCTGGAGAGCTCTCAAGCTGTTAGCATATCTTATAGCAAGGAATCAAATATCTGGACTTTCTTACTGTAAAATATTAGTGTTTTTATTAATTGGCTTGATTTCACTCTAGTAGATTTGAAGTGCTTTGTTCCTTTGATCTCTTTGGCTCGTCACTGCTTTTTGAATTCCCATTTCTGCCACCCTTCTTATTGATTCCAGTAAGAGTGCTTGCGTAGCACGGTGCAATTTAGCATGCGTAAGAGGGGCAGACTCTGACCCTATATGTTTGAGCAAACACCCTGTTATACCCTGCCAGATCATGGACTTGGTTCAAGTAACTTGTAACTTTGGATAATCTTTACTATTTAGGTTGGGGGGAAATTTTCATTCTGCCTTTTTTTTTAGATGGAAAATTGGGTTTACAAGTCAATGAAAATTTTCACAGAAAACATCTGCTTTCCTCAATAATGTTGGAGTTTTCAGTAGAGAAGCACCAAAATATTGGGAGTGAGACTCTTCTTGGGGTACAAGGCTGGGCATTAGGTGTCTTGTTGCCAAGGATGGAAAATGATTTTGATGCCCTTCTGAATGGCCAAGCAAAACAACAACAACCCTGGCTTGGCTCCCCTGGAAGCTGGCATACCAGGTGACCACCGTGATTGCCTGCCCCTAAGGTCAGCCCTGTCAGGGTATGTCCTTCCCAATTAGAAGCAAAAGTACTAAAAATCTCATGACTGAGCTTGTTCACATGAGTTCACCAGCCTCTTGTCCCTGTCCTACTCCTAATGGGGGTGAAATCTTGACCCCATTGCAGCCAATGGCTAAGAGTTTAGCCATTGACTTCAATAGGCGTAGGACCAGGCACTAACTTGGTAGATACTGGGATAGTTTGAGAAAACATCCAGCCTTTGGTATGTTTACAAAAACCTTTTAAAGTTTACCCATTGCTGCATTTGATGCTTGTTTGAGATTCAGTTGACTGATGAGATAGATGTATTCTGAATATGCAAATATCTGAGAATTAGATTGAAAATGTGGTTTTTATATTCGTGATGAACCTTTTCATTTTGTACAATTACAAAGTAAATCATTGTGGAGCTAAATAAACGCCTGGGCTTCTGTTAGAGAACATGGCATATGTTAGAGCTTTTAATATTGGAAAATCTCATTTTTAGTATTTGGTTTCAGTGGGAGATTTTCACAGAGTTAGACTGGCTGGTGGAGATTTGCATCCTTACTAACCTTGAAGGACCATTGTTTTGGGTAATTGAACAGTTAATCATAGAATAACCTGTACATTTTTATGCTGCACTTTTCATATTTAAGGGACCTCAAAGCCCTTTTCAAGTGTATACTCACCATTGAACTGGTGAAGGGGAAATAGCAAATTGGCACAAAGCTGTGAGGGGCAGGGGAAACCTTGGCCAGGACATGGGAGAAACACATCCTCATGTAAAGTGTTATGGGATATTCGCTGCCTGGGTCCAGCACAGAAATACAGTTTATAAAGTCTCATCTGCTTGGATAATTTGCTGCCTGGATAAATTCACAATTATCCACTCTGACAAGAGTTGTACGTCTAGTTTTTCTCCTCCACTGTTATATCAGTTAGGCTACCTGCTGAGAGATGTATTGCAATATACCTTTTAATATTGAAGGTCAAGGTTGGAGTGGATTGAGACATCCCAGAGTTTGGAAATCAATAAATGAAACAAGTGTATGCAACAATGGAAGAAACACATGGGAAAGTGCCTTGGCTTTGTATGATAGGGCTTGCCACTTGGGGATCACAAAACTTGTCAGGGAGCAGGGAGTTTCCCGCTCCTGCCAGGCAAGGTAAATATGCTGGTAGAGCAGCAAACCCCTGCCGCTGGAGAAAATTCTGATAAGGACCAGCTTGAAGATAAGCTCTTAATAATGAAGCCTGAGGGAGACATGGTGGGAGTGGACCTTGGCTCAGTGGGGAAGCAGGGGAGAGAGAAGAAATACAGAAGTGAGGGGTTGGAACTTGGCTTAATAATACTGTGCACTTCTTCAGCATAGCAAATTCCAGAGTCAAAGTCTCTTCCTCCACCCCTTGATACCTTTAAATCTAGGGACTCTGGGATCCCAGGACATCCACCATAGGGCCTCATCGTCCTTCACAAACATTGTCTCAAAATTCACCTGGGTGCATCATTATTCCCTTTTATGCCTGTGGGAAACTGAGGCAAAGAGAATGGTCACGTGGTGAGTCAGATCCTGGGATTCGAACCTTCCTGACTCCACACCTCCTGACTCCACATCACTGGCCAAGGCACATGGTAAATCTAAGGAGACACTTCAGTTAGCTGAGACTCTTATAACTTGGTTTTATATTGTTAAACATGCAGGTTCCAGTAATAGCTTAAGTCTGGTTTATTGGTTCCTTTAGGTGAATCACACCATTATCAGCCAATCTGCTGAGCAAGAACCAAGGCTGCTGGAAACTTTTCCAGGGAGTTACTCTTATTTTAAATAGGCAGTATCACTTATGGGAGCCTGACTACAAGAAATTAAATGCCTGGCAGGTTCTGTTCCCAACTTTCCTTGTATTACAGCTTCAGCAACAACTCAGTTGTTGCATGTTTTAAACCCAAATCTAATGCTGAGGCTAATACATTTAATTTCTGGTTTGTATTATTAGGGAATACTAGAGAGCTGGAATCTGCCTAGTCTTTGAGGGAATCAGCTACACTCTTGTCAGAAGCATCCCCAGAAATTTTCCCCACGGAATGCACAGCTGACCCACTCTCAATTTAGCTTAGCACAGTGTCTACACAGACACTTCTTAAAATCTTGCACTAGGCAACCCCCCTCCTGTCTAGCTCCTCTGGGCTCCCTGCCACCTCTTTCCTGGAAGCTCCCCATGTGGACACTCACTGCAGCTTCCCGTACTTGTTACAGGTCTTGAGGCTGTCACTGAGTCCTGCAGGCAAAGCAGAGGGAACACAGGCTTCTGGCAGCAGGGTGAGGCTGTGCAGACTCCCCGGGGGGAAGCCTTGGTCCAAGAGCCAGTCCCACGGCAGTGGCTAGGAGGAGCAGTGCTGGCCGCCCTACTGCCCATTCCCTTGTGACTCTGCTGCCCTCCATCATGTTGAGGAGAGGAGGAGTGGTGGGGCCAGAATCAAGAGAGTGACTTTGCGACCTGGTGCACGGAAGTCACGGCACCTCTGCGGCTCCTTCGTGATGGAGGGAGCTGTGGGCTGAACCTGAGCAGCGCTGTGATATCTGTTCACTGGGTCACAATGCCACTCACTCAGGTTTGGCCACATCATTCACCCCCCCTCCTTCCTCCCTGTCATGACAGAGGGTCAGTGCAGCCAAACCTGAGTGGTCAGTGGGCAGCCAGAGCTGGGAACAGAATTCAGGCCTCTGTGGGTATGTCTACACTGCAGTTAGAGAGTCAGCTGGTATGGGCCAGCTGTGGGTTTTTAATTGCAATGTAGACATACCCTTTGAGTCCCAGCCAAATGCACTGAACACTAGAGAACACTGCCTCTGTCTTATCACTCTGATTGTTAATTTTCTCTTTCTTTTATCTACAGTTTCTATTAATGTAATCTATTATAGCTCTCTCCTCTACTTCCTATCTACTAATCTTTGGAGGGGGGAGGTGTTAAAGTGCCTTTTGCTGTAGTATTTAGTGTTGGACAAAGTATTAATTGCAAACAGTGAATCTGGTGCATTAGGCTATTTCTCTATTTGCAAATGACCCAGGAACAGACTTTGATTTCATATGAATTTGCTTGTTCAGCGAGTATAATAATAATATTGTAAATTAACAGATTTGCTAACACTGCTCCACTTGGCTTATATGCTTGTTTTTATGTAACCTTCTGCCTTTATTTGTTTATATTTTCATTTGCAATAAGTTTGACTGTTGTGGTTGAACAACTGTTTAAATGAAGCCAAATTATTTGCACCACAAATGCTCCCTGTTGGTGGTTTTTTGTTTTTGTTTTGGGGTTTTTTTGGCATAGATCTTTATGTACCTTAACACATGCAAATTCTGGCTACTGCTAATCTTTCTTTGCGGGCTGGTGGTAATTGACTTTATAGGGCCAGATTCAAAGCCTAGTTGACTTCAGTGTGCTTTGGATCGGGCCCCTAATGTTATGCCTTTCAAAGATCAGCCAGTCTGAGTTCACGATAATTATCCCTCTTGCCAACACTGTGTGTCTATCTAAACCTGCTTTTTAGCCATGCTGTAGGATTTAAAACGATATCCCTGCTATAGAGACATTAACATTCTCTATACACTTCAGTGGAGCTGTGCTCATTTGCACCTGCTGTGGATCTGGCCCTGTAGATTTTTAGACTCTTAGAATTTCTGTAGTGTCCAGTTAAAGTGTCTACAGAATTGTAGCAGGGATGCCAATCCAGCCAACGGCAGCTGCCTCGGTTTGCCTTCTTCCCCAGTAAATCAAACTTCACATGGCTAGTGTTTTCACAAGAACGCTTCCTTCTGGGAGTCTGAGTGATTAATACCAATCTTCCACCCTGCTGGGTCACAGCCCTAGCTGCAGTCTTTCTCCCCTTGCTTTCCTAGCTGACTTGTGCTCCCCGTGTGTTTTACCTGGGAGCTCTGGAGAGTCTACTCCACTGTGTGAGGTCCCCTATTTCACTTTGACAGAGCCCACAGGCTCCATATAAACTATAGCCTTGTAAGACGTAGAAGTCCTGCATCACCTATACTAATGGAGGTACAGGTAAGGCTGAAGCCTTGGAACAGAGATGTTTGGAGGAGCATGCCCCCTGGGACCTGTGCCATCTTACAAACACCATATCCTATTGAGTGATATAGGACCCTTCTGTAAGGGGTATCGATCCTGGCCTGTGGTAGCTGAGCATTCATAGGGTTGTAGTTACTGTCTGGAAGGAATCAGGCCATCGAGCCAGGTGAGGAAATCACATTCTGGAGTATCTGGATAATCAGCATGTTGCACTGGAGCGCAGGGCAGCAGGAATTGATGTAATTTCATCTTTGACTTAATTGTAACAGCATAACACGAGCTAGACCTCTTTATCGGGTTGAAAACATTTCAGATTAACTGGTTATCACGTCGGTGCCATTGTTCAGAAAGCCACCTGCAGTTTAGGCTTCTGTCAGTGACAGAATAATAGAAGGAAGCACTTTTTATCCCTCCAAGGGAGCATAGAAGGAAAGATTGAATGACTTCATCTGTCTTCCCACTAAGATTCGCCTGCTATGTTTACTATGTAAGATGCATCGAAGGACTTAGTACAGCTCTACTACATTGTGCTGTTGAGGAAGTCAGCTCTTCCAAGCTAAGCAGGCGTGGGCTGGCTCAGGAGTGGATCCTGCTATACCTGGCCCATGTAGTAGTAATAGTTCCTCACTTAGATGAGGAGGCCAGATACTATTGTGATAAGCATCATAGTAATTATTATAAGTGCGACATAGGTTTACCCACCATTGTAGCAACTGATGTGATGCTACTAAAGGACATGTAGCATATCTGACTAGCAAGAAAGTCAAGATGTTCAGCTATTGTAACGAAGGGCATATAGGTACCTTGGCTAATAGAGGGAATGCTTCTGGGTCACTAACTCTGCCTCTGTGACTGAAGCCCATGATTTAATTATTGACTCTGTTATATGTTGAGTTGTGATAAATGGGAGACCTGGGAAATATTCAAATGGATGGAAGAGTCAATGAAATGAGTGCCCATAGGAAAGCCAAGATGGAAGCATCCATAGATTAACATGTCCACGTGTTAAATAGCATGTAGGTCATGAGCGAAACTAGTAAAAATCTGGAAGTGGAAACCCAAAATGCTATAGTCAACTGAGGATTCATACTGGCACTTAAACATTTAAGAATTTTATAGAAACAGGTTTGTTCCCTGCTTGAGGAATAAGTGAAATATGTGAATGCATATAACTGATTGCAGGGAAGAATAATCCAGATTTTTCTTCCTCATGAAACCTTTTTTCAAGGAAAGTTTCAGAGGAGAAATCTGTCATTTAAATACACCCTTCTTGCTACAGTTACCAGATGGCCATGTTCTGTTTCCAAAGGCCATCCACTCACTGCTCTTACCATCACAGAAAGCCTCATTATGATCATGAGACTCAAAATAGCCTCTCATTCTGATTTCACCATTCACCCGTGGAGCATCCAGCATAAGTACAATGGATACTTTATTCTGCCTTCATCAGGGAAAACTCACCACTGTGGCATATCCTGTATAGCCACAATATTTAATAAAAGGTAACAATGTCGTTCAGCCCAAGCAACATTAAATAATTAATCTTACATGTAACAAGAATATTTTCCTAGAGCTGAGGAGTGCCACAGGTGCTCACACTACTGTGGAAAAAGAGGATGATAATGGTGTGTGTAACGGATGGATTTAAAGGTGGTTCTCCCAGATTGATAAATGGGATTAAGCTTTACCATTGCCCTGGGATGAGATTTAAATTGGTGCCCCCAGGCTCTATCCACTTACTAGCAGAAGGAAAAAAGATTTCTCCCGCATAAGATCTTGGTGAAGAGTTCGGCAAGCAGACAAACCTTCAGGTCTACATAATAGCGCGTTGGACATGGAGTCTGTTGGATCAGAGAGCATCTGATGAGCTATTTCAAAATATGCAACTGAGCCAAAGCAAACAGAGAAATAATTTGTTCTATGGAAAACCATCTGTGTCCCCCCTTTTCTTACTTTCTTGACCACAGGATGCTCCATCCATCCTTTGGCCCATTTGGTTTATAGGTAAACATGTCCTTCCCTAATATGTTTTCATTGGATGTTCAAGGAATATGCCTTGGAGATGTTTTATATATGTTGTGTGTGGAGATGCCGCCTAATGGATTACAAAGAGGCTCGTGCAGAACGGAAGCTCTTTTCTCCAAATAACATATTGTTTTGCAGTATCTTTATGCAGATTATTTTCCCTGAAGCAACAGTGGAATCTGGCACAATAGAAACTACTTTTCTGTGCACATGTGTGTTTACAAACTCAGGAGGTCTGATCCTGGACTGCTGAAATTAATAAAAAAATTGCTAATGGCTTCAATGGGAGCAGGATTGAGACCACACTGAGCTAGATAAATATTAACATGATGTGGCTTCCCCTTAACTTGGCCCCTTTGCTTGTAACCCCTCCCCCCCTTTATTTTTTCCTGTTTGCCCCCTTGCCTTTTTAGCTACTAATCTCTTTGGGGCCGGGACATTGTTTGTGTTACTGGAAATCAGTTGTTCAAATAACCCTGCTGCTGTTTCACGGACAAGGATATCTGGACAATGCAGGTGGCTGATTCCATTGGACCCTTCCAGGAGAGCTTAGAGTCTGGTGTGCAGGATACCAAAGCCTTTTGATCCTGTATGATTCCGCAAAGGTTTCCTTCCCTAGGTGCCTGCCTATATATTTCTCCCCATATCTTTTCTGAGTCAGTCACTTTTATGTTGGGCCCCTGCTGTCCAGCCATTCATGTTCATAACGTTTAGCATTAGCCTTTATTAAAAAAAAATCAGCTGGGGTCAGACCTGATAGCAAAGCTTTGATGCTTGCTGCTGTAGCACACCATTCAAAGTTCAGTCCCCAGTGGCTCCCTTGACTCACTGGAGTCTCTTTGTTTATTCATATATTATTTAGCTAGCAATCTGAGTAGAAGATGCATATGGGCAGCATTCATAATTCATCACTGAGGGTGAGCACACAGTGGCCTATGGACAGGGAGTGAGGACAAAATCAACTCAGGATTGGCTTTTCATTAAAGAAAGAGTAGGATTGATGCTCTCAAACAGCTGCCATGGACAAGGGCAGTCTCTGCTGGTGATCAGAGGGTGAGTGTGCTACCTTTAGTGATGGGCCCTAACAGTTCAGGGTATTGCCAAACAAAATCAATCTGTGCAGGAATCTTACTAACACAGTGAAACTTATGTAGAGACCCATCTGCAACAGGTTCCCCTGCCTTATGACAGTTGAAGTATCCCCATGGGATCTGTAGTTCAATCTTAATAATACTTAGCACATGTAAAGACTGAAACCAGTGCCTCATGTTGAAAGCTCCTCAGTGCAGAGGCCATGTTTTCCTCAGTATGTCCCAGGGCCGGATTTACACCTTACACGTCTCTATGCACAGCATCTTCAGCGCCCTCCCCACACCCTGCCTACAGCTGACCTTCATGTTGCACACCTGTCATAAACAGATAGTTAAGAGTTAATGTCTCTTTTACCTGTAAAGGGTTAAGAAGCTCAGTAAACCTGGCCGACACCTGACCAGAGGACCAATAGGGGGACAAAATACTTTCAAATCTTGGTGGAGGGAAGTCTTTTGTTTGTGCTCTTTGTGGTGTTGTTGTTCGCTCTTGGGACAAAGAGGACCAGACGTACATCCAGGCTCTCCAAATCTTTCTGAATCAGCCTCTCATGTTTCAAACTTGTAAGTAATTAGCCAGGCAAGGCGTGTTAGTCTTATTTTTGGTTCCTCAACTTGTAAATGTTTCTTTTTGCTAGAAGGATTTCACCTCTGTTTGCTATAACTTTAAACCTAAGGCTAGAGGGGGCCCCTCTGGTGTATAGAAATCTGATTACCTTGTAAAGCATTTTCCATCCTGATTTTACAGAGATAATTTTTACCTTTTCTTCTTTAATTAAAAGCTTTCTTTTTAAGAACCTGACTGATTTTTCCTTGTTTTAAGATCCAAGGGGATTGGATCTGGACTCACCAGGGATTGGTAGGGGAAAGGAGGGGGGATGGTAAATTTCTCCTTGTTTTAAGATCCAAGGGGTTTGGATCTGTGTTCACCAGGGAATTGGTGAAGTCCCTCAAGGCAACCCAGGGAGGGGACGAAGTTTTGGGGGAACAGAGAGTGCCCCAGACACTGGAATTCTGGGTGGTGGCAGTGTACCAGAGCTAAGCTAGTAATTAGGCTTAGAAGTGTCCATGCAGGTCCCCACATCTGTACCCTAAAGTTCAGAGTGGGGAAAGAAACCTTGACAACACCGTTTTAGAGAGTTAAGGTGCCCCTAGAATGCCAGCACCTGTAGGCATGTGCCTACTTTGCCTAATTGGAAATCCGGCCCTGCCAGCACCTGATCCTGATTGGAGCCTCTAGGTGCTACCTGAGTAGAAATAATAATAGCAAGGTGTGCAGCGCCCATCCCTTGGTAGGACTCAGACTGTTCTCACCTCCGAGTGGGAGTGCTAGGATGCTCACTTACCCCTTCTGTCCGGGCTACTTTTACCCTGGGTTTTTTCATAGGCCCAAAGTCTAATTCCCATTTGTCGCTGCTAGTATTGATGCTTGCACCTCTCTTTTGACCTCTAGTTACTATAAGGCAATATAACTGATAATAAGTTAGCAGGTCTGTAGCCAGTCCACTGTCCGTAGTGGTCCTCATTGTAGACTTGGGTGGGCAGAACACTCCTCCATAATGGTATGGTATATGGAATCACAGTCCATTTTAAACAGACTTTTATTTAATAAGGCAAATACAGACACAAAATAAGCAGGCTTCCACACAGCGTGAACTCTTTGTGTCTCTCTTATTCACCCTCCTGGGAACTTTGTACACCGGGGCAGCTAGTGGCTGAATAATGTACCGCAAGAAAACTTATTACTACAGTGATTGGAAATTATTTTATGACAGTTTTTCGTCAGACAATGCCAGTTAGTCAGAACAGGAGGTTTTGTGGGAAAGGGTCAATTTTGACAAAATTTTTGCCAGGAGAGTTTTTCAGGTCTAGGATAATAATTTTTGGTCAAATTGAGACAGAGCGCTACCCATACTCACCTCTCCTGCCTGATCTGGGGCAGGGACTTGAACCTGGGTCTCCTATATCCCAGCTAAAGTGCCCTGAGCACTGGACTAATAGTGTCAATGTTGCTTTCTTTTGGTAGCTGGTTATTTAATTATTTATACAAAATGGAACAGCTCCACCAGGAGAGATTTAGAAAGAGAGACTGACTTGATAGGCTGGTAATGAGGGCACTTAGTGAATCAGGGAGAGCAGGACTTTGAACCTAGGTTTCTCACATCCCGGCTGAGTGCCCTAACCACTCAGGTGGGATCTCTTCTCAGGAGACATTTTACAAGGTCTCCGTTTTGTCCCAGTGTGGAACACAATCGAATGGCAAAAGCTCCAAACTATTAACAAAATGGAATTCTTGTTTTGTGCTCAGCCCTAATTGTTGCATTCTGGCCTCCAAACAGAACTGGAGAGCAATGCCGATGAATTCTTCCCATCCTCCCCTTGGGCATTCAGAGCACCTTTAGCAAAGCTGTCAGCCAGATCTCTCAACATGCAGGTCTTTTGCTTGGCATCCTGGCATGCTGATGACTGAGTCATCCAGCTGCCTCCTCATGCCACCAAAGCTCTAGGAAACCTGACACAAACATTCTGCAGTGCTTTGATTCATAACACCTCAGGTCCCATCAGGTGCGTCTTGTAAACTGTTCCAGCTAACCTTACAATGATGAAAGGACCCCTGCGTATTGGGTACATCAAAGGGCTTTCAGTCAGTAGGTAATTAACTTTGTGCTTCCTTGAGTGTGGCACCCTGCATCTTCTTGGGGCTCTGGATCCATTCCTGCCTCCTTGGATCTGTGTAGGAATAATACTCAGTATGAGAGATAGAAACTGCAGCCTCCTTTCAGATAACAGATGCCTCCCACTTCAGGTTTTAAATATCTTATTGTATCATTTCACGTTGTGGGTAGGGCACAGAAAATTTTCTCCTAATTCCCAAGTGAACCTCCATGTCAACATGACATAGTCTGTGTTCACTCCAGCCAGCATTGCCACTGGAAAATATTGAGGTCATAAAACAAAAATCTGTATTTTATTGCCGGAACCTTCCAAGGTACAAAAATCCATCAGGAAAATGAGACTTTATATAAAGTGTCTCCAAGGCAAGTAATCAGCCTTCCCAAAGAGATACTGATTAACTGCCTTCCATCCCTCCCCAGAAGCCAGAAACAAACATGAAATTGAAGAAGAATCTTTCAGTTCTCTCCCCAAAAGCTGCACTGTTTTTATTACTATTGTTACTTATCATATTGAGCACTCCAAGAGGCTCAGGATGCTCTCCACAGGATTGCTGGAGGCTTATGGGAAATTGTCGAGGGAATCTGAATAAGATAGACTTTGGGCTTGTCTACATGGTGCTTTTGTCTGGACCGGGAAGGGGTGTACATTTTAGTCTGCACTAGTGTGCCACGCACTAACTGGCCCGTGTGGACCCAGCTGGCATGCACTAAAAGTTCCATTGTGCTTATCAACGTAGTCCTGCCAGTTAGCACAGCATGCTAGTGCACACTACACCTTACCCCTCTCTGGTATGGGCTAACTCAGTGTATAGACAAGCCTTGGCAGTTTGGGTACATTTCCACTCAGTACTAGGATGAAACCTTTGGGCCAGATAGTCAGCTGCACTGAGCTGAGTGTAGCAGAGGGGGACTGTAAGGGAGCTGTCTGTGGCTCCCTTGTCTTGGATTTGGAGTTGAACAGATTTCAGGTACAAATAGTTCAGGGCTGCTCTAAACTGTGCTAGGTCAGTATAACCACAAGCAGCTGCCTTATCCGCTGGGGATTAAAGGTAGCAGCGTTCTGGCTACGCCCTGTGTGCCAGAGAATATGCTGTAATATCCAGCATAGCTGGCTCTATTCCACCCAGCTGCCTGGGTGTACTGGCTTTGTTGAACCCCTTCGCACTGGTGAACTGGAGCAAAGGGCTGTGTCATGGGGAGAACCTGACTCTTGAAGTTCTTTAGATTAAACACTGCTTTTTTTTTTCATGCACTAGCCTTTTCCATCAGAGAATTGTGCCTCAGAGTTCAACATGGCTGTGCAGCAGAGATCAGAGGCCCCTGGTACAGAATTTGGGTCCAGGGAATGCAGAAGTAGTATAGACATATCCTAAGTAGAGCAAGTCTAATGAAATGTGTTTGTGCAGTTTCCTATGGCATGTTCTGCATCTGGTCTGGACACAGGCTCAGTATACCTGCATTCTGTGCCTTCACCCCCAGGTTTCTGCAGCAGAGCTGTGCAGGATTGTATTCCTCTATGAAATGTGTGTGCCAGTTTCAGGTTCCTTCCATAGCAGCATTTTACTGGCCTGAATATGAAAAGAAATAATGCAATTAGTAGAGTCTTCTTCCTAGTATAACAGCACGGGGCATGTACCTGTGATTGTCCCAAATGGGTAATTGCATGCACAGAGTGGTCTCTAGGTGCAGTTTCAGAGGCTACTTTGAAAATTTGCCTCCTAATCTGAACCACTGAGTTCCACTGCAGGGAAATAGCATGGGGAAGACAGATTTTTCTGTCTTGCACTTTTCCTGTCTAAATGATCTGCTGCTTTCTTGCTCTGTGCACCCAGAGAGCCTACGTTCAATTGAATAGAGCCCTTTGTGTGCTGAGCGCCCTTCTTTATCAAATGCATTGTGGATCTATCCATCCACAGTGAATACAGCTCTGTCTGTGTTATTTTTAACTTGGGTGTCACTGGACATGTTTGGAATTTCTGCAAAGATGGTGAATGGGTTTTCACTGCAAATAACAAGGCTGACAATGGAATACAACAATGTGCATTCTCACTGAAATAATTTAATACATTCACTCAGTGCTGCATAGTTAAGGACAAAGATGCTTTCATATCTGTATGACAGTATATTGTGAATGGCGATAAGAAAGCCATTGATTTCCTAATAGAATATTATTAATTCTTTTGGAGACATGAATGGCTTTTTAGAAGGCACGGCATGCTAATAACTTCAGATGAAAATGAAAATCGATCTCTTTATAGTAGAATGCAAAGATCAAAGTTAACATTCGGCCCAGGTATGGTAAAACAGCAGTGCAAGCCCCATATAGGATGTCCAGGCACCAGGAAGTCCAGTAGGCACTCACAGCTGAGTTAATTCACATCAGTGTGTGGACTCCATGTTTATAATTTTTAAGAAAAAGTTCAAATGATTGAACTTCTAAAGACCTATTACTGGGTCAGCGTCTCAGGTACCTAGATAACATCAAGTCCAGATTAACTAAATCTTACTGCCCTTGTAGTAATCTTGACAAAAGTTCTATAGTAAGATGACCAGTATTTAAGTTGCTCAGATGGCTGTCTTTGCTGGAAGTGTGAACATTTTCAGTGGATTAGCCGGCTAGCCCATGGCTTTGCAACATCTCTTCTTGTGACAGTTGGATGGGCAGTCACTTTATGTTTGGGAGTGTAAAGAAGAGATTGTCATATCCTAACCAGGCTGAGCAACTAATTCTTTTGAAGCTCTGCTGTTTAACTGTAATACCCCCTCGTTCTCATTTTGGAGAACAGATGGTGCAGATTATGTTTTATGAATCTAGAACATGTTAGGTGTGATGAGCCACCAAGCCCAGCTGATTGTTGGATCTTTTGTATTATGGGATCCGTGGAAAGCTTTTGGGAGTTGAGAAAGATTTTTGTTATGTTTCATGGATTGTCTGGAGCGCAACGTGCTCATTCCTTTGCAAGCAATTTGAAGGCCTGGAGGACTGTGGTTTAGCTTTCTCTCCCATCTGTGGTATTTTGCTGCTTTGACTCAGAAACTGGAAAGAGAAAAGCAAACTTCCCTGGCTATCAAAATGCAAAGGAAGGTGGAGTTTCGTGGTTTGTGGCTTTCAAATTTCAGGGTGGAAGACTTTTTTAAACACATTTTGACATAAGTGAAATCTGCATGTTCATGGAGAACATGACATTGAGAAGCATCTTGCACTTCCAGAGCTATTTTGCACCCACAGTTAAGTGTGGGCATCTTACATAGCTTTTAGACAACTAGCTACCTGAGCAGAGATATCTACATGCTACAGATTCCACCTGCAGTTTATAGTGGGAGTGAGATTTGGGGGCAGTTTCCCTTTTTGCAGGCATAAAATTGCATCTACAAAACTCAAAGACTGGTTGGAGGGGAAATGAAGACCTTAGTGGCCAAAATATACTGTCAGTTAAACTGACACCGAAACCAACCAGCCAAAATCCTTCTACTTTCTATACGTTTAGACAAGGGATTACCACAAGCCAAGGGAGAGTTCAGGCTATCATGTCCATTTAGTCCATGGTCTCTGCTGGAAAGCAGTGCCGAAGTTACTCTAATACACTGAACTTCTTGATTTAATGAGCGCTACAATATATTACTGTTAAATCAAACAAATGAACTGATTGTGTATGTGCATTAGTACAAATCTGCCAAAAAATAATGGCTGTTAATGACACTAGAATGATTGCTTTAGATAAGATTAACATACCTCTGAGCATTGTAGTTGAGTTGCTTTATACAGTACAATGCATCACGTTTTTTTTTGATACTTTTAGCATGTACATTCCTTAATTAGAATTAATTGAAATAGTAATTCTCACTACCTGGTTTATTATAAAGATAATTACTGCCTTATTTTTGGAAACATGTGGGCAATGGGCATGCTGTTGAATTATAACAATTCTAGACAGAGTGGAGCACTGACAGTGACTGGATTGAAGGGAACAATACAATTATAGGCTCCATCAAATATAGCGGTATCCTTAGGGGGAGGGATGTGGGGAATGGCACATATAATTCCACTCTTAACCAGTTTTTTGAAAATCAGTGACTAATTACATTAGCTTGGGAGCTAAAGGTCCAGAAAATACAAAAATTGGTTACCATATTTTCTGTCCCATTGACAAATCCATCCCATTTCTTAAATCGCCTACAGAGCATATCAAGGTCTTTATTTTGGGTGGCACCATGTATTTGTGCATCCAAGAAATACTCTGTGATGTAACTGATTGCATAGCATGGATTTCACAGTTGTAGTCAAATTTAGAACAAATGTTGGTAGATAGTTTCAGCTGCATCAAGGAGTAAATTCCATCCTCCGTTAGACCTACATAACCCCACTGCAGTCAATGGAGTTGTACCAGTATAGCAATGGACAAACTTGAGTTGTCCTCTACGGTGCATAATGGTAATTGGAGATGCATCTTTTGCAAATGGGAGGTGACCCCAACATACCAAATTAATTTATAACCAAGAGATTGGAGCTAAATGTGCTCGTAGAAAATAGAATGTATTCTCTGGTGATTAAGGAATGTTTTCCCTTTTGTAAATTGAAAGCTGGGTTTTTCAGGGGCAGGGATTTATTTTATTTTTTTCCCTTTGTTAGTTGTCTGTTACTCAGTCAATCGGTTTCTTAAAGAATTCTGGGAGGAGACAGGAAGGTTGCAATTATAGGTGTCTTTTCTCATGGGTTGTGATCAGAAAGGATCTTAGAAAGGGAGTTGGGGTGGAAATCACTGGGAGCTAACTATTTTGGAGCGATACTTCAAGGTGAGCCAGAGTGGATGTGGAACCTGTTGCAGGGGGTGTGTGAATTTGGGCTGATCCTTTGTGCAGAAAAAATTAGTGCCAGTAACTGAATATCAGATTAGGAGAATGGCAAAAGAGTAAGAGTGAGATGTTTGGCTGATATAAACTGGTGTAACTCCACTGGAATCAGTGACCCTGGATTTATTGGATGGGGTAATAATCAAGTCAATAGATCTATGCTGATTTGCACCAGCTGAGGATCTGGGCCTACGTATTCTGGAGAGAACATTTACCTTTCTCTGTCCAGCCAGCGTTCTACAGCCACCAGCAAGGGATCTGCAAAGCTCAGCACTAGGTAGTAGATTGAGACCACTCACTCATTTCATAAAGGCCACCAAACTACCATTGGTGGTGGTAACTTCTTAGCGGCAGCTGACCTAGACTGGCTGGTTTTAAATCGGTGACCTAGGTTTGAAACTTCATAATCCCTTAAGCAACCTCCAACCCATCCAGTCTTCCAGGTCAATGCCATGTTGCCAGACGAGTGCAGTGTATCTAATGCAAAACCTCAGTTGACATTTAAGCATTGTTGGCAGGCTCATTTCATTGTAAGGCCCCATGAACGTTAAACTTCTCAGCACACGTCAGATGTTATCCCGGTGAAGAATAATCTGGTGGCTTGTTCTTACCGTGGAGTAGGGGCAGTAATTGGCAAATGCAGATTTTTCTCCCTATTTGTCACTCAGAGAAGGTCTGTGATTTAGAAAACCTCGTTGTCCTAATAAACCCTGTGGTAGCATTGGGATTGCTGTCTGCTTCCATGTCAATTCCCCGATAGGTAAAGTGAAGCATAGCACATTCCTGCACTTTATAAACAGCGCTCAGAAATGGAATAGCCTATTGCCAAACTATGGCTAGTATAGAAGAAAGAGTATAAGGAATTATTGGCGTGAATATTGGGTTTTATCCTGTATCCCTTACTTAGACACAATTACCGATGATGCTAGCAGGAT
Source organism: Gopherus flavomarginatus (assembly GCF_025201925.1). Taxonomy (NCBI): domain Eukaryota; kingdom Metazoa; phylum Chordata; order Testudines; family Testudinidae; genus Gopherus; species Gopherus flavomarginatus. The sequence goes on along the minus strand of NC_066637.1, from coordinate 5,402,623 downwards.
GCTAGTCCTCTCTGGTGATTCCTGTTGACTTCATTGGACTTACACTTGGGGTGTATTTGGCCCAGTAGGAACTTTGCCCCAAATCATTGATGTAAAAAAAAAACGGTGTGTGGGGGAACTGGAGATGTCCTAAGCTCAAATATCCACAATTTACACATAGGGAAATACTGCTACCATATTGTATTACAGAACAGAGTGGTCTGAAATGGATTTGCTCTCCCAGTGTTCAGCTCTTTCACACAGAGGAAATAAGGGCAGATTTCCAGTATAGGAGAGAGATCCCTAGTAGCAGGCCCTCTGTCTGAAGAGAGCTCCACAAGTGGACTAGTTTTGAGTCCATCTCACTCACACTGCTTTTATGCTGGTGTAATTCAACTTATGTTAATGGCTGGGGTAATGTCACAGACAGACAGGCCCACTAAGAACCATTCTCATGCACTTTCAGTAGAAGATCCACCTCCGTTAAGCAGCCAGTTTTAAGGGTCCCTTTTCGGTATGCCCAAACCCTCACTGGGATGGCAATAAACAGCCACTCTCCAAATATAAACAGAATAGATGTGTCTTCCAGACGTATCCACTATATTTTTAGCATCCCAATCAAAATCCCTAAAGCACCATTAGGTCAAGAAAGCAGCGGTGTTAAGTGATATAACAAGATCCTGTATTTTGTTCTCTCTTGACGATTTACATATTAGTTTTGCTTAGTGCTCAAAACAAGGTTTTTTTGTCTGCCAGCCAGGTCTGGTGTCTGAAAAACCAAGCCGTGTTCTTCCTACTTAGTACATGGGGAAGAAAGACCTCTGGAAAAATGGCTCGGCAGGTTCCTCATGCCTTACAGAGCAGCCTGGAGACACCACAGGGAAGAGAAGCCTGGACTCCCTGGAGAGGGGCCAATGTGGGACAACACAGTGAGGGGGAAGAAGGAAAATCAAGGACTTTGAGCCCCTGCACCAGTGATTTCCCCTCGATCCTGCTAGATGTAATGTGACTAGAGCTGTGGAGCCAGAGAGAACTTTGCTAGTGAAGAGAGAGGCAGAACAGCATCCACATTATGCTCTTGTGGCAGCTCCGTCAACTCTGCCGTGCTGACAGGAGGAGAAAGTTGTTTTTGTTGCACCCTGAGTAGATCTGACTCAGGAGAGGCAAAGGAAGGAGCGTACCTCTCCGCTACGCCTCACTGGGTACGTCACTTACTTCAGGCCCAAATTTACCTCCAGCCCACAAAAACCTGCTGTCGCCTCATGGTTTATTTCAGTGCTTTAAGTGATTTCAGCTGAAAGGCGGAATCTTGAGACTGAGGTTATGGAAAAGTTTATGGCATATCACTCCCAGCTCCATCCTCTGCTAATGTATCTGCAATGTCACTGGGGGTCTTTGTCACGTATTTCAAAGGCCAGTGTGTCACCTTTCAGTCTTGATGGGTTGGGAGCTGTGCATAGAACTGAGACAAGCATCAGGAAGAGAATCACTTTTTGGCCATAACCAGATTTTCCAGAGGGGTTTCTGGTTGTATTCACATAGTTTTGAGACTGTATAGGCAATAGAAAAATAGTTTGTTTTGTTCATTTCACCCAAAATTACATTTTACTGTAAAAATGAGCAATGGAACATGTATAGATCCTGGAATGGAATCTGCAATTAGTTATGCTGTTTATATCACAGTATCTGATCTGGCCAGTCATATTTCTAAGGCACCTGTTGTGTCTGTTTTACGTGCCACAGAGCTCTTATTGTGGATAGGAATCTATTTTTCTTAGGTACTTATGGCCCCATTTCCATAGTATCTGTGCACCTCTCAGTCTTTACTGGACTTGTCCTCACAGCACACATAGGGAACTGAGGCATGAAGAGACTAAGTGACTTGCCCAAGGTCACCCTGGTAGTTCTAGGCAAAGCAGGTAACTGAGCCTAGTTCTCACAGGTTCCAGGCTAGCACCTTATGCACTAGAACATTGTTCCTCCTACAGGTAACATAGGAAGAAATATTCCTACATGATCACAAAGAACTCACTGGGGCACATTTTCAAATACACATCACAGGTGCCCAGCTTGACACAGCAATGTGGGCCAAATTCTGCTCATGGATGTGCCAGTGTAAGGCTGGAGTAACTTCGCTGACTTTGGATTTACGGTGGTGTAACTGAGTACAGAATTCAGTTATCTCGGTTTAACCAAGGGGTGCTGTCTCAGCAGCTGAATTCCGTCCAGTTTTTCAGAATGGACTTCTTTGTGGGTGTTAACAAGATGAATCATAGAATCATAGAATATCAGGATTGGAAGGGACTTCAGGAAATCATCTAGTCCAACCCCCTGCTCAAAGCAGGACCAGTCCTCAACTAAATCATTCCTGCCAGGGCTTCGTCAAGCCTGACCTTAAAAACCTCTAAGGAAGGAGATTCCACCACCTCCCTAGGTAACCCATTCCAGTGCTTCACCACCCTCCTAGTGAAAAAGTTTTTCCTAATATCCAACCTAAACCTCTCCCACTGCAACTTGAGACCATTACTCCTTGTTCTGTCATCTGGTACCACTGAGAACAGTCTAGATCCATCCTCTTTGGAACCCCCTTTCAGGTAGTTGAAAGCAGCTATCAAATCCCCCCTCATTCTTCTCTTCTGAAGACTAAACAACAACAGTTCCCTCAGCCTCTCCTCATAAGTCATGTGCTCCAGCGCCCTAATCATTTTTGTTGCCCTCCATTGGACTCTTTTCAATTTTCCCACAGCCTTCTTTTAGTGTGGGGTCCCAGACTGGACACAGTACTCCAGATGAGGCCTCACCAATGTCGAATAGAGGGGGATGATCACATTCCTCAATCTGCTGGCAATGCCCCTACTTAATACAGCCCAAAATGCCATTAGCCTTCTTGGCAACAAGGGCATACTGTTGACTTATATCCAGCTTCTCGTCCACTGTAACCCCTAGGTCCTCTTCTGCAGAACTGCTGCCTAACCATTCGGTCCCTAGTCTGTAGCAGTGCGTGGGATTCTTCTGTCCTAAGTGCAGGACTCTGCACTTGTCCTTGTTGAACCTCATCAGATTTCTTTTGGCCCAATCCTCAAATTTGTCTAGGTCCCTTTGTATCCTATCCCTACTCTCCAGCGTATCTACCACTCCTCCCAGTTTAGTATCAGTGGGGATAAGGCTTTCTCCGAGGTGCCAACATATTTATGTGCAGAGCTTGTTGGGGCCGTCTTTCTGTTCTGTGTTTTGTACAGCACCTAGCACAATGGTGTCTTGGTCCATGATGGAGTTCCTAGTATGATACTACCACGTTAGAAAGAATTAATAATAATACATGACTTGACTGGACAATAGCTTGCCCTGGCCTTTAGAAGGGACCTGAGATATAAAGAATGAAAAATCAGCCTCCATAGAGAGCATGAGGTCAGAACAGCAATGGAACCGTGTTGCAGACAGCAGATGCTTGATAGGTCACTAGATTGAGACCAGCGGTGCAATGTTGGCTCCCCCGGACTAAAAGGCAAAATCTCATTGACTTCAGTGGGGCCAGGCCGTTCCTTAAAAAAAATCTGATAACTGGTAGCAGTTGGCATCCTCTCTGTGGCTCAGCTGTAGAGGTCAGTATCACATGTAAATGTATACACATGTGCACAGACAGCATAGGACCCCAGCCAAAAAGGTCACTCATTTATTGTAACTAATCATTGATTGCTTGTGCCTGTTTTTCATTGATCAGAAGCAGAGCAGTGTACGTTCTCCAGGATAAAAGGATAAATCATCTGCAACAGGGTGCAAGGGCACTGCCAGTGCCCTGACACACAAAGGGTTGACTCCTGCTGCATCCCTCTCCCTCTTTTTGCACAGCTGTTCAGAAGAAAGGCTGGTGGGGACCAGAATTAGAATATCTGGGAGTGAGGAAGAGCAGTGCAGGGCAGGCTCTGCTCAGCTCTGATTTGAGGGTTTTGTAGAGCCCCAAGCTGGAGAAGGTTTTGTTGGCTGTTCCTAGTGCTTGTGTTACCTGGTTCTGATTTGGGTTTCTCCTGATTGTCCCCTGCTGGACAGACCTCTTTTCCTGTTGCCGTGTTACTGCTTGGCTGTCCCTTGCCACCCAGCCTTACACCATCTTCCAGAAGCAAAAAGAACATGGTTACTCTGAATCTCTGGCTCCATGCAGCATCTGCTTTCTTTTGAGAGTCACGAGCAGAGAAGCGTAACAAACAGGTTAAAACACTTAGCAGGCTCACTGTGAAGGGTCATCAAAGTTCCTGATTCCACCAAAAGGCCTGCAAGCTACATAGGCAAACCCTGCATGTGGTCTGTTAGGATAGAAACAGCTAGAGCTCTCATCACGGCTACCCAGCTGGAGTTCCATCGTTTTCGTCAGTCAAGAAGCGGCTGCTACCACGTTGCGTTCAGACCAGAGCAGCTCAGCAGGGGCCCCGCAGATAGCGGTGACAGCCTTGCTCCCATTATCCACCTCCTTAGGCAACAAGCCCTTTCCTTCACACTGGAGATCAGGGCATCTTCACTCTTCAGAGAGAAAAAAGAAGGAAAAACACTGAAAGGGAGAGAACAACTTTGGTTTAAAAACGAGCATTAAAAGTGAGAACAGATGTATGTATCACAGGCACATTTTCATACTTGGGTGCCTCATATTCAGGCATCTCAATACAGTGGCCTGATTTTCAGAGGTGCTGAGTACCCACAAATCCCATTGAAATCTAGGGGAGCTGCAGGTTTTCAGCATCCTTAAAAAGATGGCTTTTCTTTTGGTACCCAGACATGAATTTAGGCAGGGGTTTTCAGAAGCACCCGAGTAATTTCGGAGTACAAATTCTCTTGGCTTTCAATGCGACTTATGTTCCTAAATCACTTGGATGCTTTTGAAAAACTCACCTTTGTGTGCTAACTTCTTACACCCAAGCTTGAAAAGTTTGACCTACATAGAGGGGCTCAGGAGACTGATCATGGTATATGAAGCCTTTCATGCTTACTGCACAGGGCAAATCCAGCTCAGTCTGAGGGTAACCAAAGGCTGTACGGTGTTTTACATGAAATAAATTGGTGCTCCCAGGGATGGTTCTTGATGGACAAAAATCTCCAAACCACAAAAGGCCACCATCATCCTTGGCATGACTTTTGAACTCTTGGGGTTGGCAGTACTGATAGTTCCACTTAACATACTTGCAAAGTGTTTGTGGCCTAAGGACGGGAAAATGCTGTATAAATCCTAAGTCCTAGGGATTTAGAATCAAGTTTGCCTCCACTGCCTGAGAACTACTATGCTGCTTTTATTATTATATTTTTATTTGCACCCAATATGCTGCATCATGAAATTGTTATTTTACACTTCAGGTACCCACCACAGCATTTTAACTAGTCTTTATGAACTTAGCAGCTGAGTGATAAAGATTGACAAGGTATTTGATCATGTATTTTGCAAGAAAGTTTTAGAATGCAGCTTTGTCAGGGCCAGTTTCTCCTTGGGAATTCAGGAGATGATGTGTTATGGATGTTATTTTGAGCTCAGTATGATTTGAGAATTCTTATATTTTCAATTCATAAGGGCAGTTCCAATGGCTGGATGATAAATCAAGCTGAACGTTGTCAAGGGGGTGTTATTGTTTGGTGAGGTTTTGCATTAGATAGAAATAGCGTGGTGTGATAGTGTTAATAAGGTTAGACCTGGTGGTTTATTGAAATGTTCTAATTGTGCCCTGAAGGCCAGGTTTAGTGCAGTAAAATATTATCAATATGAATTTCATATCGCCTTGTAACAGCTTTTTGTTTTGTCTAATTTGTGTGTGAAATTAAGACCAAGGAATTTCAGATCTTCATTCACATACTGAATAATTTCCAACACACGCAAAGTGGCTGGGGGAGTGGAAAGAAAAGAAACTTGATCCAGTGACAGAAGGCCCTGACCAAGAGCAGAGAGGCTTATGCACATAGTAATGTGGAAAATGAGGCCACAGCTGAAATGTGTTCTAACTAGTTACTGGATAATTGGAAAAAAATGTTTCATTTGCTGCCAAAAAATAGCGTGTGATCATTAAAGTATATCTATCCATACATCCATCCTTCCTCTTTGTCCCAGCATCCATCTCCCCTTCCTATTGTCTGTCTGTCTAATGCACGTTTGATTCTGTATGCCCTCAGGCTGCTTAGAACATCTATTTATCTTCCTTTTACTCTCATGAATTAAGGAGGGATAGTGAAGAAGAGAGTGACTGACTGGCTGTGCCTGCTAAGATTTCAGAATCCCCATTCTAGCCCTATTCTACCCCTGTCCCGAATAGCAAAATGAGACACGGGCAGAGAAAGGCTTAGCTGGTGATTTAAAACCAATGTGTGGCTTTTGAGTGTCAACTATTGTGAAGAATAGAATCCTGAAGACTTTACAGTTAGACTGTTTTGATAGCTGTCATCTTCCCTTTTGTGTGTTCCTCCCTTTCTGATCTATCTTCCTTTCCTTTGCTCTTACCTTTTAATTCCCTCACTTCTCCTCTTTTCCTCCTGGAGATTCCCAGGATCAGAAGAGCAGTCCAAAACTCAAGAAAAAATACAAGCGAAATCCCTGTAGAAGAGAGCAACTTTCATTTGGGGGGCCTCCAATGTAATGCATGCTCATGCTCTCTCTCTCTCTCTCTCTCTCTCTTTCAGATAGGCTCTTTATATGTTATGCTATTATTAATGATCACATATGGTGGAATTTTCAAAAGCACAGAGCATAGACTTGACTTTACTCTTAATTAAATCTTTTACTGTTGAGGTCTATGGTGAGACCAGCAGAGAGTGCTCTTGGAAGCCCTACCCATGAATATTTGATCAGTCAGGACCTTGATACGTTGCAGAATAAAATAAATCATGACAGAATTTGCAAATAGCTGTGCCATTGGCCTCATCCAAGCTATTTGTTCAGTGCCTCGTTTATGTAGGTGAAGTTACATTGACTGCTCTGATGGAGAGACACAAATTAGGAATCTTTATAAGAATTGCCCACATGTGAAGTTCCATTCCAAATTGCGACAGCTATGGGCTTACATGATTAGGGATGAACATGCGCTAATACCCATTGAAGAGCTGCTTATACTTGTTTCCTGCTCCTGCTCAGATTTTTCTGCTCCATCCTCCTTTCCTTAATGGCAGTGCTCGTGATATTCTAACAGATTGCTGGGTTCATGTATGTTTGTGATAAACTCAGCCACCTCTGTCTGTAACACAGAGGGCATGTGGCTGTTTTCCACCCAATTTTAGGTTTTATGCTTTTCAAAACATCTCGTGGGCAGAAAACTTATTTTCTAGAGGGTCTGGTTAAATTGCAGTACAGCTTCCCTGTGAATTTATTTAGCCCATGTTAAGAATTAGGGCAGGTTGAAATTTTTCCATCAATTTTTCTCCCAGTGGAAACTGGAGGTTTTAACAAAATGAAAATGTTTACTGCAAGTGTCTGCTTTGCCTGGAATGTTCCATCTTTCATTGAAGTTTTTCAGATGAAAACATCACTTTTTTTTAGTTTTCAACAGTTCTACCCAAAAACTTTTTCAGATTTTGGCCAAATTTTGGAGGGGGTTCAGCTGCCGAAATAAAATAAAATTTAATTGACAAAAAGTCAAACTTTTCCACAGAACGTTTTGACAAAACCAAATTTTTTCTCACCAGCTCTATGTAGAATATTAAGCTTTTGTGTTTTAAAAATACCAGATTATTAAATAGAAATTAGTGAATTTAGTACTGTGTGAAAAGTGCTGGAGTGAGAGCTCTGTAGACTGCAGTCTGTCTTTATCCCCCTAACTGGTACAGCATGCATCAGCAGCAGGGCACACTTCTCCCAAACTGCCCTGCCCCTGTGCCTTAACCCTGCCCAGAAAGGATGTCAATGGTTGTTCGTTCTCTATGCTCATTCAGCTCTTGGTATCTCTGCTTCAGCTGCCAAGTGCTGACAGTTACCAACTAGAGCTAAGCGTGGTGGTTTTTGTGTGTTGACACTAGGCCATTAGGAACTGGGCTGAGACCCACCAAACTCATTTCACACATGCTCTTAGACAGCCATGAGATGGTTACAGTGTTATGGAACAACTAATGAAATAGTGAATCACATTCAGCCATGACCTAAACAGTTGCAAGTCCTGCTGAAGCCACTGAAGTAGCACCCACTTACCCTAAGAGTCAAATTCATCTCTGGTGTATGTCTACACTGCGGTCAGGGTTGTGACTGCAGCAGGTGTAGACGTACCCCAGCTAGCTTTAATGTATCTCGCTCAAATAACGGCAGTGCTGTATCATGGACTAGCTCAGGGGTGGCCAACCTGAGCCTGAGAAGGAGCCAGAATTAACAATGTACATTGCCAGAGAGCCACAGTAATACGTCAGCAGCCCCTGCATCAGCTCCCCCCTGCTCCCAGTGCCTTCCGCTCACCAGCAGCCCCCCTGATCAGTGCCTCTCCCTCCCTTCCCGCACCTCCTGATCAGCTGTTTTGTGTTGTGCAGGAGACTCTGGGAGGCAGGGGGAGGAGGGAGGGCATGGCAAGCTATGGGCAGGGGGCGGGAAGGGCTGGAGTTGGGGCAGGGCCTGTGGCAGAGCCAGACGTTGAGCAGTGAGGCTCCCCCGCCCCCGCACATTGGAAAGTTGGCACCTGTAGCTCCAGCCCCAGAGTTGGTGCCTGGCCTATACAAGGAGCTGCATATTAACTTCTGAAGAGCGGCATGTGGCTTCGGAACCACAAGTTGGCCACCCCTGGACTAGCTGCTGGAATACATAGCCAGGATCCTGAGTGGAGTTGTACAGCATGTGCTGTTGTGGCTTTGCTGCTATTGTTTTCAAGCTAGCTAGATCAAAGCTAGCTTGGGTATGTCTGTGCCTGCTGCAGTCACAGCCCTGAGTGCAGAGCAGACATCCATCCCCTCCGAGTAGTGTTCTGGTTTGGTGAAGCTCAGGTTTACCCCTTACTTTGTCATGAAAAGAGATGCATTATGGAATGAAACATTGCAGTCTCTTCTCATTATCTAGTGACCAGCAACTCCCTACATTGCTCCACGTGATAGGATTCTTCTTCTGCTTGGCATGAGACTTTGCCTGCATCAGAACCCCTAAAACACAGAGACTGAGCTGGCATAATCCCTGGAATTTCCAGATCTGAAACAGGAGAGCATGAAGATTATGGGCCGTCTGTTCAGCAGCTCTGAGATCACCAGAAAGACACAAGATTTTGTATACTTGATTGGAATTAATAGGGCTGCTGGCTTCCCTCTGCCTGGGTCAATAATTCAGCTGGTAATGCCACCAACGGCACTTCAGAGACTGAGCTCTTTAAATGTTTAATTCCTTAAAGCATGGGACATCACATTCTCTGAACCCTGCTAGTTTCAAACAGCATGAGCCTCCTTCAATATTTAGAGCAAAAGGAAGTGTGAAAACGCATGTCATTAGCAGACTCTCTCAGTCACCAGGCTGCTGTTTACATCAAGGCTCTACAGGCAAAGAAGGCAGCAGAGCTGCACCAGGGAGGGATTTTGTCTTTTTGGAAGGCTCAGCTCACACAAGTGGAGTGATGGCAGCAAGGGAATTCCTCCTGCCCCCTGTGCCCTGGTGGTAAGCATGCAGGGTCAGTTTGTGGCAGATAATTACAGTCCTGCACTGGGGGCTGTTCAGAACTGCACTGTCCCATGGTGCTTCCAGGAGGGATTGGCGAGATCGTGAGCATAATGCAGATGAAGAGCAGACTCAACCAGCCAGCACACAAGTCAGATTGCTTGGGTCAGGGATGCAGCTAGCAACACTCCAGTCTCCCATCAGAGCTGGCTTTGATCACAGAAAGTTGAAGTGACCTGCCAAGGGTCACACAGGGAGTCTGTGTCAGAGCAGGGAATTGAACCTCATCTCCCTAGTCCCAGCCTCACACCCTACCACTGGAGTAGGTCATTCTTCCAGATAACTCCCACCCTACCCTACCCTACCCAACCCAACCCAACCCAACCCAACCCACTAACACTTGAAACCTCTAGACCTTTAAGAGCTTTCAGCTGTAAAACTCCATTGAACTTTATTGGGAAACGTCTGAATTTGTGGGCCACTGTTGCCAGGTGCCCAGCTCCTCCTCTGAGGTGGTGAATGCCATTGAGTGTAATCAGATTGAGGGCACTCAGCACCTTCCTGATGAGATCCTTGCTGCAGGGTCAAGGCTATAGGATGAGCTGGCTGCCCAAATCAGGAAACATTTTGATTACCAGTAGGCTATGTGATCAGAATTTCCTGCACTGAGGCAAAGCGAAAGCCTGGGCACCATGCCATGCGAGCAGCTGCCTTTGGCAAAGGACAGACTTTGCTTCCTAATGCAACCTGAAGGGCACCCTTCTTGATAATAATAATAAAGCAAACAAACTCTTAAATCCTGAATGTTGCAGTTTGAGCTAAATGGTGGGATTGGAGAAGTTTGCAGGAGAACAAATAATTCCCTTTTCCTGTCATTCAGTGTGATGGTGTCCCAGACCTTAGCAGCTCCTGTCTGTCGTGCTACTGGACAAAGTCATGCATATTTCTAAAATTGTGATGCTGCAAAGGAAAATAAAGAGATACATTATCTCTCACTATTCTGTCCCTTCACTGGTGCCTGAATATGTTAAAAATAATTCCCATTGGCCTGGATGATACAGTTGAGTGTACAAAAAGGAATAAATGTCTGCTTCACTATCCATGTGCCATGTGTGTCCACGTGAAGGGTGAAGAGGGTAGTTTCTAAGGAGCTTCAGGCTTGAAGGCAGAGGGGACTGATGATAAGATGCTGGGTCAAATCAAACCTGTGGCTTGCTGGCCTTGCCGGGGCTCAGTGCTTCTCAGGATTGGGCCGCTGGTTGCTGCCATCTAAAGCAGTTTATGGAAAATGAGTTGGTGATCAGACTAATTCTTGGTAGACAAATGTCCACATCGTGCCTGGGACTAACCTCTGGTGGTCTAAGCAGAGATGCCCAGGACTGAGTCAGCCATAGTTTGAACTTGCCTTTTGCTCCTAGCAGAATCTCTCTCCTGGGAAAATGAAAGACCAGCTGCCTCATGTGCAGACTGAATTCTTTAGGAGCTGTCAGTACAGCGCTGTTCCCCTGCAGAATACACAGGCGTGAGATCAGAGTCCTAGAAACTCAGGAATAGGCATGGCATAGATTGTGCTGTCCAGCTGTGATCAGAAATCTCTCACATGAAGGATTGTTGTTGGCTTTGTGATTAATATAGTTGTGAAGTTTTGTAATCTGTAATTTACCATTCCATCCAGGGGAACATTGCTCTTCGTTTGAGTTTCTCCAGCAGCACAACTTATTTGCTGCTCTGATAGAGCTTGTTTCCATCTTTAAAGGTCAGATTTCTGCGTCTTGTTTTCAGGGAGAAAAAAAAATCCTATTTCTCGCCCTAATTTAACCAAAATGCCATAACACTGCAATTATTGCCTTGAAAATTAGTTAATATTTTTTGTTTTCTTTTGCAAAACTAGGTTTCCATGATAAAATAACAAGGATCAAAATGTTATTTTTTAAATTCAGTTTTCATGAAAAAATATTAAAAAAAAAACAACAACTGCAAACATATCTATACGTGTATCTGTGTAATGCTGTTTTGTGGTTAGCAATGGTACAGTAGTGAGCACATCTTATTTTAAGGACTGTGTCCTGTGTTGACACAAGTGGTGCATTCGTAACCGTCTCTAAGAGAGGGCAGGTGTTTGTCTGCCTTTAGTGGCTGGTTAGGACGTAAGAGTCTCATGCTGCCTGTAGGGCATTTAGTCCCTTGCTCAGCAGTAGAAGCTCATGCTTGTAGCTCTAAATGACCCAGATACAAACCCGCCTGTTGGCCCAGTCAGCATTGGTAAATGTTCCTTCCTCCATCAGCGCTACATTGTTATGTATTGAACAAGACCAGCACCTGCTAGGCATTCAACACTTAACAGACATGCAGCACACTGAAAGGAAACACAGATGTGACACACAAGTGAGGAATGCTACCCAAATGCAGAGTCTTTATGATCCCCGTCATTAATGGAGCTGTGCAACTCACATGGGGCATCAACCCCTTTTTGCTTGATTATTAACAGCAGATCTTTGCACAACCTTGATTTGACATGGATTCTCATGAAACTGATTGTTTGGTTTCCACACCCTGACTCACTTGTGCAGACGCCGGCAAGGATGGGGTTGTCTTCCATAGGGACTTGATCCTGAGAGGTGCTGAGCATCTGCAGCTCCTTCTGGAGTATATCTCACTAAATACTAAACTTAAGTACCGTATTTCCTGAGAGCAGAGCTTCAAAAGAGAACAGTGAACATCCTACGGGTTCCTTCCCCTTGCGCTTGGTGCTTTCCAGACACTCAAGAAGGGTACAGCTCACAACCTGAGGAGCTCACAACCTGAGGACAGACGAATAGAAGTTTAGGGGGAAAGCATGAAGACAGTAGGCAGTGGACAGTTCTCTCAACTCACTGTAGGTACCAGAAGTGGGTCTGTAAGAGGGACCTAAATGAGGTCAGGCTAGGGGCATCCTGGATGAGGTCACAGAGGTTGTACCATGACAGGAGGCCCTGTAAAAGAAGTCACATGGGTGATTTGGGATGAGGGCTAAGCTGGTAAATGGGCATGTTATTTAATATAAAGGGACTTTGCATAATAGGAGAATGATCTGTGATTGACAACTGGAAACGGAGAGAGGAGGGGGAGAAAGAGAGAAGGATCCATTTTTAAGGGCAAGATACAGCTCCAGATTTTAGCTACACACAGCAGAATCTCCTTTCTTAAAAATCCCTGCCTTCTCTCAGAGAAATTCAGTTTTAACAATCTCCATAAGGGTTCACAGGAGGCAGGGGATGCTAATTTTAGAAACACATGGCAGCATGTCTCTGATTACCCCGCCCCCCTATTTTGCTGAAAAAATATATCAAAACAAATGATGCAGCAAACAAGCGGCATAAAGAGCAAAGCTGGGAGTGCTCAGGTCACCAGCCTCATTCCAATGGCCTCTTTGGGGAAGTTAGGACTGCTTAAGACAAAACCCAGGAGGCTTTACACATTCCCCCCCTTCTGGGTCCAGAGTTCACAGGAGCACACAGCCACACAGGAGTAATAACTGAGCTGACAGCATTTAAAGATGCAGTAACTAGGACTAGTCATCCACTCTCGGTGAGCTGTTTAATTATGCAGCAGAACCAGAGGGAGCTCCAAGTTTAATATTTTATTTCCCTGGTGCCAAAAGTATGCTAAGGCACTTCACTGACAGGTGCAAGACAAGAGGGTCCTGCCCCAAAGAATGTATAACCTGGACAGATCTAGCTGTAGATTGTTGTCATTGAGCAGAGACTAACTGATCACTCAAAGAGCTTCTCATCTCTCTTTCCCCTGGTAATCCCAATTCAAGCACGCGCTGTTAGAAGTGATTGTACGTGTTGGCTGTTAGCATGCATGTATTCTTGTACAATGCAGGAGACGGAATCAACTAGATGGAGCATTCGCCCACTCCTTCCTCATTTAGTCTCCCCCAGTTTAAGACAGAGAATGGTAAGAATGATGGGACAAAGCAGTGAATACAAATTCTGTCCATCTACAAAACGTTGTAACATAAAGGTTGACTGTATTTGGGACATGAATGGAAAATAGTTACCAAGGACAGCTCTCCTGTTCTTATACTCTGTCCCTCAGCACCGTAGCTGCTGAAAGACCAATCCACAGGCTTGGCATTGACGTTGCGTTGACACTGAGGGCTGGAGCAGTGAGTTCTCAGGGTAGGGTTGCCAGGTGACTGGTTTTTGACCGGAATGCCTGGTCGAAAAGGGACCCTGGTGGCTCTGGTTGGCACTGCCATTAAAAGTCCAGTCAGTGGCGCAGCGGGGGCCTGGGGCTAAGGCAAGCTCCCTGCCTGCCCTGGCTCCATACAGCCCCCAGAAATGGCCACCAGACCCTTGTGGCCCCTAGGCACATGGGCAGCCAGGGAGGCTCCACGCACTGCCCCTGCCTCTAGTGCCGGCTCCAGAGCTCCCATTGGCCGGGAGCTGTGACCGATGGGAGCTGTGGGGGTGGTGCCAGTGATTGCAAGGGCAATGTGCAGAGCCTCCCTGGCCGCCCATGCACCTAGGGGCTGCACTGCAGGGACCTGGCAGCTGCTTCCTGGGAGCTGCGGTAAGCGCTGCCAGGATCCCACACCTCCAACCCCCTGCCCCAGCCCGGAGTCCCCTCCCACACCCAAACTCCCTCTTGGAGCCTGCATCCCACCAACACCCTGCCCCAGCCTGGACCCCCCTCCTGTATCCCAAACCCCTGATCCCCAGCCCCACCCCAGAGCCCGCCCCCGCTCCTGCACTCTGAACCCCTCAGCCGCAGCCAGGAGCCCCCTCCTTCACCCAAAACACATCATCCCTGGACCCACTGCAGAGCCTGCACCCCCAGCCGGAGCCCTCCCGCCCCTCCCACCCCCTCACCCCTAACCCCTGTCCCAGCCCAGAGAAAGTGAGTGAGGGTGAGAGAGAGCGAGCGATGGAGGGACGAGGGGATGGAATGAGCAGGGGTGGGGTCTCAGAGAAGGGGTGGGGTGGAGCGGGGTCTTGGGGCAGGGGCGGGGCAGAGGTGTTTGGTTTTGTGCGATTAGAAAGTTGGCAACTCTATCTCAGGGCCATGTGGGAATCCAAAGTAACTGCACTGAAGTCAGTGGGGTAACTATACCAGCGCAGTTATGATTCCTCCTGTGCTGGGTCAGCTATGTTATCCAGAGCATGGGGGAGGCTGGAGCCAATGCCTCTCTCTGCCCACCTGCTCCAGGACGTGAGGAACTGTGTCAGGCCCCTAAGCTCAGCTAGCTGGTAGGCGTATAGGGTGTGGCCTTACTCCTCCATATGGTTGTGTAATTCAAGTCACATTCTGGCTCCTAAATCTGCCTGGGGTGTTCCCTCTCTGGTTCATACACGCCTCTGCCCACCCACAAAGGGAAGCATTCCAAGTCTCTTTCTTTAAAGGGCCCTGGCTCTGCTAGGAAACGAAATGAACTGGGTAGTCACAGTGAGCTCAGAGCAGCTCGCATTACATCGAAATCTCTGTGCAGAGACTGGCTCCACTGGCAGCCCTTGTGCTTCATCTTAGAAAAAGAAGCTCGAGACAGAAGAGAAATGAGGAACATCCGCTGTCTCTCTCTGGAGATGGAGATGCTCTGTCAGGGAGCCAGCTAAATGGTAAGAAGTGCATTTGAAGTAACTTGAAAGGTGTTGGATTCAGCACCAGTCTTGTGGGAGAACAGCCATTGTCAGCATCTTTCCATTGCACTCACACGCTGCAGTATTAGAGCACGCTGAGCCAAGCCAGGCAAAATCTTAATATCCTAACCAGACAGAGGGCAACTAAGTGACACCCGTGTCCAAAGATGGATTCTCAGTTGTTCTGTGCATCATACTCTGCTGCTTAATGTGACCCAATCCACAGGAACTTGAGCTAACAGGAGGCCTAATAGCAGGAGCTAAAGCTGCTGCTGCATCAGCATGTGAACTGCAGAATGGAAACAGGTTAGGAAAGAGAAAAGATGAAAGCAAATGTTTGTGGCCACACGGGGCCTCCCTGGGGCCATGAGAGAAAAGATGATGATAGTAGTTTATTGTTGTTATTGGAGGGAAGAGAAGCTGAGGTGCTGATGTAGAGAGGATAATAGTAAAGAAAACAGGAACAATGACTGAGTCTAAAACAGTGGGTGATTAAAAGATGTGAGGACACAGAAAGGAGGTTAAAGGGGGGAAATGCCCAAGGATTAGACAGGGTAAAATGGATGAAGCTTAATAGAAATGGACTCTGGATCTGCACAGACCAGAATTCTCGGAAAGATCCAGGCTTTGCCCCTGCCCATCTCTGCAACAAGCCCCATTTAAAGGCTTGATCTCATGAAGATGAGGGCTATTGACTGCTATTGTTTTAAATGGAAGGGGTGCTCAGCACCTCACAGGATTGGACCCTTACTTAACAGAAAATGACAACCCTTCCTTCCGGGAAATATGCACATCTGGATCACACCATCTCAAATTCTGGTGACATTTAAGTGAAAAATGGAAGTTTTAGGCCTTCGTCCTGCAAAGCGCTTCTGCGTGGGCACTTAAGTTGGAAAGCAGCCACAATAACTCAGCGGAACCACTTGCATGTAATAATTTGGCACATGCTTAAGTATTTTGCTGGAGCTGGACTTCAGTTTCCTCTCAGTTCATATTCCCACCCTAAAAACTGAAGAGGCCTTGACATGAGAGTGTATGGGAGGAGAGAGGGCACATGCTGCTCTGTATAGTTATCTAGAAACTTTTAGCGTATGTCGATGCTGCAAGTGAAGGTATTATTGTAGCACAGATAGGCATATGTGTGTTGGCTTTACTCTAGCCAGCGTGGGTATTCAATAGTAGTGTAGACATGGTGGCATAATTTAGCATCCACAGTACGTACCAATGATTCCTGATGGGTTTGTACTCAAGTTGCTAGTCTATGCTGAAGCCCATACTGCTATATCTACACTACTGTTGTTACCTGGGTATGCCTAGCCACGCAACAATCACACCTTTAGTCATAGAGTAGACAGACCCTGGAAATGCCATGTCAGATCTAGATGTAAAGGAGTTATGATATCTGAGGGATCCCCATGGCTCTGTGGAAGAACAGAGCAAAGCAATTTACAGTACATTTGTGCCTAGCTATATGCAACATTGGTGTCTTGTTTGTAAAGTGTAAGGCTGCAAATGCATAAAACAATGTAAAGAGCTTATTGCAAAGGCTTAAGCTAATCCCGTTGGATCTGATGTATGAGTCAATCACAATGTGTAATTTAAAAATAATTTATGATTGGTATCTTCTTTAGGGAAAAAATGAACTTTTAAAAATATAAAATAGGAAACTCTCTTAAATCCAAAATGCCTTTGTGTCTCTTGTCCAGATTGTAGCTCAAGTGTCTTCTGAGATTCTAAAACCCAAGTGTTGTGAAAGTTTTGGTTATCCTCCAAGTTCACATTTTATTTGTGACTGATGCATGATCTTTCTTGCATATTCTGCTAGTGTTTTATGCCTCTGAGCAGCCTGGTGGAGGATTGATATGTTCCAAAGCCTGGAGGAATGGAACTATGAGTCCCAATGAGTTACCTCCTTTAACGTAACTTTTGCTTCCTGCCTATACTTGATTCTCTGTCATTAATATGCAGTGAGCGGGCACTGTGTATGCATGCCAGCTGTGCTATTGTCCACCTTATCAAACAAACGAGCAAGCCTCCAATATAGCAACGATATTTTATTGCTTCCATCCAAGGCAGAATTTAGGAAAGAATGGTGGTTATGGTTACCTTTTACCTTTCCATTATTTCTGGCTTGTGGCCTTGTAATTAGGTGAATCCAGAGTGGAGCATCACCATAGCCATGTTGGAAGAAGCTGTCCAAAGAGATGAGATAGCAAATTCTGCAGGTCACAGTTGAGACTAAGCATTCAGAACTCTGGATCAGATGGCAGGATGCTGGGTAGAGACATAGGTTGGTCTATCTTTGATTAACCTAACCCGGTTAGAAGCCTGCAGAATCACATAGGGCCATACCAAGTCCAGGTGTGACTCCACTGACTTCAGTTATGCACTTCTGAAATGGCTGGCAGATTTGCATCCTTGGGGAAGATGATGGGAAGCATGATGGGAAACACCATGAGAAATGATGGAGTCTTTCCTAGCTAGGCATGAGAATGCCCAGTTATTTATATTTTCCTTTGGAGTATAACAGTTGTAAACAATGATCTTGGAAATAACAATGTCAGACCTGAATGGGGCTAAAGTGAGGAAAGAATCACGGCAAATGAAGCCTGTAAGAACTTGAGAATCAGGCATAATTTTCTTATTTAGCAAATCCGTTTTGAATACATACAGCAATGCATTCAAAGGCCTGACTTTGGCAGATTTTCAGGGGCCTATATGGTAAACCTATCCCAAGCCCTTTGTTTATGAAATTCTAATTGCTCTGCAGTCCTTGTTCAAAGACGGAGTATTCACCATATTTCAAGCAGCTACATCTGAATTGTACATTGCTTACAGAGCAGCCTGGGAGAAGGGTTTCATCAGAATTCCAGAGGTGCCTGCTATATGGTCACACAAATGAACAGAACTTGGGTATTTGTGCTCTGCCCATACTCCTTTGCAGATACCATCTCTGTCTGAAAATCCTTCTGTAGCTGGGTTTTTCCCCCTAACTAAGAAACGCAGAGATTCTGGAGTTTTCTGCAGATGCATTGCCATGGATGATAACATTAGTATGGAAAGCCCATATTTACCTTGTTGTGATAACCAGAACAAATACATTCAAAACTGAACTCAACCCCAGCCAGCCAGCACTTCTCAAGCAGTGTGCAAGCACCGGGATCTCATTTTTGATTTAATCTCTATGGTTTATGTGATAATTATTTTCAGCATAGCACAAAAAAAGTTCCTAAATCTTTAAATGCATTTAATGCTGGATAATGTATATTTTGTCATCTCCTTTCACAGAGATGAGCAGACAGAGCCTGTTCTGTATAAATCTTCATATTAGCAGAAACTGTGCTTTCAATTATTGCATAGGATCAATTGATAAAACAATTCTGCAGTGTTTTAAACATTTCTGTCCTCTTTATAGAGAATGTGGATACACGTGATCAGGCAGGAGGTCTCTGTCCAGCCCCCTCCAAATGACAATGACTCTCAATGAACCAGCATCTAACTGCGGTGGAAGCTAATCCTGATTCAGGCTGAGATTTTTGACAGGCATTTTTAAAGGTGTTTGTGCATTGCTGTGCCATTGCCTAGCTAATTCAGGATCCTAAATCTAATTTTCAAAAGGGATTTAGACACTCCTAAATTTAGGCTCCTGAAGTAGTTTGGCATTGCAACACTGAGCACAGCGACACCTACATACTTTTAGAAATCTCACCTTAGGGTCCAGCTCCCATTGAAGAAACCTCAACAGCGATCTCCAATCTCCACTGAATTTCAGTGGGATTTGGGTCTCTCTCGGCCTTAGGCACCTCTGACAATCCAAGCCAAAATGCATAATAATTTCTTTTTAATCTTTATTTGTTACTCCACATATGTCCACTGATCCCTTAAACGAGGCTGTCCTTGGCAATTCTCTTTCTCTGTTTTGGTGCTTATCTGCCCACCCTTTCCCACCCCTGCACAATCATGGCTAAAACACTGCAAATGATCTTTAATGTATTTATTCTGTGAGGTAAGAGGAGCACTGATTTCCCTTAACTCCTGCTCCAACCAAAATCCTTACAAGAAAAGAGAATAAATGTGACATGAGGAGCGTGGAGGGAGATTTTAGCTGCACTGTTAGGTTTTCAGTCTGACAAAGTGACTTTTCCTCCCCGAGGGATTTCTTAAAAGAAACTTTACTCACGGTGGTTCTTAAATATTTTTTCTTTCAAAAATAGAAGCTACTGAAACATTTGCCTCTGAGGGCTAAATGAAGGTGAAGCACTTTCTCTCTCTGCTTCTTACACAGCTGATAATATTTAACTCTTTGCCTGGTGAAAATTATGTCTAGGGTTCTGACCTATAGCTTGATAAAGTTGTTTAGTCTTCTCGCAGTCACTACCATCCAGAAGGTCACAGTCCTCAGACATCTCAAGCACTGACCCTCTGGAGATGTTACTCAACCTGTGCTCCTGGTGAGAAATTACAAAGCATCTCAGGGAGAGCTAGTTGGAAAATGCCAATTATTTGATGTGGGCAATTTGATTGTTCTTTCAAAATTTCCTGTAAAATGTTCCAATTTTCCCACTGTTTTTGATTTAAAAATTTGTGTTTTCTATTTCTTGTTTTGACCAAAATGAAATTTTTCTGTGAAAACGTGTGTGAGAAAGAAAGAAAGAGAGAGAGAGACAGACAATTGCAAGCCTGAAGACTTTTTTAGGCTAGAAAAAGTTTGTTTAACTTTATTTTTCCAACTCTGTTTCTTTGGTCTTTTGATCAATTAATTAATATTTACAAGGTGGTTGGAGTCTAAGAATTCTGTAGAATCGCTCTTCAGATTGAGTTGTGCTGATTTCAAAATAAAAATGATCATCAAAAATCCATATGATCTGTAACAAAGAGGTGAATTATTTTAGACTCTTGTAATCAAATCCCAGATTTCAAGATGTGGGGAGGCAGAAATTTCAAGCTCATCCAAATGCCATGCGTTGGAGTAAGAAGGGCCTTGAAGTTGGAATATACTCAGAGTTAATATCCTCAGTCATGATATTATCATTAGTCTCATGATATGTTTTATTTAAAGCCTCAGCCCCTAGGGTCATGTGATGACAAGATAATCTTAACTTAAAAAAAAAAAAAGGAAGTTTCTAGCTCTCCTGGTTGAAGAGGAAAGCTTGAAAACACAATTTGAGAGTATCCTACATGCTGGAAAACCAGAGGGTAAATACAAGGAATCCAAAATGTATTTTTAATCTCATGATTTTTAAGTCAATCTTATGATTTGGGGTGGGCGGGGCAACCCATGATTTTTGACTGCTTGGGATGGCAATATTAGACTAGACTAGACTAGACTAGCATTGAAATATGTCTTATAGTCAAAAGCTTAAAGGAAAACCAGAAGTTTGAATTTGGCTCAACCTTTAGGCTTTGTAAAATCAAGCCCATGATTTTTAAACTTAGCGTATCCCTTTAATGTAGTACTCCTTATGGTCCTGATTATCCATAATTAGTACGGATCTGATCTGTGCTGCAGTAATTGTTTATTCCCTCAAAACATCTTTAGATCATCTCTCTTCATTACAAAGAGAATAATGCTTAAGTGAGCTAAATTAGGAAGCTTTGAGTTTTTTTTTTTCCTTTGTGGTTTTGAAAATGCAAATTTTGTTGTTGAAAGTTCTTTATCCCCAATTTTAGAGCAGCCTAATGGGGGTCATTAGGGATGGCAGTTCAGTAGATGCTGATTGCAGTCACTCTGTTACCCCAGGTACTTTCAACCCAAAGCTCTTGGTAACTTTTACTCTGTGCAAGGAGGTGTCAGGAAATAAATCAGGGGAGACACGCCGTCTGACCGATAGATGGCTGGCACAAACAGGACAACACAAGAGTGCTTTTACTTAAAGCTAAACTTTACTAATCTCAAGCACTTACACACGTCCGCAACAAGATTAGTAAAACACCCCCAACCCTTGATAATTACCAAAGCTGAGTGTGGCTCTCGAGTGACACCGCTGCAGCCTGTCTGCTGGTGGGGAACACAAGATGCATCCAGAGGGAGAGACCAGTCCCAAAAAGTCCCCAGATGAGTCCTGCTATCTCAAGCTTTTCCCCCTTATTTATACATTAGTAATAGAATGCCATGCCTCTTAAAGAAACCTTGTTAAGTCAGCATTTCAATGATAAAGCAAGAAGTTTCTTCTGATTATTGATTAACCACATGTGGGTTTTTCCAGAGTCTGCAGCCTTGAGATCCCAATAGACATTTCTGGGGCATATCAGCAACTTCGACACAATTCTTATCAGGAAGGATGCGGGGTCAAGCTGCCCTGTCTGTGGCACCCAAACCCCCCTCCCCTCCTGCCTTGGTCAAGCTGAGATTGCTGAATGGCTAATTTACAGCTTGCTGACTAGGTCGCCTTTTAACAATAAGCTATAGTGGTTTTAGGCACTTTACTGGTTTGCCAAAGTCTTCCCGTACAGCTCATGCACTTTTTATCATTGTTACTCCACTGATTTCAGTGGAGAAGCTCCTGATTTACTCCAGTGCAAATGGGAACACAAGTCAGTCCCTAGTTTGTGACTTTTCTTTTCAGAGTGGATAAGTGTAAAGAATTGAATCAGCTCCCATTTACACTCCTAAAGCCTGGGTTGTGGAACATAAATCTATCTTGATTTGTGTTCTGAGTACAGAGCAACTCTTTGGACTTTACTTGATAGTGACCGTATAGGTAGAGCTCTGCAAATCTGCGGATATCTGCTTTATATCCACGGACCATGTTTGTGGATTGCGGATCTGATGCAGATAAAAATATTGTATCTGTGCAGGGCTCTACACGTAAGTGCATATGTGATCTAAGAGACTGCCTGTCACTTACACTTTATGTCCAAAAGTAATTCCCCTTTGACAGTAGTTGCCTAAAAACAGAAATAACAAATCTGTACCCTGGTATTTACTATGACTGCTTTTATTCTCTACTTGATTCGCCTGCATAACTCACAATAACTAGCTGTTTGCAGACCGTCAGGAAATGCAGAGACTTATACAAGGTGGAAGAAGTGAGATGAGAACTTAGGCTCTCTTGGCATTAAGACTGTGCACATTCCACAAGGCTAAGGGGAAAGCATGATGGTTAAGCTGCGGAAGGAGAGGCCCTTTTAAGTAAGACTAGTTGAAATTTTTCATTTGAAAGTTTTTTTCAATGAGAAATGTTTATTTAACAGAAATCTGAAAACATTTCCATTTATCTCAAAATTTTTCATGGGAACAAAAGCTACACCTCTACCCCGATATAACGTCCTCAGGAGCCAAAAAATCTTACCGTGTTGTAGATGAAACCGCGCTATATCGAACTTGCTTTGATCCACCGGAGTGCGCAGCCTCCCCTCCCACCACGGGAGCGCTGCTTTACCGCGTTATATCCAAATTTGTGTTATATCGGGTCACGTTATATCGAGGTAGAGGTGTATTTCCCAATCAGATATACCTTTAAGACCCTGGGTTTCAAAAACATTTGGAAAGGTGTCTGTTCTCATGGGAGTCTAGGAACTACCCAGCTTATTCTCCATTTCATTTAGCAATGCCCCGTGTTCCAATCAGGGTGTAGAACAAAACCACTAGCACATGTGCCCAGTCAGAACCCATTTTTTTCTGACCCCAGGCCATTCACTGCTCCATAAGGGGTTCTTTTTCCGTGCCAAGTTATCCCTCTCAAGCCTGAGCTGTTTAATAAGAGGTCATGAAGAACTGTTTTATCATAGAGAAAACTGTATTTCCCCCCACTCTTCTCTTTGTTCAAAAATGACTGGAATCAGTTTTGCCCAAACTTTCCAAAACCAGTCTCGGAAAATGTTAGCCCAAAAGGTGACTGTTTCATGGAGTTATGGCCATCTGAGAGTAGGGCTTTATAATGGAAACCATTTTGCAACCATTTTTACTGCAGCTTAATTTTCAAAGTTTACAGAAGGTAAATTTGGTGCTGAGTAGAAAGGTGCTGAGTAGAGCTGGTCAGAAACTACCCATTGAAACTGTTTTCTGATGAAAAATTGCATTTTTGAAGGAGAAGTAAAATTTCCACAAAAAGTATCTGATTTCCATAGAAAATTTTGACTTTTTGTAGAAAAACAGAAAACCTGAAAACTGAAAAATTTCAGGTTTTGTTTCTTTGATGAAAAGTTTAAATTTTCCATGGGGGAAAAGCCCTTTATCCAAACAGCTCTAGGGCAGAATACCCAAAGTTCCCACTAACTTTGCTTGTTTGCAGGTCCTTGGCACTTTGATAATTGGTCCCATTGTGGCCACTGCTGTTAATCCTGTGGTGATCACAGTTACTAGGAGCTGTAAGTCGAGAGGCAGGATAATGGTGCTGTGTAAAATAAAGCATTACCAGTTATTTCAGAGCAGTTGCATTACTCAAAGCGTTTTTGGTTTCCCACAAGACCCACCACATTGATTTTTTAAATGTAAATATTGCTAATGAGGGGTCTGCTTAGGAAGGACTTTTTCTCTTCCTCTAGAGCTGGAAATGAAATGCACCGAAGTGTTTATTACATTCAGATCACAATTAAAACAAATCTGCTTAATCTTACACACATCATAATTTTAAACACCCTCCAGTGTTTGCAGGGAGTAACAGAGCATGAATCCATCCACTCAGTGCTGACGCAGAACAACATTTCTCTGTCTCTCTTGTCAGTCTATTTGGGGGGATGAAATTGAGCATTGTGCAAATGCTGCATGCACCCAAACACGTTCTGTTCCATAGGTAACTTGGGTTTGGAACAACACTGCTGTATATTCAGTAAGTGTTAGTAGCCCAGCTGTTGAAGGACCCAAAACATGTATATATATTTACCTTTCACAAGACACTGTAGATATCTTGCAGACACTTATCTGGGTAGCAAAGACATCCAGTTATGCTAGTAACAATAAATACTGTTTGTATAAACTTTTCTGTTGTAGGCTACAGGCCGTCTGTTAACTGATGTGAGCAGGAAGAAAGGTCCTCTATACACAGGTTATTTCATAATTGTCTGCTGTGGGATTTTGTTGTAAGCATCCGGTACTGAGCACAGTCAGAGAGAGGATACCAGGCTATGTGAACAAACCACTGGTCTGACCTAGTCTAGCAATTGCTGTGTGGGAGAGCCAGGTTACCGGTGTCACTGTGGATGAACTAGGTATTAGGATTCTGCAAAGAGAACTCTTAGCTCTGAGCACATGTCATTGCTGACCTCCTTTCCCCACAGCATACACTTGTCCCCAGAAGACATTGCTGTATTTATTGTTTAATGCTATTATGTCTGTCTGCTTTTTTTGAAAAATAATAATAGGCTATTCTGTGAATGAGCCACTCCTGTCTTTGGTTTTTAAAAAACACGGTATCTCTGTTATGCAGCCTAGATACAATAAACTGGGAGGTATGTTAATATGGCCGTTCTCGAAGGGCTATTTTGTGTGGCTCTGGCAGCAGCGATACCTGTGATGGTTTTCCACCCTCCCCATGGTGCTGTAGTAGCAAATATGGGAAGGGGAACTTAGAGCAATGTTCACCTTATCCCCTGCTCCATACTCCACTACTATCAGAGGAAGGTAGAATCTAAACAATCTGCTGCATGTGCTGTCCAAGTAAGTTGTAGTTTTATGTTTCTTAAAGAAAAATAAAAGGTTAAACGGAGGGATACAGGAGTTTAAGGTCACTTGATGTTAAATATCTGTGAACTCTTGTCTGTCTCTCTGTCTTATAGTAGCACCTTCAGGCCCCAACCAAGATCAGGCCTCTACCATGCTAAGTGCTGTACGTATATGGAGAGAAAGACAGCCCTTGAACAGAAGAGTTTACAAATCTAAATAGACAAGACCAGAGGGGAACCAGTGGCACAGAGAGGGGAAGGTCTCACGGAGAGCCAGTCGCTGAGCCAGGAATAGAACCCAGTTTCTAGTCCATTGCTCTGCTCACTAGACCACACTGATTCCTTCATCAGGGTAGACTTCAAGTCCCCCTCCAGACTTGCGTTGCTGCCCACAAGCTGCTTCACATGCTGTGAGGCTATCAGCCTGATGCTTAATACAGTCTGTCCAAATGCTAACAAAGGCCACAGAGATGAGAACCGTACAACTAGTGGAAGACACCATGAATTCTGATCTTGCTTTTTGTGATTGGTTAAATGTGGGATAGGGAAAGCAGATTTGGTTTCCTTGGACTCCTGGTTTGGTTGCCAATCAAGGAGCTCCTGGTGCTTAGCCTTTGCCAGAGCAGGCTGTGAATCAAAACGAGACATATGTCATGTAAAGTTAGTGGATTACGGGGCTTCAGCCCCAAACAGGCAAAATGGAACTGTCACAAGTTAGTTTTCCTACGTGTTTTTGACCTAAAACTTGGCAAATGCAACTTGTATGGCCTCCATTAGCATCCTGTCTCACAACACTCTGAGGTATGAAAGTGCTATCATCCCCCATTCCCAGCTGGGAAACTAGAACACAAAGAGACCAAGTGACATGCCCAAGGTCACACATGAAGGCTGTGGCTGAGCAGGGAATTGAACCCATGTTTATAGAGTCCCAGGCTACCACCCGAACCACTTCATCTCTTAGTATTAGCAAAAGCTTAGCATTACCCTTCTTCTCTTAGTATTACCCATAGTTGAATAAAGTGTTCACATGCACCATTGCAAAGCAAAGCCACTAAGGCTACATTTCTGAGCATGATACATTTGAAACCCCTCCGTGCCCCACAAAAAACCTAGCCCTAGTGGTTTCTAATTCAAATACAAGTGGCAGCAGAATTACAGTGGCTGAAGGAAGAACTTCTTCTCTTTTGGGAAATGTCCCCAGGTTTTCATTAGGCTGCTCGATTTTGTTCAGAGCCATTAGCATCTTAAGGTGCTGCAGGAGCATCCCAAAGTTAATACTTCTCTTCCTTGCAAAAAGAGACCTGGTTCCCTCTCCTCCCCCTCCAGTTAAATATAGACATTCAAAATATCGCAGTGCAGGTCTGTATTCCAAATCCAGTTCCTTGCTGTAAACACAGGTGTGCCCCAGGTCTTGGAAACATAAAGGCAGTGGGTGTCTGCCTGTGAACGGCAGGGTTTCTGCAGATGTACAGTACTTATTGTATTTTCAAAATCAGCCCTAACTGGAGGCAGTGGTGTCACAGGTATCTGCATACGATCGTCCTTCCTGTGGTTTCCTGTGATTGATTTTTTTCATGGTCAAGAACAGACCAACTGTAGTCTGCTATAGATGGGTATTTATTGATGCTCCTCTGGGAGCATTTGCTGTCTCCAGAGAAATATCAAACCACATTTGACTTGTTAACTATACAGCTGTGTGTGGAGTGGGGGCTCGGAATAGTGTGAGAACTAAGAGCAAACCAGGGTTTTTACATTTTTCTCTTTAACATCCTTAAAGAAAGCAGCACACAACCCAGCAGGAAGTAGACTGTGCCCTGGATCTGTCTCTGTGTGGCTGTGATTAGAACATCTGCAGCCTCTCCTTTATCTTCTGTAAACTTTGCCAGAAATCTCTAGAGGTGATCCCCTGCTTAAACAAGGTAAACACCCAAATAAACATCCTGCTGTCACCACTCAATTCTTAGTCGTTAGTATTAACATTGGTGGGAAACTTGCTTATAAAACAACATGGTTTCCAGTAGTGAAGTGAACTAAGAAGACCAGGACAGGAGCTCATGGCATTAGGTGCCACTATGGTCACAAAACACAGGATCTTTCCACTCTCTTCATCACCAGAATTGAGCAAAACTCAGCAGTTTGGGTTCACTGGGATTTGTGTGATCTTCTCTTGGATTCAGTTTCAGTGCCTGTGGACTTGAAAACTGGGGGTGGTGGGCCTTCTTTCTTTCTTTCTTTCTTTCTTTCTTTCTTTCTTTCTTTCTTTCTTTCTTTCTTTAATATAGGTTAATTTGGAAGACGTAAATGGCCTGAGATCCTTGGATGGCCAGGTACGGTTGTGTATCTTTGCTAAAAATAATGCAGACAACTATTAAGATGCTTTCTTTTGTTTCTGAATTGGGAAAGGAAATAAAGCTGAGATGATTTGAAAGCTGCCCCCACTCTGACACACTCAAGACATGCTATAATCTAAAGAACAGGGCCGTGCTGTCCAATCAGGACAGCCTCACAGTTGTTTACAGGGTTTAGCAGGGGTTTAATTTATTGGATTTTGAATAGATATGCATTGAATGTAGTGACAGTGGGCCCACTCTTGCTTCCACTGAAGTCATTGAGAGTTTTGCCATTGACTCCAGTGTGAAAAGGATCAGGCCCTATCTTAGTAGTAGTAGTTCATTCTAGGTACATATATTCAGCAAAAAACAAAAACTTACCACCAACAAAAAACCTATGGCATTGAGTCTTAGTGCCTGGGTCAACTGGCTCATCCTGCAGGGCTAAAAACAGCAGTGTAGACGTTCAGGCTCAGGCTGGAATCGGGGCTCTCTGAGACCTTCCCACTCGCCAGGTTTCAGAGCCCGGGCTCCAGCCCAAACCCAGACCTCTACACTGCCCTTTTTAGCACTGTAGCGTGAGCCCCAATCAGTGGACCTGGGCTCTGAGACTCACTGCCATAGGCTGGTTTTGCTGTATAGACGTCCCCTCTTCTGCCAGAAGACTTTAGTGTGTTATTCCCTGTGCTGCAGAGGTTCTGCCACTCTCCCATGACTAACCAGCAGCTACTCTGTGCAGGCTCTAATCACAAATGTGCTCAGGGGGTGATGGGCGCAGTAGGAGACGGATATGGGAGGGGACAGAAAGAGAGATTAGGCAGATTGTTTTCTCTAGGTTCAACTCATCTTTTCCCTTTAGGAGTTCCATCCTTTTAGCATCCCACATTGCGTCTCTTCTTCCTTCTCTGTTTTAGCACCTGCTTTCTCTCCACTCCTGCTGCCTTTTATTTTATATGTTTTTTACCCATTCTCTGGCTGCCACTGCCAGCCCAGCGGTGGGGTCCTGGCAGCCTGCTGTAGGCTAACCGCTTGTTTACCTTATTGGCATTATTTCTCCAGCGAAACTGGTCAATAAGCCAGGATTTTGCTCACAACTTAAAATTCAGAAGGAAAGCTGCCCTGCGGCTCACAAGGGTACCCTGCAGCTTTAGAGATTAGTTGGTACCTCAGTCAGTTCTAGGAGGAAAACGCACCAGAAGCAGCAGTCATGAAGAGCAGCCTTCTGTTCAGCCAGAGGAATGTAGAGCTGATGAGTTTGGGGAGAAAACACACCCCACTTTTAGTCCAGTGTTCTAGAGGCCCAGCTATATAAGGGGCATCCCGGTTTCAGAAGATGCCTGGAGAAAAACTACAAGGATGTACTTAGGCCTTGGATGGAAAGATATGAATAATAACTAGACTGAGAACCAAATGGTGGCGGAAACCCACTGCAGCCAGTTGGGGTTGGAAGAGAGGAGCACAGCTTCAAGAGGAACTCCTAGGGAAGCTGGGCCAGAATCTCCTCTCTGCCACATGGGTGTTAATCCTGGCTATCTCCACCACAGTCAGCGGAGCCCCTTTGGATTTATGCTTGTGTACTGAAGCAGAATGTGACCTGTTGTGCCTAGCTCAGGCTCAATGGGGCCTGCTTCTGATCTCACTTATGCCAATATCGATCAAGAGCTACATCCATGAGGGAAGGATGATGTAGTGGTTAATGCACTGGACTGGGACTCAGGAGTTCTTCTTGTTCAGTTCCCAGCTTTGTCACAGACTCCCTGCCTGAGCTTGGCTGAATCAGTTCAGACTTGATCCAGAGCCCATTGAAGTCACTGGAAAGACTCCAACTGGCTTCAGAGAACTTTGGATCAGGTATCCAGTCTCTCAGGGCCTCAGTTATCCCATCTGCAAAATGGGGATTGTAACCCATGCCTGCCTCATTACAGCATGGGACACTGTGGTGATGGGGCCATTCAAGGGCCTACTGATACTGTGGGTGAGAGCAGAGCAGAGCAGAGCATCCAATGAAAGCCTTCAGGGCATGGTCCCACAACATTGCTTTAGCTCCCCAGGCTAGTGAGGAGGGGTGTGGGGCCATCACCTCCACTCTACGCTCCCTGCTGTAGCATATTCCTATCGCCCACATTCCTCATGGACAGCAAGGGAAACATTTTATCATTTATCTAAGGCCAGAGTTGTGCACCCTGTTTGTGGAGGAGGGCTCTGCAGCTAGGATATTGTAATGAAAATGCACAGGAGCAAAGCATCTTTGTTGTCACTAAGATGTTAGCAGCAGAAGCAGCGTAAGGTATTTTAATTAATCCGGAGTCTATTAAATGAAGCCTGTGTCAGTAATAGATTTCTGCACTGAAAAAGAAGGTTTTATTCCAACAGGGCTTAGGAGACAGATTTGGTGAATGAAAAAGCCGTGGGCAATAGTTTGTAAAGGACTTTGGAAGACTGTAAAATCCTTTTGACTAAAAATGTGTGAGTTTTAAACAAGGCTGCGAAGAGCAGGCCCATTAACCCGCGTGCTGCTGGTGTCTCCGGCAACAGCCACTCACTGCTGTTTGGACATGCCAGTTATACACCATCTCTGCAAATGTGTTTTACCTGGGCATCCCTGGAATGTCTGACAGCACTGCAGGTGCCTTCCAGCTCGCAATACCTACAAGGTGGCCAAGTAGTTCAAGCAGCACTTTTCTTGGGGCACCTGAATTGCTTCTCCTCCTTTCCATTAGATTTTAGATTTCTTTTTATGGGCGTGTTAAATATGTGCAGACCTGTTAGTTATTCATTTAACAGCGAGACTATGGATCACTGAGCTTATGCTGATTTGGGATTCCAGCTCACTTTCTCAAATAGATCATGTACTTTGCATCACAGGATTATTGTGGATTGCTGCTTGCAGTGTTCCTTTGGCTGTGTGCATCCAAACTTACCTTCCAGAAGCTAGTGTGTTGTGTGTGCCCCTAATTATACTCATCTGTGGGGTTGTTCACCCGTCAGGCTCAGGTTAGAAGTGCTTCACTTGACATTTTTGCCTGGCTTCAGTTAAAGTATGTCTCATTTTAGAAGTGTGTTGCAGATCCGATGGTAATTTGACTGACCATTCGAGCATTAACATGTCTAATAGAACACCTGCCATCCCTGCAGAATGGTGTACCTTGCTGTCCTCTCTTCCCTTCTAGGGACAGCTCATGATTTCATGGATCTGCTTGTTGTGATCACTTGGAGGTAAAGATCACAAGAAATCAGGTCCTTCTCACTGAATCTGACTGAATCCGCAACACAGTAAAACAACAGACTCTCTTCCTGTGGTGGGATGGAGAAATTCCTGGGTGTACTCAGAGTCCAATGAAGGCAACAGATTGCCCTCCCAGACACACCCCTTATCAGGCCTCCCATGGGCCAGTCCTTGTGCTGAGATTGCCTCTCTCTGGGTTGCAGTAGGGTTCAGTGTAAAATGAATAAGGCAGGTCATACCTGTCTGCATGCTCAGGCAGGCATCATTTGCACTTGGTGTATGTTATCAGGCTTTTTTTTTTCCTTTGCATCTATTAGGGTTAGAAACTTAAAAAAAAGAAAAGAAAAGAAAACTGAAATTCTGATCTCATCACTTGACTGTAGGGGCTGGGCTGTAGGCATGGTCCTACTGTATCTGTGCCTTAATCCACACTGTGTGTAGGGTTATCCTTCCACACTGAAGTTTCACCCCAGATTTTCTTGTACACTGCTGACAGTATGTGGATAATACATCTTCACAGTAACCACCAAACAGGGGTTGCCACACTTGTGGTGAATACTATCAAACCTCAGTTAAAAGGCTGGGATAATGTCA
Organism: Gopherus flavomarginatus; assembly: GCF_025201925.1. Classification (NCBI taxonomy): domain Eukaryota; kingdom Metazoa; phylum Chordata; order Testudines; family Testudinidae; genus Gopherus; species Gopherus flavomarginatus. The sequence continues at coordinate 5,371,690 of NC_066637.1, read as the reverse complement.
GTAGATTCCATTAGCACTTCATCTGAATGGCAGCTGCTTGAACACTGACTGTTGATGTAGGTATTGCACACGCCATTGCTGCACGGATTGTAACAGGAGAGAACAGCTCTCCGTTCATTTTCTTTTTCTAATGTTGTAAAAATCTGTATTAGACTTCTTGCTGTGGCATTGTTTCCCCTGTAGAGGGAGCTCTAAAAATACCCATACTCTTGTGAGTAGCCTTTACTTATGCAAACATTAACTTTAGCAAGTCAGGACAACTCTGTGTGGCAGGGTGGCACTGAGCTCTCATTGAGGGTGAGCCTTAAAAAGCTTGGCATCTGCGTTCAGCTTGGGTGAACATCCGATAGTCAGCTGATTCTCAGAGGCGTTGGAGCCCCTTGACACTGCAGAAGCAGTAGTCTCATGAGAACAGGCCTTACGGAATGTCAGTCCGGTCCACGCACCAGATGTAAAAAGAACAGAAGAGTCCCTCTTTCCCAATGTGTTGACAACTTTTAAAAGGTTCAGTTCATGTTTCATTCCAGAAATGAACAAAAGTTGCAGGGCATCTTACTTTTATCTAAGTGGTGTTTCCATCTCCAGTGACCACCATTGATTTTGAGAGTCGTTGAATAAGTTTCATATCCGGACAGCATCTTGGAAACTGTCTGTTTCTTTGGCCATCCGGTGGCCAGGTAATAACAATCCTGACCTCTTATGCAGCACTTTTCATCTCAAAATACTTTACAAAGGACGTCAGTCTCATTATCCCCATTTAACAGCTGGGGAAACTGAGTTACAAAAAGGAGTAGTGATTTTCCCAAGGACACCCTTCAAGCCATTGGCAAAGCAGGGATTAGAACCCGGGTTTCTTGAATCTCAGTCCAGTTCTCCATCCACTGGGTAGCACGGCCTCAAGAAACTTGTGGTTTAGTCACCACTGACCCAATGTGTGACCTTGGGCAAGGGACTTAACCTTTCTATGACTGAGATTCCCCATCTCTCCAATGGAAATGTTGATACTTGCCCACCTCTGTGAAAACCCTGAGATTTATGGATGGTCATTGTCATGCATTACTATTTTATGAATAACCTGGAAGCTTTCCAAAGCTCTAATAACATTCTCTAAATGTCAACGCTTGCCAGCACCGTTCAGAAATCAATTTCCAGCTGCTATAAGCTACATTTGCTGCTAATATGAAAATATTGTTGGCATTTTTTTTGTCCCCTTCCCCTTTGTGAACTGAGCTGATAATGCAACTGTTAGATTATGCAGAAAGCACAGTGTATAGATTGGAGTGTCTTGTAGTGTCCTTCTTCCAAGATCATCAATGCAAAGAGAACCTGGGAACTTCAACATCACTAGCATTCTCCTTTGTTGTTTGATCTAAAGGGGCAACTTAATTTATTAACTGGTACCAACAGTAGTTTCTTATCCTGCATGTAGATCAGCCACAAGACCGGGACATGACATGCTTAGTTAGACTGTTACCTTCTGATGGGCTCAAGTCCTGAATGTCCATTTGATACACGCAGGAGCTACATTCGTGAGCTGGAAAGAAATAGTTCATTCATTTCTCTTATTAATGGGAGCCAGACAAAGAAAATTTCAGGGGTGGGAAAAGGGGAGGGGGCAAGTTAAGCAGAGTTGCTATATTCTTAGTGATCACTTCTAGGATTAACACTGTTATGAAACTATTGCTCATTAATTTCTAGGATTAGAGGATCCTTTCTATGTTGAATAAATCCAGGGCATTAAAATGTCCCAGCAATCTGTGTCAGAAACTGTCTTGCCCATTTCATCCCTCCACTAACATCTAGTCTGATCCAGGTTCAGACTGAATCGTATCCAGGTTTTGTATATGGTTTGGACTGTGGGACTGTAAACTCAGGGGAGTCAGTAAATTCTGACATTCTGACATGTGATGGGATATAAACTTTTGTAACCTTGAGAGAGGCAGGAAAAAATCTCTCACCAACCCTCCTGAATGCAACACCTTAAGTGTAAGCAGAGTCTACCCTAGTCTTGCCCTGGATCCTTTCACAGTTTGGTACCGTGTTTGGACTTTTGCTGGAGCACAACACATTATATACCATTTTGAATCCAGCCATTGCCTGTGTAATCAAGGAAATCAGAAACCCCCTTTGAGCCTTAGATTCAGCTGTTTTACTGCCCCAAATACGTAACAGTATGTAGCAATTAACCATTAATTGGTTGGCATTAAAGTTAATGTGCTAACATCAATTGGTATTAATGAACGGTATTAACATACAACAGCAATAATTATTAATAGTTTATACATTCTATACACTATTGCCAACCCCAACTGTTCAAAAATAATGAGTTTTTTTTAAATATAATTTATTTTGGGTGCTTTTTATTTACCTCCTTTTTTGAGCCTTTAGGGTACATCTGCTTTGTGTTTTCAAGCTTTTCTCTGCAACCAGAAGGCTGGAACCTTACTTTTTGTAGGGAAAGCTGACATTCACATATCACATAACTCCAGGACCTGGAGCTTTAAGAAAAAGACAAGTATTGCAAGACTTGCAATGAAATCTCAAGAGCTGGCAGCACTGCTTGGTTTCCAGAAATTTCCAAAGCAACATCCCTTCAAGGTTCAGCACTTGATGAGCCTTCCAATGCTGCTATGAGATACAGTAGGCTGATTAGCTCTCTGGTACAGGAAGTTTATGGAGTTAAAGGATGTACCCAAGGTCCTCAGGAAGTCTGTGGAAGAGCCGTGAACATAACACAGACTTTCTCATTTGCTTCAAGACAAGCCTTCCCTTACCTCAGATGGTACCTCAAAGTAGAAACAACCCAGTGCATCTCTTGTGGACTCTTTTGACTAGTACATGCATGCATAAACAGAAGTAGAGCAGAGCCATGAGAATTCTGCTGCTGGATATTACTCTTCTTAGGCATAAACTGGAACAATAACTCGGGCAGGAATCTGAGCATGATTCAGTAAATAATGCCTTTTCAATAGGCATTTCTATCTTGGTTACACAGTTAAACCATGCCTGTGGACCACATTCATCTCTGGCATAAGCCGACCCCATTCCACTGCCTTCACTGGAGCTGTGGGGGCTTATACTGGGCTGGTTCTGGATCTCTGTCTCAGTAAAACAACAGCCTGCAGAACCAAAATGGCAAAAAGCTATTCATTTTCTTGTCAGCCTTCCTATTGTTTATAAAAGCCCATTGCAGCCATGCGATATCAGTGACATTTAGAAGCGTTAAATCAATGCACACATTGAAGTATTGTTTCGTGCGGTGCAAATAGCGAAAGTCCCAAGGAGAGAAACACAACGAATAGATGGAGCGAAAGTGAGTGCGTCCATCGTCTGTCCAACAGGTCCCTCAAGCATATTGAAAGTAAAATGATTCTCTGTCAGTGTCAATTGTTAAATCAAGATTGGATGTTTTTTCTCAAAGATCTGCTCTAGGAATTATTTTGGGGAAGTTCTGTGGCCTCTATTATACAGGAGGTCAGACTAGATGATCGCTGAAATGGCCTGTACTCTAGATTACTTTGGCCCAAGGTTTCTGTATTGCTGTACATCTGACAGGAAAATTATAGGGCATGATTAGGGCAGCTGGAAATGTTCTGACTCTGCATTTTGCCATTGGAAAACGCCATTTCATCAAAATGCTTTTTGGAAACATAGATTTTGATGAAATTTTGTTTAGATAATTTTGAAACAGAACAACCTTTTTGAAATGGAACATTTCTGTTTTCTGTTTTGAAACATCTTTTTGTTTCATGTTTTATAATTTTATATAATGTTATTAACAAGTCAAAATTGGAACAAAGTATTAAGATTTTATCAAACCAAATGTTTTGATTGGATTGAAAATTTTATTTCAGAATTGTGTTCTCAGGCAATTTCAATTTTTTTTTGTTTTTGTTCCAATTCAGGATAAAAATTTTTGAAATGTCAGAATTTCCCATGGCACAGAAATTCCAAGTTTCAATCAGCTCTAGGACTGATATTGATCTCACTTACAGTTTGCCACTTATATCTACCCAAGTCCATAGATTTCATTGGAGTTGCTCCTGATTTACATTAGTGTCAGTGAGAGCAGAGTCTTTACCGCAATATGAAATATCTTAGCAAACAGAGACATTGCCACAATAGAGGGATAATCTGTTCCCTACATTAGATCTGATCCTCATCTATGGTAGTCAGAGATTGGTTTCAACCCTAAAGCATGAAGTTTAATATCCCTTCCAAAATGTATGTTTGTCATAATTATAACAACTTGGAATATTCTTGCTATCCATGATACTATCCTTTAATGACCTCGCATTCAGAGCTACTGAGTCCAAACCTCTCAAGTTGAAGCCTCTGAAAATCAGACCACGAGTGCTTTAGAGGTGATCTATCAAATCTGAGGTCCGATAGTAGCCTGAGTTGCAAAATGTGTTACTGAAGAAAAGCTCGGAGTGCTAACTAGTCCTGAGGCATTGCTTTCAGTAGGATGGCAATCACACTGAAGCCTCTGGTCCTTGCTGTAAGTATCTGAAGGTGCCTTTTCATGCACCTGTTTGATCAATATTTTCACTACCCTATTTTTGTGTCCCAAATCTGCAGTGTTTGTGACTTTTTATGGCTCTCTTTTTCCTCTCCACAGCCATCCAGTTTAACAAATAATCTAGTTAGTCTCATGGGCAAATTTACTATGAAATGTAGGTCACATTGGTGCAAATTAAATAAATAATTGAAGAGCTATAAAAGTCTGGATGTCAGGAAATGACAGGCAGTGGTTTAAGTTGGGGGCTACCTTCCCCTCCTGCTGTTGTACCTTGCCTACGTTGTCCCCAGTTCACTGACTTTATTTGGTCATGTGTGACTGACTTAAAGACAGATATCTTCTACTGATCTTTTCCTTTCCCCTTTGTTATTGACACCCACCAAATTAATCTGATTGCAAGAGATCTGCAGAAGTGCCTCAGGATGATGTGGCCACATATCCATACATCCCTCAGCAAATGGAGGAGGAGTGTGAATCTGAAATCTCAGCTCTTGTCCTTGATGGTCTGTCTATGGTAAATATGAATAAAAAGAAGAAATAGATTCATATGGTCTGGAAACTCTCTTGCTTATAAGTTGTTTGTTTTAAGTTGTGCCTTTGTTTTCAGAGAGTCTCATTCCTCTGAGGGAGCAGCAGTTTGTAAAAGCAGAGGGGTGGCTTCGAAAATACACTCGCAGCAAATCTGTAGCCATGTAGCCTCCTACCGTGGAAGCGTTTAGGGAGATGGTAATTTGTGCTGCCTAAAGTCAGTGGGGGAAGTAAAGACAATGTGACCTACTTCTGTGAAACCAAAGTCAGATGTATGCAGCAGACAGGAAAACATAGGAGCTTTGTAGGTTGGATGTTTCAGAGGCCAGTGGCCGCTGGAGCTGATGATAATTGTACATAGGAAGACTGAATGCCAATTCCTAGGCTTCAGAGCCCAAGCTCCAACCTAAGCTGTAATGTCTACACAGCTATTTTTAGCACCTTAGCGCAAGCCCTGTGAACCTGAGTCGGTCAACCTAGGCTCTGAGACTCAATGCCATGGGCTGCTGCTTGCTGTGTAGACATCGCCATGGGAACTTGCAACAGAGCCTGAATCCAAATCTGAGTCCCAAGGCAGTGCCTTAATTAAAAGCTCATCATCATTCCTGCCCTGAAACCTTTCTGTAGTCATTGGACTTGGGGTTAGCTTTAGTCTCAATCCTTATCCATCTCTGATAAAAGCAAAAGGCCATGAACAATGGGGCAGTACCAAGTGATCTTATTTTATTTGTATGAATGAGGCAAGAGACATTGCAAATGAATTCCAGACGTGATGTTATTTGAAGCACATTTTATCTCAGGGTAACATGTCACAGCATTTTACCTCTCTCTTAGTTGAAAATAGCAAAGGTAGTGGCTTGCAGTCAATGATGGCTTTGACAGGAACCTTCAAGGAAATTGTTATGTTGGGCAAACAGAGTGTTTGGATGTGCTTTCACTGTTATTTTTCTATCACAGGGATAATTCCATTGCAAGAAACCTAAATTTGCTGCTCTCTATGTAGCTGGGCTTTTACCTTCCTCACTGTTTCTCTGCAGAAAGCCCATGAAAAATATTGGCCAGAGCTAGTGGTTAGTGCATAGTTCCTTTTAACAAAAGATTTAACAGTTGTCCAGTCTGAGACCCAGAAGTGAATAAAATGTCTGTAATGTTGTAGATACAGACTGTGTAGAATCCGCTACGTCATGGCTGCACGTAACAGCCCCTTCGCAGCATCTCCACCTTTGAGAAAATCTGTGGCAAAAGGGGGAAGAGTCAGCTGCACAACACAGCATGTTCTCTGCCTTAAAGCAGTAGAATTCACAGTGCTGTTTGGATTCATCCTGCATTATCATGATGCATCATATAAGCATGGCTGACACTTGGAGAGCAGTGTGAACATGGTAAGTGAGCCTGCCATCTTGCCAGCGCTGGGGAGAAGCGTGGCAGATCGTCAGCAATTATGGAGTTAGGTGCATAAGACCACAATCTGCAGCAAGTGGATGGTTTCTGTTGCTTTGGCTGTGATTTGGGGGCCATGCCCCCAGTTCTTTGAGTTCTGCCCTGCTGTACCAAAGTGCAAATAGAGTTTCCTCAGACAGCAAAGTCTGTGGATATTTCTTGGAAAGAAGAAAACCCATGGGAAAAAAACAATCACAATTACATCGAATTAGCAGCTGAGAGTCTTAATAGTCATAAAAGAATCAGGCCATTATACAAGTTATTGATTGTAGTGTTTACTAATTATTAGCAATTAAACATGGACTCCTTCATTTGCCAAGAAGTGAATTGACTTCTCTTCACTTGCAGGATAAATATTATTTTTATTAAGTAATTCAGTTGTGTGGTTGTTTCCCAAAATGTATTTATTAATCTTAATTAATTTTAGATTAGAAGGAGTAAAGAGTCAAGTAATGGTTTTTTTTAATAAAAACAGTAATGATAAAATAATTCTTTCCCCATCTATGTTCCTTAAAGATAAGGATTTCAAAGCATTTTCAAAATAATTAATTTCCTCCTTTTCCTGTGAAGTTGGTTAGTGTTTGTAACCTCATTTTCAAGGCAGTGCGGTGGTGTCATAAACAGATAGCTAAGGGTTAATGTCTCTTTCACCTGAAGCACCTGACCAGAGGACCAATCAGAAAACCGGATTTTTTCAACTTTGGGTGGAGGGAATTTTGTGTCTGAGGTCTTTGTCTTTTGTCTGCCTGCCTGCCTGCTTTCTCTGAGCTTTGGAGAAGTAGCTCTACTTTCTTATTTTCTGTTTCTAAGTGTAAGGACAAAGAGATCAGATAGTAAGTTCTATGGTTTCTTTTCTTTGGTATTTGCATGAATATAAGTGCTGGAGTGCTTTGATTTGTATTCTTTTGGAATAGGGCTGTTTATTCAATATTCTTTTAAGAAATTGACCCTGTGTTGTATCATCTTAATACAGAGAGAACATTTGTACTTATTTTTCTTTCTTTTTATATAAAGCTTTCTTTTAAGACCTGTTGGAGTTTTTCTTTACTTCAGGGAAATTGAGTCTGTACTCACCAGGGAATTGGTGGGAGGAAGAAATCAAGGGGAGATTTGTGTGTTGGATCGCTAGCCTGATTTTGCATTCCCTCTGGGGAAATAGGAAAGTACTTTTGTTTCCAGGATTGGGAACGGAGAGGGGGAGTCCCTCTGTGTAGTTTCACAGAGCTTGTGTCTGTGTATCTCTCCAGGAGCACCTGGAGGGGGGAAGGGAAAAAGGATTATTTCCCTTGGTTGTGAGACTCAAGGGATTTGGGTCTTGGGGTCCCCAGGGAAGGTTTTTCAGAGGGACCAGAGTGCCCCAAAACACTCTAATTTTTTGGGTGGTGGCAGCAGGTACCAGGTCCAAGCTGGTAACTAAGCTTGGAGGTTTTCATGCTAACCCCCATATTTTGGACGCTAAGGTCCAAATCTGGGACTAAGGTTATTACAGGTGGTGAAGCAAGTGAGTCAGGAGTAGAACCCAGGAGTTCTGACGCTGTCTCTTCCCTGCTCTAAATACTAGCACTTCTTCCCGGAAACAGGAGTTGAGCCCAGGAATCCCGACTCCCAGCCCTGTGTGCTACTGCTAGTTCACTCCTCCCTTGCTCTCCAAGGAATTTTTGTGGCTGCATTTTCATAACATGTCCCTAGTTCTGCATGCCCCTTAACCTATCTGAGCACCTTGGAACAGCAATTTATAAATGTCCTCAGCTCATCTCCTTTGCTTTCTAAGTAACAGGAACGGCAGCGGATGAAGTCTGAGGCAGAATTTGGTTGGTGCGATGAATCATATTTCATCCTGGCAGATTATTAGGAATTGTTTCCCTGGAGGTTTATGTAGAATAGAAGCCAGAACCAGAAACCTCAGAATTGTAGTAGCGGGTTCACGCTGTAGAATACCCCCTTATTTTATTTACCAAAAAATATTTTAAAAATCCTCATTAAATGTTAGGTGCAAGTTTCTTGAATTTCCCAAAGTCTGAGGGATACTGTGTGCAAATGAGAGCTGTGGGATTCAGTGCATTCTGCTAGTGCTCGTTTGTGTGGAGAAATCAGAGGCTCCAGGATAATAGTTGCTTCCGTGAGTGCAGAGGAGCCCAACCCCATGCAGCTGGCTGATGAGGGGCTCTGGGGCTGTGGGGGGGCAGGAGCAGTGCTGATTCCAGCCTGTGCTTCCTGTTTCCATTGAACCCCATATAAGCCCCTAAAGGTAGGGTGACCAGATAGCAACTGGGAAGAAACAGGATAGGGGGTAACAGGCGCCTGTTTAAGAAAATGTCCCAAAAAACGGGACTGTCCCTTTAAAAACGGGACATCTGGTCACCCGACCTAAAGGGAGCCCTGGGCTGTGATTGGGCGATGGGTCCAGATGGTTCTCCCAGATCTGCAGGGCAAGTAGAAAGTCGTTATTGCAGCCACGTGAGTGGTGTCGCCCATCATGCAGTGCACTTTCCTTCCCTGTCTGAGCAGGGCTCTTGGGCAGCTGGTGGGCAGGAGAGGTGGGCACCAGTTGAAGGTAAGGGATCTTCAGGCAAGGGCCTCTGTTGATGCCCAGGAAGTATGATGGGCCAGTAGACGGTGCTGTGTGTTAAAAGCAGCCTCTGTCCCCTTGCTTTTTTTCTTGTCCAGGGTACATGTGGTGGATAGGCAAATTTCTCTGGTACCCCCAGCTAAGTGGTTAAAATTCTGCCCCACCATATGAGCACTGATGCTCTGGGAGAGCTGGCTTCCAAGGAGAAGAGAAGCCCTGTGCCTTATTTTATTCCAAACAGAGTTTCTGTATTTAAACATCATTAATTCATTTGAATAATCAATAATTGCACTGAAAATCCCCTCCCTGCCTTTGCTGTGTAACTAGCAGAACAGCAGGATGCTGCTCTCCGTGATCATCCTTTGTCTCAATGCACGTACACAGCTTCCAGATGAGAGAGAGTCATCGCTTGCAGTGCCAGCAGCATAGGAGGATGAGGATGGAGTGACTTGTCAGACCGGGAAGTTGTTAAGCTTGTAACCTGTTAGCTGGGCCGCCTTGTCTTTGGGAATGTCTGGGATTTATACACTTCTGCCTTTTGGTTCAGAATAGATTCCTTGGGAGGTTTTGAGCAGGACTTCTTGAAGGAGAAAAATGTTTCCTTCCCTTTGGCTAGCTCTGTACTAGGTGAGATACTAATGTCCCTTATAGGATTGGATTCTAACCTCCGATAGTCACATGCTTTTCCATGTTTGATCAAGGGACCTGTACATGCCTATGTGAAGGCAGAATTTGGCTCATATGACATCTTCTATTAGAGGATCCCACAATGATTTGCTTTCACCCAGAGCAATACGTTTAGTCTCACACTGGGAGGTACCTCAATATCATTATCAGAGGATGCACACAGAGTTTTAAGTGACTTGTCCAAGTTTTAATGGGCAGTCAGTGGCAGAGCTAGGAATAGAACCCAGGAGTCCTGACTCTCAGTCCCTTCTTCCAGCCACTACCCCATACCACCTCTGATATGCTTTAGGGCTTCCTCCTGAATGGAATGATCAGCAAGAGGTGGAGCTCTGCAATTTTAAACCACCTTCATCCTTCTGCTATGACCTCTTTCCTACCCCCATTCCAAACAAACGTTTTTAGAAGTGGCTTGATCCAAAGCCTCCTGAAGCCAATGGAAAGACTCCCATTGACTGCAATGTGTGGCCCGAAATGCATAGATGGGCTACTTCCCTTCCACCTCAGAGCTGAATCGGACCCATTGGAGAGCCATTGTCAAGGGAGGGCACATAAAGAAGATGGGATGGCCGTGTGTCAAGAATGCGGAGATGGCTGGAGGGCAATTCCAACAGTGCACAGGAAGAACAGACAGTAGGAGTTGTCTTAGTCATTCCTGAACAGTCAATGAGATGCTGCAGTTCCTTGCGAAGTGACTAGATGGCGTGTGACCATGAACTGTAGGGGTAACTAACCCGGGAGAGCATAGCAGAGAGAGTGACCGGCAGTGACTGCACTGGAATTAGGACATGCTAATGTTACTCTGCTGCCATCTGCCTTCACTCTGGGAACTCACTTGATCAGACAGGAGAGGGGTGGAGGGAGAAAGGTGAGAGAAACAAAGGACTATGTAAGAGTGAGGGAGAGTCTCTGGAAGACATGGCGAGTTTGAGTGGCTTGTACATGCCACAGAACCCTATTAATAATAAACCAGTAGTTTATCATATGCACAGTTCACGTGCAGCTTACTACTTCTGACACTCAGACCCCAGTCCTTCCCAGATCAGAATCTTCAGTATTTGTCCCCTGCCTAGCAAGGTCACATCCCTCTTGCTGTTTATCCGCAATCTTTTTAGGTTGGTTTCATGTCCCCAACATGTTTCTCTTTGTTCTTCCCATGCAACAGCAGAACTTTTGGACACTGCAGCAAAAGCACAGGAAATTCCTTATTTAAAAGCAAAAAAGTCACAGAGGTTTTACATGGGATATCAGATGCTGTTATGCTATATCACAGGGCACGTTGCTCTGTCAAACTCAACTCTGCAAATGTGTAGATGTATTGGCAGCTTGTGAAATTACTCTCAGGTGGTAAATACATTAGCCCCTGGGCGATGCTGCAGGTTGCTGGACCGAGTGCATTGCTTCTGGGGTAGTTTCACAGCTTTTGCTAAACATTTGGCAATGAAATCCTTTTCTGGAACCTCCCCATTCGTAACATGTTTTGTTGCTGCCCTGTGTTTTGCTTATATATTTTGTGCAATTTTTTTTAGCTGCCCACTGCTTTCCCCCCTCTGAAGTACACTCGTAACTATGGGAACAAAAGTACCGTTGGTATGGGGGGACTTTGCGACACCCACATGCGCCAAACCAAGTCAGTTTATAAAAGGGTTTTGAAGTGATGCCATGAATTGTGAGGTCTGGGATGGGATTCAGCAGCTTTCTGTAGGAGCTAGGTGTCTAACTCGCTTAAGTTGTCTTAAAAAATCCCACTAAAGAGTAGATCTGATGTTCTCCACTTTCTGTCCTAACCTGTAGTGGTGTTGCTGTGCTCTATCAACCAGCTGCCATGTTTTGCTCCAATGGTGGCAGCATGGAAATGATTTCTGCCTCTTTGTGGCAGGAGAGTTGTGCAAAGTAGGGCTCTGAGCATGATACTGAATGGCAGAAACTTCTGATGGACTGCGGGTCATGCCAGCTTGCAGTGCACTTTGGGGGGCTTTGGTGGGAAAGTGCCAAAGGCATGTAGGAGAATAGATAGACAAGTGCTTATGTAATCCAGTCGTGTGTCACATGTCCCTGATCCACGGGGGATATGAGTCTGTTATGGTGCCACCTGGCGAGCATTGCTTATGCTTTCAGCTCTAGAGGGACCCCAGTTCGACCTCTGGTGTGGAGTTGTCGCATACATGGCTCTAGAGATAAAAGCTTGAGCTGCTGGAGCTGAAGAGCCCAGCTCGCTAGCTGAGAGCTGTAGCAGACTCTCATCCTGTGTGCATTAGGCATGGAAGGTGACCTGTAACACACATTCAGCAGTAACGGTGAATATCAGAACGGGAGTTATGACTACTGAGATGTAGAGAATCGCTGTGGTTCCAAATAAAGGAGAAGCTGTGCACCAGGTATGGAGCCACGTGTTTCAGCAGTTGAATACAGAGTATACAAGTGTCCGGCAAGCACAAGGTCCGTGGATTCTTCTTCCCTGTCTCTGGTGTTTGTTCTGACGGCAGCTGCCTTTGGCGCGAGCTCCACACTCCTCTCCCTTGTGTTGCGGTGTCTAGTCTCTCTCCGAGAAGATGAAGTGTCCTGCTTGGCTGGTTTGAAAGATCGAAAGAATGATGGAAATTGAAATACCTGCATCTGTCTCTGCTATGGCCTGGGCTGTGTCCCCGCTATTGCCTGACACCTCTCCCTGCGTGGGGCTGTCAGGGCGGCGAGCATGCAAAGGGGAGAGTGGAGGAGGAGGTGTGTCACAGGGCCTGTCATCTGGGCAGAGGGAGGGGGCATGAAGACAGATCGTGTGCCCAGAGCAGTGTGGGTGGGTCTGCCCAGAGAGCAGGAGTGGCACTCTGTTCTGCAGCACGGGGAGGCATGTTATATCACTGAGTCACACTGTGGATTGCAGCTATCCCAGCCCTTCACCGCAGTCCCGATTCAGGGTGAGTGGAGATTTTTGGAGGTGACATCTCAAAGACAGCAGACGCAACGTTGGGAGGAAATGAGACCTCCCCGTGCTCACTCAGCCAACACCAGGCTGAGCTGTTGGTCTGTTCTGTTCTGTCGTTGCTGGGCAGGCTGAGCAATCCAGCACCTCAGAGCAATGCACTGGAACCCCAGCCATGCCATGGGGAGGCAGAGATGGAGACAGAGAAAGCAGTACCAAGAGACCAGGATCTCATCTGCATGTCTCTGGGGCACTGTGGTGGTAGGAAGATGTGTTCACACCAGCAAAGGACAGGGCCTCCAAAGCCCTCAAGATTCAGCTGTTTCTCCAGACAAGTCTGCACAGCAGCAGATGTGGAAATCTCCTGAGATGAAGAAAGCTTTCTAGGGCTCCCTGGATTAAACTGAAACAGGAACACTGATGGAAACTAGTGATGGATTAAAGCTTTCTGCTGCCCAAGCTCAAGGCTAAAACCCTTGCCCCAGGGTAGATGCTTGCTGCACAAGAATGCAGGAAGTAAAACCACTTGGCCAAATCCTCTCCAGGAATCCCAAGGTTTACTAGGGCCAAGCTAAGTAAACGAGCACTGATTCAATCAAACACACACAGAATTATGCTGGATGTGGTGTCTGGGGAATTGAAGAACATCATAGCATCATAATGAGACACAGAGCCAAGTCCCATCATCACTAGCAGAATGATGAAAATCAGTTCTGTATCCCATCTATCTGCTCCTGTTCCCCTTCCAGACCAAATCAATCTGTAGTTCTGCCCAGGACAGCTTCTGTCCCAATGTTTGCCCTTGTCTAGTGCCTCCTACTGAAGGATCTCAGAATTTCAGTATACTTCTGCTGGCAGATAAACTATTTCAGCTACTAGTGTGTGCAGAGACATTGTACTGTGTCCTGTATGTGTTATCAAAGCAGACTTAATAGGTGTGGAAGCTAGACAACTTTCCTTACTCTCTGCTCAGTGGAGAATGCATCCACAGATCGCTCTGTGGTGCTAGAACAGATAAGGCCTTGACATGATGGGACGGTACAATTCAACACATGACTGTCGCAGCTGCTGTGCAAGATCTCATGGAATCATGATCTCCAATGTGGATCATTCCCACTAAACTGACAGCAGTGCGCTCAAAAGATTCACTCTGGGAAAAGGGGTCTTTTCACCAGGAAGCCATAGGGAAAGGTTCAGAATGGTGTGAACAAGGGCAATTCGAGGAAAGGGGTATTCTATTCTATTCTATATATGTTTTTATACCACTCTTCTCATCTTAGTATCTGAGTACCTTCCAGCAGTGCGTTAAGCAACATGACTAACACCTGTCACATGCTGTTTGTTCAATCACTGGAGTGGAGCCATCCACGGTGTTTCAGCATCCCTAGCCTGCTTCTTGCAAGAGGACAAATGATTCTTGTCTCTTTGTATCCTGCTGCTGATAAGATGATAGTTATTTAGTGAGCATTCAAAGTGGTAACCAAGCCCCCTGTAAGTAACAACTGAAGTTGCTGAAATCATTTATCATAATTTTTTAATTGAATATATTTTATGTCATCCTGCAAAGGAAAATAGATAAATGGTAATAGCCAGTGATGAGCTGCCAAAATATTAACAACTGGTTCCCTCCCCCTCACCCCATGAGGGGGTCATGCCCCCTCGGGATTCCTGCCCCATCCAACGCCCCACGTTCCTTGACAGTCCCCCCCACCCGGACCCCTGCCACATCCACCCCCCTTTCCTGTCCCCTGACTGCATTAGGGTTCCTAAGGGTAGGGCATTTGGAGCTAGGGTTAGGGTTCCTATGAGTAGGCCTTCCCGCCCTAGGGTTAGGGTTCCTATGGGTAGGGTGCCCCGCCCTAGGGTTAGGGTTCCTATGGGTAGGGTGCCCCGCCCTAGGGTTAGTGTTCCTATGGGTAGGGCACTTGGAGCTGGGTTTACGGTTCCTATGGGTAGGGCTTCCAGCATAGGGTTAGGGTTCCTAAGGATAGGGCAATTGGAGCTAGGGTTAGGGTTCCTATGGGTAGGGCTTCCCACCCTAGGGTTAGGGTTCCTGAGGGTAGAACACTTGCAGGAAGGGTTAGGGTTCCTATGGGTAGGGCTTCCCGCCCTAGGGTTAGGGTTCCTAAGGGTAGAGTACTTGGAGCTAGGGTTAGGGTTCCTATGGGTAGGTCACTTGGACCTAGGGCTAGAGTTCCTATGGGTAGGTCACTTGGAGCTAGGGTTAGGGTTTCTAAGAGTAGGGCTTCCCACGGTAGGGTTAGGGTTCCTATGGGTAGGGCACTTGGAGCTAGGGTTAGGGTTCCTATGGGTAGGGCACATGGAGCTAGGGTTGTGGTTCCTATGGGTAGGGCACCTGGAGCTTGGGTTAGGGTTGCTATGGGTAGGGCTTCCCGCCCTAGGATTAGAGTTTCTTAGGGTAGGACACTTTGGGGCTCTGTTTAGGATTCCTAGAGGTAGGGCAATTGGAGCTAGGGTTAGGGTTCCTAAGGTTGGGGCTTCCCGCCCTAGGGCTGGGTTCCTAAGGGTAGGGCACTTGGAGCTAGGGTTAGAGTTCCTATAGGTAGGGCACTTGGAGCTAGGGTTAGGGTTCCTGTGGGTAGGGCGCCCCGCCCTAGGGTTAGGATTCCTATGGGTAGGTTTTCCCACCCTAGGGTTAGGGTTCCTATGGATAGGGCACTTGGAGCTAGGGTTAGGGTTCCTATGTGTAGGGCTTATCACCCTAGGGTTAGGGTTCCTAAGGGTAGGGCACTTGGAGCTAGGGTTAGGATTCCTATGGGTAGGGCGCCACGCCCGAGGGTTATGGTTCCCATGGGTAGGGCATTTGGAGCTAGGGTTAGGGTTCCTATGGGTAGGCCTTCCTGCCCTAGGGTTAGGGTTCCTAAGGGTGGGGCACTTGGAGATAGGGTTAGGATTCCTATGGGTAGGGCACTTGGAGGTAGGGTTAGGGATCCTAGGGGTAGAGCACTTGGAGCTAGGGTTAGGGTTCCTATAGGTAGGGCTTCCCGACCTAGGGTTAGGGTTCCTATGGGTAGGGCACTTGGAGCTAGGGTTAGGGTTCCTATGAGTAGGCCTTCCCGCCCTAGGGTTAGGGTTCCTATGGGTTGGGCTTCCCGCCTTAGGGTTAGGGTTCCTATGGGTAGGGCACTTGGAGCTAGAGTTAGGGATTCTAAGGGTAGGGCATTTGGAGCTAGGTTTAGGGTTCCCTATAGGTAGGGCTTCCCGACCTAGGGTTGGTGTTCCTAAGGGTAGGGCACTTGGAGCTAGGGTTAGGGTTCCTAAGGGTAGGGCACTTGGAGCGAGGGTTAGGTTTCCTATGGGTACAAAGCCGTAAAGTCTTGATACAGAGCCACGCAAACCAGCTGAAGTTAGCCCTTGTTTAGAAAAGGCTGCAGAAGGGGAAAGCTATCTCCTGCAGGCAGGTGGCCAAAGGTAAATTGACATCAGGAGACAGCATGTCACATTGTGTCATGCAGACAGCACCTTCTCTGCTCTGTGGGATGGATTCCACATTTGCATGTCAGCGCTTGCTACATTTGTCAGATCATTTTGTGTAAAGATATCGCTTCCAGCTCTAACGGACAGAGATTATTTCCTCCCAAAGAAAATAAAATGCAAACTTTCTGTGGTGTATTTCAATAGCCATCCAGTGGATTGATTAGCCTGGTATCTTTAAAGGCTATATTTTGACTGAGAATTGGAGGGAGCACCCCAGATCTCTGTACTGCGCAGGAGAGCTCCCCACATTGAAGGTCTGGGCATGGGGTAGAAGGAAGAGCACCCAGTTCCCCCCGCATGAGCCTTGCTGAGCTGTCAAATAATCCGTTCTTTGTTAAGGGCTGTAGCATCCCACTTCCCCTCTGGAGCAAAGGCGTAGTAATTGGATCTCTCAGCATTATATAATTCCTTTCCAGATCCCCTCTTGGAGCGGCATAGCCAAGCGCTGCTCAGTACTTGGGGCTTGGAGCAAAGGCAGTTCTGCTCCTTCCAGGAGCAAAAGAGGCTTTAAAGCCTCCTCACAAGCTAATCTTCCTAGTGGGCTCATCGACAGTCCATGTCCCACCCCAGCCCTGTTCCACCATGCCACTATTGCAAGGTGGCTGCCTGGGTCTGTACTGCCCCCCTGCTAGGATAATTCCCCAGAGCCCATTGTGTTTCCTTTATGGGACAGTCCCCATACGCTGCCAGAGTGACATGTGGAGGCTGGACTGGGGGCCAGAATTTGGCCCTCAGTCTAGCCCTAAAGGAGCAGTTATTTATATAGGACCAAATCCCACTAACCTTACACTGCAATATTTTTCTCCACAAAGAGCTCCTAAGTACTATTTGTTGTGAGAGCGGCAGGATTTGGCCCTTATTTTGCAGACTATATTTTTTCCTGTGCAGGTTATTTATCCTGCACTGGGGACGTCCCCCTAAAGAAAGATGAAACACTGAAAATTAAAATCCTCACAAGCCCAACAGGTTATCTTTCCAGATGACATGGTTTATTTTCCCATCTATTTTGTAAACCACTCAGTCATCAAGCAGTCAATGATAATTAATTGATGGCATTTTACCCTCAAAGACAAGATATAGCTTAAATACTCAGGAAGAACATTGACAGCCTCAGAATTTTAAGGAAATTAATATAAAATTTAGCATGCCATTTCTAAATTAGATGCCTTAATCACAGGGACTATCATAAATGACATAATCTCTCTCTTTATTTCAGTTCAGTGGCTCTGGACTGGCAGCATTTGAGAAATTATTTAATCTTAATTCTGCAGATATTTGTTTGTTTTTGTATTCTGTGCAGACACGAGGGTAAAATGTCACATCATATAATGGAGTGGAGCTTGGCATGACATCAGTTTGGCATCATCACACACTAGAAAATTTTTGTTTCTATCTTTCTTTCTTTTTCCTTCCAACAGAAGTGAGTCAGGTGCCTGCTTTTTAAATCGACCCTTTGTAGGACTCCATCATGTCCCACTGTATTTGAGGCATTCTCTCAACAGATCCATCTATGATCTATTAGGGCCTTGGGGATGTTGAGTTTATAGACCGGTATTTGATAGCCATTATTTTTAGCCACAAATATATTTAATGGTCTAAAGCCATCCAGCTCTTTCAGATGATGAAGTTTGTCTTATGGGATAGGCAAAGCTTTCTCCTAATTGAATCCTGTGCAGTGTCTAAGACAAGAGACAAGGCTCCCAACTGATATAGGGACCTGACTTTCCAAGTTGTTCCTTAGAAGGTCGTCAGCCATTATCGCTATGTAAAAATAATTACAAGTCCCATAAAAGGCTGAAAGAAAAGAAAGGAGGGAACAAGGAAAGGAAGAGACTCATACAGATAATGAAAACCTCAGATTGCTTTAGAGCTGCGTAAAAGAAACTAGACTCTTTTAAAACAATAACCCAGAGATTGTATTAACCTATGCTCCTGTTTTTATGAGCAAGACCTCAGGGCTTGCAACCTGGCTTGTAGAGCAGATCTGAGCCAATGGGAAAACCCATCTTAATCCTCTGTTGTTTGTTCTTTGCTTCTTAGTCTTTCAAGAAAGTGTCCACAAACTTCCCTTGGGGGACCCACTCATCTAAACATATCTTCCGTCATGTAATCTCTTCCCTCCCAGATCTGTTGAAGTGGGAGGGAAAGCTTTTGTCTCACAAGTGCTGGCCTATAATTTTCTTATCAAGTGCCTGTGTAACCAAACAGTCTGAAGTGGGTCTGAGATCTGTAGGCTCAGAAACTGGATCACATTGTAAGCGGGGAGGGAATACATCCCCATAAAAGAGAATGGGAGTGCACAAGCTAAAGACTTGCTGGATGTGCATGAGAGACTGCTGCTTATTAAAATAGCAAGAGTTATGGTGACATAATCAGCAAAACTGACTGGGCAGTGCAGATAGTGTCACTTGAAAGATTTGCGCTTTTAATCAAGATGGAGAACAATTTTTCCACCTCTGCATGTTGTACCCCCATAGCATTATCCTGCCATCTGCAGGGTTCTAGCTTTAGTTCCAGGGATTCCAAGGCTTAAGCAGAGAACATTGGTAGGATATTTTCAGATCCTCAGCTGGGAGAAGCTAGGCAGTTTCAAAGAATGACTGTTACAAACTGGTTTTCAGGAAATGCTTTGGGCCTGATTCTCCATTGTTACCCACCTTGTGTTGTCATTTACACGTGTGCAAAACACTACCCTATCACAGTGGCTGCATCTAACCTCACTTTACACAGGTGTAAGTGACTATAGCAGGTTTGAGGCAAGTGGAGAAGATCAATCCCTTTGGATTCGTTCATAAAAGACATGTTGTGAGATGGAGAAAGTCCATGTGATGTATTCTGAATGTGTCAGAGTTTATTGAAAGCGTAAACATTATTTGCTTGACAGCTGTTTGCATGACAGCCATTAAGTGCTTAAGAAGGCAGAGATTTAATTATTTCTCTGTTTCATAATATCTTATTAAAATTTCTGCAAAGTATTAGGAGCCTCATCTGAACAGTTGCTTTGTTATGGTGTAGATCATTTGTTTGTGTCAGTCTGTGTCTCCTCTGATTGCTTTCTCAATCTTTTTTTGCTTAGCTTGCTCCCAAGGACATCGTTTGAAACTGTACATCTAGAATTTAATTTCTGATGCATCAGTAGGGCTCCAGTGAAAAACGGAAGGAGGTCTTTTAATGACTCAGTTGCACGCACTCTAGAGCTGCAGGGCAGAGCAGTATAGGAAAGCCAGGGTGAATAGTTTGAGGTGGAAGGAGTAAACCATGCTTATCAGAGGACTTGACGCCCGCTAAGCAACCAGAGCAGAACTGCACTCCAGCATCCTGCTCTGAAATCTAGAGATCTTTCCAAACTGTTATAGATTGGTTTGCAGCAAGGGGTCTTGTGCAGTATTGCCAGAAACACTGCAAGACCTGCTTTCCCTATGATGTTTTGGCATATCTGGATCCAGCTGGCTGGAATGTATAATTCCACAACCATGAAAAATAAACTGAAACATATGTTAATCAAACTCTTCTGAGTCTCCAGGAAGGGTTTGGGTTTGGCTTGGTTTTTGAGTGAAGATCTAGGTTGTTTTTTGCCCATTCCTGGTTAAAAAAAATAAAATAAAAATAGGGCCAGATTCTGCTAACCTTATGCTGAATAGCCCCTTAGTCCTGAGGTGACCATGCTACTTACTGTCTGCCAGTGTGGCAGAATTAGGTTTTTGCTAAACTTAACAGCTGTGACGTGAGGAAAAAATAGAGGGAGAAGATGGATTTGCAGTGGCCACAGGATACCATTTGCAGAGTTCCCTTTGGCACTGCTGGAAGCTGGTGTCTCTCCCTCTCTGATCTTTACTGGGTTAGAGTCTCTAACAGATTCCAACCCTCTTTTAGAGTGGGAGGAGTTCACTTCAGGGAAACGCTCCTTTCCCTCCCTTTATTCCTGGCCTTTCATATCCATGCCATGTCTCAAAGGCTCTTCAGATCAAAGCAGTCATTTGCATAGTCATTCCAGTGATTACATTCAGTAACTGTGGGAACTGAGCACTTCACAGGATTGGGCCCTTAGGACCCAATCCTACATCATTGATGTCAATGGGGGGGTTTGCCTTATGCTGTCAGTAGAAAACAGGATCAGGCCCTCAGTGGGTTACAGACCAGTGTGGCTCTATTCTAATTAGCTGTAGTAGCCATAGAATCATAGAATATCAGGGTTGGAAGGGACCTCAGGAGGTCATCTAGTCCAACCCCCTGCTCCAAGCAGGACCAATCCCCAGACATTTTTTGCCCCAGATCCCTAAATGGCCCCCTCAAGGACTGAACTCACAACCCTGGGTTTAGCAGGTCAATGCTCAAACCACTGAGCTATCCCTCCCCCTAGTTGATACAGCCAGGGGTAGATTGTGCCTGGGGTAGATGGGTGTGAAAGGAGAGAAGGATGCCAGGACCCTTTACTCTCTAAGTTCATCTGCCCAAGATCCAAGCCCTTATGCTCATGGCATAAATGGATGGGGGAGTCTGGCATGGATACCATAAAGAGGACAGGAAGGAGAATGCAAGTGTGGCAAGGCCATCCCTCAAGACACGCCTTCTCCCTGGTCAGTGGGGCTGGGCAGATGCAGAGGGTATTGGGGTGGCGCAGGCTTGTGTTCTGCTAAGCACAGCACTTTGTGAGCTAGAGATCCTCTAAGAGCAGCTGCCAGCCCCTTTCCACCCACTGCCCCATGCTGTTCCTTTGGGCCAGATTCCAAGCCAGTGGATAGCCTTCCATTGATATCAAGGGAGATTGGAGTAGGCCAGGGGTTCTCAAACTTCATTGCACCATGACCTCCTTCTGAGAACAAAAATGACTACATGACCCCAGGAGGGGGGACTGAAGCCTGGGCCTGCCCACGCCCTGCTGCCCAAGGGGTTCAGCCCCGGGTCGGGAGGGCCTGTAACCTGAGGCCCTGTACCCAGGGCCGAAACTGAATCCTGAGCCCCAGGCAGCAGGCCTCAGGCTTTGATTTTGGCCCCAGGTGGTGGAGGTTGGGCTTCAGCAAGTCTTAACGCCAGCCCTGGCGACCCCATTAAAATGGGGTCGTGACCCACAGCTTGAGAACTGCTGAAGTAGGCTCTTTCTGCATAAATCTCCCATGCTTAAAACCATCATCTTGCTGTCCATGGAGGGCATCTTCGGTTGAAGAATGATCATAATAGGGCAGCCTGTTTTCTCTTTGCATGCAAAACATTGCCCTGCATCAAAATGTTTGTGACACATTTGCTGTGTGACCCTTTTATAACCACAGAGAGAGAAACCCTTTCCCTTGCAGTGTTTTGAATATTTATATGTAGATCTCTAATAACCCATACTGATTCTGAATATATATTGTCCTCCTAGTTAGATGTTACCATTTAAAAACAAACTGTTCCCCCACACCCACCCAAAAAAGCAGCAAACGTTGATGAGTTTGAAATTAGATGCTAACCTGAGAGTGAATTAGCCCCAGAGATTTGGAGCTGGTGTCTTTTCATTTTCTCTGTCTCTGAGCAAACTTGCACAGAATAATAATCTACTGAGGGCAAGCTTGTTTCTTTCGGTGCCCCAGAGGTGCTGTGCCTCAAAGGCACTCCTGAGAGTTGCAACCCCTGCCCTTCACCTCCCCTGCCAAGGGGAGCAGTCATTCATTGGTTGCCTACAGCACCCTGCCCATGTGTTGGCTCAGCTTACTCCAGCTGTTTTCCCACCCCTTCCTGTCCACTCCCTGCCCACCTACTCCAGGAAAGGAGCAAGGAGGCAAATAGTCTTGCTTGAATCACAGCCTAGCCTTTAGAGAGCACCTTTCATCACAAGGCATTTTACAGACTGTATCCAGAGAGGGCACACGTCAGCCACTGCCAGAATGCAGCGGCCTAAGAGGTGGAGGGCAGCAGGCTTGACGGCAACTGCTGTGCAACACTCTGCACATCTGTAAGGGTATGGGTAGATTTAGCCAAGGTCATTTGGCTACAGGCTGACTCTCCCCAGAAGTGCTCTAGGAGCTTTAATGCCCAGAAAGAACCTAGGGTGTTTATTATGGATTGTTCCCCTCCAGACAACATAACAAATAGACTATAGTTTACACAATACAGAGACAAAGGAAAACACAACGAGATAGGAAAAACTGCTTTGTAAGTTTATCCGTATCTAGCCAAATAAAGAAACAGCCATGGGGCTGCCAGCAAGATAAAGTAGCATGTGGACATAGACGTATTTTTGTACCACATCCAAAATCAAAGCAAAACTCCATCCCAGATTTGTGCTCCAAGAAATTAGGATCTTCACTTGTATGCATTAAGGTCAGACTCATTAATAACTTTATTACATTGACCATCATTTGATGTTGACTTGCTTGGAAGCTTTGAAAATACAATCAAAGAGTAAATCATTTTAAGCCTCATCGAAATCTGGAAGCTGCGAAGGATAAAACATTTCTGCCTGACTGCTTGTTTTAGCGACATCTTGCTTCAAGAATCTAAGTCTCATTCTGTGGGGTTGAGTTTTCTTCCTGAGTTCTGGAAACGTTCAAGTGCCATGTGCCACATAATTGACTTGTGTTCACTGTTTGCAGTGTTGGTCCCAGGACACTGGAGAGACAAGGTGGGTGTAATAAAAGATAATACCCCCTCCCCCTCCACACACACACCTCGTCTCTCGTGTTAGCTAACTTGGGTTAATTATGTGGGACATAGACATCTGAAAGATCCCCCTCCACTAAGCTGCAAGGAACTCATCTTCTCTCCTTCAGCAGGACAGAGGGATGACCTGGGCTTCCAGACAGCATAAGGTTCTCACACTTCATGTTTAAATAACAAAACCGTCCCCTTTTCTAGCCTTACCCTTGACGGGGATCAGCATGTACTAACAGCAGTTCATTTAGCAGCCCAGCAGGACGAGTGAAGGGTAGGTGAGATGTGTTCTGCTCTTCCATTGCTGCGTGGAGAATTCAGGAGAGATGTTCCTTTTCATCCTTAAATCTCCAGTAAGCCAATGGGAGAGCAAACCCCATAATCACTCATGTAATGATTACATCCCTTTAAAAACTTGGCACGGCGTTCTGTGTAGGGATCTGCTCTATTGGTCAGCATTTCTCCTGCTGTGGTTTTTGCCTTATGCAAGTCACCTACATGCAAACAGGTGCAGCTCAAACACTTCACCTGCTGCTGCTGCTTATTTCTCCACTTAAGTTATAATCCACTGTTTGTGAAACTAAGTTATTATTCATATGGAACCCTGAGTGTGTACCGTGTGTACAATGGGCGAGGCATGCCAGGAGTTGGCAGGCCCCTGCCCTGAGGAGCTCCCATTATTAAAAGGCCCAGCAGCTACAATAGGAAACAAAACAAATGCTGAACAGTGTGAGTGCATGATGTCCCAGAGGCCTCCTGCAATAAGTGCTCCTATGGTAATAGGTTGCTGTGGAGATAGTTGCAATGTCTCAGAGGCATGGTGGCTTTAGGGGAACAGTAAGCAGCAGAGATTCTGTTTTCATGCAGCTATGCATGCATGAGCCAAGTCCTGACAGCCTTGCACTGATGGGCAATGATGTCAGCAGGAGTGTCGCATGCATGAGGATGGAGCAGCACGTAGGAATTGCCATATCAGATTAGACAGACCCATGAGCTGTCTAGTCTCCTGTCTCAGCCAGTGGCGATAACCAGACCTTACAGTGATGAGTGCCTGAAACAGATGAAATAGAATGAAAACCCAGCAGAGCCATCAGACTCTAACAATGGAGAGAAATATGTGTGCATTTCTTGCCATTCCTCTAGTTTGACAAGGCTGAATATAGTCCTCACTCCCTAGTGTCTTTCAACCCAAAGGACCCCACAGGCCTTCACAGACTTTCTTATGTCCACCATTGCAATGCAGACACCTCAGAAATGAGATGCAACAGCATTATAACAACACTACACAGCCAGTCAGAGAAGGAATGGCCTGATCCTGAAAGGAAATGAGTGTGTCTTACCTGTGGGATGCTATGAGCCCATGTGAATCATCCTCCTTCTCACTCACTGAAATCAGTGGAAGCTGAGTTCTCAGCCCCTCTCAGGATTGCGGTGAAGAGAACTCCAGACCTGTTGAAATCTACAGGGGGCGAGGAGACCTGGGCTCAGTTCCAGGCTCAGCCATGGACTTCCTGTGTGACTCTAGGCAAGTCACTTCATCGCCCTGTGCCTCAGTTTCCCTTCTGTAAAACAGGGATAGTCACACTTCCTTTGTCTGCCTTGCCTATTTAGATGGTGTGCTCTTTGAAGCAAGAACTGTCTCGTTCTGTGTATATGTACAGCACCTAGCACAATGGGGGCCCGTTCTAGGTTGGGGCCAGTAAGCTTTTCGCGTACGATCAATTAGTGAGGCGGAATGTATTTATTCCAGTTACAAGTTAGCCAGGACACAGAGGTTTGTGCCCATCTTGTTGGGACACAGCAAACAGAGTGCCAAGCATTTGCATCATTCACTGGTTAGTGTCCATCAGTTCTGAGTGAATATTTTCCTGGCAAAATAAAAAAGGAGAGAAACACGAGTTATTTGCCAAAAAATTAAAAAAATAAAATAAACGAGACAAAAGTCCAAAGACAACAGCTTGCATGTCTCTATGAGTAACTCTACACTTGCATTCTGAAAACTAGCCGAGTAGGAGAGAGGATCTTAACAGGCTGTAGGGTACAGAGCTGGTGCAGGGGAGGTGTTAAAGCATAAAACACCAGAGCATCAATGAAGACCAAAGTAACGCTAAGATTAAAAAATGAACTGACGTCCTGCTGGTGAGAAGTGAAACTGGTGACAGCTGCCTACTGAATGAAACAGGTCTCAGGGGAACATGACTGTGTTACCTGTTTATTATTTATTTTGCAACATCCACCATCCTTTCCCATGGCACTTTCATAAGGGAACCAAGCAAAACAGGCTCCCCTATCTCAGTTAAGAGTAGGGAGCAAAGAGTTAATTCCCGATTATCCCAGGTGGCTGAACACTTGAGTTGCAGTGAAAGGCTGGTAAAATTCATTTAACTCCTGTGCTGGTTTCTACCTGTCAACGGCTCCTGACATACTGTACGGGGAGTGAAATGAGCCTGCACAGTCCAGAGGAAGAAGAAAGCATTCTTAGGAACTTTCTGATCTTGCATTAAAGACCAATGTGCATGCATTACTATTATTATTATTATTATTTTAGAGGATGCTTTTAAAGGCTCAGTGATGAGCATTGCTTTGGTCTTCATTGCTTCCTTTGCTGTTTCTTTCACTTGAGTCCGGCTGGACTATGGACGATGTAAGCACCATTAGATGCCTCAGTCAAGATAAAGGTAAGGGAAGATTTTTGTTTGTAACCTTTTCAAAGATTTAGTTACACTGAG
The DNA here is from genome assembly GCF_025201925.1 of Gopherus flavomarginatus. Classification (NCBI taxonomy): domain Eukaryota; kingdom Metazoa; phylum Chordata; order Testudines; family Testudinidae; genus Gopherus; species Gopherus flavomarginatus. The sequence continues at coordinate 5,346,173 of NC_066637.1, read as the reverse complement.
AAGGAATGCTTAGTTCAGCCTACATTCGGAGTTGATATTATGTTTTATTCAAACTGAGATGTCTAGTGCAAAGATGTAGCAGTTTCTTGAGTGAGTCTTTGCAGTAACTTGGCTTTTCCTGACGTTTCCAACAAACCTTAATAAATGTACACATACACACACGCGCACACATTTGTTTGTAGCCAGGGTCTGCTTCTCACCGATGAGCAGAGAGGAAGCACAAGTTCTATCTGTCTCCCTTTTCTGTTGCCTAGATAGCTGGCTCTCACTATAAAGAAGAAATTTCCATTTTTATCCTCAGACCTTTTGCTACCCACAGCAGAAGAGGAAAAAAAGGCTCCCAGAACTATTGCGATTCAGCTGTTTGCTTTTCAGAGAATATGTGTGATTAGTTTTTAATTTTATACAGTTTCTTTTAAACCTACCAGGCTAGAGTCCTTAGAAACACACTGAGTCATACTCATCCCTGATGGAACATGAGGTCCTCTCTATGAGTTGCCTCCAGCTGGTTTGATGCTGCTGCAGACGTTCCCAGTCACATGAATTTGGGGGTCATACCCTCAGCTCCTACGGTTACCTAGAGAAATTATAATAATTTGAGCAGAAACGTGTGCAGTATCTGGGCAGATCTACACTTAAAATGTTACAGCGGCACCACTGTAGTACTTCAGTGTAGATACTACTGCGCTGAGGGGAGGGTTTCTCCGTTCGGTGTAGGTAATCCACCTCCCAGAGAGGTGGGAGCTATGTCAGTGGGAGAATTCTCCCCTCAACAAAGCTGTCTACATTAGGGGTGAGGTTAGTTTAACTGCATCAGTCACGGGTGTGGACTTTTCACAGTCCTGAGTGTTGTAGTTATCTGACTTAACTGCCTAGTATAGACCATCCCCTCTCTCTTTATTTTTAAAACTGTATAATTGTTATTGACTTCTTTGGAAAGAGGCCAGTGACAGCAACCCTGAGTTGCTGTAACATTACATTAATGGAGTCAAATGACTAACTACTTATCTCTACATATTTTATAGCACTGTATTTTATGCCTGGTAGCTATACAGTTTTATAACTGTTTTGCAGTGACTTCTATGGCTTCTCTGTGTGCACTGGGTGCAGTATGTCAGTTATCTCCTTCACATCTGTTGGAATGCCCGCAGTGGGCATGATTCCCTAGATTTGCCACACCAGACCAAGGACATATTCACCGGGCGTCCCTTTCACACCACTAAAGATGGGTACTGGCTGGAAAATTCACATCCAGATTCTAACTTCCCCAAAGTTAGAAAGGCTCAGATCAATGTGGCTGGGACCATTTCAGTCATTCATCACTGAAGCGGCTGATGCTTTGGCAACCCAAAGATGTGGATTTGAAAATTAAAGCCAACTGGATTTTAAAAGCCTGGCTATACTGCATCATTTCAGCAGCGTTAGAATAACAAGGGAAGTCTGGGGAACGTCACCTACGATCTGACATGTTAAGAGAGTAAACGGCCAGACTGTGGGCCCCTTACTCACAGTGTTGAGCTGTACAGTACTCACCCAAGTAATTCAGTTAACTACAGTGAAGCTCACAGTCTGAACCCAGGTGGCTTGGATGCCCAGCAAAATTCCTGAAGACTACCTAAGCTGTAACCACTGTCCCATGGGGTCTGCAAAGTATTAAACAAAATGATAGAAGTATTTGAGATTCAACAGGGGGACATGCTTTAATGATTACATCAACTTAACTCTGAGTGGTTTCAGAGTAGCAGCCGTGTTAGTCTGTATGCGCAAAAAGAACAGGAGTATTTGTGGCACCTTAGAGACTAACAAGTTTATTTGAGCATGAACTTTCGTGGGCTAAAACCCACTTCACTGGATGCATGCAGTGGAAAATACAGTAGGAAGATACATATATACACAGGGAACATGAAACAATGGGTGTTACCATACACACTATAAGGAGAGTGATCAGTTAAGGTGAGCTATTACCAGCAGGAGAGAGAACAAACTTTTTGTAGTGGTAATGAAAATTGCCCTTTTCAGCAGTTGACAAGAAGGTGTGAGGAACCGTGTGTGTGTGTGGGGGGAAATAAACATGGGGAAATAGTTTTACTTTGTGTAATGACCCATCCACTCCGAATCTTTATTCAAGCCTAATTTAATGGTGTCCAGTTTGCATATTAATTCCAATTCAGCAGTCTCTCATTGGAGTCTGTTTCTGAAGTTTTTTTGTTGTAATATTGTGACTTTTAGGTCTGTAATTGAGTGACCGGGGAGACTGAAGTGTTCTCCATGTGCAGCAATGCCCCTCTGCCATGTACATTGGCCAAACCAGACAGTGTCTATGGAAAAGAATAAATGGACACAAATGGACACAAATCAGACATCAAGAATTATAACATTCAAAAAACAGTTGGTGAACACTTCAGTCTCCCTGGTCACTTGATTACAGGTGCTAAGGAGAGCTGAGTGGGAAATGGTTTCCCAGTTCCATAAGAATTTTCGAGATTTAAAAAATTCCTCTCCCAAACTGTGACAAAAAGTCAGTCCCAAAAATCTGAGAGAATTTTTGAATTGTGTCAATTGAAACATTTTGTTTAGACAGTTTTGAAAAGTTTCAATTTCAACCTTTTTAAAAATTTGATAAATTAACTTAAATTTCTAATTGAGAGGCCATTTTGAACCAAACCCCAGAACTTTTGAAATGGACATTTCAACCATTTGAAACTTTCTTTTTTCAAAATTGTTCTGAAACGGGGGAGTTGTCAAAAGTTTCAGTTTTGACAGATCATCATTTCCCATGACAGCATGTTTTGTTGGAAGATTCCCAACCAATTCTAGTGTTGACTGCCTCCAGGAAGATACTGAGTGCCCCCGATTCCTGGTAACCTGACTAGAGGTTGAGAGTACTCCCCATGTTTCAGGATTGGGCCTAATCTTTGCTCTCCAAGGTCAGCCACTCCACACCTAGGAAATGTCCCCTGGGGAAGCAGTGGTGGAGTGGGAAGCATACCATCTGCAGCACCGTAACCTCTTAATAGCAACCTTGCTACTGCTTGTTAGTCTGTCTGGGAAGAACAGATTTGGGGCACATTGGAGGGATGAGTTCTCAGACTTTCATCTCCCAGGCCGCAGGGAAGCAGTCAATCGCAGTTACTTATTTGAGTTTCGTGGTTTAAGCCCCAGCATTTTCCAACTGTGGTTTGTGGATATTCACCAAGTCTCCGTTTTTGCCAGCGGGTGTCATTCTAAGCCAGCGATAGGAAGTATCTTGGAAGCAAAGGGTGCTGGAGCAAGAAGAAAGAGCAAAGGTACTACAAGCCTCTGCTGTAAGGCTAGCAGCAAGGCCATTACATTGTGTTTCTTTTGTACTGGGCAGGTGTTTCCTTACTATCACTTTGTGTTAATTGAGAACCTGATTCTCCTCTCACTTACCTTAGTGACAGGTTTCAGAGTAGCAGCCGTGTTAGTCTGTATCTGTAAAAAGAACAGGAGTACTTGTGGCACTGTAGAGACTAACAAATTTATTTGAGCATAAGCTTTCGTGGGCTAAAACCCACTTCATCAGATGCAACACACCTCTCAACAACATACTAACCCACAGAATCCTTTCTACCAGCACTACAAAAAGAAGGATTCTGCGTGGACTCCTCCTTAAGGCCGAAACAACAGACTGGACTTCTGCATAGATTGCTTCCATCAATGTGCACGGGCTGAAATTGTGGAAAAGCAGCATCACCTACCCCATAACCTCAGCCGTGCTGAACACAACGCCATCAACAGCCTCAGGAAAAACTCTGACATCACAATCAACAAGGCTGACAAAGGAGGTGCTGTCGTCATCATGAATAAGTTGGAATATGAACAAGAGGCTGCTAGGCAGCTCTCTAACTCCACATTCTAGAGGCCATTACCCTCTGACCCCACTGAGGATTACCAAAATAAACTACACCATCTGCTCAAGAAACTCCCTGAAAAAGCACAGGAACAGATCTGTACAGACACATGCCTAGAACCCCAACCAGGACTATTCTATTTGCTACCCAAGATCCATAAACTTGGAAATCCTGGACGCCTCATCATCTCAGGCATTGGCACCCTGACATCGGGATTGTCTGGCTATGTGGACTCTCTCCTCAGGCCCTATGCTACCAGCATTCCCAGCTATCTTTGAGACACCACTGACTTCCCGAGGAAACTACAATCCATCGGTGATCTCCCAGAAAACACCATCCTGGCCACTATGGATGTAGAAGCCCTCTACACCAACATGCCACACAAAGATGGACTACAAGCCGTCAGGAACAGTATCCCTGATAATGTCACGGCAAAACTGGTGGCTGAACTTTGTGATTTTGTCCTCCCCCACAACTATTGCACATTTGGAGACAATATATACCTTCAAGTCAGCGGCACTGCTATGGGCACCCGCATGGCCCCACAATATGGCAACACTTTCATGGCTGACTTAGAAGAACGCTTCCTTAGCTCTCATCCCCTTACGCCCCTACTCTACTTACCCTAGTGTAAAGCAGGGATGGCTGCACTGGAGCCAGTGGAGTTACACTAGGATAGGAGAGAGTAGAACCAGCCCCTGACTGGAATGTTTTGTATTCCTGAATTACAGCCTGGTAGTGATGAAAGGTGCCAGCTCAACAGGTCTCCAGGCCAAAGCCCGCGAGTGACCCACAAGTCGGTAAGAAACAGAGAGCTTTTTCCCTGCAGAAACACTGTAAGATCACCCCATAATTGTTTAGAAAAACAATGCTGCACTGCTAGGCAGCAGACTCCCAAACTCTGAGCAATTGCTCAGGACACAAGGGAGATTGGAAACAAGCATCAGTGGGAGCAGGATTGGGCCCTCAGGTAGTAGAGACCAAAATCTGTGGAAGGGACTTTACAGTATTAGGAATTTCCTTTCCATATGGCATTGGTAAGACTCCCCACTGCCCTGATAGGCAGCACCTTGTGGGTCAGATCTAGGGGGTTGGTTAGGAAGTCAAATATATATTCCCATTAGATGTGACCACAGAATCAAGCTGGAATTCCAGCAGTGATCACACAGCTGTAATTTGGGAAACACCAATATTCCACACTGAGGTAAATCTGAGTAACTTCACTGAAGTGAATGGAGCTGCTGTGGATTTACACCATCTTAACTGAGAGCAGAATTAGGCCCCCAGCATACAATGGGCTGGGAGCCAATTTATCAGATATGAATGGGCATCTTTTATGGACATCCTCGTTGCTCCTATTAGTTAGCTGTCTCTTTGCTGCTCCCTGACATTCATCTCACTGTACTCAGTCCCGGCTGTCAGTTTAGCTAGTGTCAGGCAGAAAATGCCTGTTGTGGTGCTCAATGTCCTCTCCTATCAATCTATCTAGCAGTGGTACCGAGCTAGCTGACAGGACACTTTGAAGTAGCACTCCAGGATCAGATTCTATTTTGAAACTTTTTACTTACTACACACCTCACAAGAGCAACATGGTCCTGTTTGCATTACTCCCAGAAATGGAATCTGATAACAAGCTTTATTGATGTGAAGTAAGGTCGGGCCAGAGAGCTGGTGTTCGTCTGAGACTGGGATTCATGGTTTGAGACTGAAGGATGGCTTGGATTTGATGGTGATGAAATCTCATGAGCTGCTGCAAGGTTGTTGCTCCCAAATTACAGCAATCTATAAGAACAGCTGCTTTTGTGATATTTTTGCCCTTTTGAGCTGAATCCAGTCTGAACAGACTCCTTCCTGGCTTGGATCCTCAGCCAAAAGCATTGGGGCAGGATTGGATTTGGGTCCCGTCTTTAGTAGGAGATAAATACATAGTTGGTCTCTTCCATTATGGGTAAAATTGTCACCTCTCATGGATCTGCATCACGCACTCCACTCAGTCTTATACATGTAGCTTCCATTTTCATCCAGCTATGGTAATTGATGCAATATATTTCTCTTCCAACGGAGAAAGACATCGGGGAGGAAGGATGGTCTATCGAGTAGAGCACGAGTCTGGGTTTTGGCACACCTGAATTCAATTTCCAATTCCTGACTTAGGGCAAGTTGCTTAGTTTAGACTGAGCCTCGGTTCCCCATCTATCAGATGGGATGTAGCCTAATCAATGATTGCACTTACCAGATCATTATCGAGGTGCAACATGCACTTGTCACATGTGACAGTTCTTTTTTCAGGTGGCTACTTAGAGTTAATGGAGAAGATGAAATTTGGTGAAACACCTACACAAACTTTGAGCTTTACTTCATACAGACAAATATAATCGAAATAATAAAAAAATCAGTATACATAAATATAAGAATAAGAAGTACAGTCATATGGTTTCCAGCATTGTTTATATTTGTAATCTTGAATTGTGTATACTTACAACTTTATGGAGATCATTGGAAACAAAGACAGTATGAAAAGTAAGTGGAGCTCATCAGCAGGGAAGTCCTGATTTGGTTTACACTGTCTCAGGGAGCCAATGAATTAAAAAATAGAAACTAGATTTATCGTCCTTCTTTGATCAATTTCCATGCATGCAACAAGATTAATACCTGCCCCTTATCCATATGTGGCATTCCAGCTTTCCATAGCTATGCCTTTAATCATGAATATTGCTAAAATATATCACACATTTCTGAATAATTCCTATACATTATTACGGTCTAACTACCTAGTTACAGCCTAGTAACCGGATTCCTCCCCCCTTCTCTCCCCAAACTCCCTTCTTGCAGAATTCTGCAGCGTGCTGCACTTTCTGTGGTTACTTGTTTGTCTCGAAATGAGAGTGCAGAATTTGTGACCTGGGGTTATCTTCTTGGGCCTGTTGGCTTTTAACCCTAAACTTCAGCCTTTAGCATGACTGCTCTCACAAGGCTTCACACTAATAGCACAGGTCTTTAACTACAGCAAAGCCTAATAGTCTAATTATTTGTTCTCCTGCTTGCTGTTACAGCTTTGATACCTTCCATTAAGTATGCTTAACAAAGAAATTATAATTTACCCAAGACAATAAACCGTCTAAGGTCAGGTCAGAATCATTGGTCAACAGGGGATGATGCCTCCCTACTACATAGTGGAGTTTTGAGATGACAAAGCCCATTAATGACTGGAAGCTGCACTGTTACTATGGTGAGGAGGGTCTAGATAAGTTGATTTATAAACTAGGTTCAGTGGGTTCTTATGGGTGAGTTTACTGCACTATTTGTTCTTGCAGGGTCTTAGCAGGATCAGTGTCTAAAGAGGAAACACTCTAATTTATGATGGGGAGGAATATTTCTGATAGTCCATCTGTGGAGGAGGTTTGTGCTAGTCACTTTTTGGTGTGAAAAGTGAAGGAATGACAAAATCCCACTTGAAGAAGTAGGCACAGCCCTCCCTGATCTGCTTGCATGATGTGTGTCGAAGTGAGATAAACAATAAATCTGATACATCCAAGAGCCTATTACACTTGCCAACGGTCAGTGAATTAATTAAGGTGGAGGAATTTATTTTTATCTTTAGGAAACATTTGGGCCTAATTCTCTGTGACCTTGCACTTTGTGTGGTCATTTGTAGCTGTAAACCAGTGGTTCTCAAACGTTTGTACTGGCGACTCCTTTCATATAGCAAGCCTCTGAGTGCGACCCCCCTTATAAATTAAAAACACTTTTTTAGAAATTTAACACCATTATAAATGCTGGAGGCAAAGTGGGGTTTGGGGTGGAGGCTGACAGCTCATGACCCCCCATGTAATAACCTCATGACTCCCTGAGGGGTCCCGACCCCCAGTTTGAGAACCCCTGCTGTAAACAGTGGTTTTAAAAAGTTACCTGATCTGAGTTCTCCACTCACAGCAAGTGATAGCATTTTCACACCCACTTTGCACAGACATAACAGCTGACACAAAGTGCAGAGGAGCAGAGAATGGGGGACCAGATAGGTAGCTAGTACTGTAAATGTGTAAAAAAAATTATTCTGTCCGAATCTGAATTACATGGTTGGCCCTGCTGTTGCATCATGAGTGGAGTTAGTAGCACCACCTAATATTAAGGTTGCCTGACACTTCCCAGTGTAAGACCCTATTTTGAGTTACTTATAACTTTGCCAAACTTTTAACAGTTCGGGCTGAAATTTTCCATGGAGGGTGTCTGCCTCAGGAGAATTTTGAAATTTGTAGCCTGAATGGTTCAGTTGTTTATGACAATGAGGCTAAGGAAAAATATGTTGCTTTGCAATGCAATAAATAACTCAATAAATCAGGTAACCTTTCCTTTGTAAAGCTCTGGAGTCTCGATGCTTTCAAACAGGGACTGGAAATTTGGCAGGCAGGTACCTTTATATCAGAGATATGCTTTTTGCCTTCCCGGTGAAAATCTGCCCACATTTGAGCATGTTGTAAACACAGGTGCTGGAACTAGGAGTGCTGGGGCTGCACCCCCTGGCTTGAAGCGGTTTCCATCATATACAGGGTTCGCAGTTTGGTTCAGTGGCTCTCAGCACCCCACTATACAAATTGTTCCAGCTCCCTTGGTTCTAAGTAAGGCTACGATTTGGTCACGGAGGTTGCGGAAGTCATGGATTCTGTGACTTCAACCCACAGCAGCTGGGAGCTGCAGGCTACCCCCACCTCTCCTGGTGGCCAGAAGCTTCGGGGTACTCCTGCTGCCTGGAGTGGTGCAGTCCCTCACAGCTCCTCAGCCACTGTGGGTGTGGGGGAAATCCCCTGGAGGTCCCCAGTCCCCACAGGCGGGGTCCCTCCCAGCCACAGGGCAGGGACTGCAGCTCCCTGCCACATCAGAGCAGGCTGCTGGCAGGGCCGCCCAGAGCGGGGGGCAAGTGGGGCAATTTGCCCCGGGCCCCACAGGGGCCCCCACGAGAGTTTTTTGGGGCCCCGGGAGCAGGATCCTTTACTTGCTCCGGGGACCCCGGAAAACTCTCGCAGGGCCCGGGACCCTGGAGCTTCTTCTGCTCTAGGTCTTTGGCGGCAGGGGGTCCTTCCGCTCCGGGACCCGCCACCGAATTGCCCCAAAGACCTGCGGCGTGAGCGTTCTTCCGCCTCGGGACCCGCCGCCAAAGTGCCGGGTCTTCGGCGGTAATTCGGCGGTGGAGAGTACTTCCACTCTGGGACCTGCCACCGAAGTGCCCCAAAGACCTGTGGCGTGAGGGTTCTTCCTCCCCGGGACCCGCTGCCGAAGTGCCGGGTCTTCAGCGGCAATTCGGCCGTGGGGACCCCCCATCACTGAAGACCCCAGGCCCCCTGAATCCTCTGGGCGGCCCTGGGTGCTGGACTCTCTTCCAGGCCCATTTTTATCATGGACAATTTTAGTAAAAGTCAGGGACAGGTCACGGCTTCCCTGAATTTTTGTGAATTGCCCATGACCTGTCCATGACTTTTACTAAAAATGTCCATAATAAAATCATAGCCTTAGTTATAAGCCTTGGAAGAATCTCAGTTTGCACATGCTCAGCAGAGACTTAGATTTTAGAAGCTAAAATCTCTGAAATGCCAGAATTAAGATTGTCTGAGCAAACTTAATTCGCACCTCTTGTGTGCATGCGTTATGATCGTCTTTAATTATATGATCACATACTATTTTGTCCACTGCCACAGTCAGTGCACAGAATGGACCTGCTCTGGGAATGAATCAGGACTGTGTAGTTAAGGAGACTGTTGTGTGCAGGACCCCAGTTTTGTTTCTTGTAGAAGTCGGAGGAAGTGGTATGTCGCAGGGACTGCAGGAGGAGAAAGGATAGTCTCATGGCTAAGGCAGCTGAATGGAGAACAGGATTCTATCCCTGCCTCTGTCAGTGTTCCTGTGTGATGCTGGGCAAACTGCTTAAACCAGACTTTTCACAGGGGGCCACTAACTGTGTTTCTCATTTTCTGGGTGTCAGACTTGTGATCTGATTGCCGAGTACTCGTAGCTGCAAGTGAAGGCCGTGGGAGCTGTGCTTGGAACAAATAAAGTGCTGTATAATGGTAAGGACTCTGAAAAATAAGGTCTCAATTGGGCACCTAAGCACTCCCTGTGCTACAGATCCCCATCTATAAAATAGCACCCCCTTACCTCACCAGGGTGCTGGGAAGGTAAGTTAATGTTTATGAAGCACTGATACATCATAGTGCTGAGTGCCATAGAAAAACCATCGAGGACCTTTGTAACTCTTCGTAGCAGGGTTTAAACAGTGTGCAGTAAATAAGGCATAAGGCCCCACATTGAACAAAAAGGAGAAAACAAAATATTACATAGGTTCTCATTAAGTGAGCACCATCAATTCTGTGCACTGAATGAGGCAGAAGGCCTGGAAAAAATAGTACGTGATCCTATAGTTAAAGACGGTATCGTAATTCATATGCACAAGAGGGTTGAATTAAGATTACGCAGACAACCTTATTTCTGACATTCCCTAACTTTACAGGGCTTGGCTTTGCAAGCTTAATATTCTTTTAACATAACTGTTTTGTGTATAACATCTATGGAAGATAGCTACTATAATTTGTAGTCTAAAATTTATAGAACTGTTAAAAAAGGAGAAAGCACAAGTTAATACCAAAAGCACAACAAATTGGTGTGTTTGTCATTTAATGACGTCCCTAAGCAGCATATAAGGGATAATTCTCAGAATCTTGACCCTTTGTGGGCCTCTGGGAGATAATTTAACATAAATCTACATTTCTACACACATTAGCTGTACTATTTACACTCCACTCCCTGCTTTAAACATATTATCAGTGTATTTATTGCCTCAAAAAAAGCTGACTTTCCTTATTAATAATACATGTATTGAATCAAGCAGTTTGCCAGGCAATGGATAAGGAGATAAAATGCAATTTTGAAAGATTATATATCCTGCATTATGGAGGAACGAAAGGGAGGAAATACTTTATTCATAAAACAACAAAATGGGGAGAGGGCTGAGGGAAACGGTGTTGAGAAAGAGGGAGGAGGAGCCCTCTGAATACATTACACTGAACTTATTAAAGAGAAACATAGCCAAGCCAGATTACCTGGGTGAAATTCATCCCTATTCAGAGGGGATAATACACCACATAATTCCCCGCTTAAGTTTGGGGCGGGATAGCTCAGTGGTTTGAGCATTGGCCTGCTAAAGCCAAGGTCGTGAGTTGAATCCTTGAGGGGGCCACTTAGGGATCTGGTGTAAAATCAGTACTTGGTCCTGCTAGTGAAGGCAGGGGTCTGGACTCAATGACCTTTCAGGGTCCTTTCCAGTTCTATGAGATAGGTACATCTCCATATATTTAGGCCTGCAAAATAGGTTTTAAGTGATGCCTACGACTGGTGCTTGTCTTTGTTCACTGTGGTGATTTGAGAATTTGTATAACTGAGATCAGAACCTGGCCTTTGGACTCTACCTGGATTTCAGTGGCTCTGCAACAACTAGAGTTCATGAATCAAAGTTAGTAAAAAATTCTAGCTGAAATTAACTTCTTCTTGTGCTGTTTTTTTCTTTTGTTATTGTTGTGAGCAAATTGGACTTGTTTGTAGAGGACAGTGAACTATAACTATAACCATACAGCAATCAAATACACATGAATGCTGCTCATTCAAGATTTTTACACTTTATAGGGGAGTCTGATTTTTAAAGATGATTGACAGCAAAACTTCACAGTCTGTGTTATGCAGCATCCCATAAACTAAGCAAATAACCTGCAAATAATAATTTCTTCAGATTTAGCCTCCTTTTATCTTCACAGGTGGCAATGCTGTTAAATGTATTTCTCTGTCCAATTTAATCAACAGATACCTTTTCTGATTTTCTTCTCCGGGGATTGGTCACAGATACTTTACATTCCTCTGGGTTGCTTAATTTTGATTGGCCAGATAAGACAATGTGTACTGCTCCCTGATTGGATGAGCAGGCAAGCACTTCCAACACAGATTCTCTTATGTATAAATTCCATGTTTGGTTTCTGTGAATGTTCACATATGTAAGCTTGAAATTCGCTTTCTGACTACTTTTATTGTGTGACTATCTATGGGAAACATGCACAAAATGGGTATGAGCATCGCAAAGTGAATTCTTGTCAAAAAGGATATTTTCCTTATTCTCTCCCAGATCTATCTGTAATCAAGACTTAGCTGGGGAGATCATTGTGTGACTGCTTGATTCATTGCACATAAACCACTGGATTGGATGAAGGAAGAATCAGACATTCAGGGCAAACTATCTTTTCTCCCTTTGGTTGTTTAATTTGGCCCATTTAAGTAGAAGTCTTTCGCACTGGAAGGAAAGGAAATGATGAATGTCCTGCTTTTGAGAGGAGGAATGTACTGTCACTCATAATAATGCACAGTAGCTGCTGGGAATCTTTGTCTAGCTTTAGGACTGTAAATCAGGATTTCTCAGTGGAGAAATTTTACCGTCTTTGGTGTAAATCAAGATCAGTCATTATCTTTAGTAGGATATGAAAGAATAGGAGAGATCCTTGTTGCTGTGATATATGCACCATTTCCTTCCAGGAGCTTAAAAACCCTCTAGCTATTCTTCTCAGACCTCTTAAACGGTAACTAAATGAACTGAATAATGCAACTCTTAGCTCTTTACATTTAAAAAGATTTTTAGATCCCAAAGGATTTTAGACTCCGTTAGGCCATGCACACCCTTTATGGTTAGTATGTTCCCTGAGACTGAGTGGTGGGGAATAGGATACAAGCTTCCCAGGAAACTGACATTCTGGACAAATTTCTTCTGAGATTAGATCACATCATGGCCCTTGAGCTAAGCTCAAGGATCTGATTCTGATCTCACTCTTCTTTATAACAAGGGAGTAACTCCAGAATTACTGATGTAAATGACAGGAGAATCATGCCCCAAGAATTGAATTATGAGGATGGGTCGACCTCAAAGAATGTGGAGGTTTGTTTCAAATCCAAGAGTCTGAATAATTGTCCAGATTTCTCTGGATCTCTTTGGTCTTGAATTCAGGTCACAACTCCCATAAAAGCATCCTGAGGCTCTCAGGAGATTTCTGGCAACTACAAGTTACAGGCCAGTTGGCAGTATTGCAAAAATAGCCTCTTTCATGAGAGTTTAGCATTTCCACTTCCCATACCAGCCCAAGCCAGCTAGTGCAGAGACCACACAGAGATTTTTCCAAGTTTACTAAACTTTTTAAAACATCAGGAAGAGTTAGGTACACGTTATGGGGAAGGTTCAAGATCAATTTTGATTGTGTCCCAGCCAGTCTTCCCATCGCTAATTAACAATCCCCAGCTCTCTGGTTTTCCGGTCTAATGAGGAAAACGATCCACATCCAGGGGAAGTTCTTTCAGGGAAATCAACTGGTAAAGCGAGTATAAGAGTTTATGAGAGTCAGAGTCATTTCATGTGATGGGTGGAGTCTTTAACATTCAGTCAGCAGCTTGAGATATAAAACAGAGATAGCCGGAGAACGTTCTGTTATTAGAGCCCTGCGCGGATACAAAATTGGTATCTGCGTCCGATCCGCGATCCACAAACATGGTCCGTGGATATCCACATCCATCCGTGATCTCCAAACCCGGCCATGGATATAAAGTACATATGCACAGATTTGCAGGGCTCTATCAATCAGGGCCCAAGACATTATGTTCCAAAATGGACCTTGATCTGATAAAGGACGTCTGCTCAACTTACCACCTCCTATTTCAGGGCCGTGCTCAGATATTACTCAGAAGTTAAACAATTGACCCATCAGCTCACTTGCTGGTTTCCTTATTTCCATTCGTATATTTGAGCTTGCAAAGAGCTCCTTGTGAGTCTTTCTGTCCACTCTTAAGATGCTGTCGGAGTCATTGTGGGAGAGTAAAGTTTACCTTTGGTTCCAGTCTCTGGTTACATGTTTCAGAGCTTGCTATTCCTCAGCCATTCAAACCTGTTTCAGACAAAACATCAGATAACATTACCACAGCTCCCACTGGCTTCAATGGAAGACAAGGGTGCTCAGCACCTCAAAGGATTAGGACCTAACACATGGCGTGCTATATCCTCCTTTACAAGAAACTCACGCTTGGCTGATTTCAGTTGCCTTTTTTATATGCACATATTAAATTTCTTATAGTTACAACTTGCTTGTGGTGTTGTTCTCAGCTCAGAGACCATGGGGATGGGCGTGCTATATGTGCTTCCTCTATCTATTCTATCCACCTGTTGCCTGTAGTTTTATGTGTAGATTGTAAGTTCTTCAAGGCAGAGACTGTCTCTGTAATTTGTTTGTATGGTGCCTACCACCATGAGGCCGGAGCCCCTAGGCACCACCATGCTACACATCCACACAGCTAAAACATGTGTCCAGCCTCTCATCTCACACCTCAACTACTGCACCATCCTTCTGTCTGGCCTTGACAAATGCAATCTTGCCCTGTTCAGTTCATTCAGAATGCTGCTGCAAAGATCATATCCATAGCTCATTGCTTTAACCATATCACCCTTCTTTTGACGGCTATACATTGTGTGGCTCCTCCTTCTGCATCACATCAGACCAAACTACGTGTCTTCCCGTTCAGGGTCCCTCTCAGTATATCCTGATCCCACCTATCATTTCTCATCTGCTATCGAGTTGTTGACCCACTTGTTACATTCTCAAACCCACACCTCTGTGCTCCCCTTCACGCTTAGAATGAGCTTCCAGTAAGCATCCGCAGAGCTACTGCCTTGTCCTTTTTACATCCCTTTTACAAGTCTCCTTTACTGTGATGCCGACAAAAAAAAATGATGATGGTTAGGAACTGGTGTGATGAAACTGCTGCTGGTCATATTGATCCATATTGCCTCATTGTTTCCTTGTGCTCCACCACCTCTGTCTGTCTATCCACCTATTTTCTCTTCTCTTACACTTAGAGTGTAAGTTCTTTGTGGCAGGCACCATTGTTTGCTTTGTGTTTCTACCCTGCTTAGCACCACAGGATCCTTGTCCATGACTGAGGCTCTTAGGATATGTCTACATGGTTAGCAGAACCCCACAGCAGTGAGTCTCAGAGCCTACAGAATCAGGCTTGCAGGGCTCACACTATGGCACTAAAAATACCTGTGTAGATGTTTGGGCTCAAACTGGAGCTTGGGCTCTGAAGCCTAGGGAGGAGGTGGGCTTCAGGTTCTGAGAGCCAGTCTGAGCCCGAAGGTCCACACAGCTATTTTTATAACCCTAGAGTGAGCCCTGCAAGCCTGAATGTGTGGACCCAGGCTCTGAGACTCACCGCTGTGCATTTCTGGTTGCCATCTAGACAGACCTTTAGGTTCCACTGCAATGCAAATAAATCAATAATAATACCAGAACAGGTATACAGAACGATGGAATTCATCACTTGTGGACTTGTACCTTTATGAGTCAAGTTTTGGCTGAGGAATAATATATAATGAAATAGTGAATGAAACTGTGTTTTGTGCTTTGCTCCCATCTGAAACCATGAGCAGGGTTGTATTAGCAAGGGACAAATTTCTCCTTTGGCACTCAGCTTTTCCTCCTCTAGTGAAGGCTTCATGGAGCTTTCATATCCTACAGGCAATCAAGGAAAATCTCCAGCCCAGATTCCACATTGCTTCCTGCAGCCAATTAGCTGCAGGCCTCCTCTGAATTTTTGACCAATCTTCTATCACAAGGCACCATGCAGACAGCTATCTTGGGGAGACTCAGTTCTCTCTGGACTGCAGATGAATGAATGAGTACAGATGAAATAAAAACCAACTGGGACCTTCATCAAAAACTCAGACTAAGCCTGAGCAGATAGTAGATGTTCAGTCACTTTGTTAGGCTTTTGCCTCCGGGTTCTGGCTGAGATGGGAAGTGTAGGTAGAAATGAGAAATGCTGTTTTCATGTATTTCTGCCCTAGATACAAGCAGGAAGATGCGGAAAACTTAGGCTCCCAGGAGTACAGCTGAGCAAAGGTTTTTGGCTGAATCTTTTTTTCAGGGAAAAATGCACATTTGGTAACACCAGAACATTTCACAAATTTGTGTCTGTTTTGCCAAATAGTTTCAGTTAAAAAAGAAAAGGAAAACAAACAAATTCTGACAAAGTGGAAATGTTTCATTGTTTGACATTTTCAAAATGAAATGTGATTTTTTGGTTTAAAATTACTCTTCATTTCAGAATTTCCTTTGATTTTGTACAAAACGAATCCAAAACACTTTAAAATGGTCGGAATCTAAATGAAACATTTCATGTGAACTGAAATCATTCTTTTCTTCAACTTTTCGATTTGCCAAAAAAATTTGGCTCAACCCAGAACTCTTTTTTAAAGTTCGTTTTTGGAATTTCCTTCAAACTAAAGACTCCATTATTCACACAGCTCTGCCCTTGAGCCTTTCATGTCTGGATAGTTCACAGAAGCATCCAGACCTCTGGATGCTGACCTGAACCAGATCTCTGACCCTTTTGAGGCTTCCCATAAATCACAGATGATTGGGCTGTAAGAGACCCCTTTGATAACGTGCTAGATTTACAGGATTGAACCAGATGATCTGGAAAGTCCTGTCCAATTGCATCACCAGAAAGTCTGAATTATTCACCATAGCTACATCTTTCTGGCCCACAGGATTGACTTGTATTGATAAAAGAGCAAGATGTTGGCTGCCAAGTCGGGGTTTCTATACAACACATAGGCTTTGAGAGTTCATTTCTGGTATAAATATCATGGGCTGAATCTGTGCTGACTCTAGTTCAGGGGTTCTCAAACTGGGGGTCATGAGGTTATTACATGGAGGGTCACGAGCTGTCAGCCTCCACTCCAAACCCTGCTTCTCCTCCAGCTTTTATAATAGAGTTAAGTATAAAAAATGTGTTTTTAATTTATAAGGAGGGTTGCACTCGGAAGCTTGCTGTGTGAAAGGGGTCGCCAATGCAAAAGTTTGAGAACCACTGCTATAGCTGGCTTACACAGGGTGTGCATCAGCACTGAATTTGGCTGTGCTACTGTTGTTGTTTCTTTATTATTTCACTGTTTTTATTTGTTGCTGGTGGCTGGGAGCTGTTTTGCAAAATGAATGTTGATAATTTTCTCTTGGCTTTGTAGAGCTTTGTGCTAATAAAAGAGGAATCAGTAGTAAATTAAAAACCCAACTGGAGTGAACAGGAAAATGTTTTATGAGCAACAATTCCGTTTCTAGTTATTGCAACGAGAAGACAGTCCCTGGGGTAGCCCCGACTGACATCCTTGGGAGGCAGTTTGGTCTGTCTTTGCCATAAGATGCCTTGTTACCTTAAACAAGTCACTTTGCCTCTCTGCGCCTGTTTCCCATCCTCCCCTTTTCTTGTCTTGTCTATTTAGACTGTAAGATGCTTGGGTCAGGGATGTCCTATTATTTGTAATGCAATGAGCCCTGACCTCATTTGAGTCCCAGTGCTATGGTAATATGAGTATATGATAATAATAAATGTGCTGAGTACCGTGAGGGCATTGAAGCTACTCACATGCATAGTGAACAGGAGTACCTGTGGCACCTTAGAGACTAACAGATTTATTTCAGCATGAGCTTTCCTGGGCTACAGCTCACTTCTTCAGATGCATAGTGTTAAGCATATGCGTAAGTGCTTTGCTGCATTGAGGACAGACTGCTCAGGACCTGATGTGACTGAGCCCTAAGATAGTGAAGCCAATCTCAGGGGTCAGGAAGGAATTTGTCTTTTCCCAGTTGTAACATAGCAATGTGCATGAGTGGGAGTGGTCTTGGTTTCCTTGGAAGCCTCAAGCATAGGCCAGATACAGAAAACAGACTTGATCCAAGGCAATGTAAGGCAAATCCTGCTCAAATTCCTGCTGAACAGAAGACACCATTGCCTGTGGTTTCTAAGCAGATACATCCAGTGTGGATGAAAGGTCCTGGGTCGACAGATCTAGAGACTGGGGATTTGGCTCCACTGCAGTTGGAGGGGTGATTGCAGTTCAGGGGAGGGATACTCACACTAGCTTTATCTAGCTAGTGAGGTTATGGCAGCACGGACCCCGCTGCCAGCAGCTGTACGAGCACAGGCCCAGGGTTCCAAGCAGGGGTGAGCCCTGGTGTGTGTCACTGGAGTGCTACATCTTATTACAGACAGAGAAACGGAGGCCCAGAGAAGACAAGTGAAATGGCTGAATTCACCTTGCAAGGTGAGTGCCAGCTCTGGAAATAAAACGCTCACTCTCCTGCTATAACCACTAGGTAACCCAAAGTGTATAAACCATCTGATGGGACTTCAGAGGTCTTGTCTTTTAGTGGGACACATTTTGAATGCCAAGGAAAGACTTTAGAAGACTCTGATAGAGGCCTCTCTGTCTGCCATCAGATGGGCTATAAATCAAGAGTGAGTAATACAATCAGTGCTGCCCTTTGAGCTTGTGTTTTATAGCCTTGTGAATGAATACAGTGGAGGAGGGATGAGCACAGAATCCCAGGGAAAGCGAGTGTAACTGATGCTTATGACAGAATCTAGTGGAGGGTTATTAATATGAGGAATCAGGCAGTGCATAAAGCTGTGAAATGGGCTATTTATAGAGTCAGTTTAGTCTTGATGGGCCTGTCGAACATGATTAATGTGAACAAGAATGCTGTCTGTGCTGAACCTGGCTACATGCTGCAGATCTCCCCAGAGGAGTTTTATAAAAGAAAGGATTTTTTTAAAAAGGTTAATCATCGACAAAAATGCCAAATTCTGAAGAAAGTTACCAGATATGAGTAAAACCTTAATTACATGAAATGCAGAAACCCGTGAAAAGGTTTAACAGGCATTTAAAAGTCTTCATTGAGACTCAAGGTTCTGTCTAGAGGGAATCCACTCACACACATAGGTGCATCCTTGAGACGGGACACTCCATATATGCTTAGAGCATGGGCTTCTGTTTCTGACTTTGCTATTGACTACACATGTGACCCTGGGCCCATCACTATGAGGATGATACCCTCACTTGGGGTAATTCATATTTGTAAAGTGTGTTCAGGTCCTTGAAGGAAAAGTGCCAAGTAATATTACTTTTAGTAGAGCTGGGAGAGTGCATATTTGCACAATTAATGCCAGAAGTGGATCTACATCTACTATGGAAGAGGATTACGCAAATTCAGAATAAGGCACTCTTACTCCAGAATAACAGCTTTCACACATAGAGTTAATCAGGAATAGTTAATCCACCTTAAATTCATACCCTCCCTTATTCCAGACTAATTTTCATGTACAGACAAGCCCTAGGTACATTACAAGAGATAACCATCAGGCGGGGGAACACAAGGTAACAGTGAGATGACGGTGATTAGTGTCAAGCATCAGTCACAGCATGCCAGATGATCAGCTATTGTCAAGCATTGCTTGGTTGACCACTGAATTACACCACTTTAACGTCAGCGGGGTGAGGGAGGAGGATGTGTTTGTTGTTCCTTTAATAAATCACCAGCTAGCAATAGTTGTTCCCTTTAAATATGCCAAACTCAGCACTTTTGTTGCTCTTAGTTTCAAAGGAGTTTTAATTTTGAAATAATTGGTGCTTTTGGAGGCGGGATTGCAGCACAGGAATACCCAGATTTCAGCATGTTCTGGTTGAATTATCAGCTTGTTACAGTTTAATATTATGGGATGTCTTGATTTTTCGTGTGCTTACAGCTTTGATTTTCAGAGAGAATTTCTTTACAAGGATTTTCTTGTCACCATTGTTGCTGTTTGTACTTACTTTATTCTGAGTTGATTAAAGCAGGGAGAAAGGAGTTTGCTCCCCAGCTCAACCGACTCACATGGCTTTGAATTAAGTTGGCTTACCCGAGACTGCTTTATAGCGTACAAGCCCCCTTATCAAACATTTCTCCTGCTCTGCTCTTTGCAAAGGTCCTTTGAAAGGCTTGCAGTGAGCAGTCGAAAAAATCAAGGTGATTATTTTTGAAGGCTAGGTTGCCACACAGAATCAGTGCACAACTGTTCTCTTTTCCCCTTTCCCCCATGGCATCTTATCAACTGATGATTTGTTAGTACCCAAGAACACACACACATTGCACTGTAATTGTGGCCTGAAGTTCAAAGAGGTGTGCACATTTCTCTCCTTCATTTTTGCATACATAAATAAATGTTTCAGAGCGAATTTCCGTGCAGCAAGTGTCATTCTTGTGTTTGCTTGTGAAGAATGGGAGATGAGTTTGCAGTTACCAAAGTCTGCCTTCTTCCCTGCATTAACCGCTGCAGGGAGCCTGGGGCTCCTCCCCGCACAGCTCTCCTTTAGCAAGGAGAAAGCTTTAACATAGGCAGGCTCAAGTCCTTGTGGCCATTGCTCTTGAGACACCTGGATTGGATTCCTTGGTCCATCTCTGTCTCCCTAGGCCAGCAGGAGATACAAGTGCCGTGGAAACAACATTTCAACTTCTAGAGAGGAGGTTGCAACGAGAGAGAGAGCTCTCCTGCTGACTGGGGGAGACTAGCCCTTAGCCCTGCCCCTTCTGCCCCCCACAGGCTAGCACCCCCTGCCCCAGTCCCAGAGCGCTGGGGGAGCGGGCGGTGCACAGCTGCAGCCCCCCCAGTCCTGGAATGGGAAGCAGGATGGGTGAGCTGGGGTGGAGCATGGGCAGGGCCATGCCTGGTATTTGGGGAGGCACAGCCTATGCTACCCGCTGCCCTGGGACAGTGTGCCAGCTGCAATAAGAAAGGGAGAGCTCTCTGCTCAGGGAGAATGTGAGAGAGAGAGTGCTCCCTGCTCTGGGAAAGGTGCAGGCTGCAAGGAGAGAAAGCTCTCCTTGCCTGGAGAGAGCACGAGAGCTGTAATTAGTGTTGGTATGTGCAAATCTAATGATTCCATCTGATGGGGGAGCAATGTATGCCTGTGACCGGATGTTCTGGAACCAAGGAAGTTCAGCAATTCTGTAAAATCTGGATCTCTGCTAAGTTTTGTTCCCAAGGAGCCTACTTTCACAGTTCAGCCAGCAACGACTCTCTCCAAGCTGCAACTAGCTGCCTATCTTCTGCTCCTGCAGCCCAGAGGGGAATGTCTGCCTGACAGCTAAGCTTCAAACTGAAGGGGTTATTGGGGGACCTTGCAAAAAATAGGAAGACTTTTCCCTTAAGAGCCCAGAAGCAATTGTTTTCCCTCCTCTGTGAATACTCTAACTACTGCATCCCAGCCTCATAAATATTCTGCCGTGAGCTTTATTGACTTGCAGGCATTGAGACAGTGATGGGACTTGAACTCGCAAATGTCAGATACGGAGGGCTAAGGCTTTATTTGTTATCGGTTTGAGCCACAGTGGGAAGAATCAGAATTCACCTTTTCTACCACATCAATCATATCTCATATAATTTTGTTAACATTTTCACTTTGGGAATACAATAGATGATTGCTGCTAAAGGCAGGATAAAGTACAGTTGTATCCTTCATCCAAATTATTACAAAAAGACCTGTGATCGATTCCCAAGAGCTGCAGATTCTGGCTTCTCAAAAGTGTAATATTTTTGTGACAAAGAAATAAATAAGAAATTGCTGGATAGCTGGTTTTCAAAAGCGTTTGATCAAAATGTTAAATAATGTTCCTCTCCGGGAGGACCTGCAGGTAATGCTCCCAGATGGAAATGGGCTTGTCTGGACATTTGTGCACAGCATGAAACCACCACTCAATTCAGCCCAGGTGGCCATCAGCTCAGGAGACACATGGGACCTGGAAAAGGAAGGAAATTGCAAGTGACGTTAGAGGGGTTGTTGGCAGAGCCATGAGAAAGGTCGATCCTAGCCATTTCCTGAGTCTAATCTCATGCTTTTTGGAGTCCAATGCTCCCAGCATCCTCTTCCTTATAACTCCCCAGTCCGGCACCCTGATCACAGCTATTGAATCCCTCCCAGTTCCTGGAGTAAAAAGTACCATGAAGTCCCACTCAGTTGACAGTTTCCCAAACACCCACATCAGACTGAGCAGGCTGTAGATGTCTTCCTGAGGCTCTTGCAGATTCTACTTGGCACAGGGCAGCCCTAAGCTTGGGAGGACCCTAAGGCCAGTTATGGGACAGCAGCCATGGAGGCATGCAGGACTGAGGTGCATTTGTAGATCTGGGAACCCAGCAGAGCAGAGGGGTTTAGAGTAGAAGGACTGAGATGTGCTAGCAGAAGTATCTGGAGGAAGCCAGCAGAGTGCCTGCCTGGACCGTGGCCGGTTTTAGCTGCTGCCATCAGTCATTCATTTTTATGAGCATGAGATTCGCCCAATTAAAAAACTACACAGCATATAAAAAAGCCATGAATTCTGCTTGATGGGCCTGTAACACAACCAAGTTCCAAAGCGATAAATCTAATTTGTTACTGTTGCCAAAAATGCAGGAAACTAGAATAGTGAACTGTCCATTAGCATCCAGTGAAAAATTATGAGCCATGAGAGGTAAACACTGAATCCATGATTTATACATATTCTGCATCTGAAGAAATGTGTTTGACACAGAAACTTCTAGGGAGTCTCAGGCCACTGATAATTGTCCTAACCAGGTCAGCAGTGATAAATTGTTGTTTCATCGGAAAGTTGTTTTGTGGCTGGTATGGCATGAACTGGGTGTTCCATGTGGACTGGTGTCCACTTTGCAATTGGTTTTCTTGCTGGCATACTCAGCAAGTGAGGCCCAGAAGAGAATGGATATGAAGAATGAAATGACCAACTCCAATGGTGGTCCTTTGATAGCAGGCTGAAGTACACCAGGAGGGACTAGTTGGCCGGGTAGCTTTTCCCCACACCAGTTCTATGGCAGAAGTCTTCAGCTCCGTTCCCTGGAGCTCGTCCAAGACTGTCACTTAGTTTTGGGAGGAAATTTTTAAAAAGAATTTTGCCTGTGGAATTATCATTTTTTGAAAAGCCATTTTCAGTTAAAACAAAAGTCAGGGGAGGTTGGTTAAAATGATCAGTTTTTGTAAGTCAGACATTTTTAGCAAAAACGGAATTGTTTTCCTAAATCTCTTTTGGATTTCAGAGGGCTTTTTGGTTATAAAACCAGAAAATTTTGACCAAGAAAAAATCTTAGGTGGAAATATTCATTTTGGTTAAAAAAATGTTTTGCAAGAAAATTTTCAACCAGTGTACTATTCACAAGTGCTAAATTCACTGAAATTAATGCATACAATCAATTTGCAGGGGCCTGAGGTCTCACAGCGGGTCGATAGTTTTATTTCAGAATATCATTGATTGCATTAATTAAGTGTAGTGTTTCCCATGAGGCTAATAGAAAAATACTTTCCCCAGGAGGAGACACATGCAGATCTACACATTTCTCTGCACTTTTTAGAAGAAAGATCAGTACCGCTCTGTATTGGTTTGATGAATTGTTGGCTCATTAAGTAAAAACATTAATATTCATAGCTCCAAAGGGCTAACGTGAAGGAAAACGCCAATATCTGAGCAGCAGTACACCAAAAAAATCTGATGTGACATAAATCCACATAAATAAGGAAGTCATAGCTAAAGTTAAAAGCACATTTCTTTTCTTCCTAAGACACCTGGATATGCCTTGGGTTTGCAGCCGATTACCTTGACAGCTCTTGCCACTGTCTCCTAGTGATAGCTAAGGTCTCACTTGTTTTCCATCGGAGCACAGGAACTAGTCAAATACATGCTCTATCTAGCCTTGACTCCAACTGTGGCCATTTCTAGATGCTCCAGTCCAGAGGGAGTTGTAATAACATGCCTTTGGAGGAAGTTTCTCTCTAACCCTGGGAGAGAAGGTTGGCTAGTGCCTTGCATCAGGAGAGTTTATGAATTTAGCCCCTAATCCAAAACCACTAAAATCTATGGGAGTCTCTCTGTTGGAACAGGCCTGCATATCCTAACCAGGCTAACTGGGGGTGATGGGGTTCTTTTATCATTTATATAAACGTCTAATCCCTATATAAAAATCCTGCCATGCTTTTTACCTCTTTCCCTCAGGAACTGGAGGCCCCAGCAGTATTGGGGGTGGGAAGGAGCAGGTATATTTTAATGTGTAGCATTCAAATTAAGAAAAGGGAGGACTTGGGAAGCCAGGCGCCTGGGGACATTTTCTGCAATCTCGTGGAGATTGGCATAAGAACGAGGATGAATTCTTCACGTGCATTAGTTTAGCAACATGCATTTAATTACATGCATTAGAGTAGGAACAAGAATCAATTCTTTACATGCATCCATAGCATCCACGGGAAAAGCTCACCATGTGGGACCACTCTGTTGTGTGCCATGGCTGTGTGCGTGCAGGAGCACACAATATTACAGAGTCAGAATGTGAAATCCATTCCACCTGGTTTTATTAGTCCTCATGTGGAGTTCTGGTAAAAGACATGGAGAACAGAGCCATATGCTGCCCTTGATCCAAATGTGCCGCTTCTGCTGACATCGCAGAGAGCCATCTGGGCAGAATGAGGGCTGGTCATGGCCCTTGCTAGACTGAAAGGATCCAAGTTAGTTAACATCTCCACACTCCTGTCCTGGCTCATCGTGGTCACAAGTGTCAGTGTGCTTGGTTGGCTCATTCTTTTTGCCTGTCTCCAAAGTGCCACATGGTTTGGTACCATTCAGTCTGCCTCATGCTCTGTGTCTGCAGAGGGCTCAGACAGGAGATGCTGAAGGTCAGGCCTGAGAAGCAATTTGACACCAAACATCTTAATGAAAAATGATTCTTTCTCATTACTTAGATAGTTAACGATGGGCTGAGCTTTATGGTCCCAGTGAATGGGTGTCTGTGGCACAGAGAGGGAAAAGCTAGTCTTGCAGGTAATGTTTTGGCAAAGGAGACATTGGTTCAATTCCTGGCTCTGCCACAGACTCCCTGAGTCACCTTGGACAAGTCACTTGGTTGTCTCTGAGCCTCAGTTCCCGGTTTGTAAAATGGGGATAATGATATTCCTGCACCCTGTGTCTGTCGGGTCTATTGGGAGAGGGACTGCCTCACACTGTGTCTCTGTACAGCAGCTAGCAGGGCTTCAATCTCAGCTGTTCCCTCCAGGCACTACTGTAACACCCGTCATATGCAGTGTGGTCCCGGGCACTGTTTGGTACCCTTGCTGGGAGTCTCAGCAGGGAGGCCCAGGATTTGTTGACAGTTCAAGGCACACAAAGATTTGAGCCAATGGAAGGAATGAGCTTGGCAGGAGCCAGTGTGTGGGGAAGCCAGTGGTGATGCACACATTGTACTCGTTGCATGGATGAACAGAGGATTTAATTTTCCAGGACTCTGCACCTTGTACCTTTCACAAGGAGCAAAGTGACATTCTTGTTGAAATGGACAGATTTCTTGTAAAAACGGTTAACAAAATTAAGGGACCTTTCCATCTCTGGAAAGCTTTTACATCAAATTTCAGCCTGGAAAAATGTTTGAGATTTTACGGATCTTTGAAAATAAATAGTGTTCTAATGAGAACATGAACAAACTCTCAAGCAGGTGCTAATACAACACTGCAATAAATAAATAGATCCTGCAATACATCATTTTCCTCCAAGTATTGTCTCAGAAAAAGAGGTAGTTGCCAATTAAAAGTTTGTATAAGAAATAATGTTTTAGCAGACCCACAGGTCGATCCATTGCTTTGCTGTATGTATTAATCACCTTGAAGAAATGCTGGTTAATTACACAGGACAAGTTGGCTCCTCGGCTAGGTAAAACGGCATGGTGCCATTGACTTTAATGGAGTCAGGATGATTTTCACCACATGAGGATTTGAATCTCTGTTCTCTCAGATTTAGGATTTCAGCTGGATTGTGTTTTTTAAGGGGGAAATGGTGAATTCCTACTGAAGCCAGTCCTCCATCTTCATCAACCCACAAAGGACCGTAGAAATTGGATGTGACCTTTTAGGGCAGCCAGCTCCATTCAAGGTGTTCCAGGAGAATGTATTATCCAAGACACAGAGACAGATGGTTTAAAACAAACAGGAGAGAAACCAGCTGCACCCAAAAGAGAATGGTCCCTTTTAGGGCTTGATCTTGCCCTCACTGAAATCAATGTCAGACTTCAGAGTGAGCCTTTTCCACTGGGGTGTGAACTGCCCCTGCTGCTAGATCTCCGGACACATGGGAGTTTTATCTCATTAGGATTCTGTCTGTCTCTCCATCCATGTTAGGTGTCTCTGTAACAGCCATCACTGTAATACCAAGGCCCCGATTCAGCAAAGCACATGCTTAACTTTGTGCATGTGCCTAAATCCCAGTGTCACTGGGACTTGCGCACATGCCGATGTTCTTCGCGGAATAGGGATGAACTCTCCCGTGGCTTAGTCTGGTGCATTAACCACCAGACCATTCCTCCTTCCTAGACGGTCAATAGACACAAACTTTGTTAAAGGGAAGCAGATCACACACACCTAACGTTGTGGATCTAACGCACCAGGTGAGACTGGCAGGAGGGAGGGAGAGCATCTGGATGGCTGCAGTATAGCATAATGCAGCCAAAGTCTTGTGGTTTTCCTCTTATACTGGAATATTTTAATTACTTCCTATTAAAGGTCCAAAGCTAAATTAAAAGTCAGGAAGGAACTCGCCCTGATTTTGTGTTTAGTGTAGAAGGCAGATTTGCTGCCTGTGTCAGTTGTTGGTAAAGCTTTGGGAGCATCTCTCAGCATCCTGGTTTGTGCTGATTGTTCTGTCCTGAGACACATATTGCATTTTTGTTTATGTCTGTCTCTGTAATTTAATAGAAGGTTCTGCTTCAAATATTTCACAGGAGCCATATCAAGAGGATGCAGTTTCCTGCAGAGCAAGTACCTTAGCTGGAAACTAAAAGTGCTAATTAGGTTCAGTAATATGACTCAAACAGACATAATGGCCACAGATCCACCCTGTATATATGGATTATATGGATAGCACAGACACTTACATTTGCTTTGATGTTGCTTTTTGTAATCCTGTATGAGTCACTCTGTTCATTCTAAACTCCTGAAAACATTTTGGAAGTTTAGCTGTTTAGACATCAAGGAGATGTACTCTTATGTGTAGTTCGATTTGGATGGTTTACCCTTCATAATTTCTAGGAAATGAAGATTCACCAGGGCGAGTTTTGCTGGGGGGGGTAAGGGGGTGTGTTTAGTGAAATGTTTAGGATCAGGGTTTCAGAACTCCTGGATTTTATTTCTACCTACCTGTGCATCCCAGCACAAGTAGCTCTGCTGGAATTTACAGAGCAGCCCAAAGGATTTAGCTACCCATCTCCCATTGAAAGTCAGTTTGATTCTTTGAAAATTCCAACTGAGTCTGCATGTTCAAACTTGGGTGCCTTCAGTTTACCACTTAAATCCATAGTCAGACATCTAAATAAATGGGTTGATTTTTAGAAGTGCAGTCAGCACACTCATTTCCCATTGACTTACTCATGGCCAAAATATGGATGTAGGTGCCTAACATTAGGAAAATACTTAGCTACATCGTGTTCTTTTTTTTTTTAAGCTATATTTGAGTTTATTAGATGAAGGATGCTAGAGAAAAGTGTTATAACCTGTGTTCGTGATATCAAAAAGTAAACTAAGCTATTTCTCACAAGTGGTGAAAATGGCTTTGCACCAAAATAAACAAACAAAATGCATGTTTCCAATACTGGCCCCACATCCATCTGAGATTGGCTGTGCACTGCAATTAACTCTGCAAAGCAGCTTCCTGGAAAACGACCCCATCCCTTTGTAAGGTACCTGCTTGCGTTCTGTCTCACTTGATCCTTAACTAGGAGACAGAGACCTGTAAATCTCGTGGATTCAGGAGTGCTGCTGAGATGCTCCAGTGAATCTGTAATCTGCACTGACAAGGTTGAGATGAAGCCGAGATGGCGGTGTCGTGCCAGAGACCGGGACGGCCTCTGAACCCCGAGTGATACTGTGGTTAAAGGAAAATTGCTTTCCCTCCCGGCCTGAAGATTGGAGCCATCAGTAGCTGCGCTCAGATTTAATCATAACTCCTTGAGGTGGATTGAGGTGGTCAAGGGTGTTTCTCAATTCTTGATTTTTATCAAGGGGATGAAATAGATTGTTTTGTGGAGATAGAAAACCTAGGCCTGGATTTTAGCACTTTGTGAACCAAACAGTTGCTTATCTAGGCTGCAGAGTGAGGGAACGTGCTGTGCCTGTCAGAACTGAAGCTTCAGCACAACATTTAGGGCCTGATCCAAAGCCCTTCGAATCAGTCGGAGCCTTTCCATTAATTTCAGTGGGTGTTGGATGGGCCCTTTAGAGCTGGGTGGCCAACCTGAGCCTGAGAAGGAGCCAGAATTTACCAATGTACATTGCCAAAGAGCCACAGTAATACGTCAGCAACTCCCCATCAGCTCCTAGCGCCTCCCACCTACCAGCAGCCCCCCAAGTCAGTGCCACCCCCTCCCTCCCTGCACCTCCTGATCAGCTGTTTTGTGGTGTGCACGAGTATGAGTATGTATGAGTGCTCAGCACCTTGCACACTCTGGTCTTAAGTTAAGAAGCCCTATTGGTCTGAAACAGCAATGGACCCATCTCCAGGATCTGGAAGATATATAAAAATCTTCCTTTCATGTCAGCATGGGCTTCCCTTGAGGATGCATTTTTGGCTGTTATTTTGGGAAGGGATTAGTTGATTATCATTAATCATAATAAAGGCAGTGTATGTTGCTGGCACTTTCCATCCAAGGACTGCAAAGCACTTTACAAGTGTGAATTAAACCTCACAGCATAGTGAGGTAGGGAAGCATTATTATCCACATTTTACAGATGAGGAAACTGAGGCACAGAGCAGTGAAATGAATTGCTCAAGGTTACACAGCAGTTAGTGTCAGAGCTGGGATTAGAAGCCAAGAGTCCTTTTTCCTGGCTCCCTGTTCAATCATACCTTGATGCCCACCCCCAATTAGTGAGCATGATGAATTAACGAAGGACTCTTTCCTAGGAGTAATAATTAGATCTTTGTAACATCCGGGGCCTTTATGTGTTGCATCTGAAATGTCTGTACAATGCTATTCTGTGTTTTATCCCCAAAGTCTCTGCTCACTGCCAAACTTCAGGTCTTTGCATATTCCATTTCCAAGATGGGTTAATACAAAGAAAGAAAATGCAGAGAGGAGTTTGTGATCATCTGCAGCAAACAAGGCACACACACATATAATAGAATTGCTGGCAAGGAAGCATTTTCCTTAGAAAGATCCAAAGTACAGGCATTAGCTGACAGTAAAATCATGACAAACAACATCCCACAGTGAACCTTTCATCACAAGTCCCTGAATCACCTCACCCCTCACTGAAATGCAGCCACCTATGGGGTGGAACTGAGCTGGTGCATTGCACTTAGGAGCTTCCTTGCCTGTTGTGCAGCCGCTTGTACCTTTGCTAAGGGATCGTAGTGTGGGCATAAGGTGCTACTAGTGGGGCAAACGAGTTGAGAGTTCTGGTTTGGTAGCACTTTACATGACAACATAAGGTACAAGGCAGGGGAGAATCCAGCCACTGATGTTCAGCAGCACACAGCAATGCTAGGCAGCAGCAGAAACACTGAAGTCAGTTGAAGCTGCAGAGTAAGCGAGTACAGTTTGGAATGTGGGCAAGACTAGCAACCCTGCTCTTGTTCAGTGTATCGTGGGTTCTTTAATGGGCACATTTGGTGAGGAAGATTTCAGTTGCTAACACCAGGCTGGGCCTCGTGTTCAGTGCTGAGTTGTAGAGAAGAACTATACAAACACATGCCCCACTGCTGGAGCTCTCTGCACTTAGCGGGTCCCCCATACAAGTGCTGATCCAGCCCAACTCTGTTTAATATGTAACAGCTGAGTTGAACACGGGCCAAGGCTCCGGCCCATGGAGCACAAGCCAAGGTAGATCCCTTGTAACAAAGCCTGCAAGCCTAATCTGATGTCTTGGCACTATGAGGGTCATCTCATGCTGGAGATGTTGTTTGGATTATGCATCATCTAATGGCTGCCTTTGTACAAGGTGACACTGAGGCCTTGTTAAAAATTGACACACATGCTTTTAGAGCAGGGGTCGGCAATCTTTCAGAAGTGCTGTGCCGAGTCTTCATTTATTCACTCTGATTTAAGGTTTCGCATGCCACTAATACCTTCTAAAAACATTTAAAAAGTCTCTTTCTACAAGTCTATAATATAGAACTAACTATTGGTGTATGTAAAGTAAATAAGGTTTTAAAAATGTTTAAGAAGCTTCATTTAAAATTAAATTAAAATGCAGAGCCCTCCGGACCAGTGGCCAGGACCTGGGCAGTGTGAGTGCCGCTGAAAATCAGCTTGTGTGCCACCTTCGTTTTGTGTGCCATAGGTTGGCTACTCCTGTTTTAGAGTGTCTGATTGACAGGTTTTCAGTATGCACCTGGGAGTGGACATGCCAAAGAACCAATCTGAATATCAGATGGGAGCATTTAACAGGACAGGCTGTCATTATAAAACTGTTATAGCAGCAATCCACTCAGACTAGTTTTGGTACCTGAGGGCATCATGTCAATGCGAGAGCAGCTCAGAGCTGGGCTGCCTTTGAAAATCCCAAAATAGTTTCTGCAAATGCATGAAGTGAGTTTATGGCTCAGCTGGTTCAGGATTTGTGCTGCCTGCAGGGGAAGGAAGGCAGTATTAGAGAAGTCGCAGCTTCCCCCCAACACCTCTTGCTAGGGAGACTTCTGCCGCTCTTGGCAAAACTGCTTCCCCAGTGAACGTCTCTGGAGATTTCCCTTCACTTCCTGAGGCTGCTGCACTGGAGAGTAGATAGCTCAGCATATACTTTGTGCTGAACAGGCCCAGGGCTGCACCGCCCAAGGGAAACCGCCAGACTGGCAGGAAGAATTCCTCGCTGGTGTAAAACTCGGTCCAATGGGAGCTGTGCCTGAGTAAGGACTGAATAAAAACTGGTGAAGGACTTCAGCATGATGAATACTAGGGGTATGATTTTCTAAAGAGCCTATGTGATTTAGGAGCACAAGTCACATTGACTTTCTGTGGGAATTGTGTTCCCAAATCACTTTGGCTCCCTTGAAAATCCTACCTTGTATTTACATTTAATGCCAGGCTTAGGCTTAAATAGCAAAGAAAGGCAGTGAATGGTGAGCTCTAGAGTCAGGGGGAGCTTTTGCCTGAGTACGATGCTGAGCAGCAGTGTAGAACAGGAATGTAACCCTCTGCTGGGGTGAGTAATCTGGCCGTAGGGCTCAGAAGGCCAGTACGGGGCATACTAGATGGTAAAGGGGATTGGTAAAGGGTTACAAAGCTTTTTAACTTCACTAGGGGAACAGAGATCAAGGTGTTGCTGTTGGAAGTTACTGGTATGGTCTGGTGAGCGCTGAGGAATGCATAAGTTCTAGCCAACAGGCATTCACGCTCTCAGAAGCACTCTCTCGCCTGGCATCTGATGGTACCACCACTGGCAGCCAAGGGGCCAAGGACAGACTAGGCTATGGAGGCTGACTTCCCCTCTTGTTCCTAGAGCGGATTCCTGGAACATAGCGATGGGGCAGCAATGGGGGAAGCTTGCAGTACTGAAGCCCCTGGTGCAGCTGCTCTGTGGATGATTAAAAGGACTTTATTGACAAAGGGTCAATTCCTTCTCCTCTTAGTCACTGAATGAATGGCAATGAGCAGGGCAAGCAGGATTTAGCCTAGTTCTGCTCTCCAAGAAGTCAATGGGAAAGCTCCTTACGGCCACCCCTGCTCTTGGTTACACGGGCATAAAACTGAAGTGACTCCATTGGACTCAAGGGAGTGGCACTGGTGTGTGAGGAGAATCAGGCCCCTTAATTTCAGCAGGAGCAGGACTGGTTCCTAAGCCATTGCCTAAGACTGCAGAGCAGGTCACAGGCAGAGCCGGGATCAGAACTCAGGTCCTGGTGGTCTGTATCATGCGGCATCCACTATATCACGCGGTCTCCCAGCACTGTATGTCCTGTACTTACAGGGAATACCTACAAGGGGTTGACTCAGCCAGCAAGACAGGTAGTTAATTAATGTTTTCCCCAGCTGAGAACCTATGTGCTAAAACAGCTTGAATTTCTGTTGGTCAGTGACAGAATATCAACGCTGCCGTGGACACATCTGTTAAGAAAATGTGTAGGGAGTGCCTGCATTTTGAGATCCCATTTTTCTTTCCGTTGCTCTGAATGCTGCATGCTCCGCTTTTGCTCAGAATAAACGTTATCAGTAGGACATTATAAACCATCCCGTAGACTGAGATTATACGTTTCCTGCTCTATCCTATTATGCCAGCATCACGAGTGATCACCCATTAAAATGTAAACGAGGGACATGAACCCGAGCCTGACATAACATTGCAGATGAGGAACTAAAGAATGCGTCAGCTCAGTGTATTCATAACTAGTAAGAATGATGCTGTGAACACCCTGTCTCCTAAAACAGGCAGAGAGAAATGCCTAAACCAGGTATCAGCCACAGTCCCTAGGGTAGTTGGCAGTAGGATGGGCAAGATTAGAGTGGTTTTGGTTGCGTTAAATCCAGAATGCAGGGGTGCATCAGAGCTCAATTCCCTTTTACCCAACCCACTGCAGTTTGAACAATTCAGATCAGTGGTTCTGGTTGATACTGCCTGCTAGCAAGGCTGTGCAACAGAAGGCAAGACCCTTGTAAAGTCCATTGTAGTGGAAAAGAGACAGGACTTGATTGTAATGAGTAGAGAGGGGGATTCTTTATTGAGGTGGACACAGACAGGACCCTGCAACTCCAAGATGAATTAAATACAATCCATGTGCTATGTATCATTGCAGAGAGAGTCCTAGATCCCTCACATGGGGGAGAGGGAGCTGCGATAACACAGATGTATAAATAAAACAGGGAGGACTAAGGAATCTGGTGACGAGCCTAGAAAGAGAAGGTGAGGAAAACGAGGCCCTCAATATGGAATTCCCTAATTCCAGAAAATGGGAATGAGTCAGTGGAGGGAAAAGACTCGATTCTTTGTCTGACCCACACAAAGTGTGAGTCACATACCCCTTGGAGGAGGGAGGGGTGGGACACTGTAGGATAACAGCCTACTACAGCTACCGGCTAGAGTAACACTTTTAGCTCTAGTGGAAGAAGCTCGTGTTTTTTGCAAAGTAAGTCCATCTTGGTCCAATCTTGCTGATGACTTAAGTGGGGTGGGGGATGGGGGGTATTTGCACTTCCGTGGTTTGCTTTGCAGACATGTTTTCATTCAGTACGCAGTCCCACCTATTACTCATTCCCTCTGCTGCTGGGGGAAGAAAGGAGCTCTCCCTGCGTGCTGGTTAATGCTGTGCCACCAGGGAGATGCAGGTTTGATTCAGGCTGGCAGAGGCTCAGAGAGCTCGAGCTGTGCAAGTTCAGGGACTAGTGTAACTGGTCAAATTTGCAAGCCGGATGTAGGCCCAATCCAAACAGAGCTCATGTCCTTTGCTGCTCAGAAAACCAGGTGTAAGGGAGAGAAGCTGGTCTAGCAGCCGACACCCTTCACACCAGCACCTGTCTTTGGCCACTGTACTGGGTCTCTTGCTAGCAGCAAAGGAAAGCCAGTGCATTCAGCCCCTCCAGGGAATAGTGGGGACCTCCGTGCTATTCCTTAGCCCTGGTCTGCACACTGTGAGGTTTTAATTCACGTAAAAATCCATTAAGTGACTTACTTTTTGCAAGAAGCTGCCTATGTTTGTGTTTCACTGGCATTCTCCATGCTCTCTCCTCCTTGTTCTCCAGTCTTGCACTGTCTGTCAAGCACCAGTTAAAAGCAAATAGCCACAATTGAGTTATATAAACCACTAACCCAAGGGGCCCAAATAGCCCCATTACAGTCCTGGAGCTGGGAAGTGTCAATCCCTGGGCTTTTAGGACCTGCAGCATGAAGCTTTCTAGTACTGCATCTAGATCTACAGCAGGGGGGAAAGCCAGCAGCCCTGAGAGTGTCTCCGTGAGATGGCTGGCTCCTGGGTAATACAAGAGCTAGGGAGTGCACTCAGGGAGGGTGGAGAGTGAGAGTGCCTCAGTCTCTGGCATAGGGGAAACACAGGTAAGAAGTCTGAGTTCTCACAGCCTGCCCTAGACAGTAGTTCAAGCCTCGTCTGACTCCTTGCAGTTTGGAGCTTCCACTTAGTGTCTCAGTCCTCTGATGATTCACAGTCTTTGTTCCTTTTTGATGAGGCATAAAACTTGGTATAAAAGGCCTGAAGGAGAGAGTTGTTACAGGTGGAATAAAGCTGCAGCATGTGTGGGATTCCTGTTTCCTTGAAGGTAGTGCAGCTGCAAATCCCCCAGGGGAGTTGGTGGGGGCTACCCAGAGTGCTGCCTTTGGGAATGGCGACTTGAGCAGCAGGTTTGTTCCCTGACCAAGCTGACTCCATGTGCACTAGATTCAGGAAGCCATTCTCCCAGCGAGGTGAGCAAAGCTAGTGAGACCTGTAGTGGTGGGCAAGTGTAGTGCATCTGTGTGGAAGAGGGGCTTTGCTTTTTATCTTAACTCTGTCTTGAGCTCTTCCTCTGACTTTGTTCCACTTTTTAAAAGTGGCTAATGGTTCAGTAACGGTGATGGATTGATTTTCTTCTAATTTAAATCTCCCTTCCCATGTTTGTTACTCGCGTCACTGAACAGATGGTAAAGTGTTGTACGATCTGTGGATGTAAAGAGTTTAAGATCTTACCTCGGTGATGGTGTAGGGTGTCTTCTTATATCAGCGAGAGGTTGGCAAACAAGGTGACCTTAGAGCAGGATTTATAGTTCCTACTACAGGCATAGAGGGGGAAAAGAATATTTTATCCTGGCATTTCTCTTGCAAACATGCAAAATTGCACTTTTAAAATTTTCATGTAAAATAGTTAATACACATTTTGTTCACTGTTTCACTAAAGAGATCTTGAAAGCTGAACTCTTTCTATCAAATAGCTTCAGAATTCTTAGTGGAGTTCATCAGTAGTTCTCTCTTTTTATATCTTTGGAGGCAGAAAGCTAGAGAAATATTGCAAGGCTGATGTATATTTTAAATGGAAAAGGGATAATGCTGTTTGTACTGGTAACAAAATTTAATTAAGACATTTTAAAATGTCAGACCCTGTTTCCTCCCCCCTTTTTTTTTAATGCCTGAGGGACAAATCCATGGCACACCTTTAGTGCTTAATTGGTAAAACACGATAAAAACCTTGGGATGTATTTATTAAAGCAGCAGCCTTCTTCTAGGCCAGAGAAGCTATTTGGAGACTTTAAAAGCCAGGGCTAAACACTTACTTAAGATAAATTCGGGATTTTTATTTATGTGAATGTGTTGGAGTATTTTGGATGCTATGGAGGTGGGAAATCCACTGTGATTATTAAATGGATATATCGATAACAGATCTTGATCCTGCAAATGCTTAACCATTGCATGGGGCTACTCCTGAGAGTAAATTTACACATGGGGCTCAGTGACTGCAGGATCAGGGACTGCATTTTACTTAAATGTGTGTGTTAAGAATGAGGGAAAAGCTTTGTTTGGGGCTTTTTAATATACAAAAAATAAGTTGGCAAACTGAGCTTTATTTTTTCTGACAACTGAAAACAAGGAAACCTTTGCAGGAAGTGACTGGATCTCACTAGGTTTTCATTTTTGTGGAATGTATGCGATTAGCTGTGTGTGTGTGTTTGGAAGGAGCTGCCCTGAATAACGAATACGTTGTGTTATTTCCTAGCCCTCTGTTGCATGACTCTAACCTGGCCAGAGAGGAGCCGTGAACTGTGCTGCTCTCACTGTCCAGAACAAGACAGGATAGGCCCTGGTCCTGCAGTGTGCTCTGCAAGGACAGGCCCCCGCTCTGGCCGGGAGCTCTGCTGGTAGTCAGTGGGGCTGATCGCAGGCACCGTTACCGTTACCCCAATATCTATGTATATGTAAATAGTTAAGGTACCAGGAAATGTCACTCAGGAAATTCGGTGTAATTCCTGGGATTTATTGGACCAATAAAGCTTGTTCTTGTGTGCTCTGCAGTTGATTTTTCTTTACACAACTCATTACGTCTGCTCTTAAAAGACAAGAGTCTGCCTACGTGGCTCATTGTAGGATTGGGACCTTAGCTCCTATAACCTTCTTAGGCTCTGCTTTGCAGGCAGTTTGCTGTCTGATCACACAGTCCTTGCCTTGACTGTGCAGGCTATAAAGATTGACATAATCTGGTGATATGGAATGTGACTCTGTTGCCCTTCCACTAACTTGCTAGAAAGAATAACAGCTTCCTGTAAGAATTCCTGTTATCTGTGCAGTTTGACTGGGATTTTCAGAGGAGCCTGAGAGAGTTAAATGCCCAAATCGCAATGACTCTGAAACTCCCATGGGCTCTCTTGAAAGTCCCACTCTGCATGCATATCTTGCCTTGCTACACAATACCAGGTACTTTCACTATTCTTTTATTTATTTAAAAATGCTCCCATCAGCCCTGAGGAGGCACTTCTACTCACATTCCCAATTTGTGTGCATCACTAACGTTCAAAATACAAAAGCTTCCCAAAACCAGCCACAGTAGGACGTGACCCTGTCAGGCCATCCAGCCCCCTTTCCCAGCAGACACTTGGAGCTGGGGGAGGTAAGCTTCGCAGCATGAAAGCCCATCTACCTGACCCCTAGAGGGCAAGTTCCAGAATCAAGGACCAGGCCCCGAAAAACTGATTTATAATCAAATGCCTATAGATTGAATGACGTGTAAAATGAGAGGAGAAACTTTTTTAAAAATTGATAGGTGACAAGCATAAATAAAGTCACTGAGCCCTGAAAAGGAACTTCCTAATGTGGTTAAATCCACTTCCTGGATTGTCATTGGGATAAGGGAAGGAATTCTCTAGCTCTGGGGGGGCAGTCACAGCTGGAGACTGACTGACCCCTGTGCATATGTTGCTATAAAAATACTCTCTGCTTTGAACAATCTGCTGAGGCCATGTCACGGTGCTTACGATAGGGGCATCGCCAATGGCACCACAGTCTAAAATCTGTCCTGGTGCTTGCATAATTGCTTCATGTCCAAGCCCATAAAAGAATGAAACCAAGCTAAAAAGGAAACGTAAGTACTTTGTGATGGCACATGACGTGGAACTCCTGTTAGCCTGAAGTGTTGCCAAGGAATTAAACTGATAATTCTCCCTGTGTCGTCCCCCCAACCCAGTATTGTCTCACTGTTTGCAGAGCCCTTGTAAGTTGGGCTGCTGCGGTGGGTGATGGGTTACATAAGCTGCAATTCTGGTGAATCTTCTCTCAATTAACTCCCATAGAAATGAAGATCACTGCTTCCATCTCTCTGTCCATCCACACAGTACTTCGCTCTCATTCTTTAAGCGGGGTTTCCTTTCCAACTTCCCCCAAATAACAGGGAATACACTAGAAATCCTTATAAAGAATGGATGCGCTGGGGGAAATAAAATCCACCTCCAAAAGTTTACTGAATGTGTGGAGAGAGATTGCAACATTCCCTTCTTCTGCTACAATCATTGGAATCACACAGGAAAAAGTCCTCCAGGGCCATGCAGTCCATTGGAGCACGGGCCAGGCCCCTGCTAGCTCTACTTTTAGGGCCATGTGGTTTTGAAGCCTAATTCTTGTACGTTACCTTCCATTCTTCAATACTCGAAAGCCTGAAAAATCTTTCTCTGCTGATTTGGTCCATATTTTTCAGCTGTCAAACAGATTCCTCGCATAAGTCTCTACATAATACTGCACATAAAGGGGATATAGCTTTGTATATGGGCGCAGCATGCCCATAAGAAGGCATACACCTTACTTGGGGACTCAGGCTGTGGCAGAGATACCGCAGAGTGTACATCTCACTGAAGGATCTGCCTGTCCGGGATATTTTTGCTTTCTAAAAAAAAGTGTGAGTTAGCTGCCAAGAGGAAGTGTTGTGGGGTCTCTTTTGGGGGAACAGAGAGGTTACAGTTTATCGGCCCCATACAGAGAGGGGAAAGGATGATGAAAGACACTTTCTCCTCTAAGAGAGAGGAGGCTGAAAGAGCCCAGCATATTTTTCTAGGAGTGTTGTCCACAACCTCATCCCTAGCTCCTGCATTTTTATTTTGTGACAGAAAAATCTTTAGCAGAAGACACCAGTTACAGTCTGGCCTTAGCTTTACAGCTAAATAAGGAGGGCAAAATGCATCTGTTGTTGAGAACACCCTGTGATCTTGCACTGGTAATTATAGTCCCCTTTCTCATTCTTCACTTTAACAATTGGCTTCTCGGGGGCTGGTAGAGAATATTCTTATTAGCCGACCTACTTACTGGACCATTATAGGTTAATTCTTTCTAATCCTTTAGCAATGAAGTGGGTCAAGTGGGTAGCAGGTATGTTTGTGTGTGCAGGAGGGTCTCTATTTTATCTGGGTTTCTAAAAAGAATTAGATAATATAGATTTAAAAAAATCAATACTTGGGTTTGATGTCTTTAAGGAGGTCTGTCTGTGTGGGCTTCTTTGATATGGTAGCTCTGGCACAGGCCATCCAAGGGTGTCAGAACTCTTCCGACCCATATTCTGTTCGTTCTTTGTCTCACTCTCTTTGTCAAATTGCTACTGGTTGGCATCCTCTCGTCTACTAGAGACAGCAGGAATTGCAGCCTGTGATGTAGATAGTTTGCACTGTCTCATGGGACTGAATAGTCCAATCCGAGATTTGCATGATCTTTGGCTGTTATTACAAATGTATGTACCCGATGTCAATGGAAACTCTGCCACTCAAATATATAGTCTTTAAGAATGAGGCTAGCAGTTTCTGAACACTCGGATTGTGTTGCACACATCTGCACTCCACAAAGGGTTGCAAGGGAATATGACAAATGTTTCAGTGCATTCAGATGACTTGCAACTATAAGATTTCCATTCACATCCCCGCCAAGAGTGAGAGATGTGGGTGCTCTCGTGGTGTCAGCCAGCCGTATTCCTTCACTTCTGTGCTAAGGAGTGCTGGCTCTAATCCTCAGAGAGTGATGCATCACAGTAATTGGAGTGTCAGTTTTCAAACCCAGAGTCAGACAAGGCAATAAAGACGCACAGCATATGACTGTGAAATGGGTTTTATTTATTTTGTACTAACACCCCAAATATTTTGAAAATGCCTCCACTGGAGTTGGGCTGGAAATCATTTTCCTGTCCCATGAGGAATGTTGATTTCTTTTTCCCTTTGTAAATCAAGATGAAAACTGAAAAACCTCATTTCCCTCCCCCTGCCCCAATTATCAGTTCATGAAAATTTTGAATCTGATCAGTCAAAACATTTTATATTAATTCTGACCTTTCTGATCTTTTTATTATATATAAAATCATTGTAATGTTTTTTACCTTGGTATAAATTAACTAACATTACAAAACAGAGTCATTTTGGATTTAAAAAAATAACCCAAACTTTTCATTTCAAAAACATTGAAACAGGAGGTTTTGACCATTTCAAAACTTGTTTTAAAAAATTATTTTAATCAGAGATTTGTCAAAACCGACCCTATCCATAAACCATTTAAGATATGGAAAATTGCTATTTTCCGATTAGGGAGAGAAATGTTTAATGGGAAAATTCCTGACTGGTTCTACCCTCCACCCTTGTTTCTGGGTTGGCAATGGGAATTTACTTAGCTGTATCTCCCCATTAGAGTAATTCCCAACCTCCCCCAAATTCCCCTGCGCATTGAACTGGCTCGGTGTTGCCTTTTAGGTGATGTTACCCATGGACTAGAACATGGGTGTCAAAGCATCTTTCAGATCCCAAAGTATGTTACAAAACCTTCCTAATGAAGTCAATGGTGAATTAGATATTGGTTATGTGCTCATTAAGTAAAGGCAGCAGCTCCTGTCATTACATGTATAGCACTTTAAGCATTAGTCCTGGACGCTAGAACTTTTGCTGGTGAGTGAGGGAATGTTTCCTGCTCGCTTTTTATTGTTCGGGGGGTGGGAGGAGTGATAGACAGCTAAATGCGATGGGTTTCTTAATTGGACAGGCAAAAGGACCTGGGCAGGGCAGGATCATATGAAAGAGGAATAGATGGGGGATTAATGAAGGAGTTCTCTTCTGGAAGATGGCAGTGTGAGTAATATATAAGCAACTGTAGAACTTGGTTTATCTCGTTTTTGGAGGGTTGAGGGGAGGATATATTGCCTTTAACTCTGTCTTCTCTTAGCTCCACACTGTCTATACTGGCACAATATCCTGCCGTAGTCTTCCCCTGCCCCCCACCAAGGCACTCACCAAGCCATTAGAAAATGTAACTAAGACTCTGCAGCACTGAATAAAATAAAGTGAACCTTGTCAGCTCATCCTACCCCAACAGAGAAGGGGTCAAAAGCAGGAGATGCCACTAATATCTGGCTGCTGGTGCATAAACTCGGGTTTTTCTCAACCTCAAACCTCTCCAGTTCAGCTGGAGCTCCTCCTTGAGTAAGGGGTGAGCCTCCCAGCCCAGCCTGTCCATAACCAAGCCCCCATTACTGCAGAGTGGGCCATTGGATCACTGCCTGTTGAAAGTCTCGGATGACTGATTGCAGCTGTATCCTTGTATCACATCAGTCCCCTCCAGATTCAGATAATTTAATATCTCACCAACTTTTTTGCTGTTCCACGGAGGATAATTGCTCCGGGGCTGCTAGATGACCAGGTGATGCTTTGAGGGTGCATTTTGGTCCCATAGTGCATTGTCTGTTTCCTGGCACCAATCCCTTGCTTATTTGCAAGTTTTAGGAGTCTTTCTTCTCTTCCAACTTAAGAAACAGTGTCATCCTCCCAGTGAGATGCGTGCTGCACTGCTCTCTAAAGGCGGAAAAACAGACAATGGCTAGTTAACTCCACACATGCCTTTTCTACTGGCCCTTGTAACTGGAGGCATATGATGGGCACACTGACTTAATGAGCAGTTACCAGCTAGTCCACCCATCCAGCATTTCTCTGGCTCAAACCTCTTTTTACACTGTTGGGATTCACACCAAGACCTTATCCATGACCTCATCCAGTTCTGGGAGAACACTTCCTCCAGATCTCTGAGACGCAACAAACTCGGTTCAGCTCTGGCTCATCGCTCAGGTTACTTTATTAGGTA
This sequence comes from Gopherus flavomarginatus, assembly GCF_025201925.1. NCBI lineage: Eukaryota > Metazoa > Chordata > Testudines > Testudinidae > Gopherus > Gopherus flavomarginatus. The sequence goes on along the minus strand of NC_066637.1, from coordinate 5,305,342 downwards.
CGTAACTGCTCTCAGCCTGACTGGCTAGGTCCAGACACAGGTGGTTTAGGTACAGGGCAATACCACACTTCTTATTCATGTCACACACCACACAGTTTGTTAGTAGCAAGGAAAGATGTATATATTTACAGTTCTTCCATGTAAAGACCAATTGCTTTGCAAGTTGCCCAACGCAAGCTTACCAGTTTAGAGTGTTTCTGCCTACTTTGTTGTGTGTGTTTCTGCCTCCCTTATTTACTATAAATGTATTCACAGTAGTTGCTGGAGTTTGTTCAGCAGTTGCTCATTCAGGCATGTCTTGTCTTAACTTGGGCCTGCTCATGTCAGCTAAGCCAGCCCTATGTACATACGGTTGTGGAACCTGCTCCTCTTGTCAGAGAAAGCTCCCTGGTGACAGGAGCTCATTGGAAAGAAGGTTTAAATAATCTCAGAGAAGACAGCTGCTCACTAATGCCATGCCTCAGCACTGGCTCCCTCCTCTCTAAACTGCTTCCTGACCTGGAGTTCTTGGTGATGTGACCAGTAGGGTAATTAGGATAAATCCTTCCTGTAAGAGATGGGACAAGTGGAGTGGTTAAAACTAGATCATGATCATGCCCTGTGTATGTGGTGAAACAGTGTGTGCATATCATTGTCCTCTTCCGAATGGAAGTGGAAGTGCTCAGCTGTGTGTCACATTCCCTAGTCTGATCCCAGAGCAGGTTGATTGGAGTGCTGAGTGGCCACACTGCGCAGCCCAGTGACAACTGGGAGATCTTGGATGACTCAGCATTTGTCGTAATCAGCCTTCGAAAATTCACGTAACCTAGGCACAAAATCTGCTTACCTGGCCTCTACCGTTACAAGAAAACTACTTAATGAAAATTGCCTCCATTTGTATAAAATAAAAAATTACTCACCCAACATGAGTCTGATTAAGTAGAGTTTTGCAAGGCTCAGCTCAATACATACTTATCTATTTTTATTTATTTATTGTAAAATTGGAATTTCCCTGTGTTTCTGCCAAAGCTAGGATGTGCAGAAGCCGCGAGCAAAAATACCATGCAGGAGACTCGTTACGCATAACATTTCCAACTTTGGCTGAAATCAGGAAGCACTGAACATCTCCAAACTTACGGCCACTCATCTGAAGCGACCTTCCGGAGGTTTTCCCTGTCACGAATTCCAGTGCTGAAGTTGTCTTAGGCTTCAGAATGCACAATGGAATGTGTCGGGCTACAGCTGTAACACTGCTCTCAGTGGGACTGCTTGCCATTTACATTTGCGCAAACTAAAGAGGTGTGTTGTGTGATATATCTGAGCTACTTAGGTCAGCGCTGGCTCTTCGTGAGGTTGCTGGGCTCTGGCTGAGTTCATGTGGGATTAAAAACTGGGTGAATGTGTATGAGACAGTAAACAACACAATCCTCACCTGCCATGTGGAGATATGTGGCTTCAGGCATGAGCATGGATTGATTAGAGTGCTTAGCGCTGCTGCCCATCTGGTGTCACAGTTTGTAGTTGGATATTACTCTGATTGTGTCTATGCTGAAGTTCATTTAAAGACCTATAACACTTCTAAATGTTCGAGTTAAAGAAAAAGCAGCTTATAAATTGTCATGGTATTGCTGTGACCCAGCTGGTCCTGTGAAAATGCCTTCTCAGCCCTGTGAATTCATGAACCTGGAGGTGCAGGAAACCCAGCCATGACTCCGCATGTGTTTTCAGACATCTGTTGGTACTTTCCCCCTGGGAGTTGACGGAGCTGTGTGAAAGTGACAGCGCCGAGGAGCTTTTAAACTGAGATAACTATTCGGTATCCAGACTGGGAATAACATACGTCTATTTACTTAAGTGCATGATCGTGGTTGCTTTGCCCAGAAAGAAACTAAACTACAAATGTAACCAATTAAAAGCCTTGGTTCCCTGATGGCATTTCTTTTTCCTTAATCCACTCCCTCCCATAGCAAGGGCTGCAGCACTGACAGTACCTGTTCCTCTGAGGGACCCAGTGGCCAACGCAGTGATGGATTTGTCACAGGCACATGTGATGACTTCCCCTGAAGTCTCTTGTAGAGAGAAGTTAGAACTCTCACAGAAAAGAATAAATTAAAAAAAAATCCGTAATGGTCATTATTGCTGCTGGTGGTTCCTTCTGGCTCTGTAGCTCCTGGAGGCTCTCAGTTTGTGCTGCCTGGTGCCACCAGACAGGGTTTTCCCTAACTCCTGCCCTGGATTGCCTAGTCATTGTCTACATTACACCCCCTTACTCCCCTTTCTGTGAGACAAAAGGGTATTGGAATGAGGACATGCTGAACACACAACAGGGGAAACGACTCCAGGATAACCAGCCTGACAGAAGAGTGGCTGAAAAGAGGAGATGCTGCTCTCCTTCGCTGTCTGAGAGGCGCTTGCTTGCATTATCAGGAATGGGAAGATGGTTTCTCCTGGGAAAAGGCGGAAATGGAAACCCTGCATTTTGAAAGCTCGCACTAGTGTCATGACTTTAGGTGACCAGGTCAATCTGTCTTGTGCTCCTGGCATGACTGTTTCTGCTGTGAGAGGACAGTCAATATGGACATAATTTTGTGATTTTTTTGGTGGAAGAAGGTGGACCTGGATCTGTGCCTTAGTTAATTAGAAACAGTTTAGAAAAATATCTGCATTTACTGGTGGTGCGTTTTTAAGAAAATGTTTCCACTCTATTGGATTTCAAAATCTCTTATGTATCTTGGCTAAGTTATCATCTCTCATATTTATTCATTTGAAATGTTGCTACTTTGAAACTCTTGCATTTAACTTCCTAGTTTTTTGATTACACATTTGACATGCTGCTACTTCATTTTATGGGTGATGCCGCCACTTCTAACCAGGCTCTCTTCCTCCTCCCCTCCAGTCTCTCTCTTAGATATAATTTCTGTCACAATTGGGGTACCCACCAACCGTTAATGGCTACAGTTTCCAGTGCTCTTCTGTGGGTCATGGGCTCTCTACTTGGAAGAGCTTTTACATTTTTCTGTGTTTAGTGAGACAATTGTTTTTTCTTTCGAGGTTTTAATGAATTCAAGTTTTCATCTAAATTGCAGGTTCTGATTCAGTCTCCTTTCCCGAACAGTCTGCAGAATGAGCGTGATGGTTTCTGCATTTGTAAAGATGGGTGCCTAAAGTAAATCTAAATGGACACTTCTTGATACTATGTTGTGGGCCGAATTCTCCTTCTCACTTAGGTTGGCTTTATTCTGTTGACTTCATTTGATTTAATCTTGATTTAAATTGGTATGTGAGAGATCAGAAACTGGCCCTATGCATATTCTGTATTGAAATTTGGATAGGGTGAGCTGGTAGGTCTGCAAAATGGCTTTGGAAAGCTACATGCCTTCCCTTCCAGATGGAGGCCTTTGGTAGGTCCTGATCTGTGATTGATTAAATGAGACCTGCATTCAAATTCTGTCACAGGTTTTCTGTGTGTCCTTGGGTAAATCATTTAGGGCCTGATCCAAGTCCTACCAGGACCAGCTCTAGGCACTAGCAAACCAAGCACGTGCTTTGCTTGAAGTCCCTGGTAGCTTTTTCCATTTACTTCAATAGCAATTGGATCAGGCCCTCAACCTCCTTTCTGCCTCTGTTCTCCATATTTAGCATGAAGGAAATGATACTTCTTGTCTCCCACTCTTTGACTGTTCTGTCTATTTAGATTGTAATCTCTTTGGGGCAGGGGTGTATCTAGCACAATGGGGATTAGTTGTGAGCTCAGTTAGGGTCTCCTGATGTTACCATAATGCAAGGAACTAGTAACTGAAAGACAGTGCTGTCACATGGGTAGCAATGTGTAAAGTCACGTGCATATGGGGGAAGAGGGAGGAAGAAAAATGGCTGAGAACTTTTAAAACTGGCCAGTGACAGACAGTGGGTCCCAGTGATGATTGAACCTGATGCTGTTCTGAACAAAAAGAGCTCTCAACTGTGCTTCTGAAGTGGTGGAAGCAGCCATACGGACTCAACAGACATTTTAGATTCCAGAGTGACATTCCTGGAATCTTACTGCATAGATGACAACAATAAACTGAGAGAGAGAACCTCTAGGATGGCATGAGTGAGTGCCTCCTTGCTGTCCCTTGGAGACCTGTAAAAAGCCGAGAGGCTATTTGGGCTGTATTTCTGACTAGGAAGTTCCAGAAACATGGTGAATTCTTCTTTGTTCTCTTGAAACTCTCCTGAAGGGAGAGGAGATGTGTCTAGAAATCTCAGGAAGCTTCAGAACCAGCATTTTGGACATACCCCAAGCATTGATGGGTGAATCATGTCACGTACCCACTCACCCTTAGGAATCTCCATTCCTTGTCCTTTTCTTACAGTGCATCAGCCAGGATCATGTATCTTCTCAAAGGCGCTCATGTCTCCCTTAGGAAACTACCCCTTTCCTTAACTCTTAATCTAAGTGACTTCTCTAGCAAGACTGCCCAACACACAGTGCTGCTTTTGAAGACTTTAGAATTCTGCTACTATCTATGGCCACAGGGCAAAGTTGGTCACTTCCATTAAAAAAAATATATACTGTTCATGCCATGAAAAGCCTCTGGTGTCTGCTGGGAATAATGGGAAGTCTCTAAGAGTGCCATGGAAACAAGGCTTTAATCTATGTGTTGTCACTCGAGGAAGATTTTTCTAAGGATGTCAAATGAGGCAAGAATAGAAACCCTTTTCAATAGGCTTATGTCCTAAGTACTTCAGCTCAATATGCTCTATGAAGAAGTTAGGGGAGGGATTTTGTCACATTTAACCCTTTTTGATTTCCGATCTCCTCCCTGCATGGTTGCCCAGTGCCCGCCGTGGGTGATCAGTGGATGGAGGAGCTTTTGTTTGCATTTTTTAAAATATTGTATTTGTGTTTGCTGTCTGTGTGATCCTCTTTGTAAGTGACCTGAAGGACTGATTGATTGTCAACTACAATGATTACGTTGATGGAAAGCTTCCTCCTAACCGTGTCTTACAAATCTAGCGTTAGCTGTATCTGAAGATGGCTTTTTCCACACCTCACCCCTGCTGGGTTCAAAGCCACCAGCATTTCTTAGTTCTGAGCTCTGGAAATACCAAACCCAATATCTGAAGGCTCTTGTTGAAGGGATTCCAGCTCAGGACTGCTGTCAACGTAATATCTTGTGTAATGCTCCTATAGGAGCTTTGTTCCACCTCCCTCCCTCTCCCGGGATTGATATCACATGAATGGTTAATGCTGAATCTAGGATGTCCCTGCTGCAAATGCTGCTGTTTAGAATGAGTGCTGCTCCTCGTGCAAGGTGAGCCAGCTACCAGGATTTGGCACTCCAGGCCGCTCAGAGCACTGCCAACCTATTCTCCCCGGAGAGTCAAACTTGCCATGGGAATGGTGCATGGGAATGAAGGCGCTCGATGGGATACCCTTTCTTTCCTCGGGAGAGGAGGGGGGAGCAGGTGAGCATAATCCTAAATCTTAGCTCAGTACCACACGCACAATGTTATATAATACTGTGGCCCGGGCATTTCAGATTGTTTTACGTAAGCACTGTCTAAAGGTGAGCGCTGACACTGCACGCTCAGCTAGCAGTGCAGATGGTGAGGCACTGCTGCAGTGAGAAGAATGCATGACACACCTGACTCACAGGGTGTGTTCCCTACACGCTTCTAGTTTTGAGCAGCAGAGTGTCCTGCTACCAGAGCTTTTCTCTGCTGCCTCCACCTTGCTGGAGCCTTTCACTGCAGCGTGTAGCGACAGGCACTCTATATGTTGCTGCGAGCATAGACAGGGTCTTGGGTATATTACATCTTTGCTACCACCATCAGTGTAGTAGATGAGCAGTTCAGTCCTTAATGTAGTTACCCTCCCAACAGTGGTGTGTGGCAGGGAAGAGTTATCCCCATTGTACAGATGAGGGAACTGAGGCCCAGAGAGGCTAAGAAGGTTGCCTAGCAGCACCCAGGAACTCTCTGCTTGGGTAGGGAATTGAACCCTGCTCTCCGAAGTCCCAGACTAGTGCCCTGACCACTGGGCTCTTATTCCCCTCAGAAAGGGATTGAAGTGTCTTTAGAACCAGGTTGTGTGGATCCTGCCTCTTTGTCTCCAGTGCAGCAGGTTTTCATCCATAGGTCTTGGAGCATACCACAAAGACGGGGAGCCTGAGACCCAGAAGGTGGGAGAGGAATGACTTGCCCAAGGTCACGCACTTAAGTCCGTGGCAGAGCCAGCTGTAGAACCAGGTTTCCTGACTGTAGTCTGGTGCGGTATCCGCTGTCTCTGTCCTGAGAAATGACATGAGACAGCAGGAAGGATATTGCTAGAGTGCTTTACTCCTGGTGTGGCTGAGCAGCAGGCAGCTGCAAGGTGTTTGTGGCAAGCTCATGAGCACATCCATCTGCTCCTCACCCTCCCTCCAGTCCCAATCAGCAATCTTCCCAATCTGCTGTGCCGGATTCTGCTAAGAACAAATCTCTAAACTGGGAGACCAGCAGCCCACCCCAACTTCTGACCCTGGCCTGGGATGTGAACTCTGGACTTGAGGCAAAAAGACCATCAAACTCCCCCTTTTTGAGTCACTTCTTTCTAGGTTTAGCTATTCTGCAGCTCCACTGAGGATATTTTAATTAGTGCTGCTTAATATGCAAAGGTCTTTCTAGGCACCCAAGAGGTAAGTGGATCTGTTCTTAAGCAGAACTGACAGGCAGAGCCCCGCTGCCACTGAAGCTGTAAGATGCATATTATACTCCCCATCTGGCCCAGGGATGGCAGGAGCGAACTGGCTGCGTGTCCATGATCTACTGTAGGCACAAAAGATTTGACACCATTCCAAAAGGTGAATGCAGCCACGCTGAAGGTTTAGGGTGATATTTCTCCTGGAAGGCTCCCACAGGATGAGAAATGGCAGCTTTATGGTTTAAAATAACCTTGTTACCAGTTTTGAGCTCTGCCTGTTTCCTGGCACTTGGAATGCCCTTTCCACTCCCCGCTAGCAGTGCTTGTGCTGTGCTGGCTGGCTGGTGTCCTGAGCAGGCTTCTTTTGTGGGGCTGTCCATTCATTAGGGCTTGGCACTCTTGAATGGGCTGTGCAGTTAGACTGGAGGAAAATTAATCTGAGGTTTTGTTGTGGTGGTGGTTTTTCTTTTCCCTCCCCCTTCTCCTTTTTCTGTGGCTGCAGCACATGCCCCCTAAATGCCATGACTGGATAGGGCAGAAGCCAGAGCTTTAGGATTAGTGCGTATGGAGGATTTAGGATTACAGGCGGACATGTATTGCTGTATTTGAATTGTGTGTAGTTTCTCCTTGCTGGAAAGAAATAGTCTTCCTCTTCTAAACATGCCGGTTAGAATATTCAAAAGGCCCGTCTGAGGCTTGAAAGGGAGGAAGGTTTGAGGCAAGGCTTTGAAAGAGCTATATGAGAAGGACACATGAGCGTACAGAGATGGAAAGAGAATGAAGAACTCAGGCACCTGGATGGACTCGTGGCGGGGAAGATGTTCTGAACAGTGTCCTTTATGTTTATTCCGACAGACATTATTGTTCATGAATGTCGGAGATAGAGGCTGATCCTTGCAGGAGCGAGACTTCAAGTGCTTTACAAATCCAGCATGTATGAGGATAAAGTCACCTGTGTGTAAAATCGCAGTTGAAAGGGGGAAGTGTCATGCAGACTCCTGACAGCTGAGGGCTAGTGTAATGGCACACTGGGTTCCCAACAGCTAATGACTTTTGGAAAGAAAATAAAAATATGCCTGAGAGGTCTTTCTGTGCACCTTGAATGCATTCTTCCAACTGCTGCCTTACCTCATGGGACTGTTGGAGCCCTTCGGGTCTCTACTTTAAAATAGAAAACTTGAAAAAACACCTTCTTAACTGAGCGATTTAAAAAAACCCAAACCCCATCATATAGAATGACAACTGAGTGTATTTTAATATTCAAAGTTTTGCAGCAGGTGGGAAGAATCTAAATTAAACCATGAAATTGCTGTGTAAGAAAACAGCCTGAAGAAACATCGGACTCTTTATTTCACTGATTAGCGTGAAGATTTTTTTTTTATGGTGGTGTACTGGAAATTGCAACTATAGAACATTGGCCTCCGCTGAGGGGGAGAGCTCCTTGGAGCCCTGGCATACAATGCAGAAGCTCCCTTTTGTCTCCAACATGGACACCTCCAAATCTCCCTTGCTTCAAAATAAGTTTTCGGTCGCCTGCTTGGCCGAGGAGTTTTTCTGGATTGGGGGTAGCATCGTGGCTACGCCAAAATGGAAGATGGGCCAGATTGGTAAGACAGAGAATGTCAGAGTCCCTGATGCTTAATTGCATAAGACAATAGCATCTTAAAGGCTTTCACATTTACATCTTATTTAATGACAGCTTTGTCTAGCTGTAGCTGGGGTGGGGAGGAGGATGTTGACACACATTTGCAGAGCGTGCAGCCCCAATGTTCTTTTATTTTTGCATTGCTTTATGAGTTCCCGGCATATCTCTCTATTTTTGTGAAAGATTCAAGAACTTCTGAATTATATTTTGACTCTTGATTTCACTTTCACTTTTTATGACAATCTGAATAAAATGTGTGCACCTTAACACGCGTGGACTTTGAAAATCCCTATTTTATTTTTGCCATAGATTTCCCTCCCTGCCCCCAGCACCTCCTCCAAAAAAGTAAAGTAAGTTGGTTGACTGGGCAGATCTGGTGTTAGCAGCAAGAGTTTGTGCAGTGTGAACCATTCCTCCTGGTTCATTGCTTTTCACACTCTGTCCATTTTCAGCAAACTGAATCCTTCACCCTTGTGTATTTGAAGGAGACGCGTTTTCTTTTCCCAGGTTCAGATCCCTTCATGGGTGCTTAGTTGTAAGTGCTGATAAGCCATGGCACAATCCTTTGACCTCAGGGTTGAAATTCTGCACTAGCTGGATGAGATGAGAGCACTTTGTTCTTTAGGGAATAAAAAGGGGACACCTGGCTAGAAATGGTATCATAAATATCTGCATGGTACAGTATAGTAATGTGATAGAACAAACAAAGCCTCCTGTTACATTGGTGCATTGTCACTTGATAACAGTGGGCTTACCCAGACGTAACCGAGACTCTGTAGAAAGGGGTTTGCCTGCAGAGCATTCTATCACTTACACTGTTCAAAGATCTACTCCTTACAAGGAAACCTGGGTTAGGGCTTGCTTGAAAACTGATCAGAGCTAGTTGCTTTAACTCTGGCCAGAAGCACCATCATGGGTTGAGCACAATGCCTTGGCAGTGCCCCGCCTCTAGGTGGTTGAATGGATGTTCCAGCCCAGAAGAGCAACTGCAGAATCAACGGATTGCCTATAAATTAAGCTTTTTAATTTTTGCAGCATTTCCAGTGTCTCTTCTCACATTAACTTCTCATTGTTAATGATTTTGCGCTTTAATAATGGATGCAGTCCAGTACACTCTGCTTTGTATAGTACCATTTGTACAAACACTGCCCAGCCCTCCACTTGCAGGTTTAAAGAGCCCCAAGCTCAGTTCCCCTCTCCCTGATGTTTTAAGGGCTGTCAGCCAAGGGGAAATGGGGTTCAGCTGAGATTTGAAATGAGACATGAGTCAATGCAGGCAAGAACTTCAGAGAAGAAGGCTCTTGCACCAAGAGTGACGAGACAGTGTGCAGGGACAAAGGAGACCTGTTTGTCCAGCACTGAGGGAACAGAGAGGCAGGAGTACAAAGAGAAACCAGGCAGAGGGAAGCTGAAGACGTCTGAGAAAGGCAATTACTGAGCTGGGTCCTGGAATCAAGTGTGCAAATTGCTATCAAGGCAGGTCTCTGTGCCTGGTGCAGCTCTGACATAAGTGAGTATCCTTGGCTCGGCCCACTGCCTGTACCAGCCACTGCAACGCAATACCCTGCTCTCTGTCTGAAATGAAGTCAGCCCAGTGAACAGCAGCCCATGCGTTGTGTAAAAAGAGATTTCCCCTCTCCGTTAATGCTGCAAAGAAAAGCATTTACAGAACGTCTGTCTTCCACTTCCATTTGTGTACAGAGCCTCAAAGGCTCTCGGTTACAGAGTTGTCTAAAGTAACTCCTCAGGCAGCGTCCTGAGCAGCAGGCAGTGCTATGAATGCCCACCATCAGCATAGGGGCGTCTGCCGCTGGTGGCAAAAGCCACTCTCTGCAGCCAGTGGCAGATCATCACATTTCTGTAGTAACAGAACTCGGGGTGAATTTCTGCAGAGTAAGAGTGAGTGGAATGCAAGGCACCTTACACTGAGCGCTCTAAGGTGAGTTGCCAGGGACAGGGTGCTCATGGGGGGGGGGGCAAGTGGGGCAATTTGGCCCCCACGAGAATATAGTATTCTATAGTATTGCAACTTTTTTTTATGGAAGGGGCCACTGAAATTGCTTTGCCCCAGGCCTCCTGAATCCTCTGGATGGCCCTGGCCAGGGAAAGGACTAGCTCCCAGGAAGCCACTGTGCCGCTAGTGGGTTGGCTTTTTAATATGTCCTCCAGTTCTGTGGCCCTTCAATGGAGTGGAATTCTCAGAGCTGGAGTAAGCCACTGGGGTCTAAATTGTATGTGGGCCTCATTCCTCCTCCCCCCGGTGTAAATTGGGACTAATGTTGCTGAGGGCAATGAGACTACAGCTGTAAGGCTGGCGTGTGCATTAGACCATGCAGGGGCTGCTTCGAGCTGGCAAATGTCACGTGCTTGGAGATCCCTGAAAGGGAAATGAGACTCTCATTAAGTGCGTGCTCTCTCTGTCTCCGCCACCCCCTGCAGCGTACAGATGAGCCGTTGTCATGCAGGATGCCGAAAACATGCACTTTGTAGGTTCCAAGTCAGACTCTGTTAACAAAACTGGGCTGAAAAGTTCAGCAGAGTTGGAAGCGGCTGGGCTTCTGACCTTCCTAGGGAGACTGACTGTGCTAGCAAAGCTGCATGATGCAACCGGGCCAAGCTCTGTTCCCGAATGTTCTGAGAAATCTGAGCCCAGGTGTGAAGATACACAACTTCTCCCTTGCATCTGCTACAGGCAGTCTCCTCCCCCCACCCCCCTTGTAGGAAAGATAATTCCATTGAAACAACTCCAGAGAAAGAGAGATCAGAGCATGTGTCAAGTCACAATCATGGAACTAGGGCCTATTCTCACATGTGGGGAGATCCTCAAGGACATAAAATCTGGTGATTTCTTATTGTTCCCATCAAATCAGTTATTGTTCCTCTACGGCTGCCACTTCCTGCCCCTTGGGAAGCTATATCTTCCTTATCAAGAACCTTTTTTATGTCTAGTTCACGTACAGGAGTAGGCACTGAGTGACCTGGGTTTCTATTCCTTGCTCTGCTTCTGCCTTTCTTTCTAACCTGTGGCAGATTGTGTAATCTCTTTCTCTGGGTTTCTCAATCTGTAAAGTAGGGCTGCATCCCTGTATCACAAGAGTATTGTGAAGCTGAATTAGCGTTTGCAGGAAGGTGCTGTGGGGGGTTTAGTGAAAGGGCAGAAATGAACAGTTAAGGAAGGTGGCTGAGCTCTGAGCAAATAGGAATATTTATCCACCTTTTCATGACTGTTCTCATATATTCTTAAGATTTTTCTGCCTGTAACTTTCCTTGGTATAAATACCACCATGGAAGTCCTTTCCACGCAGCTGCACATCTCCTCTAGGGGAAGGAGCACTAGACCTTAGGAGGTCCCTAAGAAAGGAGTGTGTTTGTATGTTTGGGCTCCCCACTCTACCCCAGAAATTCCTCTGCCCTCTCTAGCACGCCCCTTCACCTCTACCCCCAAACCTCCCCAGGGCTGCCTTCTTTCCACCATTAGTAAGAATTTGGATCTCTTTCCCCTAAAGCATGAATGAGACACTTTCTTATTCTCCCTTCCTCCTGTCTCTCAAATTCAGACAGCAAAGCAAGCAAGACTGTAAGAGCCTCTAGATGTCTGACTGATCTATTCCCAGGCAAGCCGAAGAGGTGCTTCAGTCTGAACTCTGGGTTTGGTGCACAAACGGTAATTTGTGCAGTGAACCATCCGAAGAGTAGTGCAATATTTCAAACTAAACAGAACTGTCAGCTGAATGGATATTGAGGTATCGTACACTGTGGGTGGATTTGGTCAACAGTCCCTCAGAAGGAATGAGTGACCTTTTCAGGAAGAGCTATTGCCGGATACATTTAAAAATAATCAAAGCTGGGGCAATATTCAACTCAATAAACATATATCCAGAGTTTCCATAATCACATCAAGGTAACACAATCCCTGCACTACATACATTTATCTGAACTTTTATTTTGTGCAATGCCTTTCAGTGCCGCTTGTTTCTTCTGTATGGCACTTCTTTATGTGTAGAGATGTCTCCCATGTTTATTATCCTCACTCCGTAAAATAAGGTTTATATTTATTACATTCTGAGGGCAAATGGGGAAACTGAGTCCTCCCTGAAGCATTGTAGTGTAATGCTGTAGTTAATCCCTGTAAGGTCTGCGCTGAGCGTGAGTGGTAATACAGTGTGACGACTTGGACTCTAACTATGTTGCTAACGCATGTTCTGATTAAGGTCAAGGGGCCAGCTTTTAAATATAATTTATACAAGGGATTATGTTGCCTGTCCTTTAAAAGCAAAAATCCACCCAAATATACTTCTTTAAAGTAAATAGAACAGCCCAAAGTGTTGAGCCTTAAAGTCTAAATTTTCTAGAAATATTGATAATTTGTCAACAAAAACTAATCTGTAATGGGAAATCTTGGCCCAAGAAAGTGATCTGAAGTTGTCTGGCTTTTTTGAGCTTGGAGGCTTTAGCATCCCAGAGGTGCCTCTTCTCGTGTAGTATTTGTCTATAGCCTGCCTTGTTAATTTTCTCTGTGGGACTGTTGCTTTTGTCGGTTGAAAGATGGGCCTGAATCATCAGATTCGCACCTGCCAGCTTGGAGTGTTTGACTCAAGTGTGGTGTGTTTGGTCCATCTTTCCTTTCTAGAGCATTCAGGTGGGCACTGGATTTTTAATCTTTCCTTGCAGTTATAGTGCTCCAAGCACTGTATGAAGGAGGGTGAGCATTGTGATTCTCCCCATTTTCTGATGGGGTGGGGGCAGTGGAAACAAGGCACCGAAGAGTTAAGTGGCTTGCTAAGGTTAAGTAGGAAATCAGAAGCAGGAATAGAACTTGTTTCTTCTGCCTCCCATTCATGCGAGCACCTGGACCATGCTGTCCAGGTGTGGTGGAATGTCTTCCAGGCCCTAATGGGTGGTTAAGCATGCAGAGTTTCTTGATACATTGCAATAATAACCCTTGCTTGGCACTTGTATAGGTCCCTCCTAACTTCTACTCATTACATTACAGAAGAGCAGCTTTCGCTATGATATTCGCACCTATCCTTTCCGCTTGAACTATCGTTCTCGGTGCTCCGTCCCCCTCCTCATAAAACACCTTGGTATAAAGTATACCCTGTCCGGTGACAGATAAGCTATTGATTCTGACAATTACTGGGGCAAAGTGCTGCACTACCTCTTCATGCCCTGCAGTAAAGCCTTTGATGGTCTTTAGAGTCCTCTACAGCCTCCATCAGCGTAGTCAGTGTGTGCCATGGGGAAAAGGCTGTCTCCTGTTCACCCCAAATGTGGACATTTTTGAGTTCTTTGAAAGAAGGAAAAAAGTCATTCTCCTTCTGAAGCCTCTAGCAACACATATGAGGTTCACTGACTTGCGTTAATCCATAGAAGCGAGGAGAAGAAAAGCTGATAATCCAGTTTGGCTTTCCAGAGCATTAATGGTCTAACCTAAAAGAGCCTTATTTCCCCCCCACCCCCTCTGAATCTTGGCTTCTTTGAGTCAAAGTCAAAACATGACCATTGAGTAAAACTCTTATTACTGGAGCTCCTGCACCAATCCAGACGGCTGGGGGAATAGATGTTCAAATACACAAGAGCAGTTAGGCTCCCGCTCAGATTGACTTTCAATAGCAGTTAAGCACCTAATGCCTCGCTATCTTTTTTATGCCTCTGAAAATCTGCCCCATGAATGACAAATAAAAGTGTTGCACAAGAAACGCCTCTGTGACTCTGGGTGGCCTGAATGTTACACAGGTACAGGTGTCTTGACTTCTGCATTGGGTGCAACATTTGAAGATTTTTCTTAACTTGGAAAGAATCATATCTTTGTTCCATTGCTTATCAAACAGACAAAAAGGAATTTCCAACATAATATTGCTGATAAATTCACATTAAGCTTGTTCCCGATTCTTTTTTATATTTTTATTGATTTTATTTATTCTCTCCTTTCAAACCACACCAAAATATTCCTAATTTTATTTCTTCTTTACAAACTTTGTTACAAAGTGCAGTGCATGCTGGAGTACCCTAGTGTGCTACCAGACAAGTTGAGGACTGCAAATCAGTCTTGCCTCTGAACTTTCATGCATTTTATGCCAGAAACTTCTAACAGCTTAATGTTTTCTCCTGATCTTGCCCTAAATTATGGGAGTGAGTTTAGCTGAGACTTGCCAACATTTGGAAATATTTTTAGTATTGCAAACCTAGGGGTGGTTCTGTTCTATTCCACTTATCACAGTGGTTCTCTGATGTGGTTTCTCTTCTACTCAAATCTGCAGACATCAGGGAGGGGGGGATAAACGTTTGTCTTCTAAGCTTTAATTACGTACAGTACGTTACATAGTATTGGACCACTAGACTTTAGGCTCCAGACTTGCAAATACCTAAGCAACATGAGACGTTTTACTGGGACTGCTCACATGCTAAAAGTTGACTAATTTGTGTAAGTGTTTGCAGGATCTGGGTTCTAGACTTGAAGGGCTTTTTGGGCAAGGACTGTCTTCACTCTGGGCCTCGTGCACTACTGGGCATTCAGTCAACATTTTAATACTTTCACTCTAACTATAAAGTGTTCCACGAACTCCTATTTTTCAAATCTGCATTAAAACAGATGTGGGGTTTTGATTTTTCTTACTGCTTTTTCTTGTTTTCTATCCTGTATAGGTTCTTATAGGTGCTCATCACTGCAGTATCTGAGTGCCTTCCAATCAGGGCATCAAGCAACGTGGCTAGCATGTGTCCCGTGTTTTGTTCTCTCCTCCTCTGCCCAGCCGGAGAAGAGGGTGCAGTTGAGGTTTTTTGTTTTTTATGGTTTGGATGTTTTTAAAATATATATTACACACCTTGCTCTGTTTGTTAGAGAAAGGAGCTCAAGGAAAAGTGCGAAGCACAGCACTGCGTAGAAGGAGGACCGGTTTGGATCCTTAGTCCCTGGGACAGTTCAGGCTAAAGTCTTGGGCTGGCTCCTGAGAAAGCTCTGTCTCCTGCACAAATAAGCTTTATTTCCCCAATGGTAGAAAGTTCCAGTGCGCTTGAGGAGCGGAGCTGTCGACCACAATCTTCATCCTGGAGCTTTAGTTGATCTTTTAGATACCCTGGGCCCAGGCCATTGAGCACCTTGAACTGGATTAAATATTCTCGGAGAAGCCAGCTTGTGCTGCTTTTTGCTATCTGACTGTCACAGCTGTAAGCAGACAAAGTTTAATGATCCTCCCTTGAATAGTTCAGCAGCAGATGGGAGTGCTTTATTGTCTGCTGGAGTTCAGAGCTCGGAGCTGTAACCAGAGCATTCAGAGAGAGGCAACTGCATCTTTATCTTCAATTTTTATTTTTTTTTAAGTTGGCACATTAGAAACTCACCCCCTCACAGACTTAGCCACTGCTTCGTATTGCTGTTTTTTATTAATAAATCTGTCTCATTTTTATCTACTAACTTACCTTAACATTGGGCTCAGATGGCCCGTTAACATGAAATGAGCCTGAGAATATTGGCATCTGACTCACAGCAGTGCAGAGAGTGATGCATGTTGGGATTTTTTTTTAAATCTTACGGAAGTATATGATGCATAATGAGAATGAGCATGGTGGCAGTATTAGTACTGTGGTGAGCTGCGAACAATTACCAAGCTCTAGTAGTAATCACTTGAGCATCAAAATGACTCACAGCTTTCGCTGTTCGGTTCCTAATGATGGGATGCAGGAGGTAGCAATAGAGCAAAGTTGGTTTGTTGCTTTTTCAAAGAGCAGCACATTTAGGGAGGTGGAGGGAACTGTTTTGGAATGCTTTGTTCAGCTGTGCATCTCTCTGGCTATCGTACAAGGCACTTAGCATTACACAGAAGATAACTGCAGACTATTTTATAAGAATATAGCCTCTGAGGCAGCCTTCATCTTAGCAGATGGTCCTTTCAAAAAATAAATAAATAAATTGAATCCAGTATGTGTTTCTAATCACCTTTGTGCTGTTAATTTTTAATGCCTCCTCTCTATAGTGAAAAACAGTTTATTTCTAAAGCAATTTGTACACTAAGGACTTTTGTGAATTATTTATTGGGTTCCAGAATATTTGCTATATTCTGAGTGGCCAAGTTGGGTAATTAAATTTTTTTCCCTTTAGTTAATTGGGCTCTGGGTAGGCAGGATGCTAATTCAGCCACTTCCCAGGAAGCAAATTTATTTCTAACTGGGGATGCTGCTGCCCAAAACTTCTGACTTTGCAGTGAGAAATGGGGGGATGGGGGGGTTATCTTTTTGCCAAAGAAGCAATTGGAAGTTTAAAGGTCAGCTCTCAGCTGGTTGGTGTAAATCTGTGTAGCTCCACTGATGGTAACAGTTATGTCAGTTTTATATCTGCTGATCATTTGACCTAAAGGTTGAAATTCCCCCCTGTGCAGAGTCAGCAGAAGGCCTAGACATCATAAAAGTCCAAGTTAAGTGGTGCCTAGACCTTGTGCTGACCTGCGCTGCAGTGGATGCCACCTTAGACATGTAGGTGGAGCTTTTCAGAGGCACGGCTGGGAGCTGTCATCCAGAAGGGATCCCTGTGAACATCTGGTCTGACTTCCTGTGCTACTGAGGCCAAAGAACCTCCCATTTTGACTTCCTGGGGCATTTGAGTGCCTAACTGCAGGTTGTGCCTTTCACAATTTTGAAGAATTTCAGTCTTGTGTCTAACTCAGGCTGTCTTTTATTTTTCTCTCTCCAGTGGAAAGATGTATGAGCTCTATGCAAGCTGGTACCCAGATGATCAAACTCCGGGGCAGTTCCAAAGGACTAGTTCGCTTCTATTACCTTGATGAGCACAAGTCGTGTATTCGCTGGAGACCATCGCGAAAGAATGAGAAAGCCAAAAGTAAGTGCCGGCCACCCAGGCCTTTCTGCTGAGAATGAGAGGTTTGCATTGGTACTGAACAGCTGACATGAGGGGTTCGGTAACATGGAAGATGACCAAGGCAAATCCTGTGACTGGATTGACAGGACTGTGCCTGACTTGTATGAATGTTGTTAACACTTCTGCTAGTTGAGGGCTAAAATAACCCGACACTTGGAGATGAGCTCCAAGCAAATTCTGTGTGAATAACCCCAGATTTAGGAGTGTCTGCAGTTGGAGGTTTGGGTCTTCACTAAAAATGTCTGTGGGAGAAGGAAGGGATATTCCCCTCCACCTCCATATCCCATACAGCACGGCTCACTAGCTGTATTTATGGTTGAAGCAACGTTCCTCTGAAGCACCTGCTAGTGGTCATTGCTGGAGGCAGGATCTGAGGTCACGTGGACCAGCTGCGTGATGGGTTGAGGCTGCTTTTGTAGGGTTTATCATTCACCAGAAAGACAGGGATTATTGGTTTTCAAATAAAGATCCCCAGTCCTGCAACCAGGCCTATGTGGACAAAACCCCATTAGAGTCCATCAGGATCCATTCAGACACAGGGTTCTACCCTCGCAGAACCTGCTGTGTGTTCTGGCTCTAAGGGCTGATATGTCTCTGCATTCAGCTACATGTTGTGTTTTATTACAGTCATGCTGAAAGCCCCCTCACTGAAATCGAGGCTCAGTTGTGCTAGATGCTGGAGAAAAAGATAGTGAGAGGCTCCCTGCCACAAGGGACTTGCAATTGAAATAGACAAGACAAAGGTTGAGAAGGGAAGCACAGGGAACTTGCTCAAGGTCTCCCAGCCGGTCAGTGCAGAGTCAGTAACAGAGCTCAGTTCTCCTGAGTCCTGGGCCAGTGCCCTACCCACTAGACTACGCTGCATCTCATTTTTGGCCCCACCCCATCTCCCAGTGGCCTAAGGATAAGGGGGGTTTCCTGTCGGGACTTTCATTCTTTAACGGGGGCTGCTTTGTAATATTTTCCCCAAATATGTGTGCATGTGTGCGTTTGTGTTTTTTTCAGTGTCTCTTTTCACCAGATGGTGGCTGATCAACTCCAATGAAAGCATAAATGATTGAAAAGCAATGATTGCTTCACAGACACAAGTTGTAACCTGCAAGAAAACAGGGACTTCAATTATTTGTTTAACAAGAGCTACTTAATGAGATGTGTGAAACTGTGCTGGTAAGGAAACGCTGCATAGAGCTGTCTGACAACCATCATGTTGAGAGGAGGAGCAGGGAGACGGAGAGCTTGGGGACCAAATTAACCTTATTGTTTCCCCTTTTATAACTACAAATATGAATGTCAATGTTGGCACAATCTGCATCTCTGCATGTGACCTGTTTGTTGGCACATAAAGATGCACAGGGAGGACAGCTGGTCTGAGAGGGGTGCTTGCATAGTTGTTAGGGACATAGTGGACTAGGATGTAGAAGATCTAGGTTCAATTCTTGGCTCTGCAATAAGCTTGCTTTATGACCTCTGATAAGTCATTTAATCTCTCTGTGTTTCAGGTTTTCCATCTGTGAAATGGGAATAATAATACTTCCTTTGTCTGTTTTAGCATAGATTTTTCAAAAGTGCCCACCATCTCTGGGAGAGGTTTATGAGCATTTGAAAGTGCGGCCCCTTTCCAGTTTTGACTAGTGTACCGAGCCACCTGGATAATGTCCAACGTATTAAATTTTTGCCCCATTTTGTAAAATGACTGCACATAAATAGACTGCTCTGGAATATTAAAGGCTGTGATTGGCGTTTACGTTGTCCTTGGCGTGAGTTGTGCTGTCAGCAAGCACAGAAAGCTCATAAGCCGGATGTTAAGTCTTTTTTTTTGCATTTCCTGTTTTGACATTTGCTTTGTCTAATGCTATTTGAGCTGTGTGTGTGTCTGTGACTGTTCCATACCCCCTTGCTAAATAACAGTAAGTCCAGAGGGCAGTGATATAACAAAACACAAATTTGGTGTTTTCTGCTTAGTTTAATTTAAAATGAAGAAATTCTGCCTGGGACTGGAGTCTGTGTTGGATTTTAAATGTTCTCCTTATGTCATCTTGAGCTAAACTGCTTTCCCCCTAGAAACAGTTAATGGTGCAGTTTGGATTTTTGCCCTGCTGCAACACTTTTCCTTTTTAAAATCTTTTAAACTTTTGGCATGTGTAGATCTGTGTAATGTATACTCTCTAGCTGCACAGTACACATACCATAGCAGACAGATGTCTGCTTCTAGGGAGAGCCACGCTTCTTGTAATC
Organism: Gopherus flavomarginatus; assembly: GCF_025201925.1. Lineage (NCBI taxonomy): Eukaryota > Metazoa > Chordata > Testudines > Testudinidae > Gopherus > Gopherus flavomarginatus. The sequence continues at coordinate 5,285,944 of NC_066637.1, read as the reverse complement.
TCAGGAGGACACTGTAATCTGCAAAATTACATTCTGTGCTGGGGTTTATTTTATTGTTAAAATTTCTCTTCTTGATGCTCCGGATCTAGGATCTTTAGAAGGGAAACAAATTGTTTAAATAATTCTGGGATGTGCTGGCTCTGAGTGCATGCGGATGCTAGACGCTGGTTCATTACACGGAAGGGCATTCTGTACCTTTTCAAGATTTGTATATTCAAGGGGAAGAGGAATGCGGGTTGACAAACGTTACCAATATCTTGGTAATTTACTCCCAAACCTAGATGTAGGAAGGAACCTGGTAGCTAGAGTTGTTAATTATCAGTTGGATCAAGTCCTGCAAAGGCAAGAATTCGTTCCTGAGTAAATGGCACTAGGATATAGGAAAGGCAGTGTGGTTCAGTGGATAGTCTGAGAGTCAGGGTTCCTGGGTTCTGATCCTGGCTCTGCCACTGAGCTATTGTGTGACCTGGGCAAGTTACTTCACCTCTCTGTTTTGTCTCCCTTTGCCTGTCTTGTCTATTTAGATCATAAGCTCCTCAGTGCAGAGACTGTCTCTCTGTCTATGTACAGTGCCTATCGCAATGGATCCCACTTGAGGGCTCTAAGCACTATCATTATTAGAGATGTTCTACTGATACTGTGTTTAATCTTATCCAAGAAGATTTACAGGATGCTTCACAACAGACTAGGATGTGCCTCTTCTGTTGCTGCCTGTGTCCCTTGTTGGCTGAGCTTGCAAAGGCCTTAAACCCAACTCAGCAGCATTTCTCTATTTATAATATTAGAGAGACAAGGTGGGTGAGGTAATATCTTTTACTGGACCAACTTCTGCTGGTTAACAAGACAGGCTTTCAAGGCACACAGAGCTCTTCTTCGAGTCTGGGAAAGGTCCTCCGAGCGTCACAGCAAAATGCAAGGGGGAACAGATTGTTCAGTATTTGCATTTTCTTGTGACACTGAGAGGACCTTTCCCAGACCTGAAGAACAGCTCTGGGCTTGTCTACATTTACAGCGCTGCAGCTGAACCGGTGGAGCTGCGCCGCTGTAGCACTTGGTGAAGACACTACTACGTGGACGGTGTTGCTTCTCCCTTCAGTGTAGGCCCTGGCTCTTGAGGTGGTGAAGCCCTCCTGCCAACCTAGTGATCCATTCCAAACCTCACAGCATGTTCTAGGTATCAGTGGCTAGAACCCTACTGATTTGGAGAAAGGGAGAGAAATGGGGACAGTAGGACACCTCTGCCAGCTCTTTCCACAGCCACAGCCTCAGGCCTCAAGCATCTCTGCAATTGTGTTTGTAGATCAAACAACTAGTTGATGGGTTCCCATTAATGACCCCAGCATAACAAGACCCCATCTCCTCTCTGCTCATCCTTCCCTAGAGGTCAACATGCTGTCACCCTAAATGACTTAGGTCAGAATGCAGTGTAACTGCCCCTATATTTCCCTTCAGTAAAGGCACCCACTCATAGGCTTCTGGCAACCCTGCCATCACTTCTCTCTTGGGTGGAGACGCACATCTCTCCCTTCTGGCTGGGGTATCTCCAGGCTGAGCTGTTCCTGGCCTGTACTGTGGTGTTCCCAGCAAAGACAGGCTTCCCAAGCAGGCCTGCCTGCTTTTTCTCCAGAGATGGTCAACAGTATGAAGTGCCCAGAGCTATAGATGCCACACAGCTCTTTTTATGCAAGCCTAGTTTATTCTTAAGGTAAAAGCACTACAGAGAAGAAGCATTAAAATAATAAAAGATGCCGCTGCACTGCACTTCGAGAGAGAAGATGGAGCTCAAGCCAACACCCCGAGATCTGACCTTTGGGGAATCCCGCCTCAAAACTTTGCAGCTTGGGTCTATCTCTATGAAGGACAGGAATGAAGAAATCCCATGTGCTGTGGAAACAGCAAAAAGGAAACCAAGTAGCAAGACTGGCTAAATTTGGGTGGATCTACGTAAATAGCATCCAGCTGCATTTCATGATAAACTGTAAAATATACTGTGTGTGTTTAGAAAGCCTGTCTATTTCCATATGCCTGTGTAAACGCTGGTGAGGACATGGCGGGGGCTGGCTGGCTGCATGTGCTTCTGACTCCTTCATAGACAATGTGTAGGCTCTCTTTACAATGGATTGGGTATAGGGAAACCACTGTAATGTGCAAACTGTGTTTGATTTTATATCTAGCTGGAGAATATAGAAACCTGAATACGTCCACAAAGAATAGTGGAAAAGAGTCACTAACAATTGAATGTCAATACAGACAGGTTACAAAAGCTTAAAGGAAAGGCACGAGAGTACTGGAAACTAAACTGTGTGTCATAAGAGCCTGTTGTATTAATATGCAGATTACCTCGTGCCCCTTCACCTTCTCAGACTAAAATAAGATCTGGCTGCTCGTCTGAGCACATTTTCTTACAAATCATTCCCCCATGCCTCGCCCCCCAGTGGCAAAGCTCTCATTTGTTAAGTCCTTGGCCAAGTGGTAATGCTCAGCAATGAGGATAAAGGGGGTGATTTGTTTTTCTAGGACAAAAAAAAGGATCCTTTTCCGTCCAAGAGTCTGATTGTAACTAACACACACTAATAATCTTCCACTGACCATCTGTAACGAGCCACTTGCCTCTCTTGTTCTTCTAGTCTCCATTGACTCCATGCAGGAGGTGTGTGAGGGGAAGCAGTCGGAGATCTTCCAGCGCTATGCCGATGGCAGCTTCGACCCCAACTGCTGCTTCAGCATCTACTATGGAGACCACATGGAGTCTCTCGACCTGGTGTCCTCCAGCGGGGAGGAGGCGCGCACCTGGATCACGGGGCTCAAGTACCTGATGGCAGGGATCAGCGATGAAGACAGCCTATCAAAACGGCAGAGGACCAGAGACCAATATCCTTCTGTGCTGTGGGGAAGGGTGTCTAGCGGGGGGGGGGGGGGGGGGCAGTATCACTCCTAAAGGGATTTGTGAAGCTGTCCTTAGTGCTTATTTCACGGGCAGCAAGTGTGAGGCATAGAGTTGCACAATGGGTCCTATCACATGCGCCTGTTCCCAAAGGGGCCTACACACCTGAGTATGAGGTGCAGCGGTCCATGCTCTGTTTCATCCCAGAGGAGATTTCTCCCTTCTGCGCACTCCCATTTGGACCCCCTCCTCCAGTTCAGCCCACACACCCGCTCTCCTGTTTTCTGTTTTTCACTCACGCACATCCTGAAAAAGCCAGAGGGATATTTTCAAAGGCACAAATTAGGTGCATGACTCCCATTGACGTTCAGTGGCAGATGGGCTTCTACCTGCTCTTTGTGTCTTTGACAATACCCTTAGCGGGTAGTTTTCAGCCTTCGGAGCTGAGAATAAGGGGCAAATGAGTGAGAGAGGCTGGGGAGTGGAGAAAGTGGGTGCTGTGTCTTATCACCAGTTGTCATCCTGCAGGAAAGTCTCAACAGCTGACACTTTGCATGTCAAAAGTCCTTCAAGAGGATTAGAGGCCTGTGCTAGGCATATGATGGAGGGAGAATGGAATTTTAAAAAATTAAAGGCCACATTCTGCCTTCAGTTAGACCCTGTACAGCCTTATTCATGTCTGCAGGTTGCAGAATTCAACCCTAATTTCATATTTGTTCAGAGCTTAAAGTCTTTTCTCATTGTGTATTTGTGGGTAAATAGCCAGTGCTGCTGCTGAGAAGATTCACGTGAGCAGGATTTTAATAGGCATCATTTAAAGCTCATGCGCAGGCAGACCAAAATCCTCTTCCCACACCTTAACATCAGGGACAGGAGGAAATTGTCTGCATGGACAAAACTACATCAAACCCCAAATTAGGCAGTGAGATCCTGGCCCTGGGCTGCTGCTGAGATGCTAAAAGCACCATCGATATCTGCTTATTGCAATACCTGGATCGCTCCGCTATGCTGGTCTATTGCAGAGTGTCTACTGTGATCACCACTGCAAGACCGAATTTGCTGCTAGTGACCACACAGTGAGATCTCTCCGAGATGCCATCATTTTCTTTCCCTGTCCTTAGACTAGGAAACAGATGATAGACTTGCCAAATATTGTCTCTTTGGTGATGGCCACTGTACGGTATCTCTGATGTTAACTCTGGCAGGTAGGAGGCCTTTGCTGCTTATTAGATCCTATTCTGTAAAGGAAAGCCTGTCCCCTACTATTGCATGTAGCCAGCTATTATTTCCCTTTATGGGGGAATGTTCTTGTGCTGGTGAGAAGAAAAGGGCATTGGGGTCCCTTTAGCTAACAGCTCAAGGCAGCGTTAGGTTGAGCAGTCTGAGATCCTAGCCTGGGAAAGAGGCACCATAACAAGGTATGTGATAAACTGTCAGCCTTCAGGAAGGCTGCAAAGAACTTCAGCTCTTTTTGGGACCAATAATCTGTTTAACGAGTGCCAGCGAGGAAAGGTGCTGGGAACCTGTTGAAAGCTTGTGTACAGCACCTGAGGTGCATTTGCATCATTTGGATTAGGGGGGTTTTATATCCGGCTTAGGCTTTCAGAACTCCCAGTGACAAATCTAGTCCATGGGCAATAGAGCTGCTTTATTGTTTTTCTAGTTAAACTATCTTAGGTTAGATATTAAGAAAATCTTTCTAACTGTAAGTGCAGTTAAGCTCCTGAAAAAGCTTCCAAGGGAAGCTGTGGAATCCCTGTCAATGGAGATTTTTAAGAACAGGTTAGACAAACACCTGTTGGGATGCTCTAGGTTTACGTGGTCCTGCCTCAGCACAGGGGGTCAGACTTGATGACATCTTGAGATCCCTTTCAGCTCTATTTCTTTGATTTTTATGTGTGGTTTATAGTTTCAGTAGGAAGTCCACTAATGTGTAGTGCTGCTGCTGTAGCACCTGCAGAGTTGACACTTTCTGCGGTGACGAAGGGGGTCTTTCCACCACTCTAGTAGATGTACCATCTTGAGAGGTGGTAGTTAGGTCAACAGAACATTTTAGTGGTCAATGGAAATATCAAGTATCAACATCTCTCAGGGGTATGAATTAGGTCCACGAACATTTCAGGTATAGACCTGGCCCAAATAGTGTCCAGTAAGGTCCCTTGATGCTCCATTGCCTTTCTTAACTCCAATTAAATGTGGTTGAAGCAAACCTTTGATGAGGCTGATAAAAATGGTGATGGCAGTTTGAGTATTAACGAGGTGCTCCAGCTGATGCACAAACTGAATGTGAACCTCCCCCGACAGAAAGTCAAGCAAATGTTTAAGGTAAGAACTGAGAATGATTATTTCTAAGGGGGAAGGGGCTGAGCTGCAGAGATCTAATGTGCAACACGACAGGAGAGAGAGTAAATGCTTCGCTAGCAAATTCCTTTTTGTACCCTCACTGGATGCCGCATTGTGCATTTCAGCAAGTCAGAGAGAACTCTGGAAACAAAGGGGTCATGAGTAAATTCTTAGCTGCAAAGGGAAAAGATACTTGCACCAAGTTGCTTCTGGAGTTTTACAGTGTAAGGACAAGAAAAGTGCATCTGTCTCTCTCAGCTTCCATGCCCTACCCTCCTATGCTTGGGGCCAGATTTCCATACCCTTACTTGCATTGAACCATGCCTTCCTCATTGGAGGAATCTCAATCTCCATCATTGGAGATTTTTAAGAGCAGGTTAGACAAACACCTGTCAGGAACGGTCTAGATAATACTTAGCCCTGCCATGACTGCAGGAGACTGGATTAGATGACCTATTGAAGTCCCTTCCAGTCTGATGATTCCTCTAACTCCAGAAGTAACGAACTTGTTGGGACCACTCATGGAGTAGGATGATACCCTTTCTCTCACAGAGTATCAAAATTTGACCAGTATTGTTATAAACCTGGTCTTCTATGGTCATTGATTATCCATGATCATTTCCAGCTGTGGAGTGAAATGGGCATTCTTCCACGTGCAATGGACTGCTCCTTTGGTGATGGTGACTAGGTGGACTGTGCTCGCAAACCACGTGCTTCTTCCAAAAGCCAGCTGCTGCCTCTCACCAAGTAACTTCTGTGAGCAGAATTATTGCTCTACAAATAACTGGGGTGCCATTCCCAAGTTTGAAAGGAAGAAATGACTCCGAAGGAGTATTATGGGAGGGAAATGTAGATACAAACTTAAAGATCCTATGGATTGACTGAGAAACACCTTAATTAGCAAAACCTGGATTTAGGTCCAATGACTTTGAAAGTTACCCACTCTGAGGGACTCAGTTTCCAGTGACCTGATCTGTAGCTAAATCCCCATTTCACCAAGCTAATTGTCCTAATTTTTAATGGTCTAGCAAAGTGCTGTTGCTAAATAGAGTGAAGTGACTCATTCATGATGCCAGGCTGTTGGCAAACAGGGAAGTCATTGCATTGCTGTGGACAGCTGCTTGGGGTGATTACTGTGTGCAACAGTGGGGCTGTGGCTTCACTTTCCTTCTCTGTCACTCCCTTTCCTCCCTCTTCACTGTCCCTCATCTTCTTTAAGTTTGGCCTAGAATTAGGTCACATGAGTTGTTAAGATGTTATCTCCCTCTTGACTCCAGGGATCTCTCTTGGCATTTCCTCCTTTCTCCAAAGTGCTCTGACTGTTCTTTCAAATGATGTCTTAATCCTCCTGCCAAATCTCTGTTGAGTAATTATGACTGCCACGCTCCCTTTCGCACAGCACTCTGTGAATTGCACTGCTTCTAGTGGGTAAATTATGGGATGCCCAGTAAAGTGCCCAACCTTTCTCCTCCTACATGCTGGGTGCTTAGCCCAGAATATGTTACTTATAGTCAGTGGAGAAGGAAAAGATCTGTGGCTGGGCTTGAAGTTGATCTTTGTTTAAATGTCCACTTGAGTTGGGCTAAAATGCCCTTGTAGAGGTTCCGGCTACGGGGAGCAATGAGTGAGGTGAAAGGAATTGATTGTCTGTGAGGAGAGGGAGAGTGTGCATAAGAGAGATTGGGAATGTGATTGGCTTAATACAGGGGATAAATGGCTGTCCAAATTCCTGCTATTTTTATCCTGCTGTTGAAAATATGCCCTTAAGCTGCCAGGCAGTAAACCCAGAAGCCCACCAATGGGACCCTCTTTTTGTATGTGCAAGATTGGGTGAGAAGGGGTTAGTCTCCTTAGGAGCTGAATTGTGGTCCTCGTGGTGAATTCTGTGTACGTGGGCAGCTACTTGGTGTGGTGGTGAACCTATTAAGCTAGTTTTTAATTAAAATTCAGACTAGACATGAGCCATCACCCCAGGGATTATAGTGAATGTAGAGACTTTTTTTTTCTTTTTTTTTAAAGAGGTGGCATTGGTGTTTTTTCAGGAGTCCTGAATCTGAGATCTACTGTCTAGTTCTGTTGGGCTGTGCCTGTTCTGACCATCATCCTGGGACTTGTGCACTAACCTGTCTTGTAGAATATGGACCAAATTCATTTTGGAAACTGTAGCTTGACTATAATAATTTCCCTTTAAAAAGCCCCAAAGCATGCCAAGACATTAACAGAAAACATAGCTTACATCCTAAATTAAGTCCTCACTTAACAGATGGCTGCTGGAAAAACAAAAGCAGTTAGGAAACTTGACTACAATAAGATCTTTGTTCATTGGAATGAGATGTTGCTGACCTCTGGGTCTCACATATTTTGTTTAAAATCTACTCTGCTGGTAAGATGCAGAGGATTCCTCCAAAACTTCTCTGATCAAGGAAGGACATTTGTAAGGTGCATGTGTTTTAGCATCACATCCTGTCCTGGGGTCAGGTCCTCAGGTGGTGTTACTGTCCTAGTTCCATTGACATCAGCTGAGGATCTGTCCTCTGAAGCCTTCGTAGTGGAGAACTTAACAAGTCATATCTCCCATTTATACAGCAGCACTGTAAAAATTGGTTTCTTAAAGTCTGGTTTGGTGATAGACTTCTCTGCAGAGAAGTGTAAAGTCTGGTTCTTTTATATCCAAAGACATTCACTGGCAAAAAAAAAAAAATAATAAAAAAATTGAAGCCCATTCAATATCAGATAACTTTCTGCTAAATTGCTTTATCAGGGTTTCTTGTTGAGGCAGCCAGATATCAAAGATAACATTGCTAGATATGGCCAAAGCATGTGTCTGTATGACTATTGCAGAGAAATCTTTCTTGACAAACCTGTTGATCTGAAGTCCAGTCACTGACTTGGTCTCCTCCGATCACACCTGCTACTATCTCTATTTTTGTTGGAGTGTTGTATCAAGTATGCAGATACCCATATATGTCATGTTGACATAGCTACAACAACACTGCATACATGTCTGTTGCAATGCAGATAGCTACTCCTTTGCAATTAGTTCTGCTGTTGTCCTTGACCCAATTTATTGTCTAATTGAATAGGAGAGGATTAAAGATACATCTTTGCCTCCACACCAATGATCAAAAAGCTGATTTGCACGGTACCCTGATGGGAATTAAGTCAGTGTGGTGTTTTTATAATAGGCAAATAACTACAGCCTTTGCTGTATGCCATGTGCCTCACTCAGAAACATGCCAACAGTAGCAGAATTTTAAAGAGGCGGCCTTGCTGTTGTTGATGTGCTGGAAATTGGAGAGAAAGGACGTTTTAAAAAAATCTAAATGGTGGGATTTCAAAGGAGCGAGGCACTCAGTTCCCAATGACCCTCTGAGATTTTGGACACCTCAGTCTTTAATGTTGTTACCCTCAGAACACCCAAGTGGAGTAGGGCAGTGCTATTATCCTCATTTTACACTTGTCCAAGGTCACATGGGAAATCTGTGGCAGAGCAGGGAATTGAACCCAGGTCTACCAAGTTCTAGATTAGTGCCCTAACCACTAGACCATCCTTCCTCTCTTACTGTTTGTCCAGGTAGTGTCTCCAGCTCTTGTGCAGACTTGTACAGCTCTTGTACAGACTGCAACCGGTTTAAGACTCAGTGGTGAAAGATTTCTCTCCAAGTCCATCCCTTCATCCTCCTAGAGTTTTTCTGTCCAGCCTTCTGGACTCTCTGTGCTTGTGTTGGTCCAATAGGACTGGAATGAATCTGCCTTGACATAGTGAGCCTCTCCTCTTGCTCTGTAGCTAGACAAACAAGGAATCTTGGAGTCATTGCCAGTGTTAAACTGCTTTTGACCTGTATATGTAATCAGTTGGGTGAAAATCATTCCAAACTGCAGTCAGGGGAAATGCAGCTGAGGCACAGTACGGTTTGAACTGCTACCAGATTCCTTTGAAATCCTAGTGTGGTGGTCACTGTGCCGTGAGACCTTCCTTGACTGAGCTCTGATGCTTTGTGTCTCAGTTGGGAGGAGCCCAAAAATGATCTTCCTGTAACCATTCAGTGCCAATCTCTGTAGTCTAGTGTTCCCTGGCATGTTGTCTAGGGACTTCCGTAACTGGGGCTTCTGCGTTCTTTGACCAGCTCTACCACTGACGCACTGCATGTCTGTGGGTGAAATGCAACCCTGTGCAGAGGGCTAGACACTGCTTAAATCCTATTGGCAGGACTTGAGTGGTGCATAGGTTCGCTGTCTGGGCAGTGCATGGAGATCCTCGAATGAAAGGCACTAGGAACATTAACAACTAGTTGTAACATTGCCCTAGGGTGGGAGCAGAGTTAGATTTTCCCTTGCAATGCAGACCCTGTGTGAATAGGTATCTTCACGGATAGCACTTACTGCCCCTGCCTGAGCTGCCTGTATTGTTGTTACTCACAGGCCTGGTCTACACTGGGGGAGGGGAGTGTCGATCTAAGATGCACAACTTCAGCTACGAGAATAGTGTAGCTGAAGTCGATGTATCTTAGAGCGAATTAAAATTACTTACTTCGCGTCCTCGTGGCATTGGATCAACGGCCGTGGCTCCCCTGTCGACTTTGCTTCTGCTTCTCGCCGAGCTGGAGTTCAGCAGTCGACGGGAGAGTGACTGGGGATCGATTACACGTGATAAATCCATTCCCGATAGATGGATCACTTCCCGCTGATCTGGCGGGTAGTGGAGACATACCCTAACTGCTGGTGTGACCCAGCAGAAATCAAGTCAATCAATCTGTTTTACAGACATCCCAGCCAGTACAAAAACACCCCTGCCCAGCTGGGTTTCCCAGCCCTCGGTACCCATGTGCGTGCCATTCTGGATTCCTCTCCTTCTGCTCTTCGCTAGAGTGCCCATGCAACTGGGGAGGGAAAGGAAGGCAAAGTTAACCCCTTGCTTACTGGAAGGCAGCATTACCCTCACACCCACCACAAGCAGCCTTTGAGGATTTATGGCTTATGATTTTGGTTTTCCCCTTGAGTTTTATAGGAAAAGGTGGAGGGGAGGCGGGGGCAAGGTGGTACTTTGGAAATGATCTGGCTTGATCGTGGGGAGAGAAGACGCCGCCTCTGAATTCCTTCCCCTGCCTCCTTACTGTGGTAGCAGATTTATTCTGGTGCCTCCGGGCAGAAAATATTTTTAGCCTGCAACTTTTCCTGCTATATTTTCTTCATCCTGCTGACAGCTGATGCTAAAGCCTGCCCTGCTGTCTCTTGTGTCCAGTGTAGATTCCTCTATGGATATACAATGGTAGGATTTGCTCAACTGGAGCGTGGAAAACAGAATGGTTCTGTGGCTTGCAGGAGCGCAGGGACGGGGTGAGGGACGGAGAAGCTATTGCAGAGGCTGAGAAACCTCCAGCAACTGAAAAATACAGGTTACCCTAGCATATACATGGGCATATATTGTACCTATAACTTCAGTGTCTTGCAGGTATAGAAATTGCTGCATTGATAACAGCTCACAGCTAAAAGATGGAAAAACCAGGACAGGAGCTGCTTATAGTGATGTCTTTCAACTGTAAACCTCACACACTCAGCTAGTTTGTCTGTGTTACTGAATAAAGTCTAGGATGAATAAAATAGGAGGGATTTTAAAACTCTGGGCTGAGACTTTTTTCCAAAGATGCCCAGGAGAATTGGGCACTCTGTTCCCCTGGTCAGCTTTGGCTATCATAGCCCTGATATTTATAACCATCTGCGCTGTTTCAGATGAATCAAACACACGTGCAAATTGAAACTTATTAGGTTTGTTCTGGGACTTGTGCACTAGTGCAAAGTCCGGTCTCACAGCACTGCAGGGGATACCTCTTAACTGAGAAATAAGCTTGAGCTGCATGGAAACCCTGGCAACCTAGTTAGGTTATGGCCAGCCCTGCACATTAGCGTAAAGGTTTTCCCCATCCTCCCCACACAGTATTCCTGACACACTTGCATCCATGTCCTTGCAGTGTCTGAGCACTAAGAGGGTCTGTAGCACCTCTGGGGGTGCTGGGCTCCTTAGCGGGTGTGGTAGGGCTTCTGACCCTAACACATGCCACAGAAGGCCATTAAATGCTGGCCTGTGGAATCATGTCATCCTCTAGTGGCTGCCCTGCTACCATCAGCTAAGGGAGAGTTCCCTGACCTCTAAAAATCCCAGGCCAGCTGGAGGGAAGGAGTCCAGGTCCATCTCCAAGGAGTATGTGTTACTGTGTCTGGTAACTGTCTTACCTCAGTGCCTGGCTTCATTCTGCTCCCCTTGAATGGATGTTACAGGCACCATGCTCCCCCTGCACTTCAGGAGGCATTGCTACTTAGTGGACTGACCACTGGACTGGGGCACAGGAGGTCTGGGTTCTATTGCTGGCCCTGTCACTGGCCTGCTGGGTTACCTTGGGCAAGTCATTTGCCCTTATGCCTCAGTTTCCCCACCTGCAAAAGGAGGGTGATGATGCTAGCCTCCCTTATACAGCGCTCTGAGCTGGCCTGATAAAAAGCGCTAGATGGGAGCGCGGTGGTGATGTTGCTGCCTGATGCAGTGTTGTAGAAGGCAAAGAAGCAGCTTCTCCCCAGTGCATTCTGCTGAGCCACATTCAGGACCTGAATGCCTCCAACCAGATGGGGCCTGAATTCCTCGTGAGCATCTTTACATTTAGCTTAAAGCAAGTGTGCTGAGTCCACTTGAGCACACGGGTGTGCACATGCATCTAGTTACCCCACCTTTAGCCCAATGGTCCCATACACTTCAGTGCATTTACTTCCATTTGAGGGCAGATGCCAGGCTAAAAAGCTTTGTAGAAACATGTACGTGTCCGCGCACACAAGAGGCCCTTGTCAAAAGCTTGTTGGAGAACAAAGGCTCTTCCCTCCTTTGGCAGTGGGAAGATAATACTCATACATCTATTAATATGCATTTCACCTGGCAGCACTATAATCTGCTGATACCTGTGTTATTCGACCCTGTGCACCATCTACTTCTGCTCCACTGAGAATCCTGTCCTTTCATCAATTGGGCTGGATTGTAATGAGGCTTTTTGGGAAGGGGGGAGATGGTGTCTCTGTACCTGGCAGAACATTTTAATAATGTTTTAATAAAACTTCTTTGTGATGCCAGCAAATACCACGCTCACAAATGCAGCACTGTGGAAAACGAAATTTCAGAAACTCATTAAAATTAGTGGATTAAAGGGAGTCGCTTTCTAGGGTAACTCATTCAGATTGATGGGAGCCAAAGGGTAGAGACTGGTAAAACCTCTGTGACTAGAGTACGGGTTTCTGTTAGTAGCATGCTAGACTCTTGTCTTAATAGTTTCAGATGAATGGCAATAATTATATATGCCAGGCACTTTAGAAATCCTGTTAAGGGAGGAAAAAATGGATGTGCCTTTTCCATATGGAAGTGTGTAAATGAGAGCAGCCTGGTCTGAATTGTGGATGTAATTGGTGTTCTGTGATATAAAATTCCTGATATTAAGCAGTCTTGAATTGCCTAATCAAAGCAGAAATCTCTGTCTTGGCTAACGAAAGAACTAAACAGTATGTTGGTAAAACTAACATTGTACATCATACATGGGGTTTGAAGGCAGTCCCCTTGGGTTCAGTTTTTCTAATTAATATCTTTTCACTGACTCAGATGAATGCCTGCTTTTATTAAAGTGGTGTGTTTTAATTCTACCCGGAACTTTATTTTTAAAGGAGATTAGTGTTGTATGTTTGCTGCACCTCCCCTCCATTCATTCATGGTGGGAGGAGGGAAGAGTGCAATTTTATTATTAGCAAGGTTTTGCTTACAAGTACATTCAGATAAGTTTCACTGGGCTCCTTTAAGTTCAGTGTCTCTGCATTGATTGACCTGTTTTACACTGGCACCTAATTCTATTAACCATTTCAGAGCCTACACAAAATTTGGCTTCAGTGTTGTGGTTGCTACAATTCAAGAGTTGGTAAAGTGTCAGCTGCTAAATAGAAATCTAACATCGAGGGCAAGCAAGAGTTAGAAAGTGTGTGTGGATTCCTTGGGGACTGAGAATAGACTAGGAAGCTGATAATGTATCGCTGATAACATATTGAGAGTCTCTCTCTGGGTAAACCAAGGATTTTCAGTTTTGCCCTGTTCTTGGAGAGCTAGCTATGCATGGGTACTGAACCCTGGGACTTCTAAATGGAATTTGTGCTGTTAGTTCGGTGCTGTTGTCCGTGGTCTTGGTGTGTTATGTTCCCTGAGACCTTTCCCAACTAACTGATAAAACTGCAGCCTTCCTGGCACCAGGTCAAGGGAATGCAGTGAAGAAGTGTTATCTGGACTGTACAAGAAGCCTGAAACTTTCGGTCTCTGATTTGTAATGTGCTTAGGCTTGTCTACAGCAAAAATGTGCAAAGCAACTGGCTGACAACTCAATTGCTGGAAAACAAAGTGGGGGATGTGGGAGGAGCTCAACATTGAAACAGGTCTGTGGGATCTTCAGTCCTGATACTATGCGAGAGACGTACATCCTGGCTTGATAATGCAGCAGTTTAATTCCAAAGGACAATGTCTGAAAGGGGTGGGTAAGCTCTGTATGGTAAATGAGCACAGGTGTCTGACACTGGGAAAGAATGTATGCAATGTTGTTGTAGCTGTGTCAGTCCCAGGATATGAGAGAGACCAGGTGGGTGAGGTTATATCTTTTATTGGACCAACTTCTGTTGGTGAGAGAGACAAGCTGCCCAGCTACACAGAGCTCCCTTCAGGAAAGGAGTCAGTTAGCACCACCCTAGCAAGATAATTACTGAGCAATTTTGATTCTCAGCTCTCCCTCTCTCTCTCTCTCTCATGCCTCTGCAACAAGACACATTTCCCATTTTGTCAAGTCAAGGAGTTAATTCTCCATCCTCGCTGACAGGCATGTCCATAAGAATGGGACCAAGTGAGACTAAGGATGGGAGGTGCTGATTCAGAGCTATCCTAAAAGATCAGCACATGTGGCATCTGGCTGGATAGTGCGTTGTTCTGCCTGCCATCTGCCAAACTGCCAGCTGCATTTTCTCATAGTCTGGAATGGAGGCGTCTGGAGTTGTTGTAACCTAAGGGTATGATCGCGCCACAGTGAGGAGGTGTGTAGACATACCCGGATCTAGCTCCAGTAACAATAGCAATGAAGTCACAACAGCATAGGTGGCTCCCTGCACTGTGGCTACATACTTAAGCAGTAGTTGTACTGTTATTGTTAGTTCAGGTAGGTGGCGTTAACCTACCCGTGCTGCAGTCACGCCGCCTGATTGCAGTGTAGGCATACCCGAAGTAGCTCAGCATTCCCAGACTTGTGTGACTGATCGAGTTTGACGATGCTGGACTAGCTGTTTCCTAAACCATCTACAGGACCCTTCTCCATTTGAATGCTTGGTGAGGTCTGACCTGACCGCTGCGCCTTTGGTGGGAGATGTTCATTGGACTGAGATCTTCCATAAGAGTGTTTTTTGAGGGGCCATGCTCAGCAAACAAAATTCAGTTCTGAGTTTGGATTTTGAACACTCTTAAGCTTTTGATGGGTTCTGGTCTCTGAATTTTTTGATTCAGGCTGATGTCTGAGTGTTTTGCCTTCCAACGTTTCTCAAAGTTCGTCTATGGCTGATAGTGGTCCTGATTTTTACAGACACTGCAGCGGAGATGTGCACCGGCTGACTCAGATCAGCAGTACTACAAAAGTATTCAGCAGCTGTCTTATCTTTTCCCCTGGCATCATCGGTATGTATGCCTTACTGGAAACTTCGGAGCTCATTCCGAAGCATCACCCAGATACAATCAGATAATGTGTCTTCAGACAAAGCAACTGAACCCTAAGGCCTTCAAGGGGCTGTTTTTAATCCTTATGATTTACTAGTTGGTTTTTTTTTTCCCTTCTCTCTCCTCTCCTCTTCGTAACGGCTGCTCAACTATAATTGAAACTTCAGTGTTGATGTGGTCAACTCTAGACTGAAGCACTGAGCTGCATTAGGATTACTCTCGCTGTTCAGGAGATCTGCTGCTGTCTGTTCTGGATGAATGCCTTTTTTTCATTATACCCCAAAGTTGTCTTATGCCATTGTATTGACTTTACTCTGCCTTATCTGCCCTGCTCATTAAACAGAGCTCGTTTTGCATATTTCATATGCCTGCATTGTACAAAGTATTTTTCCCTCCATCTGCCCATCATAGACTGTTCAGAATTAATTTTTAGAGAGGGATTACCTGAGGGAAGGGTGGACCATTAGTTCTGAATAATCTTTTTAAAGCTATGCCATTGGTATTGCTCAGCCCAGCAGCTCTGGGAGATTTGATTAGTCCTTTTCATTAGGCACAAAACCTTATGTCTCACATCAGTTGTTCTTTTTTATGAGACACTTTATGGCAGTGGAGCTCTCCTTTATTCAGTTTGTGAGCGTGAGGGGTCTTTTCACAGCTAGCTCCCATAAACTGACATGCAAATTAACAGCTATATTTACACGGGCCACTTTTGTGGGTGCGTCAGTGGGGTCAAGGGGAATAGTGCTACAATACACACCTGCAGAATTTCTGTGTATGCATTCTTTAGGCTTGCAGCTTGTTGTGAGTAGAAATCTGAGTACTTTAATGGACAGGTACCTAGCTGCAGTCACAAATCAGATGCATAGGCCCTGCGTGGCTGGACTTCACAGGTGCAATTTTTGCCATTGCATGTTTTGTCTACCAAAAATAGTTACCCTTTAAAAATCATATCTCATGCAAATTACCCCTCCTACCCACCACCCCCTACTTCCCCAAAATCAGTAGGAAAATCATTGAGACTCTTGCCTAGGGCACGGAGCTGAGTTTTGTTTGGTTCTGATCATGGTTGTTCCACTGACTCCATAGACATCCCTGGGACTCATTTCACTCATCTGTAGAATTGCTGGCTGTAATGTATTTACTTAACATGTTCTTGTGAGGCTTAATGCCTATAAAGGGCTTTTGAGACTGCTGGATGAAAGGCGTGCTAGCGGTGCATCGTTAATGGTAATCCAAATGCCAAACCTTTTGTCCGTCTGTAATTCTCCACACTTCTCCTATCATGCTCCCCTCTAGTTTTGGGATCCATGCATCCAAAAAGCCGAGGCTCCCTTTAATAGAGAGCAAAAAGACTGAAGGGAAGGAGAGGACCAAGAGTGACAATACTGCTTGAGACCTGTAACAGAAATGGGAGCTGATCTATATTCCAGAGGACATCAGAAAGCATTATCGCACAGGAGTTCTGAGTCATTAGCGCCACTGAAATCTAATGGAGTGTGAGGCCTACGTGATGGCAGAGTGAAAATGGAATCAGATTATTGTACTCAAAGCAGTTATAGGTGTAAAACAACTCTTAATAAACCGGTGTAGTTAAGATACAATGTGAAATTGCTAATCCAAACTGATGTGGGGTTTCTTTTTGGTATTGTCAAAGGTGAAGTCCAACAGGCTCTGATATAATGGCGTTTGCTGACAGGGGACTATATTTGCACTTAATCCAGGTTTAAAACCCTGTGAAGAATCCTGTTGTTGATGGGTCATAAAGGGGAAAAAGTGCTTGTCCCCTTTGAAACCTCAGATCAGTGGTTCTCAACCCGCAGCCCGTCTGCGGCCCAGTCAGCACACAGCTGCTGCCCATGTGACATCCTCAGGGCTATACAGGTAGTATTGTATGCTGCCCACATAGGTAAATAGGTGAAGAACCACTACATCAGAGGATAATTGGGGAGAATTGGGTCATTTTCTGCGGTGTGGTTTGTTTTGGATTTTTGTTTTTAAATGGATAGTTTGCTCTAAGGGAAATTTTCACACTCCTGTATCTCCACGTATTTCTAATCGATGAATAACGACTTTTTTCAGTAGTGTTTTCACAAAGTGTGCCCAGGGAGAAACATGCCAAATGAATGTAGAACATCTCCGGAGATGGTGTGTGTGGCTCACTGTCTCTGCGAATTATGCGCTGAATCCTATAGCCATACAGCAGAAGTATGGCCTTGTGTTTAAGGCACTGGCCTGAGAGGCAGAGGATCTGTGTCTATCGTCGGCTCTGTGGTATACTTTGTGTGCCTTATTCCCCTTCAGTAAAACGCAGGAAATATTTGCTGTTCCATCTTTTGTCTGGCCTGTTTAGATTGTAAGCTGTCTGGGCAGGGAGGCCCTCTCGTCTCATGTGTTTGTACAGCATCTAGCGTGACGGGTGCAGGAACTCTGCTGCGACCTCTAGGCAGGCACTGCTGTAATACGATGTGTATCTCAGTGGCCTCCAGTCACAGACATGCACGCAATTGGTGGTGCTCTAAGGATCATGCCCACCTCAGTGATAAGCTTCTGTGCTGGGCCCCACTGGTGTCCTGACCTGCATGAGACTGGTCTGGAACAGCTCCCTTTCAGCTATGATCGAGGGGAAGGTTTTGTGCCTGGTAGGCTGGTGCAATTGGTCAAAGAGTGGAGAACCGCTGAGATGCATACACTTAATAGGCTGGGTGCCTGAGGACGGTGTATTTTGCTGCTGCTTTATTTCCTCCGTAGGACCCTATTAAATTAACATGCGGGTATGTATCTCTGCCCTAGGAATTCACAGGTATGCTCCTGAGCCATGGGCTTCTCGATGGGATGATGTTGTTTCTAGTGACCTTCCCAAGACACCACAAGTGGCCCCTTTCTCCTGGACACCTGCATGTCCTCTCCCCAGTCCTCAATTACGTATTGCCCTGCCTCACTGCCATAGATGGGAGAACTTTCCTGATGTGGGAGACCTAGTGGACACTGCTGCCTCTGGGAAAGCGAGCTCTGGAAACCTGCATTAAAATGCAGATATTTGGGAAGGCTAAAAGAGGTGTGTGTGTGTGTGTGTAGGGGAGTGGGGTTGCAAGCCATTCATGATGCCAGTTTCAGCCTGGTGAACCAAATCTTCCTGAGCAGTGCGTTGCTAGGTGAGACTGTGTTCAGGTTAAAAACAACGTTTTTGTAAAACGCAAGGGGTTGTGTGTTTTGGTTTTAGTTTTGGTTTCTTTTTCAATTCCTTCAATTGTAATTATCTTTCTGGGAACCGGGGCACCTTAATGCCACCTTGCTGTTGCGTATCGCAGGAGGCTGATACGGACGATAACCAGGGCACGCTGGGCTTCGATGAGTTCTGCGCCTTCTACAAGATGATGTCGACGCGGCGTGATCTGTACCTGCTCATGCTCACCTACAGCAACCACAAGGACTATCTGGATGCGGATGACCTGAAGCGCTTCCTTGAGATTGAGCAAAAGGTAGGTGAACACCAGGGAGAGAATTGCAGCTTGGATGCAGAACCCTGTTTTTTCTCCCTTAGAAAGCTACAATGTTCCAACTTTCCATTTAAAGATGACCTTTTAATGTTTCGCTCGTGGCTTCTTCCCAAGGTGGATTGAAATCCTATCAAACCTTATCACATAAAATGACAACAAGGTTACCTGCAAAGGTTTTGGAGCATTTCCAAACCTGTGCACAGAAACTTAAAGCCTGTTGCCACTCAATATTATTTATCCCAGCTGGGTTCTTGGTTTTGATGTCTTAAAATGGGAAGAGGACTCTGATAAGCTAGTGCTGCCTCTCTTTCTCTTTACATACAGCACTCTTGGCAGGTTTGAATAATCGGCCTACTCATATAGGGAACATTGGGGAAATTAATACTCTCCATAAACTGGGAGAGCAAAGATGGGCTAACCATCTAATTTAGCATGGAAGATGGATTGTGTTTTACTCCTGTGCATCTCGCCTGGTATGTTGATTTCTTAATGGTCATAATTTGCACACCCCACCTAATCTCAAAATTGGATGTCATTGTATATAGCATACTCTGTATGCACTGGACAGCTTGTGGGTTGAGTGCTAAGTGGAGCTTCTATTTTTTAATTTAATATTTTTAAAGCAGTAATAACCGAGCGCTTTAATTGTGCACAGCAGAGCATAGGCATGACTTTTGGTGGCAGAGGGAATAATCCAAGCAAAATTTAATGCTTGCCATATGTTTGGTTCAAGGCGCCTTCCTAATACTGTTTTATGTTAATTTAGTGCTTGTAAAAGAGAAGGACAAATAGAACTGGCCAGAAGCAGGCAGGAGATGGGCAGGTACTATACAAACATGCCATTCATATGTCTGAAAATGCATCACAAGGTACTCCTTCTGATCAGGCCAAACTCCATATGGCCTAGAAAAATGCATCACTGTCCACTTCAGACCACTGAATTCACCTTTCCCATTTTCAGTGATTATTTGAATAAAGATTTAGTTTCACGCTGAGGACTGTAATATTGTTGAATGAGCAATTGTCACTGTAGGAATGTGTTTTGCAGTTTCACACCTACTAGCTGCTTTGATGGGCACCGCCTCACAAGCTTGGTTCACAATAGCTTTTACTCTACTAGACATTTATTACTGAAAAAATAAATGGCTAGCTAGCTTTATAACTAAGCCTTACTGAGAGGTTTCTGACTGCCCCCTGGGTTCTAAATCTGCCCTGTTTTAATTCTGTGGGTGGAATGAATTTTTAATTTGTTTAAAGTAGAGAGCATTTCTGAGATGCAATTGGAAAGTCGAATAGCTACCTGTGTCCGGCCAGTCCAATCCCGGGGCGTGTGGGGCACTCAGACAATTGGATGACTTAGACAAAAGCCACTGAAATTTTAATATGACTGCTGATACCACTTCAGGCCTGGTGTGAATGTTTCCTGGAATCTCCTTATTCCCTCCCTAGCTCCCTAATGCAGATCATTCTGCTATAGCTTCCCTCCTTCCCCTTACTTTTCCTTTAAAAAAATTCTGTAGACAGCTGGCTAGATGGAGACATTTGACTCTTCCCAGTATGAGAGATGCAGGTGGGGTGGGGGGATGAAGTAATATCTTTTATTGGGCCAACATCTGTTGGTGAGAGAGAGAGACAAGCTTTCAAGCTGCACAGAGCTCTTCGTCAGGTCTGGGAAAGATGCCCTGAGTATCCAGCTAAATACAAGATGTAACAGATTGTTTAGTGTAAGTAGTTAATACGCATTGTAAGGGACCATTCAACTGTTAACACTTCTCCAGTTAACACCTTCCCAGTGTGAGGCAGCCTGATACCTCTGTCTCGCTGCCTGGCCTTGGGGGTAGAGTAATGACGTGATTTGCCCACTGGAGGGTGGCCATGTTTCCCAGGGTTGTTGAGAGGATTCACTGCTGGCTTGGACAGCACTTTGGAGAGGAAAGTACTAACTATTTGGTCCTTCTCTTGCCACTCTAGTGGGTGTTACAAACCACACACTGTTCTATCAGTTCATCTGATTTGAGAGAGATGAAGAGTTTATGGTCCAACGGAACAGGAGGTTCTCTATTAGAAGAGTTTTATTCTTGGCCAGTACCAAACGGCAGGCATTACACCTAACACTGTTCATAAAATCAGACGTTTCGTAGGTCTTCAGAGATGTTAACTCCTGGGTTTATAAGCTTTACTAGTCAAATATTGAATTTGACCTAGACGCCCTTGTCATAGTTATCGATGGGCTTCAGTTAAATAGCAGCAAAATAATCCCCATGCATCCTGTTGCAGGAGCTGCTACATACCGTGGAATTAATTATTTGCTCCATGTGGACGAGGGCTAAACAGGAAGGTTTGCATTCTTTATGCATATTAGTCACTTATCCATCAACCATGGCTGCAGATTAGAGATGCTGGCTCCCTTTCCTGACAGCTCCTGTAGGCTTTTGTGAAAAGGAAACAAATCGAGGTGTACCATGCTTTTATTTTCTCATGGCTAACACTAGCTTCCTCTCTGTACACATACATACATATGTGTATACAAATGCACTGATCTATTCCATCTTCTGCATCAAATCTCAACTATACTTACCTTGGTGGGAACAGCCAGCTGCCAGCTAGTGAAGTGATCGTCTTGGTTATTGGTGGCTTCACTGGGTTGATCATTTTAAAATAAGCCCTGAATGATGGAAAAATACAGATGTTATTGGACAGCTAATATCACCTCTCTCTCTCTCAGCAGCCACAAGCACTGAACAAAGGGTGCCACCTCGTAGGGCAGCTATGGCAGCAAACGCCGGTATGTGCTGATGACTGCTGCAAATAGCTGGCAGACCTTGCCAGAAGTGCCAATTAACCAGATTTTGTGACCCATTCATCTGTTGCTTAATGGGAATGTGCTTTACTGTACCTGTACCTTACTACTTCCTCTTACCGGCTTCTGAGTGGTTTCTAATGCATAGCTGTCTAAAACCTTCGAACTGCAAGGTTGTTGGCTGGTCTATTCTGGGAAAGTTAAAGCTTATTGCAATGAAGAGGCTGGTGGTTATTTTAAGTCGGCTGGTAATAGAGGAGAGATTTAGTAAGCTAGAGTGCTGCTAGCAGTGTGGACAGGGAAACCAGCCCACTACAAATGTAACCGAAGGAACGTGTAATAAAAAACCATATTGCAATGCTTAAATGAAAGGGGAGAGGGAAGGCGGATGCCAGAAGCTGAAGAAAACATGCTCTTGGGTCAGTATGGCCCCAAAGGAAGATGAGCCATGAAACTACGGTAAAATCCAACCAGAGAACCCTGCAGTTCAGAGTATTTCTTTTCATAAAGGAAAGAGGGATTCCAGTGAAATCTTTCAAAGATTTAATTAAGACTGAGATTTTAGTGAAGTTGTTTTATGTCTCTCTGCCCACTTTGACGTCCTCAGTAGAAAGGGAGCATTTCTATTGCCCATTAGTCCTATCCCACCCCACCAGATATAAAACCCCTTCTCTCCTGTACTTCTGTCAGGACCAGGCTGAGGCATTTCTTGGTGGCATAGGAGGCAGCAAAATAATAGCTCAGCCAGGACTTTTTTTTTTTCTCGCCAGAATTGTAGAAGTAGATGGGGTCGGAAAGAAAAAATATGATGGACAGTAATGGTGATGTCAACATGAGAACTCCTAGGTTAGGCTGTCTCTGTCCATGTGCTTCTGCTTTTCATGCGCTAATAGAGTCTCATGAGTCACCTGCAAATGAAATAAATGAAGACTCATCCCTTTGTGCTTGTTGTCTCTTTAAATGAGTTAGGCTGTGTTTCTCTTTCACTGGACCTATTGATCCTCCTCATGCTCAGAGAACAAATTAACTTCAGCCACAGGACTCAATCAGTTCAGCTAATCACTGGCACTGTGCTGCCTTCTGTAATGCAGTATGTGTAGAGCAAGGGTAGGTTTGAGCCTTGTAAAAACAGAACAAAAGCATGCAGCAGCCCTGCTGAGCTAGGAGCAGGAAAAAGCCTTGCTGTGGGATTGGGACTAGAAATCTCATGAAAACCAGCTTTCTTATGAGATCCTGCCTTTGCTGGTCATGGCCAAAATGTGAATACTGCAAGAACTGTGTTTTGGTAGGGAGACTTCTGAGCTTTTGTGTCTCAGCCCATTCCAGCCTAGCCAGGGCATCCAGTGGAGGGACAGTGCTTTTTTCATGCTCCTGATTCTGTTGTGTTTTGAACCTCCCCATGAGAAGGCTCCAGAGCAGTGTCAAAAGTGCTGACCCTTTGGGCATGGGTCCACGTTGGCCAACCTGCCACCGTAATTAGTTCCTTTGTTGGCAGGCTCAGTAGAGAGGGCAAGGACGGAATGGTCCGTGCACTCTGAAGTCCCCTTGCAAGTGGTTCCTCCTCGGCAGGAAACAGTTCTGTTTGTGCACTTCCAGAGAAGCTTGCACTGCTGCTGTCATGCTATAGCTCTTCTGCAGCTGGATGGAAAATGCCCAGCTCCCAGCATCTTCCATGAGATGTTAATTCCTTGTCCCTCTTGTTTATGCTTTACTTTGGTTTTACGTGCGTATTTTTGAAAGATTCTGCTTGGCTTTTTCATCTGAGCTGCTCTTTGGGACAGGCACCATATGGTCACGTGTGCGCACGCAGCACCTCGCACAATGAAGCCTTGATCCTGATTTGTAGCACTACTGACAACAGGTGTAGTAAATAATTGGTCACCCAGCTCTGTTTACATAGTGCAGGGCTGTATAATTCCTTTTTTTAACAGAAACGGAGCTAACCATAAATGTCCTGACTTTTAATTGCCAATGTCTCAGAACATGCAGAATTTTCTCTGTGCACACATCTTGAAGATCAGAATGAAATCCTGCCATTCATCAAAGTAACGGACGCCCTAGAAACGCTTCCAATAATCTCCTGTCCTTCTGATACGTGGCCAATTATTGTAATTCATCCTTCTCTCCACTGGCTCCTGAAGTTCTGTTTTGTTGCTTGCCTCTAAAGTGAGAATCTTTTGACAATACAAATTAATCCTGCAGCCGAAAGACCCTATTGGGCCATAGCAAAACATGTGCTGTTTGGCTGCCCTGTGGGCTTAAAAACACTAAACAAAATTGACCTACAAAGCAGACATCGGGCTCTGTGTTTTATTGTGTGCAATCAGACAGCTGCCAATGGGACTAACTTTTCACTAAGCTGCCTGATTCTTATCTGACCTGACACTGAGTGGCAGGAGTGGGAATTTTAGTGAACAGTGTAAAAATCCTAGTGCTAGTGTGGAAAATACAGCCAGTTCTCAAACTATATACAGAGAAGAGAACTAGGGGAGCAGTGGCTGATTATTTAGTTAATAAGATGTTTTCTGCTTCATGTTTTGTGTCCTTTCTAGATGACCAATGTGACCAAGGAGTACTGCCTGGAAATTATCAATCAGTTTGAACCGTGTTTGGAGAACAAGAAGCAGGGGGCTCTGGGAATAGACGGTAAGTTGTTTTTTGCTGCTGTTATGGAAAATGCCCAATGGAGGCTAAATGCTCGTTTGAATTTGACACTGGTGTGAGTACTGTATGGTGTCACCTTGCATAGGGGATGCTTTGCCTGTGCTTTTCTGTTAATGTTATTGATGTGGGCTGGGATTTTCAAATGAGCCTAAGGGAGTTAGACACCCAGAGGGATGAAGCTCCTGTCACTGCAAGTCAATGGGGGTTGGATGCCTGTCTGTCATATATGCCTTTGAAAGTCTCTCCCCGGGTCCTATTGAAATGCAATGAGATTTGACACTTAACTCCCCTAGGCTTCTGTGACAATCCCAGCAAAAATATTAATCCTCCCCCCCCCAATGAACAACAAATGTTAGAGTTTTAATAAAAGCAATGTTCTGAGCATGTGTCAAAATTTACAATGGGAGTGGTAAATAATGTCGCCCCAAGAAGCACATACTCAGCAGGCCCGGTGGTGATGGGCTCTCGCTGAACAAGACTTCAATGGTGACAAGATGGTACATGTTGCTTTAGGGCTGATTCTGAATCCCTGACTCAATATAGTGGCCCCTTTATCCACAGAGGTCCCATCAACTCCAAAAGCAAACAGGAAGCGCTAGTCAGGCCCTGGAAATGTTGTTTGGTAATAGATTGTACGGGAAGGGTCTTGAGTCATGTTTTAAAAAAAACAACATAGTATCCACTTCTGTGGCTGTGTTGAACTAATGCAGAACGGCCAAGTATAAATTGGTACAGTCTGTTCTACTTGAATGAATGGGGTAGTTTCCAATACCTGGAGTCACCTCTTTGTCTTTGATGAAGAATGGTCCCTATATAATGGATTCAGGCCTCTCCTGCTCTGGGGACTGAAATCTCTGTTGCCCTGTCCCTTGTGTCGTCTTCTACACTAGAGCAAACTGAGCACAGCAGGAAAAACACTCCGTTCGGGATGTGTTGTGCTTTACACCACTTCACCTGAGTGTGAGAACGGAGAATCAGGTCCATCTGCTTGGCTGCCTTGCGACTGGAGGTTAGCCTGATCTTATCTGAGACTTAGAGATGTTAGACAATAAGGGACCATTGTGGTCATCTAATCTGATCTCCTGTATAACAGAGTAATTCCTGTACTGAACCCAGGTTATCTGGGTGAGGGAGAGCATCTAACTTTGTTCTCATTATGTTTTAACACAACTTCTGTTCCTTCTTACCGTCAAACTCAAAAGTGGTGTGAGCAGTAACTCCCATGCAATCTGTTGCTGTGCTCAAAAAACAGATTGCACAGATATTAACGACATTGTATTGCCTGTTAGGTTCTATAAGCGTTGCTTATGGAGAAGTCACGCTTGTGAGCAACAGTACTTACACATAACAGGCAAAGCATAGACTGTGGGGTCACCTTGACAAGAGGCACACAACTACATTACTCACAGCTGGTTGTGCTCCTGTGAGAGATTTTGGAGCACAGTTGTTACTCTACCATGAAATTGAAGTCTAACACAGGAACCAGTAGCTTGGTACTCATTTAAGAAGTTATTGCAGAGAGACTCCATATGATTTCTTTGTCTTTCTTTTTGTAGATACAGTTTCTTATGGGTAGAGAAGATGCTCTTGTGCTTAAGGCACAAAATAGGGAGTCAGACTTGGGTTCTACTCTTAGCTCTGTGCCAGACACCCCACGTAACCTTGGTTTTAGATTAGCTTGTGTCAGTTTTCCCCCCTGCAAATGTCAGAGTTATTACTCCTCCTCTCTATTCTTGCCAGGAGGCTGTAAAGCTTTAAAAAGAACAGGAGTCCTTGTGGCACCTTAGCGACTAACAAATTTATTTGAGCATAAGCTTTCGTGGGCTACAGCTCACTTCATCGGATGCACAGCAAGAAGATATTTATACATACAGAGAATTACAGCTTCACTTTGCTAATCTTTTATAAAGCACTTTGAGATCCTGGCGCTACAGAAGCACAGAGCATTGCCCTTTATTATTGTGATTTCGAAATATAAAACAAGTGCTTTGGATAGTTAAAGGAGTTTATGATGAAACGTGCTCTATTTCTCTACAACTTTTTATTGATAATTGGTTGCAGTTATAAGATCCTACCTCGTATTGACTGAGCATTTGGTCTGTCAAAAACTGATAAGAGTGTGAGTAAGTCTGGTAAATGTCTTGTCTGGGCTGCATATCTAGGATACACACCTGACCCTGGACAGTCTCTGCGGGAAAGGATAAATGGACACAAATCAGATATTAGGAATGGCAATATACAAAAACCTGTAGGAGAACACTTCAGCCTCCCTGGCCACACAATAGCAGATCTTAAGGTGGCCATACTGCAGCAAAAAAACTTCAGGACCAGACTTCAAAGAGAAACTGCTGAGCTTCAGTTCATCTGCAAATTTGACACCATCAGCTCAGGATTAAACAAAGATTGTGAATGTCTTGCCAACTACAAAACCAGTTTCTCCTCCGTTGGTGTTCACACCTCAACTGCTGGAACAGGGCCTCATCTTCCCTGATTGAACTAACCTCGTTATCTCTAGCTTGCTTCTTGCTTGCATATATATATACCTGCCCTTGAAAATTTCCACTACATGCATCCGACGAAGTGGGTATTCACCCACGAAAACTCATGCTCCAAAACATCTGTTAGTCTATAAGGTGCCACAGGATTCTTTGCTGCTTTTACACCTGACCCTGTTTTGAAATGTGTAGAAGACTGACAAGTCATGTGTATCCAGGGCTCTTGTTTGCAAGCATAGCAATTATTGCAATTCTTTCTGCTGGTCTACACATCTCATTTACCCATATTTTATCCCGTGACCTGATTTTGAGAAACCGCATGCCTAATCAAATAGATAATCTGTTTGGGAAGGGGGGATTGAGAACACACCTTACAGAGTACTAGATTTTGCTGAGGATGGGCAATAGCCAGGCCTGAGACTAATATGTGAGCTCCAGGAGTTATTTTTCATTAGGATGAAGAAAGGATGGAGGGGGACAAAGCCCCTCTCTTTTGCTCAGACAGTGTCTGGGGGGGGGGGTGTGTAGGGCTGTTGTTTCCCAAGCATTCTCCCTCTTACTCCACTACCTTTTTTTAATTGGCATCTTCTTCAGGGAAAAGTTCATTCTTCAGGGCTGTCCACTCTGATATGTCTAGCCAGCCCCGTGTCCTCTTAACGTTTTTTTTTCACCATAGAATGTTATATAATCTTATAACCTCCTTAGACTTCAGAATGCTGCTGTTTCATTTATGTAATCTAGTACCGAGTTGTTCTTATTGTGGCTTTGTGCTATCTAGACATTAGTCTCTCTTGCCCTCTGTAAAGGCTAGCTGGAATAGGGCGAGCTAGAGAAGCTGGACTGTAACAGTGCTGGAGACAGCAGTCCTCTGTTTGCCCACAGAACCAGTGCAGCCACATGCCATGCTGTGCAAGTTCCCTGCCAATGACTTGGAGAGCCCATTCGCTCCTGGTGATCTGTTGAGATTGCCAAGTAGGGATCTAATTTATGTCCTCCCTAGTGGTGGCTTCTTGTCATGTGGCACCTGACCAGTAGGAACTGGACTGAGATGACAATTTTAATAGGATCACTGTTTGCTGTTGAGCAAAATAAAGCACTTTGTGTGACAGGAGGCTTTCCTGAGAATGGAGTCAAGCTCTTGAGGTCTTTGTTTCACACTGCTGACAGCATCCCTAGGCATTCATTTTTCTTCATTCTAGAGCTGACGGTCACAGTTAGTGTTAGCTAATTATGGCAATTTCAGCCTTAAACTTCAGCAAGTGCATGAAACAAGCAACAGGGCCAGTTCACAAGGTGCCCAATTAGCGATACACAGAACCATTCCTTCAGCAGTCAAATCTCTCTTCCAGAATGAGAGAATGATTAATTTGCTGAGAGCAGCTGGTACTATTTTTGCTAGTGTGCAATACATCCTATTGATTTTTCATCCTAGCTGATCTTATTTGGGTAGCCTCCTGCTTTTACTCAAGCTATGGTAATGGTTTGCTGGAGGAGGTGTTCTGATTCAATTCTCTTGTGAGCTGACCTAAAGCTGCCGTGTCTTAGGATGTGTCTACAGTACCCGCCAGATTGGCGGGCAGCGATCGATCCAGCGGGGGTCAATTTATCGCATCTAGTCCTAGATGCGATAAATCGACCCCCAAGCGCTCTCCCGTTGACTCCTGTACTCCACTGCCATGAGAGGTAGCAGTAGCAGTGTGACTAGCCTATGTAGTTCATTGGTATTTTTGCAGTTCCAGCAAAGATAGATTTTTCTTTAAAAACAAGTGGCATGAATGCAAACCAAGCATATAATGATTTAATAAATGAAGCTCAGGAATCAGTTTATCTTCACAGATCCACAACTGAACAATTAAATATAATAATAATTAGTGAACAATTGTTTTTCTTTCAACATGTACTAACCTGGTTACTCTTATGGAAAAGTCCCTGTTGTGTTTAATAGGAATTAAACCAACTGGGTTCCACAGAAATTACTGTAACATATCGAATGTTAATAAATAATGAGAACCTTTTCTGTAGGTGGTATTTGAATTCTCTGTTGCAGGAACAGAATTCTCTGTTACATTCTATTGCAGTGGTTCCCAAGCTGTGGGGTATGCACCCCTGGGGGGTGGGCACTGAAGAACGTTTTGGGGGGATGCATCGGGCCCTGGGCCAGCCCCCATGGGGGGGTGCAGAGGGAGCACTGCCCAGCTCTGCCCTCAGCTGCAACTCCTCTCCACCCCCAGTCCAGCTCTGCCTCTAGCCCCAGTTCCTCCCCATCCCCAGTTCTCCCCCCAGCTCTGCCTTCAGCTCAAACTCCTCTGAGCCAACTGTGCAGGACCAGAAAGGGACATGAATTTATTCTATTACTGGTAAGAGGGGAGAGTGACAGGAAAGGTTTGAGTACCACTGGTCTACGGGATGGCTGGAAAGCCTGTGAAAGTGTTACTCTTTTCCATTCCCTCCCATAGAACTCTTCCATAAGAGTAGTGTGACCTAGCTTATTAGGGCTGGTCTACACTAAGGGGGAAAAATAGATCTTAGATACGCAACTTCAGCTACGTGAATAACGTAGCTGAAGTTGAAGTATCTAAGATCAAATTACTCACCGTCCTCACGGCGCAAGATCGATGTCCACGGCTCCCCCTGTCGATTCCGCAACTCCGTTCGGGTTGGTGGATTTACGGAATCGATATAAGCGCGTTCGGGGATCGATATATCGCGTCTAGATGAGACGCGATATATCGATCCCCGAGCAATCGATTGCTACCCGCCGATACGGCTGGTAGTGAAGACGTACCCTTAGTTCTTGAACCTTCGTGATACGTCCTATGGAATTGTATGGAAAGGGAGGACACAGCTGAATGCAACTGACCATCTCTGCTAGGAGCGTTACTACATTTTTGCAAATCTTACAGACTTTGTTTTGAAGGTGAAACTTTTGGCATCTAAGATGGCGTATACAGGGATTTCCCTTGCAGGAAAAATTAAAATCCCCGTGGAGACAAACATCTGAAAAATTACACTTTGTCCCTAGTGGAAATTCAGTTTTTCCCATTCGTTGCCTTTGTTTTTACCAGTAAGGAGGTATCTGAGCTAAAATGACTGTGTTGCACTCTTAAATTTTTTTTTTTTTTTATGCAAGTGTTTGCTTCTGGTCTACCTTATTTCTAGGGAGGCAGGACTGGCGGGCTTTGCACGCCATTATGAAAGGGGGAAATGTGAGGTGCCCTGCTGGGGTTGATGTCCATTTGCAGAGTTGTGTAGGAACCCCTGATTCAGCACAGCACTTAGTGTGTGCTCATGGGATCACTTGTCTGCTTCAAGTTAAGCCTGTGTCAAAGAGCCGTGCTTTGGTTTAGAGCCTACCCCAGCAGGGACTGCACTCGGGCTATGTTGAGGCTTTCCAGAGCTGTCTCAGGGTGGATTATTCAGCACTTAACCAAAGTTCTGGTTGTGGCCTGTGTTTAACAGTTCAGTTTAATAAGCTTATTTAATTAACACTCAGTCAGAATTTGAAACCAGCAAGAACCATCATAAAAGAAATGTTTTTGCAGCAATTTATCCCCAAGTTAATTTTCCCTGCAGCTTGAAGGCCAGTCTTGGGAGGCTGATTCAGATGATTGTTTCTTTGCGTTTTAATTTCCTGAGTAGTCCTCTAACTCCGTGACAGACTAATGTATTGTTTCAGTAGAATCCTAGAATATCAGGGTTGGAAGAGACCTCAGGAGGTCATCTAGTCCAACCCCCTACTCAAATCAGGACCGACCCCAACAGGGGAGCATGCTAATTCATTTAGGAAGTAGCAGCATCTTTATATAGTCCTCACATTTCTCTCATTAGTCCATAAGGAAAGTAAGGGGAATGATTCATGACGAAGCAGAGATCCCAAGGAATAAAGTCCTCGTTGTTGTGGAGAGTTGTTAAGACCCAGTTGCAAATGGGGAACATACCACATTTCAGTGGAGATGAACAAAATCTGTCTGAATTTATGGGACACTTGGGATGAAAGTTATGGTTTTTAATAATCCTCTCTTCTGCACGCATTGGGATGTGAGGCAACAGTTCAACTATGGGAGAAAATCAGTGTCCCAAAGCTACTTCACCAGTCCCTTCTTCCCCCCTAGTTCTGAAAAGGGACAGAAGATGCCATGGATCATTGTGCAGTGTCCTTCAAGGTGAGGAGTCTGCATGATCAACAAAGATTCCATCGCTTTGGGAAGCTAATTCTTCAGGTAGCATCTCTGTGCCTAGTCCTGCTAACGAGCGGCATGGTGCCGAATCCACAGTGTTTCTGCGACCTGCAAGCTTGATAAAGATACAGACAGTAATGTGCTGGCCTCTTTCTTGTCAGTGTGCACATGTGGAAACATGGTGGCCTGTTAAAGTTAGGGATTAAAGTGTCTGTCTGCAGGAGCCAGGCATGCTGCCCTCCTACTGAAGGGGAGACCAAGAACCAATGCACAGCCATGCCAGATGGGTTGGGTGCTGAGACTTTCTCGGGAAGGCTCTCATGGGAGTTGGAGGAAAGAGAGGAATCCTTTCACGTTGGAGGCTGTGGACAGGCATCGGAGCCTGTCTGCATGGATGACAGTAACCCCTGCATCTGTTACTCTCCCTCTGCTTGTAGGAGAATGGCCAGTGCATCTATGTAATCATGGCTCAACCAACCAGAAACCTTCATACTCCAGACACTGATGCAGGGAACACCTGTGGAACAGCACTCTGTAATGTGCAGGATGCCAGCAGCCCCTGAGAGATGGGTCCTCAAATCCTGCCTCTCTTTGTGGAGTGAACCCACACTGGATTTGCTAAGTTAGGGGGACAAGGTTTGGTCCAGACAATCTCATATGACCCTTACTCCTGACATGCAACACTGCTCTCTCAATATCTAATTCCTGGCTTGGGGGGGCTCTGAATGTGCCAAGTAGTAGTGTGGGTTTGTCATGTCCCCAAGGGACTGGGATGAGACTACTGTCCCCGAAACTCATCTCACTGATACGCAAAGGTCTCCAGAGGCTTCCATCTGCTCAACCCTTGGCCAGCATCTGTTTAATAAAATGAACCTGAATCATCAAATCTAGGCAGTAAACAAACTCTAAACAATACATCCTCAAAACTAATGATCAGACTCTAGCCATGTGCCAGTTTTGAGTTCTGTCTATGCTGGGGTCTGGTTTTTAATTTTTTGTTTTTTTAAACTGCAGACCTTCTAGGTGAATTCAAAAACACATTTAAGGACTGCTTGCTCCGAAGGTTACAGCAACAAAACTGACAAATCTGTCACAGTCCAAGCATAGACACAAAGTCAAAGAGTAGCACTGTTGGGAACATTAGGATATAGCTAGACCAGGGGTAGGCAACCTATGGCACGCGAGCTGATTTTCAGTGACACTCACACTGCTGGGGTCTTGGCCACTGGTCCAGGGGGCTCTGCATTTTAATTTAATTTTAAATGAAGCTTCTTAAACATTTTTAAAACCTTATTTACTTTACATACAACAATAGTTTAGTTATATATTATAGACTTACAGAGAGAGACCTTCTAAAAACGTTAAAATGTTTTACTGGCACACGAAACTATAAATCAGAGTGAATAAATGAAGACTCAGCACACCACTTCTGAAAGGTTGCCAACCCCTGAGCTAGACCAAGCAGCATCAGAAAGCTGAAGAGATACAGAAGCCGCAACTGAAAAGTAAAAGGAATATTAGGACAGGCTGATGGAAGGCTTATGGACTTGTGTGTTGTGTCAGAACCTGTATTTAAGACCAATTATCAACTGTTTGTAGCTTTATAGTACTTTTGCCAGAGAGAAAGCATCCGCTGCTCTGGATGGAATGCTAGCATTTGTGACCGTGCCAGATACGTTTCAGATTCTTAATATAGTTATATACTTAGGAGTTCTGTAACTCGGATTTTTCTTGCAGTCTTTCACTTCCAAATCTGACATTTGGGTCAGCCTTTCTAGTCTAATTAAATCTCCATAGAGCTGGCTGCTACTGTATTGGAGTATTGGAGATCACAAGTCAGTTGTGGCACATACTGTCCGTAGAGGACATTAATTGTCAGAAGTCAGTCGTGGAGATAACCCAGTTGATCGGTAGGAATTAGGATTAGTCTCTCAAATGGAACCTGGACACACTCTGTCATGAATGATGAGCAAAACTGTGGGCCAGAGTACACAAGCCTTAATGAACCTGGTCTGAATTAATACCGTGACATAAAACCAGATTACTTTCACATGGCTTCCAGTTCTGTTGCCCAGCTAACTTTGTGTCACATAGGCCACCTATCCTATCGCTGCTGTTATGATATATTGCTTATATTTTTCTAGCACCGAGATGCTAGGGCCCTATGATACTAGGTGCTGTGCAGACATGTAACAAAAAGACTGTATTTGCCCAGAAGAATTTACATTCTAAGTCTAATAGTAACACCTAGCCTGAGCTGAATCAGGTTAGTAACACCTAACCTGGACTGGCTACCTTTTGGAGAAAAGATCTCCATCCTGATTCTAATCCCCTTGGCCAGAGTTATTCCAATTAATTTGAAAATTGTTTGGAAGAGATATTTCACCTCCTGCTTCAGGGTTTAAGCCAATTCCTAATTATTAGAGACCAGGATGAGACCTAATGTACGGGACAGTTTACCCCATATATGGTACTGCAGGGGTTCTTTGCACCTTCTTCTGAAACATCTGGTACTGGCCACACCTGGAGCAGGATATTGAACTAGATGGACCTTGGGTCTGGTCTAGTTTGGCAATTTCTAGGTATGTGAAAGACGGCAAGAGGAACATGTTACCCTTCTAGGAGTGCAGAGGGATATGCGAGTGAGACCATTCTGAGCTGTTGTTCAAATCTCACTGAGAGGAGTAAAACAACATTCGTAGGTACAGCCAGGCTGAATCAAATGGATCCGAGGATTGAGGTCTGTCTCGTGTAGTATCCTGACTCCAACTGTGACCCATACCACATGCTCCACAGAAGGTGCAAGAAACCCTGTATTGGGACTTATGGGATCACTTATCCCTGAAGAAAGTTTCCCAATAGGAATCAAGCCCTGAAGTAGAGAGGTTTATATTCCTTCCAAAATGTGTCTTAAAATCGTTGCTCTTGAAACTCTGAATGTTCTTCTTATCAGTATAAATGTTCATTCCTTTATTGCATCCTGATACGCTCTTGACCTCAAAATGGAGTATTTAAAAAGCCTGTTCAGTGGGGTTATAGGAGAAGGAAGGCCTAGCGACTCTACCTAACAATCTGTCTGCAGTGTAGTTCCTTTCCTCTGGGGTTAGCAGCTTCGCAGCATCATCTCTGGTGACCTCCAGGAATAACAGTGGACATTGGGAATAAACACAGAGGGAGCAGAAAAGCATGAATAACCTTTTCATTTACACATTATAAATGCAGACATGATTTCTCTTCAAGTGGGTGCATTTGTCTCATTGTTTGTACAGACCCATATGCTGAGTAATTCCCATCAGTAAGCTGTCATTTTGCAAAGGAAAGTAAGGGTTTCTGAAAGGCATCATATAGGAAAAGAACCAGAGCATCTTGTAAAAGCAGCAAAGAATCCTGTGGCACCTTATAGACTAACAGACGTTTTGGAGCATGAGCTTTCGTGGGTGAATACCCACTTTGTCAGATGCAGAGCATCTTGGTTTTGCTTCTGTACCATCATCTTGGATACCAACATAACCAGGAGTTCTCTTAAACTGGGGCTGGTTTTTCCCCAGGTCAGGGGATTGGAACCACTTGGTGTTGCCATTTGGGGGTCATTGGCCTGATGGCTGTAGAAATGTTGTCTTCATGGAGCCGAAGCTGATAGGCTGCCAAAATGGTCAGTGGCCGAGGTTTAGACTGCATAATTCAAAAGGACTTTGACAGCTGTATGACTGTGGCTTCTCTCTGATTGCTGATTTTGAACTATGAAATTAGGTGATCTTGGCCTCCCAATTTCTCTGCTTGCTTTTTCTTGAGTCTCAATGAGCCCGTTAGACATGGAAAGAGTCCAAATCCTCCATCCTGTAAAAGGAAAACTCACCACTGCTCTCATGAGAATTTGATGTTCAGACTGTTTCACAGCAGATGGGGTGCAGAGGTGTTTGTATCAGACTGGTGTGTGTTGGGAAAGAGGAAGAATGTAGATAAGGGAGAATTTATATGGAGCAATCTCTGATTCACATTCTGCTCTCAAACAGAACAACAAATGCTGATGCTGGCCTATCGGTTTTTCCTACAGGCTTCACCAATTACACACGGAGCCCATCGGGGGACATCTTCAATCCAGAACACTACCAGGTGAACCAGGACATGACCCAGCCTTTGAGCCACTACTTCATCACCTCTTCCCATAACACCTACCTCATGGGGGATCAGCTGATGTCTCAGTCTAGGGTGGACATGTACGCCTGGGTGCTGCAGTCTGGCTGCCGCTGCGTGGAAGGTAAAGACAGAAGGGAATAACTGTGAGGTAATCAGGAGGCTCCATAGTTTGTGTGTCTTGTCTTTTAGGATAAGAACCATGAGAACAAAGTAGACGGGTTGGGGGAAAGGTTTTGCACAATGTGCATTTCCTGTATAAGCAATGGCAAGACAGGGTTTCTATGACAGCAGTATTTATGGCCTCCTTGCTGGTACGCTTTCCATGACACAGCAGTAGGAAGAGGCTTGAGGTCAGTGTTGTTGTTTATACTCATAAAAAATTATGAATCCATCTTTTAAGGGAGAAGGCTCTTTTTCCAAAGCTATTCTGTGCTAGTTCTCCATTCGCTGCCCAGGGCTTGTGGTGTATGGTTGAGCCATTCTGATTCCCTCTCATACAGGGCATTGGTGCACATACATACTAGCCAGGGATTTGCAGCCTTGTGGCTGAGTTGGAGGGAGTCCCAGGTATGGAAAAGGGCGTCAAGCTATGAAAACGTTGTGACAGCCCTTGCACTCCGCAGTGGGTCTGTTCTTTGTTGTTGGGGAATCAGTCGTGGAGTCTATTAGCTTACTATCCTCTAGGTAGCAGTACCCATGTTGTCCCTGTCTCCAAGGTCTTGACCACTATATAGAGGGTCAGTCTCCAGGAAGTAAGCATGGCAGCCTGCTCAGGTCGAGGTCTGTGGATGTGGTAACACATTTTCAGGGGAATGAAACATTACATGGAAATATGCCTGTAGGTGTGTCTAAGGATAGGGAAAATTCACGGGAGGGACGGAGGTGCTTAGATCTTGGTATTACTGCTACCCTGAGGAGCTCTGCTGAGAATCTGCTCTCTGTTCTAGTGCTGAATTCGAATGGGATTTTTATGCTTTAATATCTTTCCCCAGGAAGATATTCCTCCGCACTCACAAAAGAACATCTTTTTTGCTTGGGGCTTTCTCAACTGAAGGGATCTGGGTCATCTGTTCACAACAGAATTTCATGGCAAGCAAGTGCCTGCAGAGGAAACTGCTCAGCGATCTATAGGGAGAGACACGCATGAGTTGGTGGGGGGAGGCAAGCCCGCACTCAGCTGCGAGACAGTGGGGGCAGGTGCTGTGGCTGGCTTGCAGGTTCTCAGAACCTTTCGCAGAGGCATGGCCCCAAGTCACTCTTGGCAGGATGACGCTACTGTAATGGGTGGTTATGCTGTTTGGCAAGATGCACCCAGTACCAGGAAAATCTCTGGCTCTCTTTTTAATGGGTTTGAGTCAGTCTGTCTGTCTGAATTATGTGTTATAACAGGGATGGCCAAACATGCTGAACCGCATATGATAATCTTCAGAAGTTCAAGAGCTGGGGTGCACCTGCTGAGGCTCAGGGTTTCAGCCCCGCTCCTGCAAAAGCCCTGAGCCCGGGGAGGAGTGCTGTGTGGGGCTGAAGCCATGAGACCCTCCTCCTCACTGGGTAGAAGGCCCTATCCCACCACCT
The DNA here is from genome assembly GCF_025201925.1 of Gopherus flavomarginatus. Classification (NCBI taxonomy): domain Eukaryota; kingdom Metazoa; phylum Chordata; order Testudines; family Testudinidae; genus Gopherus; species Gopherus flavomarginatus. The sequence goes on along the minus strand of NC_066637.1, from coordinate 5,249,608 downwards.
CGTTGCAAGGCAGAGGTCCCAGGCCTCCCCCACACACACCGTCTTTTAAGGGGAGAACAGGGAGAGCATGGGGGGCTCCGCGAGCCGCACTTTAACTGTAAAAGAGACGCATGCAGCTTGCGAGCCATGGTTTGGCCACCCCTGGATGATCTATGATCCTAAGATTTAAAGATAAATGAGACCTTTGTTTCCCCTCTGCAGTTGACTGCTGGGACGGGCCAGACGGCGAGCCAATTGTCCACCATGGATACACCCTCACCTCCAAGATACTCTTCAAAGATGTGATTGAAACCATCAACAAATATGCCTTCATCAGGAATGAGTACGTACCCAGCCTGCTGCTACCTCCTGTGGTATCCCCTGGCTGCATGGTCCTAGATCCCTGTTTAGGCAGCTGGTTTAGGTAGCACACTTCTGCAGAAGCGCCAGTGTTTGCAGTGCCATGTTTCCTCCCCAGTACGTTGTTCATGGTGTTCAGCTTATAGGCAGTGGATGTTTTCAGCCGTATCCCATATACCACCAGCCACATATCTTTGTCTTTTCAGTGGAGGGCATGATGTGCCTCAGTGGAGAGAGCATTAGGGGAGGAGGTTCCTGCTGATACTAGCCCTTACTCAGTACTTTTTAGAGCAGGCCCGTGGGTGCTGATTCCATTTGGCAGCAGGTTTTGGAGGTTTCAAATCTTGTTTTCATTCGACGCTGGAAGGGAAGCCAGACCTTTCTAACATGTCTGCAAAACAGAATAGTGTCAAAATGTCCATTTTCTGATGAAAGCCCAAGCTTTTTGGTTCAGGAAGGCAGTTTTATGTGCTGGTGTGTCTCTCTGTCATGTGGGGGTTAGACCTGGGCTGTGAGAAACCTGGTTTATAAATCCTTACTCTACCTGGTTCAGAGTAGAGTTTTGCATCCTGCATCTATCTGATTCAGAGTGAGCAGGGAGAGTTGAACTGGGGTCTCCAACCTCCCAGGCCAGTGCCCAAACCACTAGGCTAAAATATGAGAGAGACTCTTTGGCTTTCTTCCTTCCCTCCCAAAAACCTTCCTGTCAGAACAGCCCGCTCTCCAAAACATTTGGGCTTTGTCTAAATGAAGTTTTGTCAAACAGGTGCTGGCCTACTAGGGATTTTAAGAGTCTGATAATCTGAGCCAGAGCTCACTGAGGTCAATTGGAAATCACTGTTGACTTCATTGAGCATTGATTTAGGTCCCTAAGTGTGCCCTGAAGCCAGTCAGCTATCCTTAATAGAGCTAAGCTGTTCCTGACATCTCAGCTAAAGCAACGTTACTATACATGCTGGTGACTTGAAAAATCCCCGCTGTTTGCAAGAGGGTTTTGGGATACAAAAGAACAGAAGGCAACAAAGTTAGCTTCCAAAATGCCTTTAAAATGCTGGTAACTCCTAGTGCCATTAAGGAAAGATGCCTCTTTGGGGGGTAACTGGGACCTTGTTACCATTAATTATTTATGTTTTATTTATTTGTTAGTAAGGACCAACAGTTGGCTTTCCAGAGAAAAGCAAAGGCATTGGGATTTATGGGTCTTTTCCTCCCCAGTGCAAATCTCCTAGGACAGTACAGACTGGTGCAAAATCAAACTAAGATGCAAGCTTTTGGCAAAAGCTCTGAGGTCAAATTAACTACCAGTCTGGGGGTTTGTCCTGTGTGTTTTTTGTCCAGGTCAAAATGTAATTTCTCCTTCTAATGCAGTGCTTTGAGGTGCTAGGTGATAGAGCAGACACTTGTATCCCACCATCTGCGTTACTTTCAGAAATCACACTTTAAAAAAAAATCCCTTTGTGTGTTGGATTCTGCACTTGTCCCAGAATCATGTCACCTGTAAGCTAAACAGGAATCCATCTGGCTTTGGTTTATATATAGTGCCGATCACCTTGGTTTCAAAATTCTGTGAATTCTCCTTGACGAGTTCTAAGGAGTGCAATGTGATTTCCTAGCCTCAGCCAGAAGGACCCAAAAATAGATGCTGAAAATGAAAAATAACGCTGGAAATTGATGGGCTTCCAAGGTGTGCCCTTTACAGGATGCTGTCTAGGTTGTTAGACCTTGATAATGAACTTGTTTTGGCAGTAGTTCCACTTGTGTGTATGTTTCTTTTTGGTGGTCTTTACTTAACAATAATCTAGAGTTTAGCTTCAAACTGAGTCCTGCTCTCCAAGTAACAATGTGCTGTTGTAGGTGGTCCACATATCTTTGATACTGTTCCCGTTTGGAAGCAGTCTGGACTTAATCTTTCCAAATCCTAAACCTTCTGTCTGTATTTCCAGTTTGGAAAAAAATGGAAGAACTCTAGACATGGTCCAAAGCCCATTGAAGTCCATAGAAATGCTCTCACTGACTTAAACTGCTCCAAAGATCACTGATCTGTTAGCAGAAGCATGCATCCCCAAGAACATCCAAATGAATGGTGTCATATAAAAAGTGTCTGTTGGCTCTGGTTTGCCCACTTTCCATTTCTATAGTGAGGTGGCTGATTATAAGACCTGAGAATGTCTGTGCTGGATAAATTGGGTGGTATTTCATACTCTGTTTATCGAGCTGCCATCATTTTTATGGGACTTTCCATCTCACTGTTTATCACCTCTGAATGTCTTGTCTTTGGAAGAGTGATTCATATCTGTTTTTTTTAAATGGGCTTGGAGCCCTGCCGTGATCATGAATAAGGCACCATTAGAATTTGCCTGTGTACTTGTCAACAAGCTACTTATGACTCCTGTCGCTATTATGCAATTGTCAGACAATGAAATATGCTATGAGTAAAGTGAGGCTGTTAGAGACCAGATGAGTGGTAAGCATTTTAATAGAACAGTGTTCCCAAACTTTAACAACCTGTGAACCCCTTTCACTATAATGTCAAGTCTCGCGAACCCCCTCCTAAAAATGAATATTTCCAGGGATTTTCTCCTTCACCTGAGTATAAATTATAAAAGCAGTGATCTTGGAAATATAAAATTTGTTTTTATGACATGTTTATTACACACTATTTAGTATTAATTATTATTTATCATTGCAATATTTTTATTACATTATGGAAACAGCAACACTCTTCCAAGATCTCACTTTCTTAGCTTGTATCACTTTGAATAAGGCTGTTATAAGACAAGGCTCCTGTGTTTCATCAAGGAGTATCAGATGTGAAACAGAATGAAGGTATTTAAGAAGAGAACTCAGAGTTCCTCCTCCACAAGCATTCAGGGCTTCAGCAGTCCAGGCAAACAACGCACATTACAACAAAGCTTAAACTCATTCTTCATAATAATTTTTAAAACAATACTAGCTGCCCATTTAAATTTAAAAACAGGAAAAAATATCCACCTCCCTTTCCATTTCTTTTAAGGAGTCTTGAAGTTTAAATCTCCTCAGTGTGATAGATATGCTTGCTTTGATCTGCTTAGCTCTTGGAAGTCCAGGGGCTCCGTGCTGCTGACTCTGTGCTGCCCAGGATCCCTAGGGAAAGCTCTGTCCGCCATTAGGGAATTGTTTCCTGAGAACCCCCTGTAACATTTCGCAAACCCTCCAGGGGTTCACGAACCCCAGTTTGGGAACCACTGTAATAGAAGAATCCTTTGGGGGCCGGAATACCGACTGAAAATAATTTTGATTTTTTAACAAATGAAATGAAATTGTTTGTTGCAAACCTAAAAAAACAAGTAAAAATGACTTTGTACCAAAGTGTATGATGATTAGTAGTGTGGTCAAGTGAATAGGATGCAGGTCTGGCATTTAGAAAAGCTTGGGCAAGTCACTTTACTGCTCACTGCCTCAGTTTCCCAATACAGGATAATGATGCTGACTTTCCTTGGTAAAAGCACCTGTAGATTTATGGATGAAAATCTCTAGATGAGTGACTATTAAACGTAACACTTTCTATTGTGCTTTTATTCTCTCAAATCCAGGAACAGTCTCCACGGAACCATTTTGTGAGAAGCACATAGGCAAACGTTTTTCCCAGACATGAAAACCAAGATATGCTGAGAGGTTGCAATTAGTTTTGGATCTGTAACAGAACACTACCCTGTACCCTGGTTGGCTGAATCAATCCCATAAGAGTATCAGTAACTGTCCCTAGTCAGACTGAGCTGCTGAACTGGTTGGATTTAAATGGTTCTTTCTCCATCAGCTCTGTAAAAAGCTGACTGTGCAGATGATGTTTCCTGGTTGGTTCTTTTCCAGGTATCCTGTTGTTTTATCCATTGAGAACCACTGCAGCGTTCTCCAGCAGAAGAAGATGGCTCAGTATCTGATCGAAATCCTAGGGGACAAGCTGGACCTGTCTTCAGTGCGCAATGAGGATTCCACCAAACTGCCTTCCCCAGAAAGTCTTAAAGGAAAGATATTAGTGAAGGTAAAAGACCTGCTTGTGTTTGCTCTCTAGTTCTCTTCTTTGGTGGTTTTAAGCTCTTTTTGGGTTATGAACCCCTTGCAGCTTCACTTAAATCAGCTCATTAGAGGTGCTCTCAAGTCACAGAACTTGGATCCAGATTTCAAATCGCTCAAAATTCCACCTGGGATTTTGGTTCCTCTCTCTAGAACGAGTAGCCATTATTCACACTGGGGTCCGGGTTTGGATTCTGAGCCACACTCTTGGGTTTGGATTGTGGGAGAAGCTCAGCACCTGGCAGGGGTAGTTCCTAGCACTGGGAAGGACTGAAAATGGGCACAGATGTCCCAAGAGACTGTGATATTAGGCTCACTGTCAGACGATGACTGTGTCCATAACTGGAGCTGATTTACTGTCCGATGACTGGGGAGAGGCTCAAAGCTGACGTTTCTCACGGCGGTGCCTAGGGAAGCTCCGTGGGCACAGTCTTTGGAGTGAGTGCGCTTCGAAAATAGCTCTCCGCTGCAGCTGAACCACCAATATTTTTGCAACCAGGCTGTGTGGGAAGGACCTGCCAGCTGTACAAAGGGTGTGGAAAAATGTCCATCACGCTGTCTCAGGTGGGGCTGAAGAGCAATCTCCGGGGGGAGGTTTGTTTTTTATTTTTAGTGTAGCTCTGGCTGAAGAGAACTTCCCCTGACATAGCACCTACAGCCAGACTTTCCTGAAAAATTTGTCAACTTTTTGTTGAATTATTTTTGCAGTTTTGAAAACTGAAATTTCAGCCAAAAAGTGTCAACAGAAAATTGCAATTTGGAAAAGTTCAACCAGCTCTACTCATAATACATGATACAGCTTTTCTCACTTCTAAGGCTGGTAAAAACCCAGGTGATGATCCAGATGAAACACAGCTAATGGGGACGGTAGGAAGAAGGACTTGAATGTGCTTGTCATACCATCCCTTTGCACCCTCCCCATCACCTTTTATCAGTGGGTAATTGAGTGCCTGTTGCTCTGTTCTTGCACTGCCTGCTGCCTTTGCTATGGTAGGGTGGTGATCAGAGCATCGTTCACTCAACTCAACTAGGAGGTTCTGTTTTTATAACCCAAATTAAGGTAAATATGTCTGGCCGGCTCTCACTGTAGGCTTGATGTTTTCTGTATTCATTTTACATTTGCACAAAACATCACAGTTTCTCGCTTAGATATTAAGTTGCTCTTCTGTGAATTGGAAGATGTCACCTGTATGTGTGTGTTTGTGTTTTATACGAGTGAACATTTTTCAGGCCGGTAGTTTGTGATGTCGACTCTGATGCCTCTGGGTATCTTTTGGTGGGGGGGAAATAAATAAGAGGTGACAAGGTTATAGGATTTAGAATCCTGGTTCACTGCACCTGCTCATGCTGTAAATTATTTTAACAAATTGTTTGTAAGAATGTTTTCTTGCACCAAGACTCTGGCTGATATCTTTTCTGCTTCCTTGGGGGAGGAGCATGTAAGTGCTTTTAATGCTAATGTCTCATTGAGAGGGATATGTTCCTAACTGGCATGAACGGCCCCTCAGGCTGACGTAATATAAGAGCTGTTCTCTGTTAAGTGTAAAGCAGTGTAGCTGTTTCAGGGAGCCTGTGTTATCTATTGGCCCAGTAATGCAGTCACTGAAATGAAACTTTCAATGAGGCGTTTTCCATGTAAACAGTTTTCCTTACCTCCAAAGCTGTTCCGTCTCATTTTGGAAATGTCTTAAACTTTTAGGTCTATTGTAGGTGCTTTCTTACAGTCCAGATGAAAGGGAAGGGTGCTAATTTGGCAGGTCTTGTGGCTTCATTGGAACACCAGGGTCAAACTTCTGTCCTTTGCTCACGATAGCTTAAGGAGTACCTGGGTTCCCCTCAGAGGAACTCATGTGTGGGAGAAGGGGTGTGTTTTCTCTTGCTGAAGAAGGCTCCGAGTGATCTGATCTGTTAAGGGTCGCCTATGTGTGGAGGGGTGGGATGCAGAAAAGGGGGGGATCCGTGATTGTGACTACCTCTGACGCCACTTCTGAAACAGAATCTAAGGTGGTAAATCATACAGTGTAAAGCTGATAGTTGCCCCTTGTGACTTACTGCCCAAGCTGTTGCCTTGCACAAGTTTGTTGTATGGATGCAATTTCAGACTGAAGGCTTCGTTGAAGGGAAGGTTTGTGGTCTAAGCAATGTTAGAGCCAGAGAAGAGCTCTGGGGTCAGCCCCTGGCTCTATCTCTCACCCACTGAGGCACCTAGGCCAACCACTTCCCAAAGTAGGACTGCTTTCCCCCCCCCCCCCGCCATACTTCGCCCCTCGTGCATGGACATAGAGCTTACCTGTGCAGCCGGATGACGATGTGCACAGCCGCATCCATTGCCTGGTTAAATGGAGTGTTTGTATTTGGTCCCTAGTTCTTTTCAAAGCCAGGGCTGATCCATCTGACTCTTCCTTAAGGCACTATAAATAGTCGCTGCTTAAAGTAGGTTTTACCTGTCTAGATAAATAACTCTTTGACTACAGCTAAATTCAGCATCTCTGTGGAATCCTTCCAGCATCAATCAAGAGCTAATGCCATGTGTGAAGTAGCCTGTAAAATTTGCCTCCGGAGGGCAGGGCCAGTCTTGGATCAACAGTATATTTTTTTTCATCTCTGTGCTTGGCTAACTTGTCTCTTCATTCCCGATTGGGTTCCTGTTATCTACGTGTTGTGCAAGTAACAGGGCAGAGGCACAGTAGGATGCTAGCCATGACTGGCAGTAGATTCCAGATGTGCATCCAAACCAGCCATCCCAGCCATTCTGCACCTTTTACTGGAAAAACTAAATGTATAAAAACAAAGTCTCCTGAAGTCCATGTATGTTCTTAGATTTACAAGATGGTAAGTCAAACATAGCAATGTAAGGGTGGAAATAGAAATGATTTTTCTTTACCCTACTCTCAACATTTAATGGTAGGTTTCCAGTGTAGCTCATGAGGGAGATTCATTTTACATGGTGCTGAGTGCAGGCCCCAAACACTAAAAAATAAATCACTTTTGTTTGTGGAGGTTTAAATATTAATGCAGCCATGCAGCCTTCCTCACTCCATTCTGCCAGCCTTTCTCCTCCTCTCCAGTCAAGAATGATAATGGGTTTTTAGCACCTCTTTTATCCTGGGAATCCAAATAACTTTACAACTATTTGTTAGTTAACTCAAACCTCTCTGTGCTATACCTACGTTGCCTGCCATGTACTTGAACTGGTTCCATGGTTCAAAGATGGAGTTTTTCTTTGTTTCTTTTAACCTGCTTAGGTCTGGGTTTCATTTCTGGTGCACAAGACACTGGCATCTCCATAACAGATGCAATAGGTGAATCTCCAGACTATTAGAGTCCATTAGATACTTAGCACAAGTTCCTCAAATCTTGTCATTTCCTAGGCACCTGCTAACAAGAAATAACTTTCAGCTGCTTTTAACTTATTCAAGGCTAATCTATCCAAAGGGCCACTGGAAATGTCAGGGATGTTTTTAGAGATGGAATGAAACCAGAACAAATGGGTTAAGGGTATGCTATGGCGGCACAATTGTGCTGCTATATCACCATAGTGTAGATGCATCCTACACCAATGAAAGGGGTTTTTCCATTGATGTAGGAAGTCCACCTCTCGGAGAGGCGGTAGCTAGGTCAGCAGAAGAATTATTTCATCAATCTAGCCACGTCTACACAAGGGGTTAGGTCAACCTAACTGCAGTTCTCAGGGCATGATATTTTTTCATAGCCCTGAGCAACATAGGTAGATCAATCTAATTTTTAAGTGTAGACCAGGCCTAATATAACACAGAATGAAGCAGAGAGACACACTGTTGAGTGCAGATATTGTGGTGAGTGCCCTGGGACTGAGATGAGCTAGGCTCCAATCAGCTACTCTCTGAGTTGGGATGGCCACCTGGCTTAGATCAAGGCTGACCACTCGAAACTTGTGCCAATCTTTGAGGTTTGAAAAAAACCCTGGGGCAACCTATTTCTATGGATTTATTTCTCTATCCCCTGTATTCTTCACATCCTTCTCGCTTCAAGTTTTGTACCCAAGTGGAAATGCCCTAAGAAGATTTTCTTGTGGCATTTCTGACTTACCCCATACCAAAGAAGTGCAAGGAATCTCATGAGACATATGGTTCTGTGCAGGGGATGAACTGCCATAGAGTGGCATGATGGTCTCAAACCAAGCCTTCACCTCAGACTGATCCAGAAATGAATGCTGCTTGCCCAGCTCAGTTCAGCAAGGCTATAAGTACCTGTCTTCAGGAATAATCGCACTGCAGCTGATATTACTTATCTTTCACAGAATCACAGAATATCACATTTATCTGTTAAACGTCCGCAGTTTCAATATGAATTACTTTACCTTTGCTGCTATTCTCGTAGAGTCAGAAATGCTGGGGCACTGGGCTGACACACTCTGTACTTCTGGTGGTGTGAATGTTTTCTTAGTAGGTCAAAGAGTTTCTGCTGGAGCTGTACAGGTAATTGGTTTAATTGTACATGCTGAGTTTGCTTTTATGCTGGCAAGTATTGGTGACTGCCCTTTTGGATGAAATGAAATCCCTTTTCTGTGTGGACTGAACGGAGAGGGCAGCTGGAGACTCAGCTGTTTAAATAATATCACCAGCTCCTGCTCGTCCTTTTGCTGCCATTTCAGCTACTGCAAATGGTGATCGGCATCCGTTGAGGAGATTTAAGCCCCCATTAAATCCTGCCCTTCAGCAGCAGCGATGACTCTTAGTCCAGAAGGCTCTGAAAGGTTCCATGATTCTACCCTTTCTTGAAAAAGCTCCAAGTCACTTTCAAACTTTCAAGCATCTGTCCAGATCACTGCCTGAAGCTGTAATTCAGGCTCATTCCCCTCTGCCACCCTTTACTCTGTGAGTTGGGGCACATGTAGAAGAATGCTATGATGTCTGGAGTCCCCACTCATAGCAGCTGCTGTGAGAGGCAGTAGCAGCTAGGTTTAGAGGAAGGAGAGGGAGATGGGCAGCAATGGAAGGGAAAGTATCTCCTTTGGGCAGGCAGGATAGATGGGCACTATCCTTTTTCTAGGTGTATATGTAATGTGAGAAGGAAGCTAGGCTTTTCCAAGCCATGTCCACTCACCAGTGAAGGATTCTGTCCCCTTTCTGGTCTGAGATTCCATTGCCAGACCTTCAGAACTGCTCATCATGTGTGAGCTCCTATTGGGAACCTCTGGAGTGGCTGGACACTGAACTCTTCTGAAAATCTGGCCCCAAGCAGCAGCTCTCCTCATAACCATTTCCTCCCTGACTAGGTTTCTTGCATTAGTTCAGTCCACCTTGGGCCAAGGCAAGAATTACAGCAAAAGGACCAAGAAGGTGGAATGCTTTCTTCCCTACAATACAGACTAAAAGAGAGTCCTTTCTTGTTCTTGAGCGGGTCACTTGACAACCTTAAACTTAATTGAACCCATGATATATGGACTCCACAGACCCCAGAAAACCTGTCTGGACTCCCAGCCATTCTCATGTCTTCAGTTGCACATTATCATTTTCCTCTCATCGTACCAAGAGATGCATCTTGACCTGCCTGTCTAATCCTTTTGTTTCCCAGGGCAAGAAACTTCCAGCCACCATCAGTGATGATGCAGAGGAAGGGGAAGTGTCTGATGAGGACAGTGCTGATGAGATTGATGATGACTGCAAACTAATGAATGGAGATGTAAGTGAAACGGATACATGAATACAAATGTATATTGCCCTGTTCCACTGCGGTGGGATGAATGCTGAGTTCTGGAATGAGAAAGTAGGTTCAGGCAGATAGGGTTCTCAAAGTTTGTGAGACTGTTTTTAAGGGGTGTGTGTGTGTGCGTGTGTGTGTGCGTGCGCGTGCAGGTTGCTTGGTACCTTGGTGGGTTGTATAGTGGAGTATTCGTCCAAAAAATTTGAGTCCCCTTTCAGTGCTTCCCATCCCATCTCAAACTGGGCCTTCTCTGGAGAATAAATTCCCCAGCTTCAGTGGTCCTTTTATTGAGCACTTTTTGACATGCCGAATGCTGTGCTTAGTTGGCTTTAACTGTACAAAAGTGTTAAAAGGAAAATAAGTAATTTCTGCTTACTTCAGCCTGAAAACACCTTATTCATTCGTCCCTTTTTAGAAGTAAAATTCTTCTGACACTTGCTCTTCTGGCATGCAGTGAGTATGGCATTGCAGCTTATGGAAACTTAATATAAAAGGGTCAGCAGAAACCTTTAATAACATTAAACAAAATTGCCTTGGACATGTGTCACATTTGCGGCCCTTTATTTTTGTCCTTTAGACTATTTCCTTCTCTCCTATTGTGGGTGCAATTGTTTTGTTTTAGGACTAGAAGAGAAACCTCTCCTTAGAGCCGTGCTAGCATGGAAGAGGGGGAGGACCTTGAAATCCATCTTAAGGAGGAGAATTGGTTTTGTTTAGTTATATTTCTACTGTAGCACGCTTAATTTTTTCCTCTTAATCTTGAGATCTGCGATGTTTTGACACTTTGCTCCTATGGTTTTTGTGTCTCCCTCTGCCTGGCATTACATCCATTCAAAGTGGAAGGTACTGTACACCTACAGTGGTGGTAGAGGTTAGGCTGCCAGCCCTTATTCTGGAATCAGTCCTGTTACCAGGGAGTGAACATGTGGAGCAGGGAAGAAAAAATTGTTGGAGGGTATTGAGGTGAAAAGCAAACCAAATTGTACTACAAGTCCCACAGTCACATGAACTAGACAATCTGATCCCCCGGCCTTTATGGTTGTGTATACGGAGGAGCTAGAGATACCCACGTCTGCAGACTTCAACCCAAACTGAACTGAGTTTTTTTACTGCCATTGGCCAGGTTCATGCAGTTTGTTGTTCTTCTCCCTCCTGTTTTCCCACCTGCCTTTGTCTCCGTTCGCTGGACTCGTCCCGTATCAGAAAGCAACAAGGGAGCCAGTTCCACATCCCTGCTGGAACCAGGAAGTGTTTCAAGAGCCTGTTCTCGCAGGCTTTCCGGCCTCCTTTATTAGACAGTTCAAGTAAACACTCGTGTTTCTGGATGCTTGGTCAAAAGCAAACTTTTGTAACTCTCCCATTGGTAGCTTTTCTCAAGCCCTCTTTGACACAGCTCTCACGTGAGCTTTTGTCTAAAAGAAGGAAGTTTTCCTTCTTCAAACAGGCAGAGAGAGCTGGAAGCTAGTAAGAGAAACATTCTTCCTTATAAAGAGACTCGGCTGCTTTCCCTGCTACATCTTAGAGCTGGGCACATTACTTTCCATAAAGCCCCTGCCTTGCTTACATCTTTGTCTTCATTAACTAACAATTTGTTTTAGTCTGACTTGTACCAACATCTGGGATTCCAGATTTGCTAGACCCGGCTCACATTAGAGTGAGGCTTTGGAAAGCATGGGAAATGACAACTTGTCTCCTGATGGAATTAATCAGGACATTCTAAGGCCCATTAAGCAAACACAAACTGTGTGTGTGTGGGGGGGTGTTTAAAACCTTCCAAAGATCTGAAGCTGGGAGTTGCTCCATGTAAACTGCATTGCTAGAGAAGGGAACCGTGTTTCCATCTCTGTTCCCCCAGACTACTCCTCACCTCAGTCGTTCAGCAGCCTGAATGGAAGAAGGGAGCAGGAACATGCAATAAATCCTGCCTTTTAACTGTGGAAGGCCTGATTCTCCAGCTGCTCCCATTCCAGTTGAATCCTGCAGGCACTGTGGCTGCAGACACAAGCTCTTCCATAGCAAATAGTTAGTGGTTTTGAGCTCTTTATATTCCCTCAGACTTGATGTGCAATAGAAATGCCATGTTTTATTCAGCCTTTGTGGGTGTGCAAAACTTGAACTGCCTTGAGAATGGCAAAGTGCAGTCACTGTCATGAAATAGATCAGACTTTTTGGAAGTGAATACTACAGAATGGAGCCTGCACTAGTCAGGTCTCCAAGGAATCACCTCAATACCAGCCATTTCCAGGTAGCATATCAATGGTTTGGTAACAGAGTCCATGCCACATGAGCAGCCTTGCTGACAAGCGATTTTGATTCCATTCAACTAGAAGTTGTTACATTTTTATTTATTTATTTAATTTGCAAAATGTTTAACTTTCATTCCATTGTGGCTTCAGGTTAGGGCTTCACACGTATCTGCTGTGAAGCCCAACACTGGGCACTCTTATAATTGCAGATAACTGACAATGTTACTGTATTTCATAGTGTACAAACTAAGAGGCGGCTGGGCTATTAGCATGGGGAGCAGTAGTTAATAATAGTCCATTAGAGCAAAGCCTCAGTCCATTTCTTTTGCCTCATTTTCTTCTTATTTTTCCCCCTTGATGTACTGTTTTAGTTTGTGTTGCCTCTTGTTGTGCCCTTGTTTAATGACCATATTTCATTGATAGGCTTCTACCAATCGGAAGCGAGTAGAGAATATAGCAAAGAAGAAACTTGACTCACTGATAAAGGAATCCAAAATCCGTGACTGTGAAGATCCAAACAATTTTACAGTCACCACTCTGCCACCATCTGGGAAACTCAGCCAAAAGTCCGACATCAAGAAGGTGAAAATCCTTTGTCTTTCTCAACCCATATCAGAGTTGACTTTTCAGTTTTCTCTCTCTTCCCCTGATATACATTAGTACAATAAATTTTAAGAATAATAAAGGTCTACATTTCCAGAGCTGCATGCTTACAGGCTTCTAAACACACAGTCAGACTCCCAAATTGAACTGACTTGGCTTACGAGTGCTGAGCACCTGCAACTCTCATGACACCCATGGGATTGGAGCATGCACAACCCCTTTATTAAATTAGATCTCTTCTATTTGGGCGATTGGATATGGATTTAGAAGCCTAACTTCAGGCCCTCAGCTCTGCCCTCTTTCCCTTTTTTGGCTTAATCGGTGTGTCTTGTTCTTTCCTTTTAAAAACCAATAGTCTTTTAGCCTGAAGAAGGTGTGTTACTGTAATAACCAGCATGACTTTTGATTTGGGAGCATTCCAAAGTGTGTTGATCTCAACTTATAAATCATGAAACTTTTTATAAAAAAGTATAGGTTACTGTGATTGATATTTTTCCTTATTAAAAATGCTGGCTGCATGGGAGCCTTGACTGCCCATTTGAATATTAATTTTGCAGAATTGTAGTTCTGTGGTGCTTTCTGCAGCAGACAAGACCACGAAAAAACTAATAATATTCCAGCTGTTGATGCCAAGTCCCACTGGAATCCCTTGTTTCTTCTCTGAGTGTGTGCTGCAGTAGCCGTTGTGTGCCTGGGAGATGTCCTTGCTGGCTACATAACAAATTTGTGCCTCATGTTGAATGCGCTGTGTTGAACTTCACCATATGCAATAGCTAAATATAGACCGGAATCGCTCTTTGTATTTGCAAAGACATCTCATCATGGAAATTTAAAGAATCAGCAGCTAAAGCCTGCTCTTGTTTGAAATCCGTGGCAAAACTCCAGTTCTAGTTTGACTTCAGTGAGGGGGAATGATAAACCATATTAATTAACAATGGTTGAACCCTCACCACCCCAAAAACTGTGGCAAATAAGGCCAAACCTGCCTCTTTTTAAAAAAGTCAGATGCTGATCTCAAAGCTCTTGGGATCAGAAATTGGAAAGAAACCATACTGGGAACCTCAAGCATTAAAAAATCAGGTGTTGGCCCTTCTCCTCCACCCCAAATTATGAATTTTTGTAATACTTTTGAGTTTCTTTTTATTTGCCTTCTGATTTTGAGCCTTTATGATTCACATTATCCAGCTTCTCTCTGCAATCGTGAGATCTAAAAACTTACCTTTTATTAAGGAAGGTGTAGATTCTCGTCTAATCACATGACTCCAGAAGCTAGGCCTTTACAGACAGACTTGCAATAACATGTCAGGAGTTGGCAACACCCAGGAGTTCTAGACAGCCAGCTTTCTTGGGAGATTTCTATTAATTATTGTTCTGGTGTCCTTAATCATGCAATTAAGTTGCATGGAAATCACTGTGATTTACTCCTCTGATTGACCCTAACTTTAATTAACTATAGGGGTGCTTGTGAAATTGGGAGAAGTAAAAACTTCAGTGAATCTCTTTTTCTGATTGGCTCCAGTTAATGTCATGGAAGTAGCCAGGCTCTTAGGAGTGAGTCATCAGGAAAGCCTGTAATATCTCCATCCTGCATGTCCTTCCATATGCCCATGAAGGACCTAGCTGCAGTAGGTTGACAGTTTGTTATAACTGGCAGATATCATTCCCAAAACAGCCTCTCTGTCTGTCTGTCTCTATCCCACAGCCCCTTGGTCTCTTGCATGTAAGTCTAAAGCAGCCTTGACAATGTGTATATTAACCAACAGGAAGCTTCCAGTACGTAGAGGTGATTGGGAAGTAAGTAGGTGGAAGAGTGGGAAAATTACAGGCCTGGGATGGCATTGGAGAGCTGTCAAAACGGAAGCTCTGCAATCTATCTTCAGCTGCATCATGTTGCAGAGTAGACAGGTCAGAGCCTGTCCTGCCTGGCTCTAAGCTATACCCCCAACTGAGCGAATGAGCTCAGGTAAACCCGGTTTTATGGGTTGTGTGTGTGTGTGGACAGTAGTGGGATTGGGCCAAAACCGAGGTGAGAGCCTGGAGTTAAGCCTGCAGTGCAACCGTACCCTGTGTGACACACCTGCCTGAGCTGCCAAATGCAGGGCGAGTGGAGGTGGCTGGTTTTATTAGTGTGAGTTGTATTAGTAGCCGACTACAAGAGAGCTGCTGGGCTGTATTTTTAGAGTAACAGCATGCTTTTGTTTGTAAATAGGGACACCCACATGTTGCTTAATCTTACAGAGCAACTGAAGCTACCCAGAGAGCTCTGAAAACCCTTCTATATAAGGCAGCTCGGCTCTTATGTCATACTCTGGTATTTCAGTTCCTGGGGGGTGGCTTTCTGCTTTGATGCATGGGGACATTCTGTTGCAAAGAGCTCCTTTTGTTCCTTAGCAGGCTCTGTCTGTTGACTGCTCTAATGATAATACTTTGCCTTCCCTAGTGCTTTCCATCCCTAGATCTCAAAGCCCTTTGCAACCATTAACAAATGAATCTTCACAGCCCAAGTGTTATGCTAGTAAATCCCATCTGCAGTTTGCAAATGGGGAAACAAGGCACAATGCTGACTTGTTCATAGAAAAGTCTGGGGCAGAGTATGAAGCAGAAAGCCAGTTCTCCTGGCTCCTATGCTTCAACCACTTAGCAGAGAAGGCTGCTCCGCATGTGGCTGATGTGGAGAAGGCTGCAGTTTCAAACAGAACTGTGACGCATTTGGAGCAAGAGGGAGCTGGGTTACATGGGATTACTAGGCAGTCATGTCCCTGTTTTCATGTCAGTGTCATAAGGAATAAAAATTGAGGGAAGTTAAATCCCAGGGGTTGATATTTCGATCCTACTTTCCTATACTTTGCTTTCCTGTCATGGAAACAGGATCTCTGCTTCTTGAAGACTTCCTCAATCTGGCTGCTGGGGAGTTCGGTGCAACGTGGACCCCACCGCAAAGCTGGGTTCTGCATCGGACCCTGCAGCTGGAATCAGTTCTATCATTCTGTGGCAGCACAGGCGGTTGCTGTGGCAATGACTGCAGCGAAAGCGTCCAGTGTCCCAAGTGGAAGACTCTTGAGTCTCGTCCTGTTTCACACCTGCGCCCATCACAGAATTGCCATAGAGCAGGCAGTCCCTGTTTGAGACTAAAATAGCAGGGATCTGGTTGCTCACGATCACTGGGGCAGGAAGAGCCGCAAATCAGCTGCATAGGAGCTGGGAGTGGAAAAGCTGAGGGAATGCAGGAGGGGTTCCTAGAGATGTGTAGGGGAAGTCCCGTCTGCACTTCACTCAGGGTACGTCTACACTACAGAATTATTCCGATTTTACATAAACCGGTTTTGTAAAACAGATTGTATAAAGTCGAGTGCACGCGGCCACACTAAGCACATTAATTCGGCGGTGTACATCCACGTACCGAGGCTAGCTTCGATTTCCGGAGCGTTGCACTGTGGGTAGCTATTCCGTAGCTATCCCATAGTTCCCGCAGTCTCCCCCGCCCCTTGGAATTCTGGGTTGAGATCCCAGTGCCTGATGGGGCAAAAATCATAGTCGCGGGGTTCTGGGTAAATGTCGTCAGTCATTCCTTCCTCCGGGAAAGCAACGGCAGACAATCATTTCGCACCCTTTTTCCCTGGATTGCCCTGGCAGACACCATAGCATGGCAACCATGGAGCCTGTTTTGCCTTTTGTCACTGTCACTGTATGTGTACTGGATGCCGCTGACAGACGCGATGCTGTAGCACTACACAGCAGCATTCATTTTCTTTTGCATGATAGCAGAGACGATTATCTGTCGTTCTGTACCGTCTGCTGCTATTATGGGTGCCCCGGCTGAGGTCGGCCTGGGGCGCAAAGGTAAAACTGGGAATGACTTCCCGAGTCAATCCCTCCTTTATGGTATCTAAAAATAGAGTCAGTCCTGCCTAGAATATGGGGCAAGTGTACTAGAGAACCAGTGTATCAGAGAACCAGAGAGCACAGCCACTCCGTGTCAGATCCCTCAGAAATGATGAGCTGCATGCCATTCACGAGGGGTGCCCCTGCAACAACCCCACCTGTTGCTTCCCCCTTCCCCCAACCTTCCTGGGCTACAGTGGCAGTGTCCTCCCCATTTGTGTCATGAAGTAATAAAGAATGCAGGAATAAGAAACACTGACTTGTTAGTGAGATAAAATGAGGGGGAGGCAGCCTCCAGCTGCTGTGATAGTCCAGGCAGGACATTAAGCGGTGTGGGGGAGAGGAGCCCAGCATCCCGCTGCTATGATAGTCCAGGCAGCACAGAATCTTTTCTTTACACATGAAAGGGAGGGGGCTGATGGAGCTCAGCCCCCAGTTGTTAGGATGAAGACGGTTACCAGCCATTCTGTACCATCTACTGGGAATGACCGGGAATCATTCCTATTTTTACCCAGGCGCCCCCGGCCAGCCTCACCTGAGGCCAGCCAGGAGTACTCAGCAGCTATCAAGCATATTGTACCGTCTGCCGCGGGAGAGGGAAGAGGAGCGGATACTGCTCTTTACTGCCGCAGCATCACATCTACCAGCAGCATTCAGTACACATAGGGTGACATTAAAAAAAGTCAAGAAACTATTTTTTTCCCTTTTCTTTCACGTGGGGGGGAATGGAGTAAATTGACGAGCTATACCCTGAATCACGCTGGACAATGTGTTTGAACCTACAGGTACTGGGAGCTCAGCCAAGAATGCAAATACTTTTCGGAGACTGCTGTGGACTGTGGGATAGCTGGAGTCCTCAGTACCCCCTCCCTTCCTCCATGAGCGTCCATTAGATTCTTTGGCTTTCCGTTACACTTGTCATGCAGCACTGTGTAGCTTGGAGATTTTTTTCAAACACTTTGGCATTTTGTCTTCTGTAACGGAGCTGTGATAGAACAGATTTGTCTCCCCCTACAGCGATCAGATCCAGTATCTCCCATACGGTCCATGCTGGATCTCTTTTTGGATTTGAGACTGCATCGCCACCCGTGCTGATCAGAGCTCCACGCTGGGCAAACAGGAAATGAAATTCAAAAGTTCATGGGGCTTTTCCTGTCTACCTGGCCAGTGCATCCGAGTTCAGATTGCTGTCCAGAGCGGTCACAGTGGTGCACTGTGGGATACCTCCCGGAAGCCAATACCATCGATTTGCGGCCACACTAACCCTAATCCGATATGGTAATACTGATTTTAGTGCTACTCCTCTTGTTGGGGAGGAGTACAGAAACCGATTTAAAGAGCCCTTTACATCGATATAAAGGGCCTCGTAGTGTGGACGGGTGCGGCTTTAAATCGGTTTAACGCTGCTAAAATTGGTTTAAACGTGTAGTGTAGACCAGGCCTCAGTACATCCATAGCTGCCTTTCAGTAATGTAAAAGGTGTGGCGACTTGCATAAGGAAAGCACTCTGAGGCTTTCTGGTCAGTCTTTCCGTCTCTGCCTGAAACCCGGTTCTGTTTCATATGGTGCCAAGCGCATTGTCACTTGAGTTCATATGAGACCCGCCTCTTAAATAATCGTGTCACTGGGCAGAGGGGGTTGTCTGGTTTTGCAAGGGGCAAAGAGTACGTTTCAGCAGACACAGCACGAGTCTGAGGGGGTTTTAGTTTGTAAGTCCATGTTTTATTATTTGGGAGGCTTTCTATGATGATGGAGTCAGGCACATAATCACCGTTAATCCTGAATGATGGTGGGGAATAAGTTTTGCCGCATGGTGCTAATTTAGCTTGGAGCGTTAATAGCACTGTTTGGCTTTCCCCTTAATCATAATAAATATTTGTCGGTCCACATCCACCGTCATCATTTAGCATGCGGCATCAGATGCTTCGAGTGCAGTGAGGCATGCAAAGCCTTTCATTTTCCTGTAATAAACCATTAATATCACTTTTCGGCACACACACAGCCCTTGCCACTGCACCAGGTAGGAAGCAGGGAATATGTTTCCCTCTGGGCAGAGGAGGAAAGGAGAGAGAGAGATAGAGTTAATTTCATTCAAAACCCCAATTGTTACTGGAAACTTTTGTTCAGGACTAGGAGGTGGCAAACTGCTCACACCCGTTTCTGGGAGGGGCTGGGAGAAAGAGGCCGGCCAGGTTGAGTTTTGTTGAAGGGTTGGTATCTGTAAATGGCAGTGTGCATGGCAAGTCCAGTCCAGCTTTATAAAAAGGATATAAATAAAATATTGCCAGGTTGTCTCATTAAAGAAGAAAGATGAGGAAAGAGCACTGGGTGGGAGCTAACAGCCTGGCCCAGAGCTGGTGAGTAATGGAGAAAAATGATTTGCACCGATAAATGCTGTGCTCCTCTCAGGCTTTGGCTTATGGATAATAGATGGGGGTGCTGTGTGTGCACTTTTAGAAGTTGTGCCTGTTGTTTTTATGGATGAGGCTGTTGTGAGCAATCTCTGCCACTTTGCTGGATGGCTGGAGGTTTGCTTGTAAAAGGAGGGGAAAGAAAAAATGGTCTCACATTCTGTGTGCTGGTCAGAGCTGTGTTTGTGCTGCGAATGCAGTGGGGAGACATGCTTCTAATGCAACAGTTTTCACCTCTTTTTTTTTTTTTATTTGCAGACCCCTAAAATTGTTGAATGCAGGTGCAGCCCCCTTTACAAATCTTAGACATAGTCTGTGGCCCCAAGGATGGAAACCACTGTACTAGAGGGATAGAACAGAGCTATCCAGATTAGAAAAACTAAGTGTTAGCCCTTTGCCTTGTTGGGAGGAAGGATGACGTCACGGCTAAAGCATTGGAGTGGGACTCAGCAGATCTGGGTTTAGTTCCCACTGCTTCTAGTGACTCCCTGTGTGACCTTCAGCAAAGTGACTCATGCTAGGATTTTCAAAGGTGCTTAAAGAAGCTGGGTGTCCAGCTCCTTAGAAAATCCCAGCCTTAATTTAAAAAAAAAGTTCTGCCTCAGTTTCCCTGTCTGTGGAATGTAGATATGAACAATTTCTTTCTCCCCCTCTTTGTCTTGTCTATTGAGATTGCAAGCTGTCTGAAGCAGACACACTCTGCCTGTGTGTTTGTACAGCTCCTACACAATGTGGTCCTGATCTTGACTGGAACCTGCAGGTGGTATTGTAATAGAAACAATAATAAACATACCCTCTTTCTTCATTCCCATCACCACCAAAACCACTGTGCATCCCCTGGCTCTCTTTGGATGGGGATTTGGGGGTGAAGAAGGCAGGGAGAGAAGATGGAGTCAATTAATCTTTTGCGTAAGGATGCCCCGCCGTCCATCTTCAAACAAGTCACTGTTTGAACTGCATCCCATAACAGTCACTACATCAAATGATACAAAGCACTGTAGTAGCACAGCATTAAAATGAGGGCTCCTCTCCTAAAGAATCCTACTGGGAAGAGCTATTTATGGAAGGCACAATGGACAAATTAATTGATTACTTTTTGCACCGCTTCAGTCCTACGTATAAAGAGGGGAGGGGGAATTGCCTCTACTTTGAAGGGCAGCTGCTACCGATAGCCTTGTTCTAGTAAATAATTCAGTCTCGGGATGAGGCGCAGCGCTAGGAACAGTGCAGAAGGGCTCAGCCTGCAGAGATACAGTGGCTGTCATTTAAACATTCAAGCGCTTGGAGGCCTCGGTACTGATTTGCACAAATGGGATCCTGCATTACATAATGCTAAATAACAATAGCCCATAAGCTAGGAACCGCATTCCAGCAGGAGGAAACTTGCAATGTGAATATTTTTAGTCTGTAGCTTTGCAGGAGGCAGCACTGCGATGTTCTGCTGCTGCAGCTTCACATCAAATCATTGCAAACCTCTTCTTCCCCTTTCTTGGCAGCAGAAAATAAAGCTGTTCAGATGTGAAGTAATGGCTTTCTGTACCCCTGGGATGGAACATTTACTCCTCTCTGTATCTCCAGTTTTCACTGGATTAGGGGTTGAATGTGATCTTACATATTCAGTGCATCCCTGTGTCAGGAAAACTCTGTTCTTGGCAGTGGAGTAAGTAAAAGGAGAGCTGTGCTTCAGGGTTAGAACTGGGGTCTGACTCTTGGCTGTCCGAGGGCGTCAGTAGGCTCCCTAGGCTGGCTGTGACTCATGGGAGACAGGACCTACAATGCAGACATGGGAAGTAGGGAATTGGTTAGAAATTCTGACGGAACATTTTCCATCTGAGAACGCCTCTTCATCAGAAGTGAAACATTTCATGGAGACAGTTTGATTTCAGTGAAGTTGTGACCGAACCCAGGCAGGATTTCAGTGGAGTCTTGTCTGGTTTCCTGCCCGCTTGCTTGCCTGGCTTCTCAGCAACCCACCTGGTGGGATGCCAGGGATTGGAAGCCCGGCTCCCAGGATCACAGCTCCTTAGCAGCCTGCACTCTTGGGCTTCCAGGGTGTGGGGCAGTGTGCCACATAGACTACTTTGGCTCCAGGGTTCCAATCCCATTCATGGAGAATGTCTAAAGTTTGGGGGTTTGTCCTGAATCAGAACAAAGCTAAATTTCAAAATATAAAAATCCTCCCTGAAATAGAATAATTTCTTTGCCCAGCTCTGACAGAACACTTTGGAGAGAGAAGTAAAAGGCTGACAGTATGAAGTGGTGACGAAGGGAGATGTTCCATCACCTTGTCCGTTGGTATCATTTATCTATTCTGGCAGCAACTGAACATCAGGTGGAAATTGGTGTTGAATTGACTCTGTCAACCTGAGGCCACTAGCACTGATGAAGCTATAGGATAATCCATCATTGCTAAAGCTGAGCCACTCCTCTTGCTGCAGGAAGTGATTGTTCCTGCCCTGAGACTTTCCAATCTAAATAGACAAAACAGAGAGAGGCAGGATTATTATCCCTATTTACAGATGGGGAAACTGAGGCATAGACGGATCGAGTGACTTTTTCCTAAGGTCACACAGTGAGTTTGTGACAGATCTAGGAAATGAGCTCAACTTCATGAGCTGCAATCAAGACCCTCCTTCCTCTCTGGGATCCTTTTGATAGAAGGGTGCGAGTTTGAGACTCCATCCCAAAGCTCCTCCTCCACCTTTGAAACCTCTCCGTTTCAGATTTAATCTTCATCTTGGGGCTCTTGTCTCAGAGGAAGAAATTTCTAACTGTCCTAAATCTAATTCATGAAAGAAGGGAAGAAAATAATTTCTTCCCTCCCACATCTCTGTCCAAGCGTGTGCATGTGAAATGATTCGTTTAATCTGATATAGGAAACATTGCCATTTTGGTCTAGAAACCCTCGAGGACATGAATAGCAGGTTCCTTACACCCTACTGATGTTGTGGCTTGATCACGCTGTGCAGTCCCTTCCAACCCTGATACTCTTTGATTCTATGACCTTATGGTAAATGGCTTACATGCCTTTTATTTAACATGTTTCACCCCTGTTCATCAGAGGCACTTATCTTTCACTAGGATCTGTATCTAATGCTCATTTACTTCCTTTGTTTTAAGTCCACTGAGGTATTCCTGTCCCTCTCTGTATTTTGCTTTCATAAACTTCTCTACTGAGATATCACATCTGGCAATTTGGATGCTACAGGCTGGAATCAGCTCTGGTCTGGTCTGTAAGACCCAGGCACACCCTGGTGAGCTACCCCACTGGAAATAAATAGAGGAAGAACTTGCACAGAATCTGGTAGGAATTGCCAAAATGCAAAAATTATCCAGCTAGGAATGAGCAAGACAATGCAGATTAACCCAAGTCAGCCCTTCACCTGAAACATGTGCTTCAGTGACCTGTCACCATTTCTCCTCCTTGTGCTAGGCTGCCCTGTCTAGTGCCATTTGGAAATGGAAGTGCTGAAACACTGAGAGAGGCAGGAAAAGGCAGAAATACTGTGGAAGAGGCTGTTCTGGTGAATTGTCTGTTATGATAAAAGTACACAGATGGACTTGTTTTAAAGAGATGAGTTTGTGTTTCCAAAATCAGAAGACTATTGTGTGTGAGGATGGTTAAACTGTTAAACTCTTGAGCCTCCAGAGTGTGTTGTGGCTGTGAATTCCACAGGCTAGCTCATAGCACTGGACAGGGGTATTTCCTCTCCCATCAGTTTGAACCTTGCTGCGTCTGCATGTTATTGTATCACGCGGGAGGGTAAATAGAAGCACCGTCGCTACCTTTTCTGCAGTTCATTCTCATGTAGAACTCTCTCTCGTGTCCCCAGGGGCCCACGCACTGGGATAAACATCCAAATGTTCTGGTGACTTCAGTCAGAGATGAGCCCGCAACCTGCGGGGTTTGCCTGTCACCCTGCAGTTGTTGATAAACCGTTGTGAGGGGACTCCTGAGCCTTTAGAGCTGTCCACTCCACTCTGTCCTGACTGTTCCTTCTTGTCAGAGACAAGAGAATTACTCCTTTGAGATTGCGGCAGTTCAAAGGGCACACAAAGCTGACAACTCGGGCTTGAAAGTCTTGCCCTGACATTATGTTGTTGGAGGATTTGAAAATGTTTGACAGACCCTATTTGTAACCTCTAATGCTTCCTGACTGAGCAATGAGAGCAGGCGCTCTGGGGGTCCTGGCTTCCTGCCACCCACCTTTTGGAGAGGGGCTGGGCTCTCAGATCCTGTGTTCCATGGACTCCATGCAATTTCCAAGACCACTTCCCTAGCATGGAAAAATTCTCCTGATCCTGAAAATGTCACAGTTTGCAGGAGCAGAGATCCTAGATTATGCTTTTACAGAGACTCTGAATACTTTTGGGTAGAGCTGGGTTACCTTTTTTGCAGAAATGCAGATAAAGTGCCACTGGAACACTTAGTAAATTCATGCTGATTCTGCCAAATCGTTTTTGGTCAAAAAAATCCTGAGAAAAATAGTCTAAAATAATAAAAATATTTCATTTCAACATTTTCTAAACACCATGTTTCAATTTTTTGGGTTCAAAACAAGTTTTTATGTCAACATTTCTCCTATTTTTGATTTTTTTAAATAAAATTATCTAAAAATGGTTGAAATCCAAATGAAACGTTTTGGTTTTGTCTAAACGTTCTTTGACCAAAAATGATTTTTAAAATTATTTTGCTGAAAATTTTGAAAAATGTTGATTTTGGTTCAACCCTAAACTAATTTTTTTAATTGTTTTTGGAATTGCTAGTGAACCAAAGACTGTGATCCAGTTCTATTTGTGGTGGCACCCAAGAACCCCCGGCTGAGCAGAGATAATTAACTTTAGCTTAGGCTCTAGAATTTTCCGTTGCTTTTGATTCCAGACTTGACCCCCGGTTCTTGGCTAGGTCAGATCACTATTGATTTGTCAGCTGTCTGCAGCTGTATAACATGGTTAAACAGCCTGTCTCCGTGTGTTCAGTGCACACGAGCATTTATTTTAACAACATCTACACCTGCTCTGACAGATTGTCAGGAATCAACTATTTATAAATAATGCAGTTTTGTAATATGCTTTTGTAAGTTATTAAAGAGATCTTAATAAATATTTTATAACTAGAAATAGCCATTTTTAAAAGCCATTTTTAATATTAAAGAAGAAAACCATTTAAGTAGTTCAAACCCCAAATTTGCCGATATATGTAGGATAGGTGTTCTCTCTGTTCTAAAAATGCAGTAGCTGTGTATGGAAGAGATGTGATGTCTCGGCTTTTTAGAGACCAGGCCGGCTCCAGGCACCAGCGAAGAAAGCAGGTGCTTGGGATGGCCAATGGAAAGGGACGGCATGTCCAGTTCTTCTGCGGCAATTTGGCGGTGGGTCCCTCAGTGCCTCTTGGAGCGAAGGACCCACCACCAAATTGCTGCTGAAGAATGAAGTGGCGCGGTAGAGCTGCCGCTGAAGTGCTGCCAGTCACGGCTTTATTTCCTCCCTCCCCTTCCCCGCTTTGCCGCTTGGGGTGGCAAAAAAGCTGGAGCCGGCCCTGTTTAGAGAGGAGGGAGATTCTTGAAAGTTAATGTAGGTCAGACCTAAGAGAAGCTATCCCTGTAATTAAGTATTGGGGTAGCCGTGTTAGTCTGTAGCCCCCAAAACAACAAGGAATCTGGTGACACCTTAAAGACTAACAGATTTATTTGGGCATAAACTTTCATGGGTATTTGGGCCTGTTCTCTTCATATGTCAGTATAATAATGCCTGCATCTGTAATTTTCACTCCATGCATCTGAAAAAGTGCGTTTTTTACCCACAAAAGCTTATGTCCAAATAAATCTGTTAGTCTTTAAGGTGCCACCGGACTCCTGGTTATCCCAGTAATTGGATACCTTCTTTCTTTGTTTGCAGGGTTGATGCCAGGATATTAAAGACACAAGGTGGGTGAGGTAATATCTTTTATTGGAGCAACTTCCGCTGGTGAGAGAAACAAGCTTTCAAGCTACACAAGTGGTGTTAATGGGCCACTTCACCGGGAATGGGCCCTTGAAATATGTATTAACTACTTATGCTAGATAATCTGTTCTGTCTTGACACTCTGAGTACCTCTCCGAGCCCTGAAGAAGAGCGCTGTATGGATCAAAAGCTTGTCTCTCTCACCAACAGAAGCTGGTGCAGTAAAAGATATTACCTCACCCACCTAGACCTTCTTTCTTGATATTTATTTTTTAAAAGCATGGTCTCGTCCCCCCACACCTCATCCCTCACACTGTCAATGGCCGCTCTGTAAGTGGTATAGCTTTCTTTGCGTAGGACCAGTGCCCTCTAGAGGCACAAAGCTTTCTTAGCCTAGAAAACTCTGTTGTGTGCTCCATTAAGAGTGAGGATAGTCTAAGCCTCCCTTAGGGAACTGTCCTGTAGATTTTAATAGAAAATAGCTGTTCTCTGGGGGGTTGTGAAGCTTTCTAAAGAATTCTCTCCATGCTATAGAATGCTCCAAGCTTACATTTGAAATTTGATATTCATTTTTATAGCTCTAGATCAACACTATTGGCTTCATCACTACTCAATTCTGTAGGACTTTTCCATATAACTTGGAACATTTTAGATTTCTTCAGTTGGTTTGCAGGGCACCCTGGGTGTCTTTAGGTTATCCAGCGAAGTTTATTCCCTCTCTATTTTGGAAAGCTGTTGGGTTGGCATTGAGTTGGATGTGAAAGCGTTTTGCTGACCACAGCTGATGGGTCTAATGCACAGTGTAAGCTTTAGGTTTTATCTGGTATACACCAGTTTTGTACTAGTGAAATAAAGATGCATCCAAACCAGCAAATGTTGGTTAAATCAAAAGACACCTGAGAATAGTTCCTGCCTGTCACCATCTTTCTCCTTGTGCTCATCGTGACCCACTGCTTGGTTTGCTGCCATGATCATTGCTGCACTAGAGGGACCCCTAAAAAGTGGGACTATATGTATCAGGAGCAGCAAAATATGTACTGGAAATAACAGAATGAAGCAAAGACAAGGCTTACTTCATATATTGGAATCCTGTCAAATATCAGTCATGTGATGTAACATGTAAGGACCAATATGAATGTCCCTAAGGTATATCCTCCCTATTTCAGTCTCAGGATATTAATGTCCCCTATCTTCATTGGCCAAAGGTATGCCAGCAGCCCTGCTTGTTCTATTTAACTGTACTTTTACCTACCTGTGCTGTTTGGTTTCTTTTTGTCTGCACCCAGAGACAGGACATAGTCTGCTCTTGGACGCTTATAAATCCAGAGGTACTCCACTGGAGTTGTTCCACTCTTACCACACTCCAAGATTTCCTTCTGACTGAGAATATTAAGAAAATAGAAAGGAAAAGCATGTTTCCCTCTGCTGTAATGTTTTGTCATGGGTCTTTGTTGATACTTTATGTTGTTTATGTAAAAGCTATTTATGAAGAAAAATGTCTCTCCTGTTGATGTCCATTTAGAGGCATCTTTCTGCTTTTTAAGGATGAGATATTTTTATTAGCAATTTTTATAGTGAATGCTTGATACAGGAGGATAATCTTTCATTGTACATGAATAATGGAGTGTGGCAGTCTTTGGAAATGCAGATTGGAACTATGGAGGAAAAGGTGTTTAGCAATCGACTTTGTTGGATTTTATTAGCGTTCTGTATAAATTGTTTATAAATGACTTCAGCTTCCATAGCTGAATGCACACAGTTAATGATGATGCCAGGTGAGCAGCATTGTCAGAGACACAGAGCTTTTTTCCTGGCTCCAGCACAAGGCAACTGGAGCGTGAAATATACACAGGTGACTTTTTTTCTTTCGAGCAAACAGAATTTGTTTTCCATTATAAAGTGCATTTAAAAATTTGGGCTTTTTGTGTAAGAAAAAAGTGTCTATTCTGTTATTTCACACTTTTAATTTTGTAATAACAGTTATTTATAAAAATGTACTCAGCCCACTGACTAAGCTGCATGAACTTGAAGCACTGCCACTTTAGAGTTTATAATTAGCCACAAAGGGCTTAGGGAAGGTTGTTACATGCAAATTAGAAATGTTCTAGACAGGTTACTTAGTAAGCATCTTGGAACTAAAGCTAAGCTAGGCTTAGAAACAGAACTCTGCTTCCCAAGTCTTGCTAGGGCTTGAGTTTGTGCATACTTTTAAACCTAGCTGGTTTTGCAATGTATCGTGGAGTGTAGTCCAGGTCAGGGACTGCACTAGGCAGAACAGGCTGTGTTGAGCCAATCAGTGAGACAGAGAACCCCAGGTTCTTGTCTGCATCCAGTGGCCTCAGTGAAGAACCTCCCTTTAGAGTCATAAGAAAATTCTTTTCCTTACTGTGAGGTATTCTATCATTACACCTCTTAGCAAAAATACAGCCACTCAAAGAATAAGCAGAATTGTTTGACCTAATCCTGTTAATCCTAAAGAGTAGACAGCTTAGCTATTGTGAGAGAAGTAAATCCGAGCAGTGTTTGCCTTGCAAAACAATCGAATACTGGTGCATGACACACAGTTTGTCGCCCAGTTTTTGCCACAATGAACAACGTAATGAAGTTACCAGAGACTGGTGCATGGGTACTTTATGTGATTCTTGTGAAAGTGCCCATGGACTGTGACTACAACAGCAGAAAAGAGCAGTTAATAAGATCATGCTGCTGACTTCAAAGGTATTGCGTTGAACTGGTAGGGGAGACGTTGGTATAAATCTGAGTTATATTGAGGTTTTAGGATGAATTTTTCAAACTTCTGGATGTATTTCAGTGTGGTTCTCTGCAGCACTGCTGTCCTGTCTGCTATCCTTTCATAGTCTCTCTTGCTCTCTTCTTGCTGTAGAACAAACTTGAGGATGAAGTGGAATCTGGGGAAGACTCAAGCACCAACAAACGGTACAGCCGATCGCTGATGGGCAGCTTTTCCAAACGCAAGGTTAGTCTCTCAACAGATAACTTGTACTGGGTAGCAGAAGAAGCACTGAGCTCCCAGATGTGGGGAGGGAGGAGAGGGGAGAGAGAGAAGGAAGATATAATACACACAGTCTGACAGAGTCCCACTCCAATGGCCAAGCAGGCAAGATGACCAGTCGCCTTTATTCTTAACAACTTGCTTAAATTCACAGCAAATGCTGACAATCTCCAGCTATCAGATCCAACCTGAAAAGCAATAAGGTTAATTTAAACTCTCGTAGAGCAGTATATTGCAACGTGACTTCGAGTAACAATGGAACAAGCTAATCCTTTTCTCATGCCCTCTCTGATCATAGTAATCATAGTAGCCCCAATAATAATTCCCCTTTAGACAGCACCTTTCATGCTAGCGTCTCTAGTCCCATCATGAAAGGCTCTAACCCCGGGCTGTTTCGTCCATGTGTGCACAGATCAGTTCTGGCATAGTGCAATCTCTTGTAGTAAAAGGTTACCATTTCCCATTCCTTGGAGGAAACATGCTCCTTGAAAGAATGAAGCAGAATTGCATGGGGCAGCCTGATCAGCTAGTCTGATGGATGTGGCTTTAAAATCTAGCTGGCCTGGATCAACTCCTGTGCCAGAATTTTCAAAGATGACTAAAATTCTTCACAAAATGCGTGCTCAAAATCTGGGCCCCTTTTAAAGTTCCTCAAGTTGGGCACCCATAAATCTCTAGTCACTTTTGAAAATCTGGGTCCAGAATTATTTGCCACCATATGCAATTGCACCACCAACATGGCTTGCTTGCATGTGAATGGTTAACCCCAGACTAGCTGATCCATCCTCTGAAAAAGGCTTCGCCCTTTTATCACCCTTTTCCTTTTCTAGTCCCGCTTAGAATTTTGCAGACATCTGTTTCGTTGCTCCCCTGCATACAACTTTTCAGAACAAATCCTAGGAGGTTTGCTCTGCTCTGCTCGTAGCACTCGGGCACACATGACTAAATCTGTTTTCGTTTTTCACACACACCACCCTTTAAATGTTTACATAAACCTCTGCTGAACAGTGATGCATGTTTTGTACCATGGCTTTGTTTCCTTTATGCAGAAAAAAGGAAGCAAATTGAAAAAGGCATCCAGCCTGGAAGAAGGTGAAGATGACCTAGACTGTCAAGGAAACTTAGCCAGGGGCGCGGTGCATTATAGCAGGTTGGTAACAAGGAATCCTGGCAATTTAGTACTCTACAAAGGTGTGTACACAAGTGTAGCAAGTTTGGGAGCTATAACCATATGATGGGAAGCCCATGTAAAGGTAGATCCAAAATGTTTGTGGCTCCATCATCAGATTATTCTCCTGATATGGCTCTTCCTAATTTGTCAGTGGACGACTGAGCCAGACATGTTGTTCAGACCTGGCTTGAGGTTTCGCTACTTCTCCCAGCTCTAGTGTGAAGATGTCTTTTAAGTTGGAGTAGCATTTTAGCCCTGGTAGCCTTCCTGAGGCACAGGGGGTTTGTGGTGAGAGCACGAAGCCCATGGCTGTTTAATTTGTTAAATGGCATAGCACCAAAGGGTCAAAGTGCTGCTTTGATTTTGCTTTTGAAAATCAGCCCTTCAAAACACCTAAAGCCAAAGATTTTTTAATGAGATTGTCTGATAGGTTCCAGACACTGGAAGCAAGAGGTCAGATGGAAATCAGGTTGGGATGCTTAGGAGAGATTTATTGGGGCTACCAGGAGAGCTGAATGGAGGGCAGAAGAGGGTGTGTTGGAAAAATGCCAGTGGAGCAGCCAGCAGCATTGTCAGAGAGCTCCATGCTGAGATCATAAGCCCACTTGGCACATTGTGGTGGTAATCTGAAGCAAATGGGAAGGATCAGGGCACCAAATTCTTTGATATTTAAAATATACGTCCTTTAAGGACTATCTTATCATATCAGCTGGAGGTGAAAAAGACCTTTTAAAGGGAAAGTCCACAGTTCAACCTCCTGCCTAGCAGCATAGAGTATCTGCAACATATCAGATCTTAAATTATAACTCTTAGCCAGAAGTTCAAGTCTTTTCTTGGCCATTAACATACAAGAAGATGAGGCTCTTTGGCCCAAATTTTAAAAGATATTTAGGCATTACTGTGTTCAGTGTTGTGATGCCAAAGTCTCATCTTCCAAAGGGATTTAGGTGCTCAGGAGCCAACAGCCCATTGACAGTCTTTCTGGGTGCTTCCAGTGCTGGTTTAACCAGAAGCCTGTACTGTTACAATGAGTCTTCATGTGGTGTCCCTACAACTATGGCATAAGAAAATAAGAATGGCCATACAGGGTCAGACCAAAGGTCCATCTAGCCCAGTATTCCGTCTTCCGACAGTGGCCAGTGCCAGGTGCCCAGAGGGAATGGACAGACTGGGCATGGCAGCACTCCTTATTAGAAGAGACTCCTCCCTGTATTTCATTACCCTGCCAATTATTTAAAAAAACTAAAGTTTTGGGGAGTGGGGAGGAATTCGCCCCTTGATCAGTTTATGGGAAATGGTTTGTTTTATTCACCCAGGATGAGCAGACAGAAGAAAACAATGAAGCTTTCCCGGGCTCTCTCTGACCTGGTGAAGTATACAAAGTCTGTTGGGATCCATGATGTTGAAACTGAAAGTAGGTTGAACTCACTGCTGTGCATAGAGCTTGGAAACTGGCACGGAAGGTTTATGTTCTTGCACCTAATTTTGATTATAAACGCTTTAGTCCAAGAGGAAGTTGACAGTAGAGCTGCATGCAATAAATCTGTGTCATTTCGAAGTGGCCAGTCATCATTTGTTAAGACTTGGAGTCTGCAACGTGAATCTGGATTTGTGCAGGAACTTCATTAAAGTGGATAAAAATAACCACATGATGTAGGAACCCATTGGCTACTGCCAATTGCTAGAAAGGCTGCTATGTGACAGTTTACACTTTAAGAAGCAGGACAATTCTGAAAGGACATTTATGCTGCTCCCAACTAGAATTTGGTGTTTTGGAGAGGAATCACTACATAAGAAATTTTAATCTTCATTACAAAGCAATAGGAAAATCTTCAGAACTTTGGCTAAGTATATGAAAATTCAGGTGCTGCTTCAAAACAGTTGATTCTGCAAAATGCAACTGCTTGGGGATTTTAGCCCTCCTTGTATGTTTTCTGCACCTGATCCTGAGCAGAACCAGGAAGTCCACGTCACCTATAGCAGAGAGAAATATTGAGGGATTAGGGGATTTAAACTTTCCTCAAGCCATCCCCAAACCTAAAAGATTTAGGTCAAGTTCTGTGTGATGGTTGAGATCACTTATTGTACCTGACCTGGATTTCCCACCTCTAACTCTTCCATGCATGAAACAAAATGTGGTGATGGAGAGAGAAAACCATATCTGATCAGGTTGTGTTTTCAAGAGAATTATTAGTAACTGATGGGCTGTTGTTGGAGGTATTTGTTTTTAAGGGGAAGTCATCCCCTTCTAACTTTCTTCTCTCCTTGCAGTTTCTTCCAGTTGGCAGGTCTCATCTTTCAGCGAGACAAAGGCCCACCAGATACTCCAGCAAAAGCCAGCACAATATCTGCGTTTCAACCAGCACCAGTTGTCCCGCATCTATCCGTCTTCCTATCGTGTAGATTCCAGCAATTACAATCCCCAGCCCTTCTGGAACGCTGGCTGCCAGATGGGTAAGCAAAAAGGACGTGCTGTTTTATTTTATTTTTTTTAACTAGGTGGAAGTCTCATGCATGAATGAGGTCCCAGAATCTTTCTTTAAAAGAGAGGCTGAACAGAAAGCCCCAGCAAAGACCCCTGGGTTACCTGATCATCCAGCTCTCTTGACATCTGGGTCTTTGGTACCTGGGGTATTGTCTATGTCTCTAGGGTAGGAAGCCTTGAGTATGCATATGCCTAGTGGCAACTGGTGGCTGAGACATGGAAAGCAATGCCCTCCTGCCCACATGCAAGAAACCCTACAGACAGGAGGAAAAACTCTTCTTGGGAGTCTCTATCCCTGGAGCTATGTTATCTTCGGTTTACAAGGAGAAGAGAGTCCCTGTTCCAACATATGTGTCTCTCTGTCACCAGAGAACAAAGTTTAAAACATGCATAGGTTTTCTTTCCTGTGAATGCTCTCAACAGACTTAATGTCATTGCGTCCTTCTTTGCAACAGTTGCATTAAACTATCAGTCAGAGGGGAGAATGCTGCAGCTGAACCGGGCCAAGTTCAATGCCAATGGGAATTGTGGCTATATCCTCAAACCGAAGTGCATGTGTCAAGGTAAGGAAAAGCCAGCCAGTGAGGACTGCAGAGGGAGACGAAGGTTCCTGGGTTTGGGAACGGTACTTTATGCGGGAAAGATGCGTGGCACTACTATGCATTGTGGGATGTGCCAGCAAACGATGGGAATGGAAGCAGTAGAGTCAGTAACTCGTTATGTTCGGGCTTGATTTTTCCAGCGGTTTCCGAAGTTGTGCGAGTGGTAGGGGAGTGTACGTGTACAGTACGTGTACAGCTGCTGGGCGCTTTCCTCCAGCTTTAGGAAGCCCTTTGAAACTTCAGGCCTTACCCTGCTCTTACGCTGGCGTGAGCACCGTTGACATGAGTGAAGTTGTTCCTGAATTACACTGGTGCAAGTGAGAGCAGGTTTGGCCCAGTATCCCCAAGTGTCTCTGAAGGCATTGGGATGGATTAATTTTCCTGCAGTACATGCACCATAGACTATTCGTTATTACTTCTTGAAAGTAGAGACTGCGTGTACTGTCACATGGGCTGTGTGTAACTATAGGCACATGAAACATCATCTAAGGTAGTCACAGGTAACTGAAAGCTAAATGAGGCCCATGTTTCTCCCCACACACGAGAAAGACTCATCCTCTCTACAGCATCCAGATTTCCATTGGCTGGGGTTGTGATGGTTTTCCCCTGAATGGAGTTTGGATTGTATTGCTCCAGGGATGGTGTCTTAGTATGCATGACTGCAGCAAGGAACCTACACACCCGCCACTACACACTAACCACTGCTCGCATCCACAGTGATAGAGGGGTTGGGCTCAGTATATCAAATATCCCTTTCCTGGATCTCTATAAGGCTTTCACTCTGTAAGGCACCATCTTCTCCCCTTCAGCCCAGCCAGGTCAGGCAAGAATTCACAAACCCCCACAGCACTGTCCTTATTCTAAATTGGGATTCGTTAAAGAGAATCAGCTGACGGGTATATGTAAGTTGGACAGGCTCTGCAGCCTCGAGGGGTGACAAATTGCTCTCCATCTAAATCCACAAAACATAGCACAGGGAACCAAACGTCATCCTACTGGAGAGATTCCGTAGTAAATAAAGCTGGAATAGCATTGATGGGTATCCAAAGTGGTACAAGGATTGGGACCCAGCCCTCACAGGAGACACATCTCTTGGTCCTGCTGCATGTGGGTTTATATAATTGTTTGTCATAATAATCATCAGACTTTGGGGTGGGGTTTTCAAAACCACTTGAGTGATGTAGGAGCCACAAGTCCTATTGAAAGTCAGCAGGACTTGGGTTTCTAAGTAACAGAGGGAATGTCTACACCACAGTTAAAAACCTGTGGCTGGACTGCAACAGCTGACTCAGGCTCACGAGGCTTGGACAAAGGGGCTGTTTAATTGCAGTGTAGACGTTGAGGATCAGTCTGGAGCCTGCGAGGTGGGAGAGTCCCAGGGGTCAGGCTGCAGCCCAGGCCAGAATGTCTACCCTGCAATTAAACAGCCCTTGTATGAAATCCACCACACAAAATTATGGGTTGTTCAGATCCAACTTTCGGTTTGGCCCCACCTCTCAGGCCTGGTCCACATTACAACATTAAATCGATTTAAACAGCGTTAAATCGATTTAACGCTGTACCCGTCCACACTACAAGGCACTTAAAATCGATTTTAAGGGGTCTTAAAATCTATTTCTGTACTCCTGCTCAACGAGAGGAGTAACCCTAAAATCGATATTACTATATCGATTTAGGATTAGTGTGGACGGAAATCGAAGTTATTGGTCCCATTCTTTTACTGAGCTACCCAGAGTGCACTGCTCCGGAAATCGATGGTAGCCTGGGACCATGGACGCACACCACCGAAGTAATGTGCCCTAGTGTGGACGCGTAAAATCGATTTTATAAAACCTGTTTTATAAAATCGATTTTATTAATTTCGATTTTACTCTGTAGTGTGGACGTGGCCTCAGTGCCACCAGATCAGTAACCTACTACCTGGTGATTAATTTGGTAACATGCAGTGTTTGCATCTAAAGCTCTTTCCAATGGCCTTTGTAAGCAATTAACTTGTCCTTGGTGTTCCCTATGCTGAAAAGTATCCAAAATACTGTGCCAGTGTGTTACCTGCTTGTAAAGATGTTAATGACTATGGTGCATTTTTGGATGTTTGTACCTATAGGTGCTTGAGGGGACTGGGTGGGGCACCTTCCTAAGTACAGTTTGTAACAACTGGTTGTAGAGTCAAATACACAGGGAAAAGAGAGAGGAAGAGCTTGAGGAAAATGTCACCATCCATAAAATAGTGCCAGTCCTCCTTTATGTTGATTCTTGCCCCCACAGGTGTCTTTAACCCAAATTCTGAAGACCCGCTCCCCAATCAGTTGAAGAAGCAGCTGGTGTTGAGGATAATCAGCGGGCAACAGCTACCGAAGCCCCGGGACTCCATGCTGGGAGACAGAGGAGAGGTGGGGAATGCTGAGCGGGGAATGAGGCTCTCATAACTGAGAGTGTCTGTTTGGGAGCTGCTCTGGACAAGGCCTTAACTTTTTGCATTTGTTTCTATGGGAAACACTGAGCTTCACTTCGAATATATCATGCAGCTCATTAGCTTCCAAGAGCACCAGGTGCCTTTCCTCCCTTAAGCATTATAGAGCTAGTCTGTTTTGCTTTATTCTCATACGGTGCCTCTAGGATATGTAGGAAAAGCCAAGATGCTCAATCACTGTGATGGGTCCCTATTCACTGCAGCGCACTTAAACTCCCAGACAGAGCCAGCAAAACCCTGCGTCCCCTAAAAGTGCACAGAACTGCTGAGCTCGTCAGCAAGACAAATGAAGCTACTTGAGGGTCCCTCTTGTCCTCTGCCTGTGTGAATGCTATTCCCAGCCTCCCACTCCCCAGCACAGCGCATTGTGTGCCTTCTCTGCTCACCCCCTTTGGTTTGGTTTGGCTTAGTGTGTGTGTGTATTTTGTGGCAGTTTATTTTGTTCTTTGAAAGCCTCTGGCAACTCTGATTGAAGCAGAATCAGCCAGCCTGTAATGAGCAAAAAATTTAGCCTCTTGACAGTGTTGGGGCTTTTAATTTCTTCTGCTGCTCTGAATTGAAGGTTGTGGAGTGTGGCCAGTGTGCCTTTATTAATTAAACATTAGTCTTCAGGAAAGACGAACAGCGAACAACTGGCTCCAAGTAAGACTTCCCCTGGAACCTTTAGCCCATTAGAATTAGAACTAGAACGGAACCTCTGAGTGGTTCTGAAATGCTTGGATTTGGCACGAATACTTTGAAATACTCTTTCCCTGAATGCTTAGTGTTGAGAGATGGATCAATCTGGAATGGCTGTCATAATCCAGCTGCGAGGCTGGAATGGCTTTCATAATCCAAAAGAAGATTCTGGCCAGAAGCAGCAGGATGGTGTGCGGTTGAATTGTTGGGTTGTTGCTTTCCACAAACTCCCTGTTGGGCAAGTCACATAATCTCCCTGTGCCTCAGGTCCCCGTCTGTGAAGCGGGGATAATAGTCTCCCTTTTTCCCGCCTTTTGTCTGTCTTGTGTGCAGAGGGCGAAAGCTCTTTGGGATAGGGACTGTCTCTGCATCTGTGTAGCACCTAGCACAATGGGGCCTTGATCTCAGTTGCAGCCTCTAGGTGCTCCTGTAGTAGAAATGGTATTTATTGGTGGGATGGGAGGAGCTGCTAATATTGAAAGATTAATGGGCCATGGGCTCCACATAGAAAATAATGAGTCAACATCTTTCTTTCACTTCCCTTTTTAATTGCCAAGGGCACTTAGGCTGTGCACAGATTGTCTTCTCCTCAGAGAGAATGTTCATCTCCTTTCTCTCCTGCCTGTGTATTCCCCACCCTCAAGTGAGGCAAACCTCACTTTGTGACATCACAGTTAGATTTTCTGGAGGGGTTTGTGGTGTCCCAAGCAGAGGGTGGTGACAAGTGGGTCCTTTTGGCAGGGATAGTTTCCTAATAAAGTTTTAAAAATAAAACAGAGAAAAGGTTGAGGGTGGAGAAAAGCAAAAAATAATGAGCGGGTGTTGCCCCAAAACTCCAGATTCCAACACCCGTGATGGTCATTATATCTGGTAGATATCTGCTTTTTCTAGCAGCAAATAGTTCTGTCAGAAAATTTTCGACTAACTCTAATCTTTAAGGATCCCAGTTTCACAGCTCAGGTCAATCTTTACACAGTGCATTGTCCTGAAATATAGCAGGGCGTCAAGGCTTTCACTGAAACGTCAAGAATTTTAAAATTCCAGTTTGAATGGAATGGAACAGCCCCACAAGCCTGAGTCAGCTGGCACGGGCCAGCTGTGGGTGTTTAACTGCAGCATAGACATACCCTAAATGACTTAGAAACACCATTGACCCATGTGCCCTAAAGTCCCTTAGGCCTGACCTACCCTAAAGTTCGGTTGACCTAGCTACGTTGCTCAGGGCATGGAAAAACACCCACCCCTGCCCAATGTAGCTAAGCCCACCTAACTTCCCTGTGCAGACAGTGCTGGGTCAATGAAAGAATTCTTCCGTTGACCTAGCTACTGTCTCTCAAAGAGGTAGATTAACTACAGGGATGGGAGAACCCCTCCCATTGGCACAGGTAATGTCTCCAGTGACATGCTGCAGCTGCGCTGCTGTAGAATTTCAAGTGTAAACAAGCCCTTAGCTGCTTTCGGAAACCCCACCCTTTATTTTATTGGCCAGATGGTAGGACCTAGAGGCCCCAATCAATTATATGGGCCTCGTTCTGCTAGGTACTATATACATGTTGTGAAAAGAGAGGCCCTGCCCCAGAGTCTTTTGCAGAATACAGTTATATGAACAAGGATCATATATACTGAATATTCAGCTTTCTTGAAAGCAGTAAGGAAGGGAGCTAAGACGCTTGTGTTTTTCTGCAGTGACAAAGTATCCCCTGTGCTGAAGATTTGTTTTCTGCTGAACACCAAAACTCTGGCATTCAACCATTACTCAGTCCAGCCACTCTGTGGTTTTGTTTGTTTGTTTTGTCATCCCAGTTTAGTTGGTCTCAGATTTGAGATGCTTCCTTATCGTTTTTGTCAGTTTTGTGGGCAGCAATTACTTGAAAGGCTCTTCCCCTTCCTGGGACTGTATTGCCTGGTGGTTGTACACGCTCTGTGTTCAGCATACACTGACTGAAAGCAGTAGCCAGCTTTCCTAGGGTCTAACTAATTGCTGAGTTACTATTCTTCATCTCCACTATTGTTAATTTTAGTTTGTAGAGGTCCCAACTGAGATCACGGCTCCATTGTTCTAGGCAGGTATAAACACCCAGCAAGACACATGCCCTGTCATGAAGATCTTAAGTCTAAACAGATAGCAGGAGTGGGAACGGAGGCACAGAGAGCAGTAGTAATTTGCCCACAGTCAGAGACTTGAACAGAACCTGCATGTCCTGAGTCATAGTCCATTGTTTTATCCACTGGACCAGGCTGCTTCCCTAGTCACCCAGATCTTCCACGACCAGACGTTCCCTGCACTCGCTCAGTTTATGTTGTCTTGCAAGTTGTCTCTTTACAACTGATTTGCAATGGTGACCACCCTGAAGACATTTTTAAAGCTTCTGTTTAGACGTACACTGAGTTGAAAGATATTCAAACAGAGAGAACTGTTAACTTGCTGTTAGCTGTAACACCCATTTTGAATCAATGGGGAAGTGGTCACATGATGATGATGATGAAGGTTATTATATTTTTTTAATGTGATATAGTCCTGCATCTTTTAGCAGCAAAGCAGCAAGTTACCCATATGACCCTTCCTGTTTCATCTGCAATAGCGTGTGATGCTCGCGTGGTGAAGATAAGGATATTACTTGATTTCTCTCTTGTTTTCATTTTTTAAAATATTGTTTCCTTTCTCGTTTCCAGATTATAGATCCATTTGTAGAGGTAGAGATCATAGGGTTACCAGTGGACTGCTACAAAGAGCAAACTAGAGTAGTTGATGATAATGGTAAGTCCGTGGTTTGGGTGTTTGTTTGTTTTTTGTTTCACTTTTGCCATCTCGTACACACTTGGACATGACGTTCGAAGGGTCATTTTGTCACATGGAGGTAAAATGGGCCAAACTTGGGACCCATTGCAGCAAAGCATTTAGCACATGCTTAAATGTTGTTAACTTCAATGAGAATGACACATGTTCCTATGTGTTTTGCTGAATCAGGGCCTAGGTAAGAGAGTGTTGTGTAATTACAGTCTTGATGCAATGAGATCAGACACACAGATCAATCTGTTTATTTATATCACACTCCTCTTCATTAGAGAAGGGTAGTGGTCACAACAGGAGACTGGAAGCCAGCAGACCAGACTTCTCAGGTCTATCACTCCTTGTTCTGGCATTTGGTGGACCTTCGGAGAAGATAAAAATGTTTGAGAGACATTAAAATCCTGTGTTTCTTACACATTGCAGCTCCCACTGATAGGAGTGGGAGTTCCGAATGTGTAAGGAATACAGAACCAGCCTTTATGGTCAATTAGAGTGACCATTATTATGTAGGAATTGATGTATCTTCAGAACAACATAGAAAGGACTGAAAGGGTTTCTGGTCCATCGCTGGGGTTGTTTGGTGCTACTGCAGTATAAATAACAAAAGCTGATGCTCCATTTCCCAGGTTTCAATCCAATGTGGGAGGAGACTCTGGTGTTCACAGTGCACATGCCGGAGATTGCACTGGTTCGCTTTCTGGTGTGGGATCATGATCCAATTGGGCGGGATTTCATTGGCCAGAGGACGATAGCTTTTGCCAGCATGATGCCAGGTAAGGCCGTGCTCTCTGTTTGATGACATACAGGATCGATTGGCTGAGGCCTTGTTCTATAAAATTCCTTTATTGTGACAAGGAAAATATCTCCCAGTGTAGCTTTACCATGTGTGCACACAAATGTGCATCTGCACTGGGGAGTTGTTGTGAGCCGGTGGCTAGAGCAGGAGACTGGGTAGTCAGGACTCCTGGATTCTGTACCCACATCTACCACTGACTCATCGTGTGACCATGACCAAGTCACTTAACCTCCTCGGGTCAGATTTTCAGAGGTGCTCAGTGTCCAGAAGTTCTCACTTATATGGACACTGGTGTTGAGCTAATTTGAAAATATGGTCCCTTGTGCTTCAGTTTTCCCACTTGTAAAATGGGGGTGCTAATCCTTGTCTCTATCAGAGGCATGTTCTGCAGCTTAATGAATGAATGTCTTACGATGCTTAGGTTTAAAAGTGCTAGTGGGTAGAAGTGCAGAGGACCAGGAGGGACCTAAGGAAGCACTATATAGCTAAGCATGCTGGACTGGAACGGCTATAGTAAATGATCTATTTCTTTCTGTCCCGTTGTTCTACAACTTTTTTATTTTTTTTTCTCAAATGTATTATTTTTATTTGGCAGCTTTGGGGCTTTTGACGGTGTAAATGAGATACAGTGGGGCAAACTTCAAAAGCCTTCCTGAGCAAAGCTGGAGTCGCACTTGGTCTCGTGTTTGCTGACAGCTCACTAGTGGCCACAATTACTGCCGGTGCTAGTTGAATGTAAAGCAGGCTGCTAGTTGGGCTGCTGGTGAGATCTGGGGATTTGTTTGTTATTATTTTTCGGGTATTTTGGTTTTTGGTTTTTTTTCTGTCTATTTCCTGCTTTTTGTGCAGTCTTATTTCACATAAAAGCATCCTGTGTGCAGCGTTTTTCTTTATCCATCAGAGCAGAGGAATCTTAGGTTTATTTAGGGGGGGACCCCACAACCCCTATCTGGGTAATGATTGTAACGTCTGCTGAAGTATTAATAATGGCCCCAAGCCTGCCGGGGACAAGCTAATCAATTATACATTGCAGAATTGACAGCAGCAAGAGTGTAAAGTGGAAAAAAATAGTGTGCCTTTTTTATTTTTTAATAAGGAATGGACAGGGGAAAACACCAGTAAACTTTGTAAATGGTGTGTGTCTCTTACACAAATCAAGTGTGGCAAGATGATGTACAAGCCTGAGTGCTCAGTGGTTAGATATGGCCGGGAGAAAGCTTGTAACATTGCCCCCCCCCACCCCCGTAGTTAGAAATGGAAAGTCTGTCGCAACAGGAGGCCTTCATCTCTGCTCGCGCTGTGTTTCAGGCTATCGGCATGTGTACCTGGAAGGCATAGAAGAAGCGTCCATCTTCGTTCATGTAGCTATTAATGACATCTGTGGTAAGGTGAGTGACGGACTTCAGTGCTGTAATGCGGCCTGCGTTTGTAGTCATGCTGGCGGGGTTTGTACCATGCAGGGAGGGGGAGAGCCTGGGGTGGGGCCCAAGCTAACCCATTTGTGGAATCCAAGTAACTGCCGCTCTGAGGTTTTTATAGTAGCCTGAGATCTCTTTAAACATCCATGTAGCATAAGCAGGTGGCACAACCAGATAAGGAACCCCCATTGCACGGCTATTAGATTCCTATCTAGATACTCCCCTTACAGTGCTTCGGTTCTGGGGCATTCTTTCATCGCTTCCCACTCCATATTGCTCCTAGTGAAGGACAAATCCTGACGCAGTTCTTACTCCTTACGGCTACTGGACAAAACTGGGCTAGGAGCTCTGGTGTAACTCTGAAGTGGCTGCATTGAAATGGCAGAATTCAGCCCATTGTCTGAGCAAGGCCTTCGGGATTTCGCTTAAGTGTCCTGCTATCAATGCAGCCAGATGCAGCAGCACAAACTGGCGAGAAACTGCTTGTTCAGTGAGCAGGTGCTCTCTCTCCATCACCACACGCCTCTCCAGGCACTAGGCATGTCTTCCAGTCCTTGTGGGGGAATCCGAAGAAAATGGAGCATTTAGACCATATAAAAATGTGTCAGGCTGTCTATACATTACATAACGCATCTTCTGGTGGTTTCTGAACACCCCCCATTGTAACACTGATACAAACACTCATGCAAAATGAAGGACCCCTAAAGCACCCACCCCTGACGCATTGTGTAATTGGTGGAGAGCTCCAGAAGGGCCAAAAGAGGTTGGCAGCACCCTGGCGAGTGATAGTGTTTTATAGGCAGGGGTATAGCACTTCAGCACATGTGTGTGCGTATATATGGGTGTGTCTGATGCATTTGGTGCTGGTTTGGTGCTCCTAAATTAAAAGTGCAGACCTGAATTGTTGAGGCTTTCTGGCTGCAGAATTTATGCCAGGAATGCTCTGTCGCTCTGCCTCCCTGATGCTTTAGCATTTTAAACATAGCGCTGAAGAGTTGCCAGCTTGGAGACTGGATCCCTGCTGCTGCACTTTCATTTTCGGGTCTGTCTTTGACTCTTGTTGCGCTGAGAAGTACACAAAGTGGCCTCCCTCCTGGGTTGTGGTGCTCAGTGGTCGCTCCTCACCTGCATCCATCTGTCCAGCCTTTGGCTTGCTTCACATGCAGTCAAAATAGAACTGCCTTGATGACATGTTCTGATTTCATATCAACAGTTCCCAGGTTGAAAGTACAGCCTAAGAACTTTAAGCTTCCCCCATAGCTGGGTCGGAGACTCTTTCCTCTGCAGTCCATAGCGTTTAGTTACACATCTCCCACGTGGCTAAATCCCTGCAGTGCTTTGGAAACAGCAACTGTTGTTTTGTATAAGGTGATCAAAAGAGGGGCAGCAGGCTGAAATACCGGCATTCGGACAGCAGGAGGCAGTATTGAACAGGCCAGGAGTCCTAAAGGTTTCTAGTGTTGCTCATTTTAGGATATTTTTTTTAAAGTAATGTAGCTATTTTAGGTGAATTCTAAAATAGGAAAGAGTTGGGATAACTCATGGGAGAGCTGCACTTTGGAGCGTAGAAAGAGGGTGGGTTTCAGGTAGGGATATCCCACTGCTCATTTCAGTTAATGCCCCTACAAGGAGAGGAGTGTCAGGCTATTACTGCCCAGGTATCTAATGCCTGAATTGACAGCGTTCCGGCAGGCACAGCTCCCTCCTTTCTGACTTCACTGGCAGCCTTGTCTGCAGCATCTGATCCAGGATGTCATTTTCCTCATGAGAGGAGCATGGCTCTCAGGAGCAGGAGACCTGAAAGCTTTGGATGAGAGGGAAGCGGCTGGTGCTAGGTAATGAGCAGTAACATGGTCAGTGTTCGGCGCTCCAGTCTGTGGTGTGCCTAGCCCATCCACATGTTGGTAATGCCCACGCCAGTTAATGCCAGTCTCCAGGAACAGGAGAATAAATGACAGGCTGAGAATAGCTATTACGAGACTGATTCTGCCTGAGCTACCGCTGCTAAGTGCCTGAGATCAAAGCAGTTGCACATGGTGTAAATCAGACCTTATTTAGCCTTCTATAATTCTGTGGTGAAGAGTGTGGTTTGCCCCACGGACCTGCTTTCAGATACATGCTCCCTGGCTTTGATTCAAGCAGCATCATTCAGTTTTACCCCACAAACCTCTTTTTGATTCCGGGGTCACTATGTGCAGGTTGATTGCCTCTTTCCCTGGCCCCTCTTGCCCCACCACATACCTAGACTGGAAGAGACAGATGGTTAGGGCCCTCAGGACAGTGGCCGGTGCATGCCGACATGGGCCACGAAGGTGAAACAAAGCATCTCAGGACTGCACCCCTTGCACTGACCTGCAATCGCCTAACAGTGCCTCTCTGCTCCACTAGCCCGGCTACTGAGCTGAATGTCCCTCCCAGCCAACCCGCAGCTCTCCGTGTTAACTCTACTGAAGGCCGGTCATGGAAAGAGAAGTGATAGAATTTACCAAAGCAAAACATTTTCTAAATGCAGATTCTCCTCCCTGCCCCAGTCATAATGCTACAAAACAGGTA
The DNA here is from genome assembly GCF_025201925.1 of Gopherus flavomarginatus. NCBI lineage: Eukaryota > Metazoa > Chordata > Testudines > Testudinidae > Gopherus > Gopherus flavomarginatus. The sequence continues at coordinate 5,206,469 of NC_066637.1, read as the reverse complement.
CATTCTTCCCTCCCTCCTGATGCAATGTGTGTTTGTGCTGCTACAGCTACTGTGTGCTAGAGGGATCGTGGAATATGTTGCCCTCCATCAGAGGACGCTGTGCATATGTCTACGCTGCAGTTAGACACACACGCGGCTGGCTCATTGCCCACTGACTTGGGCTAGGGAGAAGCTTAATTGCAGTGTAGACATTTGAGGTGGGACGGTCACAGAGCTTGGGCTGCAGCCTGTCTACACCGCAATTAAACAGACCCTTAGCCTGAGCCCAGGTTAGCTGTCACAGGACAGCCGTAGCTTTTTTAATTGCAGTGTAGACCATAAGGTGTCTGGCTAAGCTGCCCAGACCCCCTCCTTTCTCGTGCTCCTTTCAGGGACACTGTTGCTGTGGCCGGCTGTGAGACCTCTGTTGCTTAGGCAGTTCCATAAATATGAGTCTGCTATTTCTGACCCAGCCTGAGCTAGGAAACACTGGAAATGTCCCGAGAGTGTCTGTTGGTTCCCATGAGACCCTGTTGTAACTTCTTAGCTGTGGTGCAGATGCTTTGCTGAATTGGAGATGGCCCCGAGCCTCTGAGACTGTCAGTGATGGCACAACTCACAACTCCCCTGCCACTATAAACCTGTTTAATTGTGTTTGCTTTTGGGCCTCAGTTGTTGGAGCAGTTCCCAGAATGGTCCACTTCATATTTGACCTGCCATCTTTCCCCCCGCATCCTCCTGCCAAAAACGCCCCCAGAAAGGAACGGCTGCTGCTATCCTTGCTGCAAACCCAAAACAAGGGAGAGAAAAAGGCCAAACGATTACCAGTGCTGCAGATCGTAGTGCCCAGGTGATTATTTAGCTCCAGAAAATTTTGCCTGTTACAGAAGAAGCAGCTTCTGGAGCTTAAATCCTGTGCTTCCCAAATACTACTTAGCACTTAATTACTGCAAGCTCCGCAATGGTGGGGGGTTGTAGGGTGTAGAGGGGGGAGCATCAGGGCTTTATCTATGGCCCCAGGTGATTGGAGAGGGGATGTACAGAGAAGGAATGTTCCATCAAGAGATTACTCTGTTTCTGTTACTTCCTGAGTTTCCTCCCTCTTTATAAGAGTTAGTTCACGTCTGGCCCTTTCTTCTGTAACAGGCAAAAGGAGATAGGCTAGTTTTTGTCCATCTGAAGATGCCAAGAATGAAAACAAACCTGGGGATGAGAGTGGGAGATAAGAAAGAAGAGACTTTTAAAACAACCGTAGGCTATAGCTTTTGTACATATACCTACGAAGGTGAAAGGCCTCATATACCCTTCCTGTTCCAACTTTCCCAGAGCCATCAAAGGCTTTGTCTACACTGACAAGTGAAAGACAAAACTTCTGTCGTTCATAGGTGTTAAAAGAACACCCCCACTGAAAGACACAAGTTTTGTTGACGACAAGCGCTGGTGTGAACAGTGCTTTGTCAGCCAGAGCGCTCTCCTGCCGACAATGCTAACGCCGCTCGTTAGGGGTAGACGTTTTTTGTTAGCACGAGAGCCAACAAACAGCGCCTACACTGCGCACCTTTTAGCAGCACTGCTGTAGTGACGCAGCATGGTGTAGCGTAGACATAGCCTACGATTCTTCTCTTATTGAGTGAAATCTTGGCTCCCTTCAAGTCAATGGGAGCTTTGTCATTATCCTCCAGGGGGCTGTTTTTCAATGCCCAGCCATTCTCAAACTTGGACATCAGTTAAATTCAGAGGGCATATTTTCAACTCTTTTTTCCTTTCTTTTTTTAAAAAAAGCTTAAATGTGTGGTTTTCTTTTCTTTTTCTTTTAAACATAGTCCTAATTAAAGGCTGGAGAAAGTGACAGGAGATTTTAATTAGGGCAGCAAGAAATAACGAAATAAACAATAAAGACTTTGTATCAGTTCAAAGAAGTCCGAGGGGAAGCTTGAGAGCATCTGATGCCAGCCTCTGATGGTGTGAGGGTAAAACTCTTTCAAGTGTTGCCTGGCAACAGCCACAGAGGATGGGGAAGGGAAGTGCCCACCTGGCCAGCCACGTGCTGGGATCAGAGGGGATGGAAAGGGAGAGCAATAAGATGAAGGCATTTAATTTACAGTTAAATTTCTTTCTAAGGTGCCCACTTCCTTCTATCCTCTTGCTGCCGGTGGACTGGCATGTGGTCTCTGGTTTTGTATCCGTTTGCCTTATATAATTCTTAGATGCAGAGAAGTGGTCTCTTCAGCCCTGCTCATCTACAGGTCAAGTTCTACGGTCTCTCCTCAGTGCACCCTGTTTGTTACAGCAAGCGGAAGATAACCTCCTAAATCATAGTCATCCCTAATCTTGGTGAATGTTTCCTCTGAAGTGTCCTTAGCCCCCTCTTGTGTGGCTGTTTCTTGGTTTAACTGCTCCTAGGAAACTATTTCATATCTAAATTTGCCTTTCTTTAATTGAAGGCAGGCACTCGCTGTTATTATATCCTTGGTCAGTCTCGCATAATTATTTGCTTCTCTTGATTTCTCCTTTTTCCCCTTGAGTAACTTGCTGATAGATCATTTTAATTTGCAGCAGGGTGACTCATCTGTTTAAACCTTTACAGGAACTTTTGGGTGGTTGGATTTTTCTCCGCTGTCTTACACAAGTAGTTATCGTTAAGCACATCAAAGGACCCGTGTTGTGTCTTGCTGTTTCATCCCTGTCTTTATCTCTTAGCTTCCAGTCTACTGAGCTGATTTGTTTTCTGATTGCTTTATTTCCTTTTCATGTTCTCAGTATATTGCACATGCCTCTTGTTGCCTCTCATTACCACCTCGGCCTCCTTAGCTTTGCCGTGTGCATATGGTAATACTAAGATCTCACCTCCGGAAGACACAGCTTTTTAATGAGCCTGTGGACACTTCCAATCACATATTCTACGGAATGTGAGACAAAATACCTCCAGCCAGCCCTGTGTCTCCACCTCGCACAACACCTGCTCACCCCAGTCTCTTAGGACCACATTCTGCTTCTCTCATGTTAGGTAGTACCTTGACATGTAAGCAGACTCATTAGAATCAACAGACCTGCGGATGAGTACATTTAGACTCAACAAGAGCAAAAATGGAAGTATCTGACCCACAATCTACATCTGGAACACTTCCCAGTTGATTATAAAGACTATAGTCAACAAGACTTCTGTAGCCTCCATCGGAACCCCTGCACCTCTTGTTAACTCAGACTTCTTGCTTATATGCTTGGATCAACTTCTGTTTGTCTGCTTTGCTAATGGTTAGAGTTGAAGTCTCCTGCATTTCAGCCTTTCAGCAATGTTGCTTCAGGTCTCTGTGGTTTTGTCTGGTCTCAAATCACTGGATCAGTTCCTATTGTTTAGATTTAGGGCAAGGTCATGAGATGGTGTAAATCAGAGTATTCATTGGAGCTATGCCCAGTTTACACCTGCTGGGGAATTGGCTTATTGACGCCAGTGAAGCTATTCTGTTTTATACCAACTGAGAATGAACCTTTAAACTGAAAGGATGTTGACTCCAGTTTTTCAGAAAGAAACATGGAGTGGAGCAGAAGTCTGTCTGGATATAAATGCTAAAAGACTTTGCAGGCATTAATATTTGCTGGTGTTAGACATCTGTGTACTAGAAAATGTCCCCATGTTTCTATTCAAGAACCAAATGGGAGGGTGCTTCTGAAAATCAAGCTCTTTATATCTGATGTTGCTTATAAATAGAGATGGTTGGAAAATCTTTGAGTTGTTTTCTTCTTATTATTTTTGTCCAAAAATTGGGAACATTCTTAGATAAAAAATTTAATCTCCCCCTCTTGGCATTTTCCAACCAACTTTACTTGAAAATGAACCCTGAGTTGACCTGTGGTAGAAACCTGTGCAAATGCCTTGATCATGTTAATTTTGGGTGGTTCTGTGCTGTATTTATATTATTGGAACAAACAAATTTTCAAAAACAATTATCAATCAGTAGCGATGGGTCAAAACCAGAACCGCATATCTGACTATTTCCCCATACACCTGGGTGAAAGCCATGTCACGTGTCTCCAGACAACATAATCAACCCCTGGTTTTGCCTATTCTTACTGATCCATTTGCTCCAGTGCAAATGTTGTTCTTCACTGGCATTCTCCTAAACTTAGGTATTGTAGTTTCTTCGATAATTCATAATTGCAAAAATAGGGTGTCCCAGGGTGTCCCAGCACTTCTAGTTAACCTAAAACCTCTGTATGGACCATTCTGTCTCCTAGATTTGATCTTCTGTTTCTGTCTCTTCTGTAGTCTATTCACGTATTGTGGAATTTCTCATGTTTTTCTAGATGTGCATATCTCTTAGATCCTCCCTCAATGTTGTTTTGTGTCTTACTTGCCTTTACTCTGTCTGTTTGTGATTTCAGTGGACTTCTCTATGTCAAAAAAAGTCTACTTTTAGAAGCAGAGCATTTTTAGGAGCCTTGAAGGTACCCCCTCCTGACTCAGGAAGGTGTAGTGAGCACCACCACACACCTGCATGCCTCTAACCAGTGAACTCATTAGCATTGGTGTTTCCTTATTAGCATTTTGAAACTGTTCAACTCATATAACATGGATTGTGACGTTTTACTTGGTCAGTTTTGTCGGGTCATTGATCAGCCAGAGAGCCCACCATTTATGAAGCAGATCCAGGATAAAAATCTTTCTCTTTTTTTTTTTTTCTCTCTCTCTCTCTCTCTCACATGCTGTCTCTTCTCCTACATCCTAATACCTTTTTTTGTTCATTTTTTTAAACTACAGTTCAAACCGGTTCCTTCAGTTGTATGTGATATCATTTAACGTAATGTGGTTAAGTTTTCGGAAAGTCAACTGTAAGGACCAAAGGCTCTGGTGCTGATTTCTGTAGGTCTGCTTTGGAGAAGGAAATGGCCAGCACTGTTTTCAAAAGCTAGAATTGGAGCTGAAAGCAAATATTCTGGATCTTCTTCTAAATGACTCTTGTTTTTACCTTTTTATTTTTTTTAAACCAAATTTGCACTGGATTTGGGATCTTGAATCGGTAATTTGATTCAAGCATTAATGGCGAGTCTAACAAAGATGCACCAGATAAGCTAGAATGATACCTGGGGCCCTTCACTGCACATCACCCATTCCATCAGTGGGCCACTTTCTTTCATTTTAATTGGGGTTATTTGTGTGTGTGTGTTTGGAGATTTTTCTGAATTTTGCAAGTATTTTATAATGGGTCTGATTATCATTTAGTAAATGAGTGCACTTGCCAACTTGTCTCAATTGGATTCTGCTTGGAAACTTCATATTTTGACTGTATAATTTCTTTCCCGCTCTAGTTATTAGCAGATGCGGTTGCTCAACAACAAATGTTTAACCTAGCTTTGAATTTCTCCAGTGATGGTGAGTCCGCAACCTCCCTTAACAGCTTGTTCTCTTGCCCTAAATATCACAGAGGCTGTATTTGTTTGTAGTGTTGTTTATCGCCCAGTTGGTCCCAGGATATTAGAGAGACAAGGTGGGTGAGGTATTCTCTTTTATTGACCACCTTCTGTTGGAGAAAGAGAGTCTGGAGCTACACAAAGCTCTTCGGGTCTCTTTTACCCACACAGAGCTTATTGATATTTAACCTCAGTTTTCCCTGCCCTATACTGTTTGCACTGCCCTTGTTGGCTTATGGGAATAATTGGTCCCCGTCTTCTTTCTTTAAACAGGTACGTTTCTCTTGCTTATCTCTTCTTCACTCAGAAACATGGTTACTCTTGCCAGGTATAAGGCTGATCCAAACCCCACTGAAGTTGAAAGAGACATTACCGTTGACTTCAGTGGGTTTTGGATCAGGCCCTTAACCTATGATTTTTATGGGCTCGGTTTATAGGATTGCACAGAGCAGCTTTAAACCCAGCCTTGCTGGCTGGTTGAACTGGGTGTGCAGCTGCTTCCTAGCTCTGAAGCCATACAGAGCAAGCAGAGCATGCTGGTGATCTGACCATGTGTTCTGGGGCAGGAAGGTAAATCACTTAAATTTGACACTTCTGCACTTACAAATGGTATTGTAGAAACGTGACCTCCTCTGTGACATCACAGGGCAAAAGATCCAAGGTGACTGCAAGCTGACTTCTAGCTGGTAGCGACACTGAATCAGTTGCAACCTCTATCTCATAGCTGATAAATTTCAAGCCCTGGCCTGTGGGGCCTCTGATAAGAGCACGTGTGCTCCTCTTTACACCCCAGATAGAGGACAGAAATTATCCTGCTACTTCAGGAGAATCTGATCAAACTGCAGTGACAGAGTTCAGGGAGGGATGAACTGGTTAGAGGAGAAATTCTTAAAGCAGATCAACAGAAGCAAGTTATGTACAAGATGCTCTGAGCACACAATCAGAACCAAAGGAGCCCTTTATTATGTACGGGCAGCTTGTTACTTCAAGGTTGGCAAGTGCACCTGGAATGTTTATAGGAATGCTGAAGCTTTGTAAAATTCACTGGATTGTAAATCAACTGTGGGAGGGTGTGGGGAATTGTCTGTGTTTTAACATTTGGATAAGCATTGAAATGTATCTATTATGGCTATGACTGCCTTTGCTTATTTATAATGTTTCTCCACTGATGAAAATGTGCATGAGGGACATTGGATGAGGAGGTTGTCTGGTAGGAATTGATTAAAATGCACTCATATGGGTGGGGAGGGACAGAATCTGTCCTTGAGACGGGAACATTTCTGGTGCTGGAGCCTGGATACCTGGTCTCCTGTATGCTATTATTATGGCACCCGTGATAGTCTTATGTATGTATAGAACAAAATGTGGCATTTTATAGCTGTTTTAGACTTCCCTACAGGTATAAAAAAATGTAAAGATCAATTTGAATTACAGGGTTATTTTGGTTTTTGATGAGGAATGTGGGGGGTTTTTTTAATTGAAGGGGCATTGTCTGATTAAACTGTCAGCTTAAAAATTGAAACCTCACCCATGTTACTAAGAATGCCTTGGCTGATTAAAATTGGAATGATTTTTGAAAATACAGTTTTAGCTTGACCCCATTTCTGTTGTTTGTGTTTTCAGCTGTTGCGTGTCAGTCGGTCTGCACCTCTCAGTTCTGCTTTGGACCCTGACTCTCCCCTCCCTTGCACATCATGTGCTCAGTTACTCCTGTGCAAAGTGTCAGGGTTTGTCTATGCAGCTGTGTGGTTGCGGCTCCAGTGCGAGGGGAGAGCTCTCCCAGTGCTGTAATAAAACCACCTCCGTGAGGGGAATAGCTCCCAGTGCTGGTGCACTGTCTACACAGGCACTTTACAGCGCTGAAACTTGTAGCACTTGGGGGGGAGGGGCGTTTCACACCCACGAGCAAAGAGTTTCAGTGCTGTAAGTGGCCTTGTAAACAAGGCTTTAGAGAGGGGAGAATTCTGACTGGAAGCATTTGACACCCACTCTGCACAGTTGTTAACTGACAGCACAAGATGAAAGACGGTGGAGATACAGGCCCCCTGTTTCTATTCACTTTTTATGCCTGGTACTCTTGCAGGAGCCCGGCGCTGTTGTGTCTGGGTTTCCAGTATTACAGGTGACTTATTTAATAGCAAAAATATTTTTAATGACTTTTTAAAAAAACCTGTATTGAGTTTTTCTGCCAGACTGGCCTAGCCTCGATGAAGTGACCCTTTTAAAATAAGTGTTTGTTTGCAATCTATATTATTAGTTTTATTTGTATTCTGGTCGGGCCTAGGCGAAGCCCTGTGCCACTACATGCAGTACTGCTCTGCAGGGTGACGCAGCCTTCTCCTCTGAGACTTTGTGTCTTTCCTGGTGGCAGCGGGCACAAGGGGAATGGCCTTGGTCCGTAGCCAAGGAAAAGGTGGCCCAGGATGAGGGTGAAAGGAAAGAGGCTTGGGACAGTCACTCAGGCTGGCTAAATCCCTGCTGTCATCACTGGCTTAGTGAGGCAAGGGCTCTGCCAACCCCAGTGGGTTAGCGAAAGGTCCACTGAGATGTTCAGGGAGCCTCTGATTTTAAAAAGTGCCGCACAGTGTGTAGGCTCACAAATTGACACGGGCAGCCCCTAGGGACTCTTTCCATTGGCTATTTCCCCTTTCCTTCTCTCCTGTAGCAGAGAGCGGGGATGAACGTGGTGCTCAGATAAGCCAGCTGCGTAAAACACTGCAGTGAAAGAACAGCAAGCTGTTCCCTGGACGCGCATAGCTGATGTCTTTATTTTGTTGAGTAATAGCCTGCCCCATTTCTAGGAAGCTTTGCATTGGAGAGCCAGGGCGTGGGTTAATGGCTTGCCTTAGATAGATAGATACGGCAATGTAATATGCTAGAGAGTAACTCACTCACGATACCCACTACTTTTTGTTTAAGGTGCTCATCCAACTTCCATTGTGGTCAGGGGAAGAATCCTGTGGACTGAAATAGGAGTTGGATCAGACCCATAACTATCACTCGGCGAAGAAGTTGCGGTGAACACTACAGGTGTAATATTGTTGTCCGTTTGTTGAGTGCCATCATTGTGGGACTCAAGAAACTGGCTGATCAGGGTAACCAGAGACATTCAAAGTTGCTGTGATGTACATTCTTAATATGTTTTTTACATTTGGTATTACTACTGTTAAAGTATTTTTAAATATTAAAACACATTCGGGGTTTGTTAAAATTAAATATAAATTAATGATTTTAAGAACTTTTATTTTGTTAAAGGAAAGCACTAAATTTGTAAGTCTCTACTTACCCTGGATTCCACTGATGAGTTGATTGCCTCTTCTCCCCTCACCCCCAAGTTCTGCTCTGCGTCCTCATAGTGAGCCTGTGGGGGTGAACCATTCACACTTGTGGGCACATTGGAGGGCTGACCCACCAGCTCTGCCATGGAGATAGCAAAACAATAACTAGTATTTTGAAAAAGTTCCTTGAAATTCATCCTTGGTCTGTACATTTCCAAGTACCCCAAAGCTTGCTGCTTTCAGTAGGCATTGGGGTACTCTGCACCTTTCAGAATTCAGGTCCTTAGTGTTTTTCCTCCCAGTATCTTACCCCTGTGGATTTCCTTGTAAGGAGATGCGTAGTACTAATACAAGAATAAAGCTAAAGGAAGGGTCATTAATACAAGAATAAAGCTGGTTGGAAAAATGAAAACAACATTTCAATGAAAAACAGCGATGAAATTCTGCAAACCCATTTGCCTTCTCTATCCCTCTCATTTTCCAAACTGCTATGGTGCTGGGCAGTGACAATTTCGTAAGAATTGGGGAGGGGGACACTCCTTTGTACTTTACTGCACCTCAAGTACTTGTGCGCCAGGGCAGACATGCAATTCTTCTATTATGGGGGTTTCTTTTATTTTCCAGGTCAAGCAAGCTCTGGGCTTAAAAGGTCTATTTCTCAGAAATCCAAAACAGGCCTCGCTAGACAGTCATGCTGCTGGTCAGCTCCATCGCAAACACTCCTTTAGCAGCCACATCTTACGGCGGACGGCCAGCGCCCCTACCAAGAGTCAGAAGAAGAACAAGAAAGGCTTTCCTGAGATTGTTATCGACGCCAAAGACAACAGCTCTGAAGGGGCAAGTGAAGACCGCGAACTGGAAGATTCTTCACAGCCTCGCTTTGACAAAGAGCCGGAAAGCTCCTCTCCATCGCTGGCTCCCAGAGAGGGGGCCAACGGAGAGGTACATGGCAAAGGGTTGAAAGGTAAGGCTGATAGTTCTGGTAAAGGTAAACACCAAACTCGTACTCACGGGGGTGCAACTTTCAGTGAGCCCACACGGAGGTCCAACAGAGTCCGTCTTCAGGAGCACCAGCAGGAGAAACAGAGCGTCTTTGCACGTTGCGCCATCAATGGCTCTGGTAGGATCGGAGTGGCAACCAATTGCATGAAATGCATGATTGGTTCCAAGGAGAGCCCCGATCTAGAATGCAAGTGGAGTGACCATGCTACCAGGCCAGTCGCTAAAGATCTGCTGCACCATGACCAATATAGCAGTATAACGGGAGACGAGAGGTTAGAACTAAAAAATTGGGGTATAACAGAGCAACCCAGGCCTCGGTCAGATTTTCAGACTTGCAGCAGCCTTGGAACGGCCAGTGATCAACCAAGGAGCACTCAGTCTTTTGTGACTCCAGGGAAGAAAAATGGTGAAACTAAATGTCATGGGATGAAAGGTCATCCCCGGCAGAGGTGGCAGTGCCAATCAGGTGGCAAGTATGGAAGCACTGTCAACTTGGTGACAGCCAGCAATGGCTCAATATCCTCCAACTCCAGCAGTCTAGAGAGTCTTGGAAGCCCAGAATTCCCCAAGCGCTTGTCTGAGAACTCCCGAAGGCAAGTGGGCACCCTTCAGAGGGAAATGAATGCCTTGTTTGTTCAAAAATTGGAGGAAATTCGAAGTAAATCCCCTATATTCTTTACTGGTAAGACCAGATTTTTTTCACCCCATTTGCCTTAGATCATCACCTCATTGTCTTGGCATCCTCATAGCTCCTCCCCTTAGACGCTCCCACATTTTTATTTTGCCACCGTAGCTCATTTTGTTTTTTTCAGTGAAAGAAAAACATTTCTGCATAAATGTGCTTTTTGTTCCCTAGTTGTGACTGATCTAGACTGGTCCTTTCCATACTAGCAAACGATCTGCAGTAGCACATCCATCTGTCATCCATGAATGTGGAGTGGAGATTTTAATCCTGAATCTAGTATGATACTAAGTAAATTTTGAGACTCCCAACCAGAGCATTGCTTAGAGATTGAATGGGGAAAGCAGCACTGCTGTCCACCCTAACTATTGTCATCCTCACTGGCATTGTGATCTGTATTGCAGTAGAGTGCACAGGGACTTAGTTATGCTAGGCACTGTACAAACACACAATTAAAGATAGTCCCAGCCCCAAGGAGCTTACAGTCTAGATAGTGTCTTGTTCAGCTACTAGTTATAGGCTACATGCAGGAATTACTGGGTAAGGTTGTCTTGCCTGGGCTATGCAGGAGGTCAGACTAGATCAGTGGTTCCCAAACTGGAGTTCATGAACCCCTGGGAGTTCGTGAGGTTCTTGGGGAAACAATTCCCTAATGGCGGACAGAGCTGTCCCTAGGGAGAATGGGATCAGCAGCCCAGAGCCCTTGGACTTCCAAGAGCTAAGCAGATCAAAGCGAGCATATCTATCACACTGAGGAGATTGAAAATTCAAGACTCCATATAAGAAATGGAAAGGGAGGTGGATATTTTTTGCTGTTTTTAAAATTAAATGGGCAGCTAGTATTGTTTTTTAAATTATTATGAAGAACAAGTTTAAGCTTTGTTGTAATGTGCGTTGTTTGCCTGGATTGCTCAAGACCTGAATGCTTGTGGAGGAGGAACTCTGAGTTGGCTTCTTAAATACCTTCATTCTGTTTCACATCTGATACTCCTTGATGAAACATAGGAGCCTTGTCTTATAACAGCCTTATTCAAAGTGATACAAGGTATGAAAGTGAGATCTTAGAAGAGTGTTGCCATTTTCATAATGTAATAAAAATACTGCAGTGATAAATAATAATACAAAATAGTGTGTAATAAGCATGTCATAAAAACAAATTTTATATTTCCAAGATCCCTGCTTTTATAATTTATACTCAGATGAAGGAGAAAATCCCTGGAAATATTCATTTTTAGGAGGGGGTTCACGAGACTTGACATTATAGTGAAAGGGGTTCACAGGTTGTTAAAGTTTGGGAACCACTGGACTAGATGAACATAATAGTCCCTTCTGGTCTTAAACCCTATGAATCTATAAGCCCCTCAACAATGCAAATACGTAAGCACCTGCTTAACTTTAAGCATGTGATTTCAGTGCAACTTACACACATGCTTTAAAGTGAAGTATTTGTGTGTTGCAAGGTGGGAGCCTACCATGGATGTCCTCTTTAATTCTCTTAAAGGACACTGTCAAGACTAAAATTTATTCTATTTCTTTGTTTTTTTTTAATCTGCTTATCTTGCTGATGACATCATAGATTATTAAAATGGAAACATTTTTTATTTCCAAACAATACCATTCCCTGTCTTTGCCATCTGCCATCTTAAGGTTGTATGTCTGGGATTTCTAAAGCAGCTAATAGAGTTAGACATCCAGGGTGAAATTTCAGGAACGTGTAATTTAGGTGCTTTTGAAAAGATTACTGCCAACCCCTGTTAAATTTCACTGTAGTTTATTTCAGGCTCCTTTGAGAGCCCCAGCCAAAGCCTAAAGAGCTTCTAGGGGAAGCCCAGACACATTTGCCCTCCATGAATTAGGCTGCTGTTTGAATCTTTTGTTTAATTTCAGTTTTTACTTTTGTTTTAAAGGATCTGCTCTGAACATCTGGATTATATTTTATCGCCAAGTCGCATAGCATGAAATTAAACCAAAACTGCAGAACCCTTTGTGTATCTAGATTTTTCATAAGCTCCAAGACATATGGAACCATTTACCATTGTTTGTGCCACGGAATAGGGAGAGTTCTGGCAGCAACCTTGTGAGCCTTGGTTCTTTTGCCGTGCTAGCGTGCCTCAGCCCACACTAACAGGACAGTCAATGTTCAGCCCGTGGCACTTCCTCCAGCCTGATGGCATGGCGTGGAGTCGGTGTGCAGCCACTAACGTGGTCCAGGGCAGGGATGGGTAAATTTTTTGGCCCTAGGGCCACATCGGGTACAGAAATTGTATGGAGGGCTGTCATAAACAGATAGCTAAGGGTTAATGTCTCTTTTACCTGAAGCACCTGACCAGAGGACCAATTAGGAAACCGGATTTTTTCAACTTTGGGTGGAGGGAAGGTTGTGTTTGAGTCTTTGTTTTTTGTCTGCCTGCTTTTTCTGAGCTTTGGAGAAGTAGTTTCTGCTTTCTAATCTTCTGTTTCTAAGTGTAAGGACAAAGAGATCAGATAGTAAGTTATATGGTTTCTTTTCTTTGGTATTTGCATAAATATAAGGGCTGAAGTGCTTTAATTTGTATTCTTTTTAAATAAGGCTGTTTATTCAATATTCTTTAAAGCAATTGACCCTGTATTGGTCACCTACATACAAATGGTCTTTTTGTATTAAGGTGACAAATACAGGGTCAATTGCTTTAAAGAATATTGAATAAACAGCCTTATTTAAAAAGAATACAAATTAAAGCACTTCAGCCCTTATATTTATGCAAATACCAAAGAAAAGAAACCATATAACTTACTATCTGATCTCTTTGTCCTTACACTTAGAAACAGAAGATTAGAAAGCAGAAACTACTTCTCCAAAGCTCAGAGAAAGCAGGCAGACAGAAAACAAAGACTCAGACACAACCTTCCCTCCATCCAAAGTTGAAAAAATCCGGTTTCCTGATTGGTCCTCTGGTCAGGTGCTTCAGGTGAAAGAGACATTAACCCTTAGCTATCTGTTTATGACACGCAGGGCCGAGTAGGGAAGGCTGCGAGAGGCTATGCCTCCCCAAACAGTGAGGTGTGGCCTGGCCCCTGCCCCCATCCAGCCCCCTGGAAACTCCATCCCTATCCAATCCCTCTTGCTCTCCACCCTTACTGCCCCCCCGGACTCCCACATCCTATCCAAACACCCCTGCTCTCTGCCCTGACCATCCCCCTGGGACGCCCGTCCCCTATCCAATCCCCCGTGCTCCCCAGCTCCTGACAGCCCCCAGGACGCCCACCCCTATCCAGTCCCCCCTGCTCCCCACTCCCTGACTGTCCCCCCTGGGCTTCCCACTCGTTTGGCTGCTCTTCCTGGCAGTCGCTCTCTCCCTGTCTGGGCTTGGCTGCTGGGGATGGGGGCCAAGCATGCTGGGTGTGGAGTGGAGCCCTGGCTTGCTCTGCCCCTGTCCCCGGCAGCAGGGCCCAGGCCCCTTGACTACCCCCATACAACCACCCCTGCCCCTCTCCCCCTGGAACCTCCTCTGCTCCTGCCCCCTGACTACGCCGTCCTGCACCAGGTCTGGCAGCTCTGTGGCCGTTCCGCCCGGCTGGAGCTGCAGCTATGCAGCCCAGGTGCTGGGGGAACTGTGACTGCGAGGGAGCGAGGGGAGCAGAAGGAGAGGGGCCAGGGGCTAGCCTCCGCCCCGCTCACCGTGCTGCCAGGAAGTTGGACTGGCTCCGCCGCAAGCCTTTCCTGATCCTGCTCCCTGGCAGGAGCTCAGGGGCCAGAGGGAAGGGTCCTGCGGGCCAGATGTGGCTCCCCTCTGGCCTAGGGGCTATGAAAGCACCTAGAGTCCTTGCCTGCCCCTAGGCAGTCTAGGAAACATACTGATTTGGGCCAGGTCCAGGGATGCTGACATAAGTGGCAGCTTTGCCATTGATTTCAGTGGAGCAGATTTGGGCCTTTGGGACTTTTTCTTCTACCTGGGAGGAAAAGGGCTGGAGAGGGGAGAAAGTTGAAGCTACTTAACGGTCCTCATAGAAACCAGCAAGGCTGACTCTTGGCAAGGCATCTGCTTTCATGCCGCTAGATCACTAGACTGATCCCCCAGTCAGCTAGGAACTATGGCTGGAGATGGATGAATGGGCAACATCCAGATGACAAGGAACCTACCTCTGAATCTGTCAGATATGTCTAGACCTGTTGTTGATTAACCTTGCTGCATGCATGCCCTGCTTGTGTGATACGTCTTTTCTGTGTGTGTCCGTCGGGCAGCTATGTGCTGGTGTTACGTTCTGCTCACCTCAAGATAACTCGCATCTGCTGGAAAGCTCATTTGTGCTTTTATAGCAACTCTAGAATGTCAAGTAAGGTAAAAATCACAGGGGCTTTCAGACTTGGGCTACGTGTTTCCAAAACTTCCTTGAACAGTTACAAATTGGCCAACTTCTTTTTAATACAAAAACCTTTGGTCTGGGTCCAATTTATGCAATCCATTGTGTGCTCTGGTTGGTCAAAAATTCTTAGGATCCTACAAAAAATGTATTGCTGTCTGTGTCTATTTTCCTCTCCCTCCCCACTAAATGATCCTTTTATCTGCTCCTGCCTTCCATAAATTAACTGGATTTTTTCCTCTGTTCTATCCTATTCCACATGCACACTCTCTCTCTCTGTAGTTAAGAACTGACAGGACAAGCAAGTTCAAGGTAACTGTTTATTGAGTGTCGCTAATGCAAGCATTGTGTTGCCTGTGCTCCTTTTTAGTTTCCAGGCATCTTATAATTACCTCCTCCTTGTCCTCCTAAAACTGCTGCCTGGCTTCTTTCTGCTGCTTTGCTAGTTCTTGGAGCATGTTTGCATTTTGGTCAGCGGGCAGCCTTTTTTGTTGTTGTTTTTTTGGCATGATTGTTTTGTATGTTAGGATATACAAGATAAAGAAAGTAACCCAAGCATCTGTTTTGTTCAGGCAACTGGCTACTCCAGTGACTTCTCAAGAGTGGACTGTCGACTTTGTTTTCATCAGCATGCCTTTGTGTGTGGTCTTTAAAAAAGAAATAACCAATTCATTTGTCAAAATAAGGTTGTGATCGCTGATAAGTAACAAAATGGGCAAATTGCTTAAAAAGATTTTTTTTAAATCACTTGGGTTTTCATCTCCTCTGCTGCTCCAGCACCACCTTCCTCTTGAAATATAGTGGATGCCAAACACATCACCAGTTGATCAAGCAGTGATCTTCTGACTTTTATTTCATGCTGGCCGTTCTCAGTTCTGCCGAAGGATAGAACAGTTCAAACAGATGGGGGATGGGGTTAGGATTGTAGGCATCAGTACAAAGACAAGCATACGTTTTTCTTCTTTGGATATGTATAATCAGTGAAGTAACATGCTACAAATATGGTCAGAAGTGACTAGTGATTTTTGTATGTCTCATTGGATGCTCATCGCTTTCTGAAAACTGCATGTCTTCAGTTGGGAACCCAGCATCACCATGAGTTACTTTTGAAAATCTTGGCCAACGTTTCTTACAAATGACAGCTTTCATAGCAAAGGGATATTGTGTAGAATATACATCTGTAAGTGAATCAGCATTGTTATAGTTTGATTAACCTTTGCATCGCCCATGTATTTTTTCCTTTCTCTCCCTCCCATTAGGTGTCTGCCAGCTCTCAAGGCAGAGGTCAGTCACTACTTTATGCAGCCTAGAAACTATGACCGAAGAGCCCATCATTGCCAATGAAAAACAACATGCTGGTTCTTGCATCCCTCAGCCTGTTAACCCCAGCAATGATTCTGAACAAGGGTCTGTGTCTCATCATTCCAGTGAATCTAGATTGGCAGGAAGTAGCCCAACAGACCAACCTGAGAAAGCTCCTCTTGCTCATGAACCACGAGCAGGCTTGGCTTCAGAAGACCAAGTGCTCGTAACTCCAGGGACAGCAGCCACAAGCATGTTGGGCCAGGAAGATGAAAGTAGAAGCACAAAGGGACCACTCGAAGGTGGGGGTGACAGGGAAAAGATCCAGGGTAGCAGAGAAGATCAGTCTGGTTTGGCAGTGTATCCTCAAAGAACCTGGGGGATGTTGGCACCAAGGGATACTTCAGTCCATTCCACTGAAAACTGTCAGAAGCAACAAGACCATGTAGATCAAATGTTACCAGATGTGAACTGCATTGCCGAACCCATAAGCCAGAAGGATGGTGCCACAACCAGCCCACCACGACCAAGCCACCTGAGTAACAGCACCCAGCCGACTTTGCCTCCAGATGCTTTCCAGAGAATCCAGCCTGCCTGGGCTCCAGCTGCTTCTGTTTCTCTGACCAGCTCTCACATGTTAGTGAGGAGGTCAAAGAGCGAAGGGCACAAGAATTTCGACTACTCAGCCTTAATGAAAAATCCAAGTAGCCTGTCCCCGGCAGCAGAAGTGTACTCTGATGCCACTGTTCATGACCAGATCTGGAGCAAGCTAGATTCCAGCAGTCATCGGGACAGCATGTCTTCCTCCTCCAGCATGTCATCCAACGACACTGTGATAGACCTCTCTCTGCCCAACCTAGCTCGCAAAAGCCTTCCAGATCTAGGAACCCGTCATGAAAACATTGAGACTGTTGCTGTGAGAAAGGGCATGCGCCCCCGGTCTGCTACGACGTCTGGTAATGAAATGCCAGTAGTGACCAAGAGCAAATCCAATCCCAACCTGCGGGCCGGTCAGATGTCAATTGATGAGCTGCACCCCAGGCCGCTGGCCAGGGTTCCTCAAGATGCATTAGCCTCCATCCCGAGGAGGCATACCTGGAGCAGGCTCTACATGGAAAGTCTCAAACAGTCTTCTGTCAAGTCCAAAGCCCAGGATAAAGCAGGGACCAGCCAGGCAAAATCCAAAAGCCTTGGGGATCTCACCTCCGATGACATCGTGTGCACTTTTGAAAGCAAGTACCGGAGCATCAGCAGAAGCTTCGTCACTAAGTCGATGCGAGAGCAACGCCGCTCCTCAGGCATGAAGTCCTCGGCCAAGCCCCAGGACCAACTGACTGAGCAGCTGAAGAAGCTGACAGCCTTTCAGGAGGAAAACGACATCACCTCCCCCACTAGCCTCGAGCCAGTTGAATTCGAGGAGGAAGAGGAGGGCTTGCTCCTCCGCAGGTCATCCTCTCGCAGCCAGAGCAGGGTGCGGTACATTGCCAACCGAGCCAAGCAAGCCCAGGAGAGGCAGCGGCTGCAGAGCCTGGGTCAGATCAACGGGAGCCCCATTGAGGAGAGGGGAAACCCTGAGGGAGCCTGCTGCATTGCAAAAGGAGTTTGTACGGATTCAGCTTCCCCCAGTCTGTTTACACCCCAGCTAAAGAACCAAACGGATTTTAACCAGGACACTGAGGTCTTCTTCATGCTGAAACTCTAATGCTGGGAAGCGCTGAACAAGGTCGATATTTACATTCCTGTCCAAGCAAAACTCGGAAACCCAAGAGGCATGAAATGCCCACACACGAGATAACATTTCTTCGCCCTCATTAAAGATAAAGCAACCAAAGAGATGGGCTGTGAAGAGATGGATGACAGCGTATTGGACGTCCAGAATTAGGGCAGGCCCAGTGGAGTCAGTGGCTTGCAGATACGGTTTCAGTTTTAAGGGTCTGGGGTTTTGGGTGCCTTGTTTTGTTTTGGCAGCCTCTAATCTGGCCTTTTTTTTCTATCTGGCCACCAATTTGCACCTGCAGTTATCTGTGCGCTCAAGCTATGTTGCCTCTGCCTTCCAGGTAAACCTCTGTGTGACATTAGTTGTGCCCACAGCTACTTGCTCCTGCAAACTGCGGTCCATAAAGGGAGGCCTAGCTTTAAAATCTGGCCCCTGGCTGTTTTTCAGAAGAGGCAGAGGCACTCTGAGATAGTCAAAACCACAGTGTAGCTGTTTTCTGTGTTAATAATCTAGACAGCAGAGTCCACCACCCAGCCTGGTCTTGTATGTTCCAGTGAAAGTCCCCGTTGCCTCATTCTTTTAAGCTGAGAAAGAGAAATCTCTCCATGTTCAGAAGCAGTGCTTTTTAACCCAGTCTGTCCACGTATACAAACTGTGTTGAGTTATTGTTTCAGAACCTAATTTTGAGGGAGGAGGAAGGTGCTAGAAAACAGACAGGAAATGTCTTCTATTGACTTTGTTTAGCTCTGCAATAGCTAAAATGAATGCTACTATTCCTTTGAAAAGAGAATTGACCCTTTTAGGTGAGATTTTAACCATGCTGCTGTACATAGCACCTTCAGGATGAATTTTTCTGTTATGCACTGCCATACAAGATTTTTGAGCATATGTTTTAAAAAGAGAGATATAGATACAGATATATATATATATATATATATACAGATTTTTAGATGAACATATTTAGAATTAAACCCAACCTAAATGGAATAATTTTTTCATTTTTTTAACCTTTTTTATTTTTAGTTTATTTTTGTTAGCATTATCACTTTTTGTTTGAGACTAGATGTACATTTTATTGGTGGGGAAGGAGAATGTTTGTCGAGATGTGTTTTTAAAGTGGAGCTAAAGTTTTAATTTTATTTTCAGTCTGCCTAATCCCTTTTATTGGGGATATTTTTGTTTTTGTTTGTAATGATTCCTCTCTGGATAGTTCAAAATTTTAAAATCTATTTGTAAAGCCGTCTGACACTACTCAAATAAAAGCATTTAACCTTTTTCAGCTTCTGAACTGTTTAGCTGCAGCTAAACAAGAGAAATTCCCAGGGTTTCTTATACTCCCTATAAGTTTGTTATGGAAATGTGGCTAATTCCTCTTTTCTCACTTGCATGATACATGCCTTTTGATGTACCACCTTTCCGAGGGGCCACCCATTTTGGATCCCACACAACTTATGTCCATCAGTTCCACCGAAATGCAGCCCACTCTGGTTGGAGGGTGGCCTCCTGCTGCGTTACATATCCTCACAATCATTACTTGGGGTGGGGTTCAAAGGGATGGGGGTGCCTCTAGATTACTGTTCTAGGTGGCCCTGTATCTTCCCCCTCTGTAAAGGCCTGAACCAAAGACGTAATGTAAAGTCCACTGAAGTCAATGGAAGACTCCCACTGAAGGCACTGAGATTTGGCTCATTCCTGTAGATATCCTCAATGGCTGCCAAGCTGTTCGATGAAGTGTCTCTATTGCTGCTTTGGAGCCTCCTGCTAAAATGTGCAAGATCCAGTCCTGGGCAGCTGCAACCTTCTGGATCGTTCATTTGTAAGAGCTGTTCCATGACAGCCAAAGCTGTGCGTGTTGAGTAGAACGGAGGGAAGGTAAACTTGGGCTGTTTTCTCTGTGAAGCAGTGTTGCAGTGGTGGAGGTGAGGTGAAGCTTGACTGAAGACATAGTAGCAAACCTCCGTTCTTATTGCGAAGGGCCCTTGGTCTTTGCTCTTTAATGTCTCTGTGGGTTTCATACAAAAATGCCCCCCCTCGTGTGCAGTAAGGTGCATATTGCTCAGTTCACACTATTTACACTGGACGGACAATAAACCTCCTTTGTGTTGCAGGGTATCCAATACTAATGGAGTCAGACCCACAGATAGTAGGGGTCAATTTGGCCACAAGCATTTCAAACCTGGATATTGGATCATAAAGCCACCGTATCAGATGATAGCTAGTGACTTGATCACAGTGCATAGAGGGACGGCTTAGGGGTGGCTAGCTTCTCCGACAGAGCTTTTAAAGTGACCTTGAAAAAGTCCAACATCCTTAAATCTCCCATATGGAAATCTTATCACTCCAACTGCCAATTGGACAAAAGGTTTGCTAGACTCCTAGGGCACAGGGACTATGGTAACACTTATTGAAGTGACCCAATGGGGCCTTTTGAATCTCTGAAAAATAATGCCGATTGGCAAAGCGGAATGCATGGCTTGCCAGGACTCGTCCTGCACTGTCACCGACACAAAACCGCTTTCATTAATATTCACGAGACACCAAGTTGGACTCTAACACCATTTATCATTGGGCTGAAAAGCTGTATGTCTTTTATACGTACATAAAGCAGAGTGTGTTGGTCTGAGAATGTTAATAGTTTATTTTAAGCTCCCTGCTGGGTTAATGTAAGAAATGAGAAGAGGCATTTAAAACACATTTTAGTTTGGGGTTTTTTTAATCTAGTTTAATAATCTGATTCTCTGTATTCATGTCATATTAAGTACCATTTTATTTAACCAACGCACAATATGCAAGCTAAAACCATGAACCACTTCCAGCCTCTTGTCTTCTTTCACAGTTATGAAACCTGCATCTTGTTTTAACACCCTCTGGTTTATTTGGATTTTGTCACCTGCTTGTAGGTCTATAGCAGCTGTCTCTTAAGCATATTTGGACGGTTCGCTATGTTCCGGTAAACCCAGGGGACAGTGAATGCTGCTACACAGAAGACTTTTAATGATGTGTTCAAGTAGCTATTCTAGGGAGTTTTCTTTCATGGTGTCTACAGAAGTTTAATAAGCTGCCTTAACTTCTCTCCTTGCGTTTAATCTTGTTGGCTGGCACACTGGTTTCTCTGCGTCCTCTTCTGCATTCTTGCTCGGTTGGTTGGATGCTGCTGTCCAGAGCTGATCTGCGGAGGGAAGTTGGGGAAGTGCTGTCACTCACCATATTGCCTAAACAATTGTGAGATGGGTGGGGGGGGATTTTTCAAGATACAAGTGGGAGTCAGGTCCTCAAACCCCACTGACTTCCACTGGGAGTTGGCAGGCGCCTAATTCCACTACCTGCCTTTGATCAGTCTCCCCTTCCATCAGTATACCAGCAGACACAGTGAATAGGCAGGCCCTGCCTGATGGAGGTTACAATCAACATTTAAGAAAGGGTGGATACCACAAATAGAGCACAAATTAACAGCCTGATGCTGGTGATGATAAGCAGCAGTCACAGGACACCCCCTGCCTTGCCGGCAGCATTCACTCCCACACATCTGCAGTAATCAATAATAATTATGACCAGTCAGTAGCTGCAAACATTCCCATTACTATAACAGGTGAAGTGGTTCTATAGCGCACTCTGGCCTCAGAGAGCCATAGGGGAGATATAAGAAGCTATCCCTGTTATATTGTTAACTCCATGTAACAGCCTAAAGCCCTGGCAGATACTGCACACACCCTGGTTTGCCAGGGCCCATTTGGATTGTTGTGCAGCAGAATAGCAGCCTGCCTTCAGGTCTGGAATAAGCATGGGCCAGAGATGGAATGGCAGCAGGAGTTCAGAGGGGGAATAAGCAGCAAGGGCAGGTGAATTCAGCATCCTTCCATAAGGCCAGTAATGGAAAGGCCAGAGAGCGAACGCTGCCTTTCTGCTCTGAGATGTGAGTCCTACAATATCATCGTGTTGGCTCAGTACTTTCCACTGACTTCCAGCTCCAGCCTTCCTGGTTTACAAGTTTAAAAAAATGACAAGCATCAATCCTGCAACCTCTGCTTGTGATCAGAGATGGAGTTCATTCTGGCTGAAGCATCGTCATCGCTAATTAAGACCCTGCAGGTCAAATTCCATCCTCAGTTACTAACAGGCAGACCTCATAGACTACTAATTTGTCCCCAAGTCAAACCCAGGCCAATGCATTGCTATCTGAGCATTGGCACAGGGGTAACCGAATGCAGAACTTGGCCTTGCAGATGGAACAGTATTAACAATGTTGTTACTGAGGCACAAGTCAGAAAAGCGATACGGGTCAGCTGGGCCCAAAATAAATACAACTACTCCGAGGGCATGTAGAGAGAGAGCAGCACAGGCAAGGAAGCTGAAATAAACCCTGAGGACGTTGCACTGTGAGAGTTGCTGCCCAGTGCTGTATGTAATAACTCAGTCACGCTCATACAATCACCAGGGGCTGGCGCACCCCTCAGAGACCCTGGCATCCGCCAGGCACAGGAGGAAATAAATACAGTGTTGCACATCCGTTGCTCTGTGAGCTTCCTGTGGTCTTGCTTTCCATCTCCCCTGTGAGTGTGTGGATGCTGAGTTACCGCTGTCTCCCCACCTCTCCCAAGTTCAGTGTATCATCCGTCGGTATTATGGTTATTGGAATTTTCCAAAGTTCGTTATAAACGCAGCGGGAGACTGGAATTGTCAGAAGGGAGCAGGAGCCAGCGCTTTGCCCTTCGGTACAGTATCTTTCTCCTAAGAGTCCCAGACTGCCACAGATGGGTCTGAATACAAATTCTAGTTCTGCTCCTGTAATACAGATCTGAACCTAGACCCAAGCTTGGAGGCTGGGCCCTATGTAAACATAAGACTGGATTATCGGTCACACCCCAAATCCAAGCACCTCTCCACTTTGAGGAAGCTTGGATCTGAGTTTTGTGGGTTGGATCCATTTCTATTCTACGTCCTATCTAGGCCTTGCAGCATCCCAGGGATGTATTCTTACCCCAGTTCTGCAATAGGGAATGGAGGCCTTGAGCAGCTGTGTCTGTCTCCCAGGAAAGAAACAGGGTCTTCGCCATCTGTTGCTATGATGCCAAGGGACAGGGGAGTTAGGTAGAATCACAAGAGCAGGTGTGACGAATGGGGTATCTAGAGTCATCTTGCTGCCTACAGGGTTTCCTATGCAAGCAAGTATTTTGCAGTGTGTTTTGCCTCAGTGCTGTGATATCACCCCCACCTTTAGAATAAAATATTTCATCCCTCTAAACACCAAAAAAGGAAACTGTTTGCTCTGGAGCCCAGAAGAACGGCAGTACTGGGTCAGACCAAAGGTCCATCTAGCCCAGTATCCTGTCTGCCTACAGTGGCCAGTGCCAGGTGCTTCAGAGGGAATGAACAGAACAGGTAATCACCAAGTGATCCATCCCGTGCTGGACATTTGGACCAGACACAGCAGTGGGGTCTTCAGAGCAAGGCTTCTGAATACTGGGCTCTTCATCCCTTGTAGCTCCTTTTGGTAAGGTGTTCCATGCACCCAGCACTACAGCTTGCTGAAAAAGGCAAAAGCATTGCATTGAACAGCCAGCAGCCAGTGTGGAGACAGCAAGAGTTTTCTCCTGCCCTCAGTTCTTCCCATGAGGCCTTGCATGCTGCTCAGTTCATTGAACCCCTGCGACTAGGACCAAGGTTTCCACTTTACAAGCTATTTACCCTGCAGAGTTTGAGGGTTTGTCGTCCAGCCCCTCCTGTAGCTCAGGGTTTGGTGTTGCCGATGGTGAGCACGTCATTGTATTTTTAAAGACTGATCCTGGCAAAGCAAAACTTGCGCAGCAGCCCCTTGTTGCACTTATTAGCTGATTATCCCTCACTTGCCACCAGCTGGGCATAATCCTGCACATAATTTGCATCTTCTTATAGCCCGGAAAATGTTCACAAGAACCAGCATGAAGCTGCTTATTGCCCCGCACCTCCACAATTGCTTGGATTCTTGCTTGACTCCTGGGAGCAGAGTGGAAAACAAATTGGGCGATGGTCTTATTAGCCTTGACACTAAGCTGCAGGGGAAGGGTGTTGGTGCCAACCACAGGAGCTGGGGACTGACCCTGAAGGGGAGCCAGGAGGAGAGAGAGAGATGGCTGACGGAGCTTCTCAGGGTTCTCTGCAGCCATAAGAATGAGAAAACATTTGAGCATTTTCTCTCCCTGCCCCTGCTTTCATCCACCGTAGTCTCTTGTCATTCCTTGTGCGGTCTCCTCAATGGAGGGCCAGATCCAAAACCCAGTGACGATACTAGAAAGACTCGCATTGATTTCAGTGGGCTTTGGCTTATGCCCTTGAATTGACAGTTCTGTTAGGCAAAGGTGTGTGCAGAGGCAGCTCTGGAGGAGAGTTTGTTCTCTGCCTTGGTCTCTGAGTAGAGCCAGGGCTGGAGGCAGAGTTGCATCCTAGGAACGGTGGTGGGCCAAGATTCCTGGAAGAAGGGGTGTTATCAGACGTCACCAGTGTGGTGCTCTGCTCTGTTCAATGTTGATAACAGTCGGCTGCATGGATGTGTTCCCTGTGTGTGCTGCCCCGGCTCTGTGCAGATCGCTGACACAGCAGAGCCTGAGAGAACCCCCCAGTGACCACAGACGCCGAAGGCACCCGGCCAGGTTTATTGCCAAACAAAACACAGTCTCTGGCTCCCCGGATCAGATGTCTACAGTTCTGCTAGTACATATGTGCTCCCTGACAATTGACCGACTCAGTCAGTGTCGGGACTCACCACTGCCCCCTAGGCCAGACAAGGCAACTCCTCGGGGGTAAATTCTTATACACAGGTACAATCAAGTTGCACCTCACTCCTGACGCATTGAGGTACAACCCCTCTACGTCGTAAGGTGCCAGCTCTCACCTGGTACATGTTGGTTCAAACAAAACAACTCTACCCATCACATTACCCTTTTGCCTTGTCTTTAGGATGGGTCAGCCTGTTCCTTGTTATCTGTGTGGAACATGCAAGTATCAGTGTTCTAGTACCATCCTGGCACATGTTTATATCTCTAGTGTCCAGTACTTTTTAGGTATGTGTGTTTTTGCAGCATCAGCCCTTTCCTTGCCAGCTTCTGTGAGCAGGGCCTGCCTCTAGCTCACAGCTTAACTCTGCTTTATGTTAGCAAAGCCTTGACCATTACTTTAGTTCAGGCCTTAAGCCTTATACCGGGCCTCTGGTACAAGGGTTTGTGTTTCAGGGCCTCATCTTACCACGAGGGGTTGCCCTGTCCCCTCTCTGCTGTATGTGTGTATCTAAAGCCAGGTATACGTAACGTACACTCAGCCTCCACAGCACTGATTTATCGTCCTCTGGGAAGCCAACCTGCAAGGCCGTGGCCATCCCGGCACCACCCAACAAAGGGGTGACACTGGCGTCAGAACAGAACCCTGGTGTCAGCAGAAGGGGCAGCAGCTCCCTGGAGCAGGAATTGTGCCTTCTAATCCAGGTCTGGAGCCTTCAAACGTCAACTGCCTTGCAAGGTGAGTTGCACAGATTGCATTGCGTTCCCTATGAAAGGGAGGCTCTGTTCCTGCAAATGGGTAGCAATTTAAACTTCCAGGGGTCATGTATCTACGTTACCGGGCACAGCAGAGTTTCTGCATGGCTAGCGCTGTGCTCCAGGGGGGCTCTTTCTGAAGTGGAAATTGGTAAAGGAGACATGGCAGGGGCAGGATTTCACACAAATCTGTGTGTGATCAGATATTTTACAGCATGTTTCAAAACGCTTTGGCGAGTACGCCTACAAACTCTCAATCATTTTGCCAGTTTTTAATATATCATCATAATAAAATCTTTAATAAAAACAATTTCATTCCTCACTTAAACAGTTGGTTAATGAGGGGTACCAAGGCTTCAGATAGTAATGAGGGCCTCCCAGTAGCCTGATGCTCAGCAAGGAGCGTCCAGCAAACCATACCTTGCTTTATCAGCTTGTTATTTTACAGTTTTCCTAAGATGACTGTCACCTTGGTGTCTGAGTGTGCTTTACGTGGCTGAAATTTGGGCTGTTAACGTGAAGCTAGAGGCAAGACCCGCCTGCTGCAAGTCAGTTTTTCCTTTGCAAAAACACTGAACTCACTGCTGGAGCAGGCCCTGGCTCGTCTGTGAAAGCTGTGGGCCCTTTGATGTGGGACAGCTTGCCTGTCTCCTGGCGCGTTATTGCAGCGAGGGGGTTCGATCCTGGGAAGTATGTTCTACGCATCTGATTGGCTCCCCCAGGCTTTGTAGGCCACGTGTTGTAGCCTTACGCTGGAAGCCCTTCAGCACAGGGACTGTATCTGTGTTTGCACCTAGCGTAACAGGGTCCTGATGCTGTGGGGAGGCCTGGGCACGGTGGTAAATAACAGACCAATCAGATGCCCCAGCCCAAAGCCTTAGAGGCTTTGATGTGCCCCGATGAACTTGTGTAAGGAGACAAGCCAGCCAAAGAGCAGGAGGGAAAACTGAGGCACAGAGTGGGGGAAGCACCTTGCCTAGGCTCGCTCAGCAGGCCAGTGGCAGAGCCAGAACCAAACCCAAGTCTGCTGAGTGCGAGCCCAGCACCCTGCCTGCTGGAGCACGCTGCTTCTCAGCCTCCGCTTTGTTGGTATGACACTGCATGGGGGACAGGGCTGAGCCCCCTCTCTCCCTCCCAGCAGCAAGGGGATCTTGCTGCCAATAGCTAGCACTCTCCCCGCTGGAGTCCCCTTCGCCTGGCTCCTCCTACCTGAGTCCGACCCTTTATCTAGGGGAAGGGGCGAGCCAGCCTGCATATTCGATTTATCCCAGCTCAGAGTCGGTTCTGCTGAGGTCCCACGGCAGACAAACCAGCTTAGGAGAGGCAAAGGCAAACGCTGTAAGTGAGATGCTACCTTGAATTGCTCCTCTTCTTGTTTAGCTGAAAGGGCATATGTGAGCTGGCTGTTTGCTAACCACTGTCTGTTCAGCTTCATCCGCTGGGCTCCTCTATCCTGCCAGCTGGACTTGGCAGTGAACATGGCAATTTGCAAGAACTCTGCGAACGGTGGAGCTGGTAATACTGGCAGCGTTGGTGTTTAACTTTTTGTAGAAGGCGAGAGCCCCTGAAGATTGCATTCCAGCTCTGCTTGTCTCCCCTCCTGCTTCTAGTGAAGTGACTAGCCCTCTCCCATGCTAACTGCAAGCCACCATGCCCTAGAGCTGTGTCGCTCCAGCCCCTCTCTAGCTTTCTGTAGACTGGGATGCCCTGAAACCGCTTGGGGCTTTCCTTCCCCTTGGGCCTGAGCTTACTGGGACCATATCACATGCTGTTTCCTAGTGGAGCATGACACATGTTTGCCTGGCCTTCCTGGGTTTTATCCCTGAGTGTAAGCATCTGGAATCTGTTCCTGATAACCAGCATTTCACCAGGCTGTTTGCCTTATGGCTGGCACAGGCAATTCACTGCCAGCGCAAATCCAGTTTATTCCTTGAGGCGAGGTGTGTGTGGAAATATAGAAATAAATCCAGGACTTTTCTGTATGTGCTCTGTTGTAAACGGCCGAGAGCTCAATTTGCAGTGTAACCTGGGAGAAGGGAGGGGCTGTTTTCCCTTATGTGCAGTGGTGGTTGATTTACCTGGTGTTCTGGCAATGGCTAACTGCAGCTGCTAATCAGTCTCCACCCTGCAGTGATTTTCCAGAAACTCAGGTGTGAACCCCAGACTGAATTCTGGCCCCTTCCTTTGAGATTTTAACAATAAAACCCCACTTTTGAAGTCTCTTTATGAAGAAGGGCAGCTGTAATGTTTACTCCTGAAGGGCTGCTTTTGCATCAGCTTTGGTTTCTTTCAACTCCTCTTGTTCTCTTTGGAGGGGAGGAGGAAAACCCAGAGAGAATCCGCTAGGGAAACAACCGTGTCTTTGTATTGTCGAGAATGTGTGTGGGATCCTGGGCTGGGGGTGAGCTCCACTAGAGCTCGGAGGAAGAAGTAAAAAATAAATGGAAGCATTTAAGAGGCAGTTTGAGAAGCACAGGTGCTGAATGAGCCACTGTGGGAGCTCTCCAGCTGCTAGTCCTTGAGGACTGAATTTGTTGTTTTAGCCCTGGGTCCCTTCCCCTACTGAGTTCCCACACTAGGGTAATAGCTGTGGGAGCTTTGTAAGTCTGTCCAGCACCAAGACGTGCTGGGACCCTCTTGGCTGCCAAGCTGACAGTCTCTCTGGACTGGATCCTGAGTGGGCTAAGTTTCTCTGTTAATGGGAACTGAAGCCACTCAGCACCTCCCTGGATCCAGCCCTCTCTCAAGATCTGACCTGTGTGAACTGGCCCATGAGTCCTGAGCTCAGCATTCAAACACGAGGAGCTGCTGCCTGTTTGTCCAGTTGAAAAAGGAGGTGAGCTGTTTGGAGCAAGGCAAATTTGAGACACAGGTCCCTTCCCTGGGCTAAGGGTTGAACTAGGGATAGGGGGGCCAGGAGCTGATCTGGAAGGCTGTGCAGACCCAGTTCATTCAGCCAGTGAGGTGGGGTTTTAGAGCGAATCAGCTTTGGGGGGAAAAACCTATTTTTCTCCGCAGAGAGGAGGCCTGGGCTGTGTGTCAGGGCCAGAGAATTCCATCTACCCTCTCCAGCAAGATCTGAGGTGATGGTGGTGGGAACCCCACAGGCTGCTGATGCTACCAAACTGTGCCCTGGTAACTCAGCAGTGTGAGCAGGGCCTTGGAAAAGCGTGTTCAGATTTTTAAGTGGCTAGTCATTTTGAGTGCTTGGATACTGAGCACCCTGCGTGCGGCACCACCAGGGGTCCTGAGCTCCAGAGGGCAAGTGCTCCATTATCTGCAGATCACGCCCTTTAAAATGCACCAAATTGAGCCCCCAAAATAACAAGATGCTTCTGAAAATCTTGGCCTTAGCTAGTTGCTGTGCCCTATTTTCTATGGACGGGAACCAGAGATCCCTCCCCTTGCCGTGTCTCTTAACCAGTTTCTGCTCAAACCACTAAGGGAGCGATTCATAGAATCATAGAATTTCGTTTCCAAGGTTACAGCACCTTGCCCTCTCTCCGGTCTAATCTGGAGTGTGAGCTCTCTGGGGCAGGCACTGGCTTTGTGGTTTCCTGCTATGGCAGTAGAGGGAATAGAGGCTGTTGCAATGGTCTGTGACTTGGCGTAATACAGCACCATTGCATCTGTCATTGCAATTACAGCTGATTGCAAATTTTTCATCCGAGTTTTTCAATGACAAACGACTTTTCAAACTATAGGAAAACTTCTGTAAAAAAAAATAATCATTTCATAATGTTCTAACGTTTCCAGTTTTGTGAGGAAACAATTCAAAATGAAATTTGTTCACTGTTGTTTGGTGCAGAATGAAAATGTTTCACTTCAAAGCATTGTGGTGAAAAATCCCTGAAAAGTTTTGCATCAAGCTGACACTTGTAATTCTGACTCTTTTCCCAGAAAATAAATCCCACTTTTTTTGTTGTTTATCCTGCCCTAATTGTGACTCAGGCTGCAGCACAAACCAGCAAGATTTCAGTGGTTGGCCTGTGTCCAGTTGCTCTGTGCTCACTCTCCCTGCCAGCCCAAGCAGGCTAATGAGGAGCATTGCTTCCTCATTAGCACCTCATTGCCACACCCATCTGCAGCCACTTCCCTTCTGCCTCTGGCACACTGATTGCCACAATGGAGCAAATGTAGGTCCTCCCGTTTCCCCTTCTCACTGATGCAAGAACTGACTGGAGAAAGCCCTGCTGTGGTGTGGCCTGGCCCTTTTGCTGCAGTGAAATGCACTGGTGACCCATCACTGAGGTGCCTAGACAGGCGTATTGGTTATGTCTAGGTCCCATAAGCTGTTGTATTTTCACCTGGAGACCTCCCTTTGAATCAGAGATTTTTAAAAATACGATGCAGAAAATCCGAGATGTGGTGACATTTTCCCAACCCTAATGAACTGTGAAACTGACTTTACCCTACCTGCCTTTTGTCTCTAGCAGGGCTCCCTCTGAGCACCAGCTGTTTCCGCCCTAATGGAGGAAGCTTTTCGCTTGGCTTTGTGTGTGATGATGGGTCTGCTGCTCCTGCGGGGATCGCGCCTGGCAGGTGAGAGCAAAGACTGCCCCAGAAGTGGTAGGGACCATGCAGACATTCTTGCTCTGCCTTGGGATGCGGTCACCTGTGCAGCTCCCTCATTGATGGGAGCATAAGGGACTGTCCCTTGTGCAGTCTGCTCTGTCCAAGGCTTTAGCTGCAGCTTGTAACCGTGCTCTCACCTGGTTAGAAGACACGTGGCTGAGTCTCCTGACTCGGTTTTGGTTGCAGAGGGGATGAGTGGGGCCAGGAGGCAAACTATGGCTGGAGAGAACTGAGAAGGGAGGCTGGGTTTTGCCAAACCCCATCAGTGAGGTGCCTGTAGCTAAAATCTCCCCAGCATTCCCCACTCTAACTGCCCCTTGCCAGTGGTATGTTCATGTAACTTATTAGCATCTTGGAAAGGAAGTGTGAAACCAGTGGCTCCGACAGGCCTCCCTGGCATGATGTGTTCCTGAGGGAACGCAGGGGCTCCAGGCAGGGCCGGCGCTTCCATTTAGGTGGCCTAGGCAATCGCCTAGGGCGCCAGGATTGTTGGTGGGCGGCATTTTGCCGGAGGGGGCAGCAGGCGGCTCTGGTGGAGCTGCTGCAGTCGTGCCTGTGGAGGGTCTGCTGGTCCGCGGCTCTGGTGGAGCTCTGGTGTACCCCCCGCAGGCACCACTGCGGGAGCTCGACAGGAGCCATGGGACCAGGGCGCGGGGTGGTGAAATTGCCGTGTGCCTAGGACGCTCAAACCCCTAGCTCCGGTCCTGGTTCCAGGGAGGTGTTTGAGGGAGAGAAAAGCCCTGGTTGGTTTGTGAATAATTGATGCTGCATCCCCCAGTGCTGTCCACAGATAGCAACAGGGGCTTGGCCCAGTGAGGAACAGGTAGGTTCACCCCTCCCTCTGCACAAGGAGCCAGTTTGCTCTCCTCTGCTCAGAGGGCTCGTGTAGCCAAGGGAGCTGATGGCACAGCCAGGCTGTTCAGCTGCTCAGGTTCCTTCCACTTCCTAGGTTCTCCCGTGTCTTCTGCTTCAGTAACAAGCTCTAGGCAAGCAGGGAGGGGGCAGGAAATTGGGTCAAGCCCCCTATTCTGAACAGTGAACAGTGGTGCAGAGTCTCTTACTGCCCGTGCAGAACGGAGAAGCCCTGGACTAAGGTCTCCTCTGGCAGGCCCCTTGTGCCATGTGACATGTCGACCAGACGGGGTGAGGGCTGAGAATATGAGACCTGCAGTTCTCAGATCTCAGGTCTGTTGCTGAGGAAGCTGAGATGGCCTCTTGCGGCTGGGAGAGGCTCGAGTTCAGGGGCACGGAGGGGGACGGACGAAGGCACTGCTGGCTGTGCTGTTCCCTAAATGCACAGTCAGTGCCCATCACAGCCCCCCTCCAGTGGCGCACAAGGCCCAGACCACTCCTGGGGGCTGAACGTGTCCCCTCTGCAGCGCAGTCCCTCATCCTGCCCCTTCTCCCACTCTCTGCCTCTCCTAGGTACACTGGAGACGGGCTTGGCCCCAAGAGCCTCCCACCCTTTGCAACCTGCGAAATCTGAACCCACGTCTCGTTCTGTGGCCTGCGCCCTCGCCGCAGGGGCGGGAAATGGCTGTGGTGGTTTGGCCCTGTAGCAGAGCCTGTTGCTGTCGAAGGGGCAGGGAGCACTTCAGTCTTCCCCAGCACTGGTTGCTCTGTGGCTGGGTGGCTCACAGCTCCCGTTTGTCTCCCCCCTTCGTTTTGTGCTGTGTCCTTGGAGTTTCACCAAGGGCCGGCCGTGGATTTGGGTGCAAATGGCGCTGTCGGGGCCTGGAGCGAGTGCTACCCCGCTCGGTTATTTACGGTCCTTGCACACGGTGAGAGCTGGATGCGGCTCCGACAGTGAGGCTTTGGCCGGCCCCATGCAGCACCGCTGCGGGGGGCCTGAATACTTCAGTACAGACGCTTGTTTTCTTTCAAGAGTTCCAAGAAACTCTTCAAAAAGGAGCCCAAAGGAACTCGTGCTGGCTCTAACCTCTGAAACAACAAGCCAGCTCCTTTGAGGAGGTTCAGCTCCCTGGAGAAAGCCAGAGTTCAGCCTGAGAACAGAAGAGGCAAAACTGATGAACCTTTGTTAAATGAAAGAGCCCAGCAGCTTCCATTTGAAAGTGCTCTGAATTCTGCTCGGGGTTTGGCTTTGCAGGCTGGTAGGTCAGTATCTCTCTCATCCCAAAACACAGGCTTGTGTTTTCCCGTGGAAAACTGAGTCTCTGCAACTAGTAAACGATGCTCTGGACTGTTCACTCTTTTAGTCCAGCACTTCCATTTAGCCCTGCAATCCGGAGCGGGAGGTGAGTGTTAGCTGGACTTTTGCAGAAACAGAAGCTGAGGCGCAAAGGGACTTTTTCAAGGCCATGTGGTAGAGCTGGGAATAGAACCCAGGAGTCCTGATCTCTCCATTAATAATAGTGTCCAGCTTTAAGCTTTAATAATCTCAGCCGCAGCTCTCAAAGCACTTTACCATAGAGGCAGGGTCGTTGTCTCCATTTCACAGATGTGGAAACTGAGGCACAGGGCAGGGAAATGACTTGCCCAATATCACCCAGCAGGCCAGTTGCAGAGCCAAGAATAGAGCCCTGGTGTCCTGAGTCCCTGCCCACTAGGCCGTGCTGTCACGCACCAGACACAACTCCTGCAGCAGTAATTGGCATTTTGTTCTGTGTGCTCCCAAGGGTGGCACAGTGAGGCACAGCTCAGGCTGGAGTCTGTTCTTCTCTCTTCCCAGTGGGGTGTCTGTCTTCATTTCACTCTCTTTTCAAAGACACTTCATCTTCCCAGCCCGCATGCTACGCCAGGGCCAGTGGGCTCTCCACAATGGGGTGTGGCAGGGAATAATTCCTGTCTGCTCTCCTGGTGGCTGCATGGCTGGGTGCCTTCTGCTGCCCCGGCCCTATACAACTGGAGAGCATGGGAGCCTCGCTCTGATGTCTGGGTGGGGGTTTTTAATAACTCCCTCCCTCCCCCTACAGAATTTCATAGGGAAGATGATTCAGAAACACTAGGGAACGTGTCTCCATCACTATCAGCTGCGACAGGGCTTTCCCGTAGGGATGCAGGTGAAGTCCCTGAGCACCCTTTCCTGGAGCGAACATTTAGGGCTTTCTGTGCCGGTGGCAGCTGGGATTGTGGCATTTGGCCACATGTATCTGTAGGTATTTGCTGCCCACTAACCGTGCGATGGGAACAAGGGAGCACACAGAATAAACCCACCAAGTGTCATGATGCCAAACTCTGAGCTGGATACAGAGCCCCCTGAAGTCAAGGAGATTCATTCCCTGGATCGAATCCCCCCTAGGAAACGTGATAATTTCACTTTAAAAGCAGAGTAACCAGGGCCGGCGCTTCCATTTAGGCGACCTAGGCAATCGCCTAGGGCGCCAGGATTATTGGGGGGTGGCATTTTGCTGGGGGGGTGGCAGGCGGCTCCGGTTGACCTGCCGCAGGCGTGTCTGCAGAGGGTCCGCTGGTCCCGCGGCTCCGGTGGAGCATCCACAGGCACACCTCTGAGGTCCACCGGAGCCGCGGGACCAGCGGACCGTCCGCAGGAACGCCTGCGGCAGCTCCACCGGAGCCGCGGGAGCAGCGTGCGGGGCGGCAAAATGGCCGTGCGCATAGGGTGCCAAAAACACTGGAGCTGGTCCTGAGAGTAACCCTCGCCAGAAACCTCTCGTTTGTATTTGCAGGAGCTATCGAGACTGGAAACGCTGTCAGTAAGGTACGTCAAAGTTTGTTAATACACAGCTGCGAATGTTCATGTGAAAAGGCCTGTTTCACTCCAGAGTGGGTTGTTGGTATTAGTGTTTTCAGTGCATAAAGTTCGCTCAGGAAGGATTTATTTTTGTAATGAATTTTCATGGGTCATGACATCTGTTTGTGTGTATGTTTTAAATGGATTTAATTTTTGCTGTATCAAAATAAGCCAAATAAGCCTCAAGGAAAAACCCACCATCAGCTATTATTATTTCAGGATGACAGAAATAAACTCCTCACTGAGGGTCATAACAAACACTGGATAGTCTGATTTTTCAGCATGATGGAATGCTGCTTTTTTAGCCAGACACGCACAAAATCCTTGTTCTTAGCCCTCAAGTTGTGTTTTAACTGCCAATAATTTCAATTAACAATAACTCGGGAAAGGGGAGACAGTGCCTCAGGTTTTTGCATGAAGGAAGAAATAGGCAATTAAAGGATGTTTACTAATTAAATCTAATCCTACCAAGCCTGCAGGTCTGATAGCAGCTCGGGTAGGCATCCC
Organism: Gopherus flavomarginatus; assembly: GCF_025201925.1. NCBI lineage: Eukaryota > Metazoa > Chordata > Testudines > Testudinidae > Gopherus > Gopherus flavomarginatus. The sequence continues at coordinate 5,172,460 of NC_066637.1, read as the reverse complement.
CATGCTAGCTGTGATCTGGCTAAGGCTGGCAATGAAGGCATGACGGCATGTGCTGCCTGAACCTGCCTGAAACCCCGGGTACACTTGCATTCCTGGTCTGAGCCAGGGTCCGCGCTGTTAGGCCTTCAGTGCTGTTTGAGTCGCGCTAGCCAGATTCAAGCTAGCATGGATGTATCTACCTGACTCCAACTGCTGGGTACACATACCCTATATCATATTGATATTAGGTAGTATGTAGAGGCCCAAGCCAAGCTAGGGATTCTGTTGTGCAAGGTGCTGTACGCACAAAGGGAGGGAGGGGAAACAGTGGCACGGAGAGGGGAAGTGATTATCCAAGGTTACACAGTAGGGCAGAGTGGGGAACAGAACCCAGCTCTCCTGGATTATGACTACATTCCAAAAAAACGACCCCTTGTGTCAGTCAGTCTGCCCCTGGGGCAGTGGCTCCGGCTGGCACTCCGCGGCTAAACGTAGCAGTGTGGTTGCTCCCATTCTGGCGGGAGGCGGCTCTGGAATCCAGCGAAGGGGGTGGGTTTTGGAGCTCAGGCGCCAGCTTCCGCAGGAACATGTACACTGCTATTTTTAGCCTTGTAGCATGAGCCTTGCAAGCCCGTGGCAGTTGCCGTGGGGTTCGGGGGACTTCTTTGCAGTAAAGACATGCCCCAAATCCCATGCTGGTGCTCTATCCACCAGATTGTGCTGCGTCTGGTAGGGAGATAAAGAGATTGATTCAGTCACTGGATTGCTGATAAAAAAAAAAAATACTTCAGCTTCTTGCAGGGTCACTTATTTCCTCCCCTATCAACACGACTCTTCCCGTTGGGCAAGTTTTTGTCTCTTCCGCTCATTCAGTTCTTTAAATGGAACTGGACCGAACGCAGCTCGTCGGACGTTTACAGCTTTGTGCTAGAGGGGCAGTGGCAGCATCGCTTCTAGAACAGCGTCTCAGTTAACTGCTGACAGATGGCCCTCAACTCAGGACCTGATTCTGGGAGGTACCCAGCTCCTTCCATGCCAGGGGCACTCAATACCCTGGGAGATTAGACCCCCTTTTTCTGTTGCACCTCCTGCAAAAATAGTAGTGCTTGGTTTTTCTTTGGGCAGCAATACAGATGTAAACAAGTCGTGTAGAACCTGGACTGTTTTCAGGCAAAGCTCAGAAGAGCTTTAGAATAGGTCAGGTTCTGGCCCTAACACCTTGACAGGGTGGCTGTGCGAGGGCTGTGAAGGTTGGAAAATGCTGTTCAGTGCTCCATGCAGAACTGAATCTGTACTTTCCTTGCCTCCCCCTTATCTAATGCTCCCCGCTGTTCTGTGCCTCCTGGAAGTGAGCTCTAATGAGGCCTTAATTGGCTTCCAGCTGTTTTGTCTGCAGTGTAAATTGATCGTTTTTGAAAGAATGTGTATGTGCTGTGTATCCCAAGAAGTGAGACAACATTGAAAGTGATTTTTGTTTGGGTAAAATATGTTGGCAACACGAGATAAAGTAAACGGTTGTGATTTATTAATTACCGTTGGGGAGCAAGTGACAGGTGACAGAGTCAAGGGGAAGGGGGAAGCATTGCTGAGTCCGCTCCGCAGCGGGCGAAAAGTAGTGTGGCTTCGTTGACTGCAGTGGGGTTGTGCCAACTTACACCAGCTGAGAATCTGGCCCTTTAAGTCTAGACATTCAGTGCTGGCTGCCCTGAACATGGCCCCCTGGTGCTCAGACTTCCGGGGGACTGCACTGGAGGAATGGGGCCTGTGCTCCTGCAGAACCATGTGGCAAGTGGATTGCTGCAAAACCTAGTACTTTGGAGGTGTGGCATTCTGATGCTGCAAGATGCCCGCCTGCGCCAGCGGGAAGGGCTCAGAGGACCTTGCCAGGTGTTTAGCATGTGAATCGGGTAAACTCCAGCGGTGGGTCTGCCATTATTAGAGCCATTTAACACATGCCTGTGAGATGCGTTTGCCCCGGAGTCCCGGTGCAGAAAGCGGCAACGAGCCTGCTTTGCTGGATCGAGCCCTTTCTCCCATCTCCACGCTGAGCACCTTGAAAGGAGACACTTTGCTTTTCCTCTGGCCTTGGCATCGCCATGTGCCTCTGTTTCCCCATCTGTCACATGGGGAATAATGATATTAAATGGACTCTTGTGGGGGTAGAGGGTATTTATCCAGTGCTTTGCAGGGCCGTGTTGTTAAGTGTCTGGCTTTGATGCAGCACTTTTTATCGGTGGATCTCAAAGTGCTTTATGAAGGAGATCAGTATCACCATCCCCATTTTACAGGTGGGGAAACTGAGGCACAGAGCAGTCACCCAGCAGGCCAGTGGCAGAGCTGAGAATAGAATGCAGGTCTCGTAAGGATGGTAAGGCCCTTGGGACAGAGACTGTCTGTGTACTGTGTTTGTACAGCACCTTGCACTATAGGGTCTTGTCCATGACCAGGCCCCAAGGTACAATACAAATAACAATAGGTCGGGCTGAGCGGACGCCCTTCATGGCTGAGATCCAGCTACTCACCTTGAATGCTTTGCACTGCAGGGCAACGATGAGGAAGGAAAAGAGGCAACGGATCCTCAGACGCTGACTGTCACAACAATCCTGGTAAGGCCAAGGAGGGTGTTGCTGCTAGTGGCTGGGGTAACAGAGTCTCTTTGTCCCGTCCCTAGGCTTGCATGTGGCTTTGTCTGTTTTTGAGTCCAAACTCCCTTCCTCTGTCTGCTTTCCATGAGCCTTCCTAGGGCACTCAGGTACAGCTAGCACAGGGTGACCGGTGGCTTCCAGGACAGAACAGGCCCAATCCAGCAGGAGGGTTGGGTGGATGCTTCTTTCAGACACATTTTATCTTGAGAGCCAGGCCTGTTCCCAGCTAGACATGGCCAACACCTGTTGAGCGCAGCAGGAGTTGCTCGTGTCCCGCAGCGGAAGTCAGTAGTGCCCAGACTTGTTGCTCATTACTGCTGGGAGACAGCGAGAAACAGATCCTTTGAAAAGCAAACGAAAGCCTAAGTGGTGAAAAATGAGGCCACTTTGCTTTAAGAGTGGGGGAGTCCCATACAGGGGCTGGTGACGAACTCCACATTTCACGTGAACGAGTGACTCTTAGCATCTCTTACCAGGGAGGAGGTGTGTGGGGAGGCTCCCAGGGGAGCAGATTTCCAGGCCCTGGAAGCACTACAGCTAAATCCTGGGTTCTGCCACCAGGTCTTGCATCTGCAGGTCGCCATCTCGTGGGGGGTTGGCAGGCCGAGGGGGTGGAGGCTGCTGAAATGGGGAGGGATCTCACAGCCGGTCTTTGGTTGATGATGGTGGAACTGTCTGGTTTCAAACATCCTCCTCCCTCGTTGCGTGCAGCAAGATCCCTATGCGATGGCAAGAGGCACAGAGCTGGAGGGCTACTGCCTAGATCTGCTGGACGCACTCGCCAAGATGCTGCACTTCAACTATAAGGTGACGATAGTGAAAGATGGCCGCTATGGGGCGGTCTCCTCCGGCGGGAACTGGACAGGGATGGTCGGCGAGATCGTCAGACAGGTGACTTTTCTCAGGAGGGCTGAACTTCCCCACGCGTGGGGGTGGAAACAACCATATTAGCAGTTCATTTATTTGCTGTCTGTGACAGCCTGTTTCCCCCTCTCCGGGGATTCTGGTTTCCCTGACAACCCCAGGGAGCTGTCACCCTGCCCACTTCACCTCAGCACTAACAATCCAAGTGCCTAGCCCATCTCTTCACGCAGCACTTGGCAAGCATTCGGTATGGAGGTCTCTCTGTGAGGTAGGCCAGTAGCATTATCCCCATTCCTCAGATAGGGAAACTGAGGCACAGAGCTGGGAGGTGACTGTGCACAAGACCACAGAGGAAAGTGGAGGTCCTGGCTTGCTGTGTTGTGCTCAGACCACTAGACTGCGCTGCCTCTTGGACTGCTGAGAGGTACTGGATTGCAACCGAGTGGCCACAATGTTCCTTTCACTCTAATGTGCTGAAGATAAAAGCTTTAAAGGAAATGGTCTTAAAACCAAACAATTGTCTGAAATACACCCGAGGTGCCGTTCTTGCTGGCTGGCATCGTGGGATCAGAATGAAACTGATGCAAACACCTTGGAGGCTAGGACAAACTCACTTGTCAGCTTTCAAAGAGACAAATTGGGGGAGGTGATAGTTGGGACCAGCTTCTGTTGGGGAAGGAGACACGCTTTCTCCACCTGAAGAAGAGCTCTTTGTAGCTCGAAGGCTTGTCTCTTTCACCACCTGAAGTTGGTCCAGTAAAAGATATGACCTCACCTGCCTCATCTCTGATTTCCTGGGACCGACATGAGTAACTTTTAAAACTCTTGGTCATAGCAGTTGCTCAACAAGGGTGGATTTACCGTACGCTTCCTGCTCTTCATATTCCATGGATTTATCTGGATACATGGCAGGGCTGGGCCAGAAATAAAGGGCCAGCCCAAGCGTATGGAGCTCCAGGTAGATTTTGGAGGAGGGAGGGAGGGAGAAAGCGGCTTCTTTGGATGCATCCAGCTAAGTTAATTACAAGAAACTAGCTAGGACAGGTGTGAATGGGCCCTTGTCCTGTCCTGTGCTGCCACCTGGTGGCAAGTTGCAAGTTAGAGCCTACGCTGCCCTGAGTCCGGCCCTGTGTACCTACTTGCAGCTCTCCAAATCCTGGCTCTGGCTCCTGCCTGTAAATGCTGCAGCCTGGAGAAGTGAGAGGCAGAGCTCGCTTCTCAGCCCTGGCTCTTCCCGAAATGGGGGTGGTTTGCCACAATGGCAAATAGGAGGCTGCTAAGCAGGACAGTGATGGGGTTTGTCTGGTGGCCATTTGTCCACTGGGAACTGAGACGCCCCCAGCTCGTGTCTCAAGGGCTGCTGAGACGTCCTCGCTTGCCCTGCAGGAAGCAGACCTCGCTGTGGCTCCCTTGACAATCACGTCAGCGAGAGACGAGGTGATTTCCTTCACCATGCCATTCCTGGCCACGGGGATTGGGATCCTGCTCAGGAAGGAGGCTGCCTCCCAGGGTGCTTCTCTCTTCGGCTTCCTCGCTCCCTTCAGTAAGGAGACCTGGACTGGCGTGATGGTTGCTTACCTGCTGACCTGCCTCTGCCTGTTTCTTGCAGCCAGGTAAAAATACATCTGCTGTTCTCTACAGTGTGTTTGGCTTTCTCTGGGACCCATTGCTTTCCCCAGCCACCGAACAGATCCTGACTCCTAGCCAAAGCACTGGGTAGCATTTGCTCCTGCACAGCTCAGAACAGCTCACTGGGCTAAAAGTGCAGATAAAGTGTCTCTCCTAAGGCCCACGGTAGTGGACAGATCACAGCAAAATCAGGGTCTCTTCCCCTCTAGATACACAGTGCACCATGTCTCTAACATTGTAAGAAGCTTTGGATGCTCCATTTAAACACGTGAATGTCACCCCTGTGCTTTCACCTTCATCACCGTTACTTCTCTCCTCTTAAACCCGACCATGTTTGTGTCTAAGGCGCAACTCCCCTGCTGCATTTCACCTCCGGGTACTTCCCTCCCACTGGCTTCTGTGGGTGGAATTCTCTCTCCTTTCACGCCCATGCTGAGCAGGGATATCCAGGCGTGTTGCAGGAGGAAGAACTTCACTTCCAAGCCAGCTACAGTGTAGTCCCTCTGCAGCCACAGGCTAGAACAGCAAGTGCTGCTTTGCGTTCCTTGTGCTGGGATTTCACGGTGGAATCACAGATCCACGAGCTGCGTCACCCATCCCAAGCGCCCTGCACAACCCTACTCTGCTACGTCAGTACAGCTGAGGATGTGAACAGGCCCACTATTAGCACAGTCCCCCAGTAACCAGAGGCCTTCATGATCGTCTGGGCTGTTCCCCCTCCTTTCTCACTTGGAACTGCCTCCTTGGATTTGTTCTTCTACCTTGGCCTGGGTATAGGCTGGGGCAGCTAAGCAGCCCCGGTGCCAATGCATATTAGCCACCATTCATGCCCTTCCCATTAGCCCCCAGGGCTGAGTGCACTCAGTGTGCTGGGGCCCACACACCTCACTTTATACCAGGTCTTTTCCTTCAGCGCCGCCTCTCTCCCTGCGGAAAGCCCAGCTTCGCGGCCCAGCAGTTGTTACTCCCAGCTGGCTGCCAATCTGGGCCAGGTTGGGAGAACGAGGCTCGTCATCTGTGTTTCTGGGCGATGCCCCCGTCCCAAGGCTTCACTGCTGCGACGCACCCCAGGCCAAGGGCAGCATCAGCTGGTTGCCTCCAAGGTCCTCCAAACAGGAACGCAGTCACTCTGAATCCTAGACTGGAGCTGTGTGGGGCGTGGAACAACCCCGGCCTCTCTGCGGTTGATGCTGGTAGAGCTGTTGTGACACCTGGTTTCTTGCCATAGGCTGAGCCCCTGTGAATGGAAGGAGCCCAAGAGTGAGGAGAACCACTTCACCTTTCTGAACAGCCTCTGGTTTGGAGCGGGAGCTCTTACCCTGCAAGGTAGGACCCTAGTGGGGCTGTGGGTGTGACCAGATAAAACTCCAGCTGTTAGGGAGCCAATGTACCATTTCGGCCCACATCCATCGCATGCGGCTGTGTGGCAGGCATGCTGTGCTCTGTGGACTGCCCTGCCCATTTGATTTCTGCCGGACACCCAGCAGCACTAACTGTGCCCACAGGCGGTGCCATCTACAGAGTATTGTCCGCAGACAGCACCTTAGTCATCGCTCTGCTTGAGTACTGCAGGGGCGGGGGAGTCTGGCTTCAATGTGAGGTGGTTTGAAGGGACGTTAACTTAACACTGGTGTTTCTGAGGTTGGAGGGTGCCAACCTCTCCTTTGCTTTTGGCCATCAGTGTGTTTCCATGCCGCGGGTGGGTGAATCGGGCTGAGGCAGTGTCGCTTGCCAGGGCTCATGCACAGCACAAGGCTTGTGTGTGCTGGTCTCCAGCGCTGCAGGGGAAGTTTCGGTTCGGACGGGTGTCGTTAAATAAAGAGAAACGCACTTCTTAAATACATGTGTACACGGTACGGTACCAGCTGCCCTCGCTGTCCCTTTTGTGCGCATGTCAAGCTGCTAACCCTGCAGCTGCCTTCTCTCCTCTGCAGGTGCAGCACCTCATCCCAAAGCACTGTCCGGGCGAATAATTGCCACCATCTGGTGGCTTTTCACCATCTCTCTGCTGGCTGCCTACATTGCCAATTTCACCGCCTTGCTGAGCTCTGGGAACGAGCCGCTTCCGATCCAGACTTTTGAAGATCTTGTGAAGCAGAGAGAGATCGAGTTTGGGACAGTAGAAGGTTCCTCCACGTTTCAGTTCTTCAAGGTGCCTGACCCTCTAGTAGATTTCCTACGAGCCCAGGAGCTGTGATTGTGCTCAGAGTCAGACTCCGCACGTAGACAGCTTATGCCAGCCAAGCTTTGATGAGCTTCTTTTGCTTAGCTAGTGAGCTTCCTCGATAGGTTGGATGTGTTCCCACTCCAGTTCTTGCTGACTTTTAAAGCTGTGTATCCCTGGTCTGCCTGGTGACACTTTACCTTTTATCTGAAACCTGTGTTCCTCCCTGAGAGACTGGTTAACTTCCCCGCCAGACATTGGCAGCTCTATACAGAGGCTCAGAGGGAGAGAGAGTTTAAATTGTCTTCTCCAGATGGCAATTTTGCAATTGGTGCCCCCTGGTCTAGTACAGCAGCTCTCGTGATCACTGCGAGGTTTGACACTTTACTTTGTGGGCTGCAGAACTCCAGGAATCCCATCCATCAGATGATCTACGAGTACATGGACAAGAGGAGAGACCACGTTTTAGTCAAAAACTACCACGAGGCATTTCAGCGTGTGCTGGAATCGAATTACGCCTTCATCGGGGAATCCATATCCCAAGACCTTCTTGCAGCCAGGCACTGCAATTTGATTAGGGCCCCCGAGGTCATTGGAGCACGGGGATTCGGCATTGCTACAGCAAAGGGTGAGACATGTCTGCTGCTTTGTTTCCACCCCACCAGTTCCTTTCAACTCACTTGCAGCAACTGTGCCACAGAGCTAAGAACCCCTGATTTCTAGATCCACTTCAGTGCCCTTCTGCTGGCACATGGGGCACTGGACAACTTCAGTGGACCAGGTCCCAACAGCCTCTCCTGCCAGGGGAGCTCAGTGACCCAAAGCAATGTCAGTATCCAACGTATTAATTCTTCTGATGACTTTGGGCTCCCAAAGTTTTGCTTTCTGACATGGACCTTTCATTCTTTATAGGCTAAAGAATCCTCTGCCAGTCAGTGATTGGTTAATTTTTTTCTGTAGCCCCAACGTCCCAGAATAGCAGCCGATGCATTCTGAGGACTTTAAAAGTTTGCTGCCACCTCCAGGGAAGGCTTTGATGGTTGTTCTCTTTAATGGCTGTGCTGCCTGTACTTTTTACATTGCCTTTCCCTGTATCTCTTTAATTATTTTTTTAGGCGGACTGGCATGAGGATAGCATAGCTGTTCAACAGCTCAGCCGCTCCTACTGCTTGGCTGTTTTGAGAGATGACTGTTTGTTTTTAAAATGCAAAGATTTAACATTAGCTGTCATGGTTATGCCAAAGAGCTTCAGCAGTTACACACTCACAATATACCTGAACTGCAGCCATCCCAGAGGTAGTAAGCAGCAGCCAGCCGACTGCACGCTGCGTATTTATGGGTTGTGCCTAAGCAGCTACCATTAAGTTGTGCAAGTGTCGTATAATGGTCCAGTTCATTTCTCTCTGCTACCCTGCAGGATCACCCTGGGCCAATAAACTCTCCCTTGCTGTCCTGAAACTGGGCGAATCAGGCAACCTAGACTACCTGCATAACAAGTGGTGGGAAACCACCTGTTTCCATAAGGGCCCAGACACATGGAGTCCTCTGAAACCCCAAGCCATGGGTGGACTTTTCCTGGTTCTTGCGATCGGCCTCGTGCTGGGAGTGATTGTGGCTTTGGTGGAGTTGTCAAACAGGAGCCGACACGCTGCTGAACGGGAGAAGGTAAGTGGCACTGTGATGCCTCCTTACTTTTGCACAGCATTGCTCTCATGTGGTGGACCTAGATCCCCACCCCCAGTACGCTGTAACTAGCGAGTCAGAGAGGTGTCCGGGTCCCCACCTGGGGGAAAACATTTGACACAAGGTATATCTGCACTGCAACTGGAGATGTAATTTCCAGCTCAGGTTACAAAGCTAGTGTCTGAGTATGTACCTAGGATCTCAGACAGGATTGTGCATGAGCTGTTAGCTCATGACACCAGTGCTCGATCAAAACCAGTGTGGCTACATCTACCCAAGCTGGAAATTACATCTCTAGCTGCAGTGTAGATGTATCCTTAGAAACAATCTTTCTGTATTACTACAGATCTTTGCACAAAACTAAGATCTCCATTATGGAAAGAACTGTGTTTATTCCTCACCAAGAGCGATGATCTAACAGTTCCACAGCCTGTGATTCGTGATGATATCATTGAGGGTTATGAATTCATTTAGGGAATAAACTGGAGGAGATAAGAAAAAAACTTGATTGTTTTGTTTAACTCTAGTTATCAGTGAGTATCCGTGTGGCTTCTAACTTGCTGGGTGTGGACAGACAGAGGATGAGTGTGTGTCAGAATTAACATCAACTGAATTGCTTATGTTATGCTGCTGTAAAACTGGTGCAAGTGGAAAGTCTTGGCAGTACACCCACTTGATTTGCTACTTCTGTCCTGTTTCCTTGGCAATGATAATTTGTTCTAAAGTACCAGTAATTCCAACGAATGCTTTGACAGGTAAGGGAAGGAAAAGACCGCTCTTGCAGTTTCTGTACTTGAATCTCAGCCTTGTTGTGCTCAGCTGACTCCTTAGTACAGCTGAGACACTGTGCACACTGAAGGGGACTTTTCTGAGTCACATGGAACACCTCTTCCCCCACCCGCTTCGTATCTTTCAGAAATCTTGCTGCTCTGTTCTCAGCGAGGAGATGAGTCATCGGTTCAGAATAAAAGAAGGTGTAAGAGAGAATCCAGAAAAGGTTAAACCATAAGAAGCTCTTTGTGGAGTGGAGTCTCAGTATTAATCAATTTCTTTCCTACTGTGTGTATTCACTAGTAGCTGTTTCTCTGCACTGGCACTATATCTCTGTACGCCTAGAGTGTAGCTTCCCTAGCACTAGGAAAGGTCAGTCTCTATAATGATTGAACCGCATGCAGAGAACTACATAGCTCAGAGGACTGATTCCAGATCCTAGCCGCTCTAGAGCGCTAAATTCAGTCTAGCAATGATGACTGAAGATGTCAGCATCTGATGGCTGTCAGATGGCCCACATAAAACCATCCCAGCTCAAGGTTGAGGACTGAGCAAACGTGGTGAGTGAGCACCTCATTCATAAAAGGTTCTGTCTACACTGGACTTGTCGGTGTGGCTGCAGCAGCTAACAGTAGCAGCGAAGCCTTAGCAGCACGGGCCGGATAGTGCCTCCCGCTGCTGGGTATGTTTTGAAGCAATTAGCCCATGTTGCCACAGCTTCACTTCTCTTGTTATTTGAGCTAGCTTGGGTATGTCTGTGTGCCACAATCACACCTGACTGCCGTGTAGACATACCCTCAGCATATGGCGGCACTGCAGCGGGGGACGTGACTGGCAGCTTGTGTAGGGTAAGCTAGCGCGAGTACCAGCTAGCACAGGTCTGTCTACAGTCTGGGCCAGGCCCGCCCTCGGCTGCAGGGTAGACGTACCTTTAGAAGTGGACCCTGCAGCTCAGCGTTGAGGCACATAAGCAACAGCCGCTGATGTGTCTCTGCCCTGTCCCCTGGGCTGTACCTGCTCTGTGACGAAGCAGAGGATTGTGGCTGTCAAGCCAGCAACTTCCATCAGTGGTAACTGGTTTTTTTAAATGCTCAAAACTGGAGCTGCGAGTGAAGTGGGATCAGTGTGAATATTCTAGAACTATAATGAGACTTCCAGAGCAGCATAAAATAGAATGAGCAGCATTTTCCATGGTGCTGCGTAGGTTCCCACCTGCCATTTTTCAGGATGACAAAGATCATGTCTGTACAGAGCTCTGAGTACTGAAAACGAAACACGTATCAAAGAACAGCTTTGCTGGACAGAATACACTTATTCGGCTCCAGAGCATGGGAACAACTGTATTAAAAAGCAAACGGTGATATTTAGCTTTTAAGTTAATGCAGCTGCCTGGCACCTGCCAATGTTCATCAGTATAACTTCCTCCCAGGGAGATTTCAAAACCCGTCTGCTAGCCAGGAGCATGCTGAAGGGCACAGAGGTTGAGATTCACTCCCGTGCAAAACTTCCAGTCTCAGGTTCCCAGGTCTCACTCACCTACTACACAAAGGTGAGTTTTTCACAGTGAAAATGTATTGGCATCAGCCTATTAAAAAAACAAAGGGAGGGGGGTGCAAATCTTGCTGCCTGCAGTTTTCGAATTGAGTGACTCAGTTTCAGCCACCCGTGGAAAGAGTGACTGCAATGGAATAGTAATAGCTTCAGTTATGCTGAGCTTGAACTAGATAAAATGAGCTAAATCAACTAAAATAACCCAGCTCTTAAACCAGCAGGGCCAATTTAAAGGGTCCCAGCTTAACTAATGTGTGATCAAACATTGCACTGCATTGTTATTATGCTTGGTTTCGCAGAGTTTTCGTGCCTTTCAGCATATCAGAAGATCTGGGCTTGGTGGCATGTTACACAGCATATGCATTGCCCTCCTGTATATACTGCCTTGTATCTGCTGCTCGTTTTGCTTGGGTGTAGTGGGAAAGGGTAAAGAGGCAGAGTCAGTTTCAGTAACATACTGACTATTGGCAACTGCAAAGCTTGAGAAACCTGCATTGCCTTGTGGTAGCAAAAACACCTGGAGAGAGTATCTTTGCACCTGGCAACTAAGAGTTCTGTCAAAGCGTAAGGGATGCTAAAAACGTTAGAGGTCCAGTCTGATCACTTGGTTGAAGTTACTTAAGGACATGTTTAATCCCGGCTATTACAGAGTAGGAATTTTCAAATTAAACATTCAATGATACTGTCCATGTGGTTTGTTTTGGTTGAATGATATAAGGGATCTAATCTAAGGGAGAATAAAGTATGTGGTGATCTCCATCTACCCCCAGAAAGGTAAGGGCCCTTCACCTACTGTTTGGCTGGGTGGTGAGGGCAGAAGAAGGATGTTGACTATGGTTCATACTCCCCCTCTGGCTTACTGTGCAAATACATGGTGCTTTAGGGAGACAGCAGACTTCTGTGCCGAGACTATCCCTCCTCTTGTAAGAAACAAGCTAGTGCTTTAATACAAGGCTGAGAGCCACATAGCAAATACTATAAAACAAAACTATGAAAGCCTGTCACCACTGCAAAGGTAACCAATCTGCTCACTTAAAAAAAAGTAGTTTGAAAAAGAGCATGTGACTTAGTTAAAACTACATTAAATTAGTTCATGACAAGTTGACTTTGCTCTTTCATCCCAGCGCTTATTGGGACCTGTTAAGTAGAAGTAGCAGGGTTGTACTCAGTCCCTTCTGAATGTCATATTCATGTAGCCTGCAGCAGCAGGATGGCCTTGGGGTCTAGGCACTGGCCTGGCATTTCTGTCTCAGTGGTCTACCAGTAAAATGAAGAAGTACTTCCCCTCTCATGCAGTTGGTTGGTTTAAAAAAAAAAAAATTAAAATTTTTTTGAGCTGCTAGATGCAACACAGGAGTGGGTGTGTAAGTACCTTAGAGAGACTTGCGTGGAGTTGGAGTCGAGATGCAATAGTATACTGCTGCTATATTTAACGTTTTTGCAGTGAAAGTCAGTGAAGGATCTAGAGTACACCTCTACCTCAATATAATGCTGTCCTCGGAAGCCAAAAAAATCTTACTGCATTATAGGTGAAACCGCGTTATATTGAACTTGCTTTGATCCACTGGAGTGCGCAGCCCTCCCCCCCCTACCTCCCCGAAGCACTGCTTTACTGTGTTATATCTGAATTCGTGTTATGTCGGGTCACGTTATATCGAGGTAGAGGTGTATCTTTCTTTACAAGCTAATGGAAACTTCACCAGCTAGCAGGCTTATGTTACTACAGATTTTCCACTCTTTAGAATATCAGGAGCAGAGGCGAAACAGGCATCTTCTCCCAGGTAGCTTTGGAGAATGGCTAGGTGGGAGTCATTACCACTCACTCTGAATGGCTATTTGATGCTGAAGATCTAGCCATAACACTCCAATTACCTGTCTTTATTTAAGGGAAACTGGAGCAGAGCTGAAATGAATGTGAGCATGACTTGAAATCACTTGTTAGTTGTACAGGTACAGTGCTTTGAGCTAATCAATAAAGGCGAAGTAGTTTAGCATGGATATGTGTATGTTTGGCTAATACCTTATTGCAAGGGAGAGTTTAACAAGCAGACCAGATGTAGATAAATGTTCGTTAGCTGATTCTGTCTTTAGGGTAGGAAAATCAAATGGAAGAAGTGAGTACATGGGAATTCTTGAAGTCCTTATTCCAGATTAATTCCTGCTGCAATGTAAGTAGCTGTATAGGTGAGGAATTGAGCTTGCTTTTTAGAACTGAACCAAACTTACACAATTTAGCTGAAGAGACTGGTTTTCCTTACCACATTTAGCTGGGATCCAGAAGACTATAAGAGCCAAGAATGGAAGTGGGTAAGCTTCAGGAATTTAACTTCACCCTGCAGCAGTTGGTTAAATCTTAGCAGCAATAACTCTCCCATCTGCTACTCTCATTGATGATCAGGTCAGTTACTGTTCTAGGTTCCTGTGTGTCTGAAATAACACTGCTCAGGGAGTAAGTCTCTTCCTAGCTTAACTAGAGAGAATTTAGACAGGTCTGAAATATTTCATGAACTAAAATATTCAAATGCAAAGTCAAACGCTTTCAGCACTTTAAAAACTCTATTTGGTATGTGCCAAGTCACTGCTGGCATAGTAAGCAGAGATATATAAAAAGATTTCATAGACATTTAAATATATTTCTATATGAATGTCTCACAGAACAAAAAAATAAAGTCTTTCCATCACAAATACTGCAGCATTAAAATAAACACTTACCAAAATAAACAGTGAGTGATATACATATATATTTTGGGTGTATTTTTTTTATATAATGAATATTGTTGCTTTAAGTCACAAAGCACAATATAAATATGGAATTTCATGTGAACTCATTTTCCCTGTCGTAATAAAAATACATTCTTTACAATTAAAGTAAAACTAGTGCAAGTCCATTGCTGCCACGCTTCAGGCCTCCAGCCCCAGTCACTTGCGTGGCACTTCATACTTAAAGATGACACTGAAGATTTTCCCACCCAGACGATCAGCCAACCAAGAGTTTTTGATGACTGCAAGTTTGAGGCTCTCGCACCGCAGAGCTGCATAGTAATTTGTATGGATAGCGCGGCCCATCCCTTCAATTATAACCAAGTCAGTCTTCCGCTCCCTGACCAGCAGGGCCAGGCCTTTGTCCAGTCGGCTGTAATGAGATGCAGACAGAAAATGTAATTGGCCAGTTACGTAAGTAATGTAGTAAGGTCTGATTACATCTAAAGTGTAGATTGACCTAATGATGTTACTCAGAGCTGTGACCAATCTGTCACCCTGTGTGACATAGTAAAGTAGACATAACTCCCACTGACAATGCAGCTAGGTCAACTGAGGAATTTTTCCACTTACCAGCTAGAGATGGATTACCTCCGTCGATAGAAAAACCCCTTCCATGGGTGCATGAAGTATCTACGCTACACCAGCATAGCTGCTATGCCGGTGTAGTATAGATGCACCCAAAGATTACTTGATAATCCACGGCTCTAAAGTCCATATGGCTTGCAGGGAACACCTTCAGGGGCTCCAGAGACTTTCTCCTGCAGGCAGGTGGATTTAATGTCTACATTGCAATCACAGGCTGTAGTTGCAGCTTGTGTTAGACATCCTAGCTAACAGTGTACTGATGTCAGCCTCCCCAGACCCTCAGGTAGCTAGCCCATGCTACCATGGCTTTACTGCTCCAGTACCTGAGCTAGCACCATTGAAGCTAGCTCAGGTATGGCTACACAAGCTGCACTCACTCCATGATTTCAATGGAAATATACACTTAGGCAGACCAGCTAGGTGATAGTTCGCTCCTTCCATCAGGGAAGGTTAGAAATGGTTGATTATTCTTTCAAGAGGGCTATCTTGCTTTCCCCATGCATTGTTTCCTCTTTTAAAGCAATTAGTCCTACAGCTAGGGAAAGAGAAGGGAGCAGGAGCATCATTGTGGCTCTTTGTAATCCATTTGGCACTGCCAATTGAGAGAAACCAAGTTACACAGAGCAGGGCTTGTGAGATGTCCTCAAGCTCCCATCTCCCCTTGCAATTTTCTCAAGTCAGGCTTACAGCGCTCTGCTTTCTACCTGTCTTTTGAGACGGCAGCTCGAATGCAAGCAAAGGGCTCCAGTTAACTACTTTAGAGAAACTGAAGGGTGCCAAGGCAACACCATGAGGGCTAGGAAATAAAGCATTACATCGAGCTCTGCAAGTGACAAAGCTGTAAGATGTTTGATTGTGCCAAGTACAGATGGGATCAGGATGTTAGAAAGAAACCAAGCACTAGTGGCATTCAGTTTCTCAATGGGCTGCTGAAAAGGATCGCTTTCTTTCTGCATCAAGTTAAAGATCTTACTGCAGCTTTGTTTTAAGCACTAGATAATAGGAATCTGCAAAGAGACTGAATCTTGGGGTTAAGTCCCCTTTTCTCCACGCTGGGGCAAGGACTCAAGTTAACCTCATGTATGGCAGAGAGCAGATTGTGCTTGCTACCACATCCTGTACATAAGGCACTTGTGACTGAGAAAACAACTACTTTAAGACAGAAAGCTGATCCAGGCAGAACTGCCTACAATGACAGCAGGATTAGGCCTATTATCCTTAAGAACCATTTTTTCATTTCCTGCAATAACTACCTGATGTAGTTACTTAAAAATGCAGAGTAGCTGAATATTCTGAGCCAAAGCTTTTAATGTTTAATCCACTTGTGAAGGTGAAAGTAGATGTGTTTGCTGCAGCAGGAGAGAATTAAGATCTCAGACAGGCAGCACAGACTGATCATCATCATCATACATGCTTGTTTGCAGGTTTCAGCAAGTATAGTGGATTTTATAGAAATGCTTTCTCTTGAAAGAAAGAGGTTGGGTGGTTACTGTACTAAAGTGCAGAATCTACCTCCACTGCATGGCAGAGGCAGAGCATTTACAATACACATTTCATCCACTGGTAAACATACCTCAGATCTAAACATGGGGAACTGGAACCTGTTTGTACCAACAGCAGCCTCTCTTCCATCAGCGCAGATCTTTGGGGGGTGGGGAAGGGGGAAATAAAATAAAATAAAATCAAACAAACCACATGATTTCTTACACTACCCTCTAAACAAGGAAGTCCTGAAGGCAAGAAGACCCTAGTGAAAGCCAGGCCCATAATGCAGCCAGGCTGGTATTAGTCGGAAACAATCCAAGGCTTAACTCCCCCCTGCAGACCAGAGCCAAGCTCTAGCTTACTCCATGGAGACAGATGGGGCAACCTAGACACTAAGGCTGAATTGTGAGTATCCGGACACATGGCTGCACACTGCAGCATACCCTGCCACCAAGATGCTCAGTGCCTGTTGCTGATGATTGAGAAACAATCTTATGTACCTAGAAAGGGGGGCAACTCACTCAGCCTTTTCCAGAATTTCACTCTAAACCTGTTAAAAGGTTATGAAGCAGTTGCTTGGACAGTGGGGATGTATTTCACTCATGCAGCGCTAGAAGAGATGCTCTGTAACCACATTAATGTGCATTTCTCTCATTTCATAATTCAAAAACGTTAATGTCTGTAAGGATTTGAGTGGCATTATGGAAGGGATCCCCAAGAACAGTTAAAATATTTCTTTGGCGTTTTATCATCTTGTATCATGAAAGCTGAAAGTGTTTGAATTCTAGCTTATTGTTGCAGAATAGGCAGTTTTCAACTTCCGCTCCGTTTTCATTAAGTCTCACTTTAGTGAGTCTCCATTTATTTCAGGTTCTGGTTCTCATGCGTTAGCCAAATGGGGCTGAGTATGAGCTACAATCATTACAGGGGGGTTCTGTCTTCACTAACAGTTAAGATGTAGTGGATCTTGTGTAGATCCCATATTCTACACCTTCAGCACAGACAGTATTTCCTTTTAAGGGCAGGTCAAAGTGCAGGCTCTAGTGTAAGTATTTATACATGCGGTCAGGTGGCCTTTTTTCTTCGCACAATTCAGAAAAGGGATCAGAGAGACTTACTGGATAATGGGATCCATTGCTGCTATCCGCTCAGTGACAATCAAGGATTCACTGTAGGTAACATCATTTAGTGCAGGGCCAGAGTTACAAGCCAATATAACCTGCAGCGAAGAGACCAGAAGATTTCCCTGCTTATCTAAGATACTCACACATTCATCAAAACAGATGGAGGTGGAAGAATGTCTAGCTGAAATCTCAATTTCAAAAGATGATCAGGGTTGTTTCACGCTCTATGGCTACCCTCAAATTGCTCCTGCCAAACTGTGGCTTTACAATGACATTTTTCTATTTTTTGTTTTCCCTCCCCGATTACCGCATGGAAACTCAACACAACCAGCATCAGCTGCACCCATGCATGTATTCTCCCTTCTAAGTTTAGAAATTAAATATTTTCCACAAACAGATAGAAGCATGATTTTTAGTTGGCTAAAGCCAGTGGTTGTATCAGACTAAAAAGAATAAACAAAGTTTATTCCACTACTGTCTCCTAATACATCATCATTTTGGATTGGAGTTGCCAATTTCACAGAGTTATTACTTTTACCAAGACTTCCTAAACTTTTTCTCAGATACCCTAGCTTTACTTAAAAGGATTGAGGACCTCAAACCTAACAGCCATTTATTACTAAAATTTACCCATCACCATTTAAGGTCCCTGTCACCACACTCACAACTCCCTTATCAGCAGTCAATGACCCAACACTGTCAGATTTACTGCCATTTAGTAACTCCTTAAACTGTTCTAGCACATTTCAACTAAAGAGATCATAGCACTTTTAATTTACACCTCCCTCAAAAAATTCCTCAGTTTCTCCTGCAGTAGGTTATTATTAGACCCATTTTACAGCTCAGGAGCTAGAGGTTCTGATTTTCTTAAGTCGGAGCAGAGATGGAGCTAGAAGCCAGAAGTCCTGACTCCTAAATTCCCTTGCACATATCACTTGGCCACATTCCTCTCAGTTGGGTACATTATTAGAATTTCTGGTGCACAGAAGTGCCTTAGCAGATGTTAGCAGGAAGTAGTGTTAAGTCTTTCACTATTAGTGAACACTTCAGACAAATTATAAAGACCATGAAGCATCCATAATCCAGAGTGCTCAAACTCACCTCTGTACCTCTAGAGAGTAGCTCTCTGACAAAGGGGAAGACTCCTAAAATGATGTCTATTCCACTGTTATCTGCGAAAATTAAGGCACATTTATGAGGGGGACCTTCCTGAAAGAGAAAACCAGTGCATTCAGGGTTGAGTTGCCAGTTCTCATAAGTTCAATAACTAATTTGTGTTAATTATTTACAAAGATTCAGATCAAATCCCCAGACTCTAAATATCCAGAAATTAATGACCTCATTGGCAAATGTCTGCATGGGTCACCATTACTTGGAAGCAGCTCAGCTCCCCTGCTGCTGAAGAGGGCTACGCTGACAGCCCTGGAAACAGTACAAGTAGAGCAAGATTTCCACAACACAGTCCTGCCAACGAGGTTTAAAGCAGCCTTGAACTACCCTATTCCCTTAGGGGTAGCATCTTCAGACTCTGATCAATTAGTCGAAGGCCTGCCAACTAAAGTGAAATGGGGCAGTTTGTCACATCAATACCAACTGAGGCTACAGAACAGCCAAAGATGTGACTACTCCATTTCCACCACTGATCTGGGCTGGCTTAGTGCTAGGCAACTAAAATTACAAGCTTAGGGCCTAGTCCCACTCCCCTTCGATTTATTCCAATTCTGATGCTGTGAAACTTTAAAACCAGTCTTATGGCACTGCAATTCATGCTGCTTAAAGTATTTTCGTTAAACGTTGACTGAGGTTTTGATGAGGAGTTACAAACCTTCTTTGCTTCGGGGTTTTTAAGTTGTACAAGGCAAGTAATAGGTTTTCCACTTTAATAACCTCGATCACAAAATACAAATTTGATCAGTAATTACAGAGCTTGACGTTTTTGTTTTTTTTAAGGTGGAAATTTACGCCGGAGACATTGGTTGCATTAGGCAACTCAAAAGGTGATCAGAGTAATTTTTATAACTATTGCATAAATCTAAGTAAATCTCTCATAGTTAAAGTCACAATGGCCCAAGCCTACCTTTAGTCGTTGTATCCACTCACTGTAGGAATCTTCTAGCCATGGGCGCTCTGTAGAGTTGACAAAATCAGCAGGTTAGCATTTTTCTCACAGCAATCTTTGCAAGCATTGTTAGAAAAGGCAGGTCAGGTTTATACACATTTCTATCTACTTTAACATTAAAACATTTGAGCACTGGATGATGCTGTAATATTAAATTTGTATGTTCAAAGAACTCTTGGGCTCATAACTGTGAAAGCAGATCAGTTAGCACTTTATAAAGAATACGGGACAAGTCATAAGAGATTAGAGTCAGTGTCCCCAGTGGCACACTATTGCCCCTTGTAGGACAACCATGACCACCACTTTCTATTTGGTGTTGCTAAGCAGGAAGTATATTTAGAATAGCAAGCAGGCAAAGATGGTTGACATTCAGGGGAAGTGTTTATTGGAGCCTTTTTGCTCACTGGAAAAAAAAAAATCTTATGTGCTCTGGACTAAGAGGAAATGGGGCCCTGACACCTTTGGAATTCAGATAGTAGCAGTTCAGTGAAGTACTGTAGCATAGTCATCTGGAATAAAGACTAGACACCACTGATTTCATGTGACCTTCCTTGGTAGCAGAACTCTCTCCCACTAGACACTTTTTTGCCTACCTCCATTCTTATTCTTGTGTCAACACACAAAGGCAAGATGCCACAGAATGATTCTCTATACCTTGCAATTTTTCCTTGGCTTCTTCAAATCCAAATTGTGGTTCAGATTCCAGAACTCTGCATCAGAAGACAGACAAATAGGACAGCATTAAACAAGTTTATCCCACATAGGTGCCCTGTCCAAACAGCTCTGCACTGAACAAACAAGTATCAGATGGGGATTTTATAGCATCAGTTTTAGTGGGGGTGTGCAGAGACCCACTGGCTGAACAATAGGTGCTTTATATTATTTTTAAAAACAAAAGATTTATTCTCAAATAATAAGAGCTCTTATGCTCAAAGGAAAAAGCTGCCAGCACCCTATGAAAACATGCAGTCATTAACAATAAATTCTAAGGAAAGCATCAAATGGTATCACCTACATTCTCATGTAAACATTATTTATGATTTATATGTAATCATGACAAACTGCAAGACAAACTTCGGAGATCTTTGTACAGTAAGCGGTAATTTGCCATGTTTAGTTTAAAGGTAGCAGTAGAACTGGTATTGAGCATTCTGTCACTCTTTTAAACAAAGCCATTTTAAAGTTAGAAAACTGGTTGACAATATATTACAGACTTCCCCATCAGCTAGACATTTTAAGCAAAAAGCCCAACCACAGTTAAATGGTGGTGTGGATGATGCGATGGCGATTCAGGAATATGTGGTGGCCTGGTTTAATTTCAAGTGATCAGCAGTGAAATGTTTCAGGGCTCTGCTGGGTTTCTCCACCATCCTTGACCCTTTCTCGAGCCAGTTGTGAATGACATTAACTTGTAAAAAGCGACAAAGAGTCCTGTGGCACCTTATAAACTTATAGACTAACAGATGTATTGGAGCATACTGGAGCATAAGCTTTCGTGGGTGAATACCCACATCGTCAGACGCATGTGGTGGAAATTTCCAGAGGCAGGTATAAATATGCAGGCAAGAATCACTGATCACAATACTTCTGTCTGTAAGGTGCCACAGGACTCTGTCGCTTTTTACAGATCCAGACTAACATGGTTACCCCTCTGATACTTGACATTAACTTGGACATCTTCCCTTAATCCTCTCCTCTGAGGGAAGAGGACATGCGCTGATGAATAGGTGGGTATTCAGATCTATATTAGTAACTACAGTTGGTCATTTCAGAAACTGAAATTCTGTGAAATACTAGGCTAAATCGGATTGGCCATGGAAGCATTCACAGAATACAAGTCTGTTTAAAGTACTTCCCAAAGAGTGTTTTCTGGAAGGGGTCTATCCCAACATATCAAGCTTATACAGAAAGCCAAAGAGCCAAATCATCCTGGCAGATGCCCAAGGTTACCTCCTGTTGGTTTTAAAAGGGAGTTTCGTATACGCATCTCCCATAAGTCAGACTTCCTGAGTTTAAGGCAGCCAACCGTGAGATACCTAAATACCCGCATTCTCACAGTATCTAGGGCTGACAGGAATGAGGAATTTGTGTGGAAGAGTTTAATAAAAGTTTTCCAGATAAAGGTTTAGTCTGAGCAAAGTATACGTTGATTCCCATTCCATCCAAACCCATTCAGCCATCCCTAATTACAAACCACTCGGTGAACATGTGATATAAGCTACTAGGCCAGCACAGAATAGCCGTGGAACGTAATGCTGAGCTAAGTGGAACACATACCCAAAGCAGTGCTAAAGATGTCCACTACAAGCAAAGTGGGCAGACTTTCAAATGTGAACTTCTGTATTATTATTACTGCATTCAAACATTCATAGTGACACATCTGCCCATTTTAAGGGGTGATGGTGAATTTCCTGCACCACCACAAGTCTTGCAAATAAACAATCAGCATATGAAGGTGAAATACAAGTTATTCCATTAAAATTGGATTGGTGCACTTGAATTTGTTAAAAGAAAGATGGGATACTTAGTGTCTTAAAAATGGTGTTTTTAAAATATTTAGCACCTACTCTGAGACTGCTTTTGCTCCCCAGTCAAAGACATTCCCCGCAAGAAGTCCTTTCACCAGAGCAAACTGCCTCTCCTCCCAGCCTAATGAATCCAAAGATTCGATTACGCTTGGAAAACATTTTAACGCTATGCCATTTTCTTTCTGCTTTACCTGTAAGAAAGATATGAGACATTGGATTTATAGATGAAAAATTCTTACCCATCATTGGTTGCCTCAGTGCCAAGACCACCTCCAAGCATTCTCCTCTAGGTTCATGGCCTCTAATGGACCAACAAGTTACTGTTATCAGCATGCTTAGTATGAACAAGTAAAAATAAAATATCTCCTCGGCTGCTAATAACCGTATTAATGCTAGAAAACGAGCAGAAATTGCTATTGTTTCTTTTCAAGACAGTGACAGGACAATGGATCTTGGCCAGCAGGAAGAGGTAGTGTCAAGTGAGCCATCAACAACAAACAAACAAAAACAAGCCTAAGCAAAGGCATCCCCATGATAATCAGCCTTGCAAAATGCATGCATCCTCCTTATATTTACTATAAATGTAACAGTGAAAAACCCCAATGATAATGATTAGCCGATATAATGTGTGTGTTTTGAGAGGTTAACAGAATATCTGACTTAAAAGGGTAAAGGTGTGCTGGGAATAGGGGAACAAGACGTTTCTTTGATTTAGATTGTAACAAAAATATTCAATGCCCTGCAATCACCCCGATTGCCTTTCATGATCCCCTGGGGATAGTGACCCACCAGCTGAGAATTCTGCCTTAAGCTATCCAGTCCCCTACTCCTCACCATGAGCAACTACCCACCTACATCAAGTTTGAGAGGATGCAAAAATTTCTTGAACTTACATTTTTGTCCACCCTGTAAAGCAAGAAGGACTTACCTTTGAATAGGGGTCTGGAAAGTTGAATTCATTTAGACAATGCTCCCTCGTATCCAACAAACTTCTCACTGTTAAGGTGCCATAGGCACTGAAAGAAAGAGTGAGAAAGGAGGATCAGCTGCTTCAGAGAGTGGAGGAAGAATTGTTTCTCTCCCCATGCCCACCATCTTCATCTGGCCATTAAACACTGTAATGACTACTTCTAGGATAGTTGCAGTGTCTAGACGATCACGGTTACTGTGCTATAAATATTAAATATCTTTAAGTTCAAGTAATTGTGGTCAAATCAATATGGTTAACTAGGAGCACAGGCGCCTCTGATACTAGGAAGGCACTACAGTATAAAAGGCTACCATATAGAAGATTGTCCATTGTGGTTTGTGCACCCACAATTAGCTAGAACGAGACGCAGTACTGATTAGCTGGACATCTGACTCTAGAGAGGTCCTTACCCTTATTTTTCATACATTACCTCTTGAAATATCAGTCCACAGTCTACTCTTAATATGGGCCAAGATTATCAATAATGGAGGCCTACAGCAAGCTTTACTTATGGCCATACAATGGAATGTTGATTCCTACCCTAGGAGACAGTTGTCATTTGGATTTCTTGGGATGTAGAAATATTTTGTTTCCTACTAATGAGCCTGAGCATCCTATATAAAAAAAACCCAATTTCTTCCCATATGCATCTGTAACAGGTGGCCTGCCCCTTTAAGGGTAAGGAACCCCTGGGCTAGCCAATCTGTTCAGATAGCCTCACCTCACCACACCCGTGCAGGATGTAGGATTTAAAAAGGGAGGAAGCCCAGCATCAGGGGGTGGCAGCTGGACTGCAGCTGTAGAGGTGACTCCTATGGTGGGTGACTGGAAAAAGGGGCCAAGCTCCAGGGAGGCAATCCGTGGGCTCCGGAGGAACCTGAGAGGCTCAAGCCTGGAGAAGGGTTAAAGATGCTTAATTTAGCTTTGTTTGTTGTTTTGAGTTCTACTGAGGGGTCCCCAGAGATTGACAGAAGAGTGTCAATCTGTTCAATTCTGTTTGAGTTGGAAGGACTTTGCTGCTGGCTCCTGGAGGTGCCACGTGAAGGGATGTTGAAGAAGCCAAATAAAGGCCTGACTAGTTACAGCTGGAATTGGATTCCCCGCAAAGGGACTGAACTCTTAAGTGTGAGCTGGCTGGAGGGCCGAGTCACTCAGCCAGATCAACAGAGGGTCTAAACAGCCATCAGGAGGAGGCAACCAAGCAGAAGGCCCAGGAATGCTGCACCCAACCTGGAAAGGGCTGGTGAGTCACCTCTATATGCATGGGGCTTACTGTGGGGTAGGAAGCTATAAAATCAGTAGTTTTAACTTTATTTCTTATGCACATGACATAAATGTAACATGCAGGGAACAAAGAATTACAAAACAGTGAGCTGCTTGCTAACACATGCATATTAAACATTTACTAAATCACATCGAAGTTAACTGTACTCACTGGAAAAAGCCCACACTTACAAAGGCTGCTGTCTGAGTGTCTGGAGCTTGTTGCAATACTTCTGTCGGAACTTTTCTGCTCGCTCAGCTGCATCAGCAGAGTCTGGCTGACTGGCCATAGCACGTTTCACTACCTGACAGAGGAACAGGGAGGCTGGATTAGAGATGCCAGATGCGTTACCCATCACATGAGGGTAGAAGGCAACAGTCTCAATGGCTGAAGTTCAGGCTTGGAAATATTTGTTCTGCCTTCTGTACTGTTCAGTGCCCCCACGCCACCCCCAAAGAAGTTTAGACTTGAGGTTTTTCCCCCAGATTCAAGTCGTAGGGTGAAGGATATGCATTCAGAGGAAAGAGTCATCTAAAAATAAGTGCTTACTACTGTTTGACTAATATAGGTAGAGGGGGGCATTCCAGATAATCCCAAAAGCTAGAAACATCTGATACAACATTCTACCAGTCTGCTACAATAAATTCAGATCATCTGCTCTTTAGTTAACATGCAGTTTAGGTAACTCTTTTTATATCTAATACATTCTTTGGATGGGTTTGCATACTATGGCTACAGGAATTCAGGAGTGATTTATAAACACAGAATCAGTTAAGAGTATGACAGTCATGTGACTCATTTAAGTTAGGCCAAACCATATTCATCTGACTCACACCAATAGTTCCACTGCAGTCAGTGGGACTGCTTAAAATAATAAGGACAGCAGGATTTGGCCCTTTAGGCATTACCATCTTTGCCCCCTCGTGTGTGTGTTTTTAAACCAGGAGCATACAGTGGAATTTAAATAATAAAATGCTTTGAAAACTGTTCAAAAAAGGTCACAAGGAAAAAAAAGTAATTCCAACTGTGCTGAGGTAAGTGTGTCCAGAGGACTTCCACCGATGCATCTATAGGATTTGCAAGAGGAGAAGTCTCCATTCATCCATAAGTGTAACTGTGTGCTCAAGTTAGCAGTCTGAGCTCATCCATGTCAGCCCTCAGAAAAATCTATTTGCCAAATCATGAAAATGTTTAGATACACTATTGCATTGTGATCCGTACCCCATCCAAAGCCTCCTCAAAGCAAGTGAGCCAATATTTCCTGGCCATGGCATCATCAGTGAGGTCAACAGTGTCAGGGATGTACGTGGATGGGTCCTTTAGCAAGGGCAGGTTAACAAGCGGTCGCTCCAACCGATCCATTTCGAACATGTCAAACTGGGAAGTGATGGGAAAAATAAAGGTTAATTAAACTAACTCAAACAGGCTGGTCCAGTAAGATTGATGTGTAATGAGACTAGCCAACAGTAGTTACAGCTTACTGGACAGCTGCATTAGAGTGTGCATAGAGTATAGTAAAGAATGTTTCCACAATTGACAAAGCTTTGCCTTGACATCTTAGGAGTTTTTCATTTAAAAAAAGCTTCTAGTAATCCCCCGATTTCTTTCCCCTTCCCACAAGCTTCCTGGTAAAACGAGAGGTGGGATCATTCTGAAAGATTCGAGCACACATTTTCCCCTCCATTTCAGCTAACACATTCCTGTTTGCTGCCCTTCCCCCAGAGGCCTTAAAACCACCTTTAGGGTCAAATGTTTCCGGTAAGTTTAAGAACAGGCAACACACACACACACACAGTTCTACCTGTACAAATATTCTGCTACATATTTTAAAAAACCTAGTAAAGTGCATAGATTTATTTTTGCAAATGAAACTGCATATTTTGCACACACAGTTACCTGTTCTCACGTATGTATATGTACAACTTAGACACCTACTTTACATTTTTGCCCAATCAGATAAGAGCTAGAAAGGTTAGAAACTGAGCACTTAAGTATTTCAGTGGTTTTACATACAGCCTCTGAACACTATTCCTAGTGTATATGCTACTCCTTATCTAGGCACAGCAATAATCAACAAGAAGTTGACATTGATGGACCTTGGATAGCATCTCAATGTCTCACAAACATCTTGTGTGTGAGAATTCCCAATTTTTTTGTATTTAAATATTCTCCTAAAACATTATCCAAGATTGAGTGTAAATCATACAAGTAAAAAGTGTTTTTTACTGCAAAATTAACATTGACTGCGGCTTCTTTACTAAAGAATCCTATCACCATTCCCTGGAGTGACAGGAAGAGTACACCACACACAGACAGGTTTTCCACCTGTTGAGACTCAAGATCAAGCATATGGATCATATTAAGGACATTACTTGCGTCTGAAATAGTTCAGTGTACTCCTTTATACTGCTTTAGGCATTAACTGTGGCAATGGCTATAGAAGAAACACCAACACTGTTTTTTGAATGTCAACTTGAGGATCTGATTTTCACTTACTTGGTTTTAAAAAGCTGACTTGCAAATGCTGGGCTCAGTTTTCAAGATACATTTTACCAACTGCACATGCAACACTCTATGCACAACTGTTGGACTAATTTGCAACTCAAACCACTCTGGGTCTAAGTGGCCATCTATGTACACAACTGATTTGCATGTGCAGTCTCATTAACTGTGATGACAAGACTGACAGCCATTCAACTGGGTGTCAAACTTTCTTGGGGGAGGAAATCAGGCTGCAAATTAATTACTTGAGATCTTGAACTATTATTTAAGATGGGGCAGTGTGTGTGTGCAGGGAAGGTAGTTAGGAGTTTGATAGTTTTATTACAGTCCTGAAGTCTCATGAGGGTTCTAAATGATCTCTCAGGGAAGACAGCTTCTGGTTATAGAAAGACAGTAACTTACCGTGCCACTCCTTGCACGTTGCATGGGGCAGAGATCGGGTGAAGTGCTCATAAGGCCCGAACTCCCAGCATAATTCTCTCCCCAACTGTACTCGTTGGGATCTGGAGGAACAAAGATGGAGGCCATAAACTGAAAGTAAGACTGTCTATACCACGAGTGATTTTAATGTCTAGATGCCTTTGTGTAGGTTTTAAATAAAGACAAATGCAAGGAAAAAGAGCCATGGAAATAATGTTTTTAAAAGTCCAGAGTTACTCAACCATCCAGTTAATTAGTAATTTGGGGCTTCTTATTTACTGAATTTGGGAAGGGGCAGAAACCCTAAGTTTCAGAAATGATCACTACATCTCTTTTTATATAGTAAACCTTTAAAAAGAGAGGGGTGGGGTGGGGAGAAGATACTGTCAATTCCAGGAAGAAAAAAAACAAACATTTTCTCTTATCTCCAAGCACCTATTTTTATTTCCAAACCTAGTACATCTTAATCTTTAAAAATATTTAATTCTTTTATTAAGAATGCATTGCAACCAATTAGTTTAATAAACTCTTTAAAGTTATTTCTAGGAAGAATTTGTTCTTTTAATAAATAGAAAAAATGCACTAGTCAGAGTGTGGGATATACAGCTACAGAAAAAGCATGCCTTGTGTAGCAGGGGATTCCTAGTTACTCTTCCCAGATCCACAGAACCTCTACCAATTTGCATAGCTTCTTAGTACCTTAGTTTTCCCTCTCTGTAAAATGGGTATGAAAATTTCCTGCTTTACAGGAGTATTATGAGGCTTAATAATCTTTGCAAATGCAGAGATCGCTGGATAAGTAACAAAATTTTATTAACCTCAATCTGTCTGGTTCTGTTCCCACCCTAACACACAAACTGAGTGGCTTGTCAATACAGCAACCACAAATAGTGGTAACTAATCAGAGAGTGCAGCACCGGAGCTCTGTACTCAGCAAAAGCAACCTGTAACAGAAAAATGCTAAGAGCAGACATGTGCTCTTCAACTACTAAGGCATTTTTATGGGCAAAAGAATGCAATTTCATAATTCCATTATTTCTACACTAGCACACTGGCCATATTCAGAAAGTGTCCTCCCTGGAGAGGAGATAAATCAGAAACCTGGATTCCCTCTGCCTTTAGAGAGGAGGTTGCTCTTGGGGGAGGGGAGAGAGAATAAGCAAATCCTCCAGGCCCCTCAAAGTGGAGCAAGGAAATGGAGTAAAGAGAGATCTCCCTGCCAGAAGAAAATAAGTGTTTACAAAATAAATCTGTGCTGTTAATGGCAAATGTATTTGATTAACCAATGATTTACATGCAGCCTCTTGAAAGAAGCTTGGACTGACACTGACATTTTAGAACACTGCATATACAGAACATAGTGATGCTGTACTTACTGTCTTGTTCAGCTCCTTTTAAAAATGCCCCAATGGCTCCCAGGTAGCCTTCATGTCTCAGGAACAATGCCTGAACCTCTCCCTGCCACAATATGAAACATTGCATTTGGATGGCCCCTGATTGCTAACATGCACTTTGTCACTAATTTACACTTAAGTATAACACAGATAAACCAGCTAGAATATTTTATTGTGTCCATGCTACATTCCCAACACACTTCAATAATGTCAATGGTGCTGCAGGAGGCATATTTGAAACATCTCTTTTCAGCATGTGCTACTTACACCTACCAGCCCAGGATTATGAGGCAGACAGGGAAGGTGCAAGGAGGAATATCCAGTTTGTTCTAAGACTGAATAATCATGGAACTGTAATTGGCCAGTGCTTCAGTACAGAAAGCTACTGCAACTTCCCAAGGAAAAGTGCTGTTAATGTCCCGGCATTTGGCACATTCATTCACGTTTGGCAGTGCGTCTCTCAGAACCATGACAGTCAGTTCCTTCCTCTACTTCACTCCCTCTCGCATCACACTGGCTCAAGACCCAAGAACACACTGCAATGTCCATGCAAATAGAGAGAGCCAATACACCTGCACACACACACTCTTCATTAAACCAGTCAAGGAGATATTCATTGTCAACACCAGAAAGCAAGACCATCCTCAATACAATGCAGGAATCTTAGAGTGCAAATGAGGTGTACCCATTATCCACCAAATGCCCTCACCTTCCTAGGCAATGAGAAATGTGGAAATTGGGAGGGAGAGAGGGGACAAAATCAGCTCCCCAATAGAGAAGCTCACAAAAGAACATTAACATTTGCTTGGGGTACAGCAAAAGACCAGCACTGACTTCACAACTCACTTACACTAGTAGTTAAGGAGGAAACTATCAGTTTCCTAAAGCTTGCAGCTAGTCTATAAAAAGGCATTGCAGGGGTATGACAGAGGGAGATCAGAGAGAAATTGAAAAAAGATCTAGAGACCCAACCCTGGAGAGTTGAGAGTGAAAAATCTAAGCATCAATGCTTAGGGGGTCCAAATACCATTAAGTTTATAAAGCTGCCACACATATATAGACTAGTCCCCATTCTGGCAAACCAACAGATCTAAAACTAGCTCTTGGCTCTGGATTTCACCCACACTCTCAGGTCACAAAACTTTGGAACTAGGGAAAGCCTCTGTAAAGGGGAAAATTACACTTTGAAATGATTTCAGATAGCTATTTTAAAAGGAATGGCCGTGATATTTTTTAAAGCAGATATCAGTTGCAGGTTTTATCATAGAAGAACAATCCCACACTGAATTTGACAAGAGAATTTGAAATTTACAAGAGGAATTGAATAATCATGGTAGTATGTGAGGAAGATGGAAAGGATCAATGCTGAGCAGCTACAGGACAACTGAGACTGTTAGAAAACCCACAGACAAGTACTCTGCATAACTGTTGCAACTGATCTTTATAGCAGTACTTGACCTTTAGTAAAGGATGGCCCCAGTCAGTGGCCATTCATTATTAAATAACCATATGTTACAGATTCACTGCATTACTTTGATCATGCTGCCAGCTTGGTACATTTGAAAACAACTATGTTAAGGTCTTGCAGCAAATTGGGAAAGATACCCAAGACTTGTTCTTGTGTTCCTGAGAGCTTAGTTTTTATTACCTTGGAGAAGAAGTTAATACTGTAGGTGATTGTGCGCATAGTGACTGGGTGACCCCGAATAAAGAATCCTCCAAAGTAAATTTTGTGTAGGTTATGGAGTTTAGCATAGAGGCAGGCAAGCTGTCCAATGTCATTACTGATCATGTGCAGTAAACTCTTTGCCATATCATCTTTAGAAAATTCTAAAGGAAAGAAATAATAAAACACATTAAAAATGGTTGAACCATGCCCAAGTGGACATTTTTAGGCAGACTATGAGCAAAGTTTATCCCCAGGGTAGCTCCACTGGCTTCTTTAGACTAGAATAGTGATGAATTTGGCTTCAAGGAAGGAAGTTCAGCCCTATCACACTGCTCATTTCCTGCTTCCATGGGGATTAACATGGCTAGTGGAGTTGGTCAGGAATTCTTCAGCAAAACATTTTTTCATTAGAAAATACTGACCAGCTGAAACAAACTGTGGGAAAGGGTCAGTTTCAATGAATTTTTTGACTAAAAAAAAAAATTGACAAACTTTGAAACTGTCAGTTTCTTTAGAAGTTTTCCAAATGAAAAGTTCTCATTTTCTGGTTCAAAAGGACTTTTAAAATTGAAGCTAGTTATAGTAAACTTTTAAAGTATTTCAAAATAGAAACATTTCATTAATCCAAATCAACTTTTTTAGGTTTGTGAAAATTTCTCTTTTTCCTGATTTCAAAATCTGATTTTCACAGGATGGGGAAAAAGAGTTTCCTGCCCAGCTCTAATAGCTGGTTTCATGGGATTAGGACACTTTTTTTTTTTTGTTTGAAAAATTATTGGAAGTCTCCAGGATAGAAAGCTAAATTGATAGCTAATAACTTTACTTTTGTATAGTGATTTTTATTTCTACATACATACACAGGATCATACATGTATGATGAGAGGAAATCTGTTAAGAAGGATAGTGTGGCTACTACCAGTTAAGTAGAGTGCTCTGGGATCTTTAACATCCCTGCAGGGAAACAGTATCACCTAAAAGACTCATATACAGTAAATTGCATGTACTCAATTTATCTACTTTAAAAGTAATGAGTGCCAAGCTAACCCTTCTGAGACTTCTAGATGTCATGTCTCAAACCAGATAAGACCACAAAGCCATATGTGCAGCAAATCCTAAAACAGTTTAATATTTGGGACCTTCCCCCCATAGCTCCAGCCATAAGACTCTTGTGACAGTATAATGCACTGTATGAACACACTGCTAGGTCCATTTGAGACTGGACTCAACTGATCTGCTAGTTCCCCAGTGCTGAAGAGGACAGATGTAAAACCAACTGTTTACCATCAGTTGTGCAGTTAAAGCACAAGGGACAGATTTTATAGGCATTTAAAGCAGAACAGGAAAGGAGGATCTTAAGCTAGCCTACTCCTTTGGAGACAGATACCAACCTAGTCTTCAGAGGGCCAGAAAGGACATGGTTGCATCCATTCCTCTCCACTAGCTAGAAAGAAGAACTCTGAAGAATCAGGCCAATAGACATTGGTCCTTGTGAGGTTGTGGGGACTTCATAAAAATCCCATGACACAGGGAAATGAGTACTAGAGAAGCTGGTAACTACATCCTCATCCTTTCAGTATTTGAAAGTGTCTCAAATATTCACACAATCAGCATATTAAAGTAAAATGGGCAACAGGCAAAATATAATATGATCCATACAGCAAATCTTGAGTAGACTCATCCCCCCCTGCCCTGTGTTGGTACCTTTATCTGCTGTGGCAGATTTCCCAAAGCTGCTAGCTATTAGATTTCCACTTAGCCCCAGTGTCTGGTAGGCCCCACCATACACATCTTTCACCAGCATGTCAACATTTGTATGCTGTCCCTTTGAAGCAAGCTGCAGCAATTCATCAAATTTCTGCAGAAGAAAAGCAAAGTGTTACTCCAGGTTTTCTGGATTGCCAGATAATCTTGTCTGAATCTCAAACTTCTGCAGAACTCTTAGTAAGAGTAGTCATTCAAAAAACCCCAGCTCCCACCAAACAAACAGGCATTCCTTGTATTTAAGATCTCCGGGACTGATTCCCTAGCCTAATCTTAGAGCAGAGCTTCACAATCTCATCTTGTAACCACTTCTCTCCGAATCAGTCCTCAGATGACCTTATGCAAGTAACTGGTTGAAAGATGTCCCCCCTGCACCCTGCCCCGAAGACTGGAAATGAGGAATGTGTGAGTGTCCTCCAAGTTTGTTGCTTGCAACCCTTTAGAGTATTGCTGCTCTCTGGCAGAGAACTCTGTCCTAGACTAGCATGGTGCAAAACAAGACATATGCCACCTTTCATCCAAACAACTCCCATTAATGGCTCAGAATTCAAATAGGGTTGCACAGGCATCTATAAATAGAATGTGTCCCAGTAGCCCTAGATACTTGGGATTCTATAATGTTTCAAGAAGCAGATTAGCAAAAAGCCTTCACCTCACCCTGGTTACAGGGATAACATGTTCCTAAGTAAATTGCAGTGAAGCTCATAAGAGCTACTCTGGATCAACTTCTTAATGCTCAGCCATCTTTTCCATTCCTTCCCTTGTTACTAGGACTGCTGGTGTAGCCTAGCAACCTTTCAGGTATCAGTATGAATAGAATTCCAGCCAGAGCCCGACACACGGGCAGCGCACCTATCCCTTACTCCAGGGGTGGGGTGGCGGAAGAAGAGGCCGAGTGGGCTTAGTTATATGATGAAGTGGGATTATGTCTCGGGTATTTTAGTTCCAAAAGTAAAGCTAAAGGGGAGGCCGTCTGTCCAGCTAGAGAGTTATTAAAGGAAGCACCAAAATAAAATAAACCTAGCAGCAGACTAGTCCTGCCCGTTTTGGCTCCCCCACTGCTTACAGTTCAGCTATAAACCCTGTTAGAAGCCTAGACATGTTGCTCCGACAAGTCCAGTAAAGGAGGACTTGTTGAAAAGTCTCCGACTAATTAATGTATCCAAAAAAACACTGCAAATATGAACTCTTCTCTTTGACCTTCCCCTGACAAGTTCTTGATATGTAACTCTCTCCTGTGTAACTAGCATTTACAGTCACATGAATCTTGGGACATGGAAAAACCACCTGGTTTAAACGGTGTTGAGTTAAACACAGCAGCACCAGACTAGGCTGTGGATTGGCAATTGGCCTTCAGTTCTCTGAACGTACAAACCCCCTGAAATGCAACAGGAACTGAGCTACGCCTCTTGCCTCAGATATACTGCAATACTCAAGCGCTCTCGACTTTACTGCTCTTCAGGACTTTAGACTGAAACTGAACCTGGAGATCAGATCTCAAGGTCTGAGCAGCTCATTCATGTTGGAACACGGGGCATAGAAAATCAACAGGTAACATGGAGCAGACTGTACTCAAACTGTACACAGTGAGGGAAAAGACTATTAAAGAATAAAAGGGAATTATACCACACCCACACCTCGCACAATCCTAGAAACTGGAAAAAAAATCCTCTATCCCAGGCAGTGACAGCCTTTTGCACACTTGACAGGTATTTCTTTATTGCTTTGTCCTCTGTGTTTCTAATGGGGCTCTTTTGGTGTATTGCCTGGATTTATGCACTAGTATCACAGAGGATGTTATCACAGCTCAGGGGCGCAGGTTGGTTGTTTAATAGCAGCAGCAGACACAACAAGGAACAAAAGAGCATTTAATAGAGAATATAAAGATAAACTGCACAGTGCATTAATGGCAATTAAAAAAAATTCTGTGGCGGAATAGTGGTTCTTAATGTGCAAGGTTAGAAATCATCATTCTCCACCAGATTGGCTTTTCCTCTTTTCTAAAGAGGATCAACACAACTGAAGGCCTCTTAGTAGCACCCCTGTATTTCCCCATTCTACTTAAAGTGCAACTGTCAAATACCTTTGTTTTTGTGAGTAAAGCTCCAAGACCCCAGAATGTTCCCCCTCCGATTGAACTCCCTCCAATCCATTCAAATTTGTCCCCTGTTTCCACCTATGAGTCAAACACAAGTTTATCAAACAATCAATCATGGATATAAGTATGTATTAATACACAACACACCTATAAACAGATTAACATATGGACTCCAGGCAAGGGAACAGATGCACACAGTGTGAATAAATGCTGTCAACAGGGCAGCTTAATGATCTAAATACCAGGTGTGAAACATATGGACACCATGGAACTACACGATCCAATCGCAGTAGGATCCATTTAGCCCTTTATCTTTAGATACAGACTTGCTGCATGAAATTCAGTTTATGGTCTTCAGGATGACTCCTTACGAGCCCTGGCCAAAATTCCCTCCCTTTTTTTCTCCCCACATGTTCAGTGTGCCAGCTGTCCACTTGGCTGCCACACTCCAACAGAGGTGGCAGCATTTCAATGGCAAAATTATCTTATGTAAAGAATTTGTAGCATCTTTGTCTTTAGATTGTAAGAACTGGGTATGTCTGCGCTGCAATACAGTACCTGCAGCTGACCCAAGTCAGCTGACTCAGGCTCATGGGACTCGGGTAAGGGGCTACAGAATTACAGTGTAGCTCTTTGGGCTCCAGCCCGATGACATGGGCCAGCCACTAGTATTGTATTGCAGTGCAGACCTACCCACTGTGTCTAACATGTTCGTACAGATCACAGCACAATCTTAATTGAGGCCTTTGGGTACTTCTACCACAATAGTTACAAAAATATAAGAAGTTATCTGTAGGCAGAGATTCCTTGTCTTTGTTACATATCCAAGTTAGACTTTGCAATCCTACATTGCTCCTATAATCTCTCACTCTGTATCTGGCCCACTGGTTACCATATAGCTTTTTATTTAACCCAGGGCGCTTAGAGATTCACTCTACAGAACTACAGATGTGCTTTTACAGAAAGAGTTGCTTTAATGGATTGACCGTGATTTTAACCGCTACAGATGTGCATGGGATGATTACTAGATTTAATTTAGAGGATATTAACTATGACAACACAACCCTTGTCACATGCTGAGAGCTGGAAACTGTTTAGTCACTAACACAATGTACAGTGCTTTTGATCATAACCAATCCTCTAAAACTTCTGAAGCAGGCAAGCATTGCCACCCCGCATACCCACTTTCTATACTGAGAAGTTCAGGCAAAGCAATTAGAAGCAGGTATTCTGATTCTGCTCAGAGCATCCATCTCAAGGCTGAAGGCTTGTCTACACTAGAAATGCTATAGCAGTGCAACTACGCTGCTGCAGTGCTTCAGTCTAAACACTGCCTACACTGACAGGAGGGGGTACTCTCATCAGTAAAGGTAATCCACCTCATCCCAGAGACGTAACAATGAAGATGTGATTTCCCAGCATGGACCAGCCCTAAGTTTTATTCACAAGTGGCTGCCAAAAGTGTTGTATGATTTTTTTTTGGGGGGGGGGGGTGGTATTATGTATGTCATTTGCAGCTATTACACCAGCCTCTTTAACCACAGCCTTATCTAATTAAAAGGGGACAGATGTAGTCCAGGGGAAAAGCAGGTAAAGATTATGTTAAGAAATGGAAGTCAACTTGTGCAGTTTTGGTTTTTTGTTTAAAATTTGGTATCAACCCAGAAAGGAAACAAATGTCAATCTGACAGCCTTACATGTAGATCTCTCTCTCTCTCACACACACACACACACAGTTAATGGAATAGTCTAATGGCTTACTCACCTTCACTATAGAAACCCCAGAGCCAATATTGACTAGCAAATAAGGGAAAATATTTGGATGATTTGTCTGAAATCGGAATTCAGTATCTGAATCTTTCTGGTATGCAAACACCTCATGGGGTATATTTTTTAACACAAAGTTACACCCTTTAATTAGGCAAGTCATTACATCTTCTTTATCCACCCTGAAGAGAAAACACACACACTTAGAATAATCCTAAAGACAATATGCCCTTTAAAAATTACCTTTTTTCACACAAATCCAACAACAAGTAAAAAGCAACACTTGGCAGGAAAACAAAACAATCCCTTTTAATGGCTTTTGATTTTGGACACAGACTAAATAGATTTGTTATGTACAGAAAAATATTGACATGAGAAAATACAATAGTTACAGGCTAAAGATTCCAGAGCTTTGCAATTCCTGTTATTAAGGAACTGATAGCATTTATATAGAGCTTCAAATTTTTATTCCACTGTGATAGGTATTCCAGAGATAGGAATGATAGCTTTGATAGGAACTATCCTCAAAATGAATCCAAAGCACTTTAGAAACTGATAGAGAATCACTTGCCCACCACTGAAATGCAGCCACCTCTGAGATAGTCGAACTGTCTAACATCAGAGTTGTGCTACCCAGTGTTTAAGACACAAAGGTATGATTACCATGTGCAGCTGAAACTGCAGGGAGAGTTTTAGGGAAGCAGAATATACTAACTATGCTGGAGTTTAGCCAGGACCCTGAGATTAAGACCCCTATTGTGTCACACTGTTAGATCTTTAGTGACCTTAGTTACTTGTCAACTGAAAAATAGCATGTATGGCAGCACAGCACACCCTACCAACATGCTGGGGAAATTCAGTACCAATACAGAGGGAGAAGTATCTCCTACTGAATTACAATCACATCATCTAGAACTTACTTGTTCCTTGATCAGAGGGATAGCCATGTTAGTCTGGATCTGTAAAAGCAGCAAAGAGTCTTGTGGCACCTTATAGACTAACAGACGTATTGGAGCATGAGTTTTCGTGGGTGAATACCCACTTCATCGGATGTGTTCACCCACGAAAGCTCATGCTCCAATACGTCTGTTAGTCTATAAGGTGCCACAGGACTCTTTGCTGCTTGTTCCTTGATGTCACCCATTCAAGCCCAGCCTTGCTAAGCTTATAAGGTCCTAGAAGATTACAGTACAACCACATAAGGCTGCAGTCTAACATTTACTAGTGACAGTATTTTATCTTTCAAAAAGAGGAGTTATCCCCTAATGAGTGTCAAGCAGTTTCCACTTACTTCAGTCCAAGCTTCTTCTCAATAAGGTCTTTGAATTTGTAGGCACCACCCCCTGTGGCTTTGAGCACTTTAGTTTCTGTGTTGACAAGATGGTCTTTAATGAAATCTAAGCAGGTTTCAATGTAAGTGTTCTCAAATTTAATGAAGTGCAGTCGAGCTGTGATCTCCTCTTGAACTGTGATTTCATATGGGGATTCATGTTCTATGTCCTAAAAAATTCAGAGTTTAAGTATTTCTTTTTTTTCCCTTTTAAACATTGTTATAGTCCCAGCCTTCACAACCTCCTCAGGTAAGGAGTTCCACAAGTTGACTGTGTGAAGAACTTCCTTTTATTTGTTTTAAACCTGCTATCTATTAATTTCATTTGGTGACCCCTAGTTCTTGTATTATGGGAATAAGTAAATAACTTTTCCTTATCCACTTTCTTAACATCACTCATGATTTTATATACCTCTATCATATCCCCCCTTAGTCTCCTCTTTTCCAAGCTGAAGAGGCCTAGCCTCTTAAATCTTTCCTCGTATGGGACCCTCTCCAAACCCCTAATCATTTTAGTTGCCCTTTTCTGAACCTTTTCTAGTGCTAGAATATTGTTTTGAGATGAGAAGACCACATCTGTACACAGTATTCGAGATGTTGGCGTACCATGGATTTATATAAGGGCAATAATATATTCTCAGTCTTATTCTCTATCCTCTTTTTAATGATTCCTAACATCCTGTTTGCTTTTTTGACCACCTCTGCACACTGCGTGGACATCTTCAGAGAACTATCTACCATGACGCCAAGATCTTTTTCCTGGCTTGTTGCAGCTAAATGAGCCCCCGTCATATTGTATGTATAGTTGGGGTTATTTTTTCCAGTGTGCATTACTTTACATTTATCCACATTAAATTTCATTTGCCATTTTGTTGCCCAATCACTTAGTTTTGTGAGATCTTTCTGAAGTTCTTCACAATCTGCTTTGGTCTTAACTATCTTGAGCAGTTTAGTATCATCTGCAAACTTGGCCACCTCACTGTTTACCCCTTTCTCCAGATCATTTATGAATGAATTGAATAGGACTGGTCCAAGGACTGACCCTTGGGGAACACCACTAGTTACCCCTGTCCATTCTGAGAATTTACCATAATTCCTACCCTTTGTTCCCTGTCTTTTAACCAGTTCTCAGTCCATGAAAGGATCTTCCCTAGAACTTGTGTTTAGGACTGACTCCCTTCCCACACTTCAGCAGTCTTACATTTTGTATATAAGATGGTGACCTTGATGTTGCATACATCAGCTGCATAGAGTCAAGCATTCCTTAATACCCAAGCCCATGAAGAGTACAGTATGTATGAACATTGGCTCAATACATGAGAGCCAACACCAGGGACTTGAAATTTGTGTCAGGAATGTGTCTTTTGTCATCCTTGTGAAAATATGTCCAAATTATCACTCGGGGGGGGGGGATCAAACGAGGCAGAGGTTCTGTGAAAAAAGTAGTCTTTGATTATGTGATCACATACTATCAGATCTGGCATTTCCTAACTTTTGAGTGCTTGACTTAGAAGCCTTAACATCCTTTTAACAAGTTTGTTGTGTTTGCATAATGAGTGTTCTTCATGCAAGCTTGGGACTAGAACTGTAATAAGCTTCCACAATGAAATATGAGAGTCAGCTGGCAAAACTGGGCCAAATGGTTGTTTCACCAGAGATACTGAATTAAACTCTATAGGTGTGAACAAAAACAAGGGTCTCACACACACGTTTAACCTGAAATGCAAATATCTACAAGCAGTTAGGTGCACACTCAAAACTTCCCGCATTACAAGATATAATGCAGGACAACAATAATTGATAATTTAAGCTCTCAAGTAGGACAATTGCCCTGGAATTCCCTTCTTGACCCCCAGCTGCCTGACTTCCACCCATTCTCAAAATCCACTTCAAGATGACAAACTTAGACATGTTAGGCTTGTTTTTCATTTCAGATACTGTACGTACATTACTCACCCAAGTGAGCACACAACCTTACTGTCATTACCTACAATTCTTCCTTGTGCTAAGCCTCCCATTTTGTTTTTAACACCTCTTAATTTAGGGTGCAAACTTGTAAGCCCTTATTACAGTGCTTCAGGTCAATGGGACTCCTCACAGTAGGAACCATGAAGGGTTTGCAGGATTGGACTCTAATACTATGAGCAACTCATGGCAAGAGCTGTGCTCTGAAGTACCATGCACTTCTATAGGGCTATATAATTAATAAATATTCCTGGTGCCATCTGAAAATTGATATTATGGAAAATGCCCTGTGTTTCAAATTTCCATTTTTTTTCTTCTCGTGACTGCACACATTAGCAGTTCTGGTTTGCTATATAATGCAATTCTTACCTTTCCGGAATGATCAAAAGATCTCACTCTTGCTACTTTATGCTGCACAGTTGAATAATAAGCCAACTTGGTTAGCGACCCACCTGTTATCAAAAACAAGACATTATTCATCTCAAATTCAGGGTCAGACAGAAAGAAGTTAGATACTTCTGAGTATTAGTTACCTAGCACAGTTTTAAGAATGGCGTGGCTTCAAGCAAAGCTAATTAGGTGAAGCTCTTTATTCAGTGAACCAAAGAACAGTCATTTGGGGACTGTCTTAGCATAGCTAGACCCAGATGCATTGCTTGAAGGTGCAGGCTCCACAGGAGGCACTCAAACCGAACTGATGCTGGGGTGGCTGAAGATGAACGGAGGTCATGAGTTCACTTCCTAGCTACCTCACAGTATGCATGTAAGCAGACTACTTGCTTGAGTAAGGGCTATTCAGGTGACTAAGGGTTTGCAGGATCGGAATTTTAACCTCCAGCCCCTCCAAGATAGCTAAACTAGGCAGGGAAGGTGCTCAAGGCCATGAGGGGAGAGCATATCAGGGCAGGATTATAACTCAGTCCTGTCTGTGCTCAGACTATGCCTGGGCTTCAAAGCTCTAAGGAGGGGTAGGGATGGGAGGGACAAGTCACACATCCACTGCTTATCTTTGTTAAACTTGTTTAAGAAATGTCTAAAATCCTGCATGTTTTAACAAACTTGATTAATAGGTTTGCCATGTTTGTTGTTCATGAGGCATACTGCTCAAACAACAAAGTTTCACTTGAAACGCTTAAGTAAACATTAAGTAATCTTCAAGGACACACTGCAAAAAGTCTCTGCTTCTATTAAAATAAAGGAAATTAAATGCTGAATAACGACATTGCTGAGGGATTACTTTTGGCTTCAAAACTGATCAACATCCTAAAAGAAACAAGCTGCATGAAGCACCAAAGGCAATGAAAAACAGACCCTTTTCCATGCAGCTGGATATTTTTAGGGGGCCAAAACCTGAAGTCCTTACACAAGCAAAAAACTCACTAATTTTCAGTGAGTCACTAAGAATTTTGCTCAAGTAGAAACTGAATAAAAACTTCAGCTTTTGGCCCAGAGGCTTCCCCCAAGTCTGCCAGGCCGTGGAGGTCACAAACTTCTGGTGACCACAACATCAGTGTACATCCCATTGTTTCCTCCAAAGCATCAGCTTGCATGTGTAAAGATCCTAAATGCCTGATTCTCCTCTCAGCTATACCAGTGCACACCATGTCACTCCACTGAAGTCAATAGAGTTAAACTGATGTAAGAGTAGCGCTAACATATGCAGAGAATCAGTCTCCGAAGCTCAGATTTCTAAAGGTATTCAGGCATTGCTCTGCACAGTATTGCAAAGCTTAAGTCACTTGTGAAAATGAGACTTAGGCCCTGCAACACTG
The DNA here is from genome assembly GCF_025201925.1 of Gopherus flavomarginatus. NCBI lineage: Eukaryota > Metazoa > Chordata > Testudines > Testudinidae > Gopherus > Gopherus flavomarginatus. The sequence goes on along the minus strand of NC_066637.1, from coordinate 5,131,658 downwards.
AGTGATTCAACCCCTTAAACATCTGGGTCCGAGTGATTCGCTGACAGACTCATTAGGGATATTAGATGTTGAAAAATTTACACATAATGCACGAGCAGTAAGTGTTCAAGAAACTTGTCTTACCCAAGGATTCCCCACCCAAAGCTTATCTCACTCTAGCCCTTTTCTATGAAACTGCATATTTTAAATAGTGAGTTCTTTTTATATAGCTTATCATGCAGCGCTCATCACTCTGACTTAGTGCATTCCAGTAGTGCAGTAAGCAACACGACTAGCTAATAAATTTAAATCTGCTTTCAGCAAAAATTGCTACCAAACATACACACAACTTTTAGAAGGCTGACGTTCTTTTTTTCTAGCCCAGGATGCACAACTCCTTGACGAATAGTGGCCTGACAATCCAGGATGTCTTATCTACTTAGCCACAGAACAAATACAGCATTGACAGTGACTGTACCAGCTTCCCCTGAGATGCCTTGCCAGGGGAACTATGTATATGTATCCATGCAGCCCTTGGCCTCCGTTCTGAAAGTGCAACACCACAAACTCATTTCACTTAGGCAAAAAACAGTTCTGCTGATGCTAACTATTGGTTTTCCTCGGTCAAGTTTAGATTTGACCCTAGAAGCAGAAAGCTTTTTTCCCCTATGAAATAAAACTCCTTAGCACAGCCAGGCTCTCTACCTGAGGTAATGAAATCAAGCTTTCAAACTGAATGTGCTCATGTTTAAGGTTGTACATCATGAATTATGACTTTCGCTAGACAGAGTATTAGAGGATTAAAAAAACAAAGCTTTTAAACTAACAAGTATCCAAGCCATTTTTGCCAACAGTTTATAGAACTGCATTAAAGGCCAATATAATTACAAAGAGATGTTCTTAGGAAAGTACTTGTTCATCTAACTATTTTATAACTGCCAAAATAATTTGAGACTACTTGTTTTACAATAATAATTTCTTAAGGCTGTTGATTAGAATGTCGTAAGTGCTTGTTGCTTTGCATTACATAGAAATACTTTGACAGGCACATTACAAATATGCCTTCACATGAAACCTGTTTCTCTTGCTTTAGTTGATTACATTTCCAGTATTTAGTGTGGTTGTCATCCAGAACATGGGAAACACTTTACTTCATACCAGTAAAAGTGGAGCTTTCAAAAGGGTTTGCTTCAAACCCATCAGTAAATGTGAAATAAACAATGTGTAGACTTCAGTTCACCTTTAAGGCTTCTTGGTTATCTAACACACATTCTTGCACTGAGCAAAGACAACCTTCTTGCTGTTCTGTTTCTCCAGTCCCATCCCATACAGGGATTACCCACTCTGACAGACCCCACCCAAAACACACACACACAAAAACCCACATCAGAAAGCTACTAGACCTGCCAAAAGGTTACAAATGTATCTAGAATGAGCTACTACTGAAACAGGTAAAGAGCTCACTCTTCCTACCATCATGTAAAAATAAACCCTTACCAACAGTCTTGTTTTAAGCTCTGTAACTGGAATTCATATTTCTGAATTCCTTTTCTCAACAGCCTGATCACCAAGAGGAATTCATATTTCTGAATTCCTTTTCTCAACAGCCTGATCACCAAGAGGATTTTTGGTAAGCTGATTGTCTTCAAAATGGATCAGCATTGCCTTTGCCCCAAGAAACCCAGCATGACCAAGAACACACAGAGAACCAAATCTGAGCACTGACTGGAAATGAGTTTTTAAAACCCTTAAGCCACCACTGTACTAGCACATCCGTTTCCTTCATAATTTTCTTCTAGCTTCTGACTTTTGGACAGTTGTTAATTTACAGGTGTCAATGCCCAAAAGCCTCTGGGCAATTTGAGAGGGAAATAAACCCCTATATTAACCACAAGTAAAAAATATGATTTAAAAGGTATTATGGGCTACACATCGCATAAGTCCCTCCCTCCACCCCCCACACCTACATACAAAGAAACACATCTTGAACCTTGCACTGAAAGATGCCAGGGATATGCTGTAGCCAACACAGGGAAAAGAATTCAGAATCACAGATCCTGAAGGAAGATAGTGCCTCCTCTCCTCCTAGAACAGAGCCTAGGAGGATTCTAGGTCTCATGCTGCTGTTTTGCAAATAACTATACAATTAATTCTCCACCTTATGTCTCCTCACCAAATAGCTGGATCAGTGTCCCCTTATTAAGAGCTGCAATTCTCCTAGAAAACATACAATGCACTCTTATGGTCCACAGCAGTGTTCCGGATGCTGAACTGCCAAATCTCTGACACAGCCTGTGATTTTTTTTCCAAACTCCAAGTGAAAATCTGTATGCACTAAACCATATCATACTGCTTCACCAACTGATTCCTGGACTGCACACATTCCATTGGTAAATTCAGTGTCATGCTTCCGCAAACTAAAATTTGCAGCACTAAACGTTTGTAATCTAGGCAAACGAGGAAAGTGGTTTTTTGGTTTGTTTTGTTTTTTTAAAGAAGTGGTACAGAGGCGACACTGAGTTCCAGATAGATTAAGCAGCATATGATGGTTAATTCCATAAGATCAATGATGACCATCTATGGTAACAAAAGCAGTGAAACTTAATAACCCTCAGACCTTCCCATTCTGATGCATCAGCTGAAACTGTCACTTCCAGTTGATAAGAAAATAATTTTACCCTTCTCCTAATTTTGAACTTCAAAAAAGAAATTCAGAGATCAACACAAGCTTGATGGATCTCTGCTGAGAAGGTACACTTACCTTCTCAACCTCTAAAAATAAGGAAATACAAGAGACAGGGACGCTGTGAAATTAAAGTGGTGTTTGTAAAGCACTTTGAGATCCCTAGATGAAAGGAACTACAGAAGTAGAGAGTTATTTCTTGATATCTACCTTGCACTGGAATTCCCTATCTAGCTAAATTGCTTTTAGATTTATTTTCCCAGTTTGTAAAGACTTAAAAACCTGTGGTGGACACTCACTGTGCCTGGAGTTTATCGCTAACCCACTGCTTTAATTCTATTCTGACTCACTGAAAGGTAACACTAATTTATTGTTTACTGAATAGGGACTAAAATTAAAGAATAAATAACTGTCCCCTTCAGAGGAATTACAAAGGGTGATCAATTTTTAATACACCCCTGTCCCTCTTCCCTTCCATTCCAACACTGACAGACACAGACACACCCCATGTGATTAGTCTGCAGTTCTAGACAGTTTCAATTCAGGGTCTGCATTTAACATTAACTTCAAATCTAATGGGGAGGGGGAATGCGTTGCTTAATAAAGAACTCCAAACAACTTCACTGACTTGAAACAGTTGGAACAGTAAGAGGAAAAATGCGAACGGTCCAATTCCACTCCCCTAGACTTCTATGAAAGCAGCAGGAGTGGTCCCTACTACAAGCAGGATTTTGACCCTGAGCTGCTTCACTTGCACCTAGAGGAGTATCTTGCCTCCCTTTGTGCCATTTTTGCAATGATCAAATGCTGGCAAGGAATATGAAAAGCTGGGGGAAATCTATCCCTTGAGCCTCTCTGTTCCCTGGCATAAAAGTTCAACATTGTTCTAACATGAAACATAGTAGTTTCATCTTCCCATTTAAGTTTTCATTTTTTGATTACATTGTGACATGCTATGCACCTTGGTTCAAGATGTCAAGACCTTTGTGTATATGCCCATTAGGGTTTCACCAGTGCATATTGGTACTTTCACAGAAGAAAAATCCCATCTCCCTGGGTGGCTGTGGGAAATGCACACACATGCAGCAGTCAGCTGTCAATATTGATAGGCTATTGGCACCCTATAAATTCAGAAATTAGCCCTCCCTCCACCATCACCCCCACAGTCCTTACATTCTCCCTAAAGCAAGGGGAGGGGGAAAGCAGGAGGAACATCATGAAAAACACACATAGCTAACAATACTACGTCTTTCTCCTGAATGGGATGTGTGTGTTTGTTTTTTTGAGGGGGTGAGTGGAAGACAACAGCCTGAGTTTGTCTACAATGTAAGCTCAGGGTTAGTACAACTCATGTTAGCAGACCCTAGGGTTGTTAGCCTAGCTTTTCAGTATCTACACTAATTTACAATCTGAGTTTAGGAATAGTTGAACCCTTAGCTCAGCCTGGGGCTCCCGCATCTACACTGCGTTATGCGGCCCAGAGTTCAACCAGGCATATCTCAGACTTCCTAGCACCCTCTCAAAATGTGACCGCTCTAGCCCTTTGTTTGTGGTACAGCATGGGAAAACTTGATGGGCCAGAGGATAAAGAAAGTCAGCCCATGGACTCCCAGAGCACAAGTCCGGAGGGGCTGCATCTACACTGAAAAGCAATAGGCTTGAACCCTGGGTCCCAGTGTGAGAGCCTGGGGCCAAGTCCTGGGTTAGCGTGATGTGTGTAGATGGGGGAGGGGATTAGGCTTGAGCCTAAATTTGAGCCCTGGGTTTAGGCTGTAGTGTAGACATTGTCAGAGAGTCTTGCTGCAGCAAGCTACTCCACGGGGCTAAGGTTTGAACAGACCCCACAACTAAGCGGGGGACTGAATGCACCTCCATGTAAGGGGGGGTGTCTCATACCCCCCCCCAGGGGCTAACCCCCTTCAGTCCTCTCCCTTGCTGAGGCTTCCCTCAAAGGGGTCCATCCCCTGGTCCCCTCCCCGGGGCCACCCCCGCCTAGGCTGCTGTCCTCCTGCCCCCTTTAATCGCCCCCTCAATGGGGTCCACGCCCCTCTGCTAGGATGGCCCCTCCAGCCTGTTTACCACCCCGGCCAGTCCGTTAGCAGCCCCCGGCGGCATGCTGGGATTCGTAGTTCTACTGCCCGCCCTCCGCCTCGCCCCGGGAGCGCCTCTGGACCACAACTCCCGTCACGTCCCGCTCCGCCAGCCAACCGCGGCGCACTCCGGGAGCCGTAGTCCGTCTCCAGCGCCAGGCAGTCCGCGCCGCGCTCAGCGGGACTGCATTTCCCAACGTGCCCTGCGCGCCACTCGCTGCCCGTCCCGGCGGTTTCCAGAGCAGACCCAGCCACCCCCCGTCCTCGGCCGCTGCCGCCCCCGAGGCACCCGGCCGCTTACCGATGTCTATGGCGAAGCACTTGGCGTTCTCCAGGTTGCGGAAGATCTCGTCGGGCGGGAGTGTGATGCTTTTGTCCAGGCTGCTGTCACCGCCGCTGCTGGTACCTCGCCCGCCCCGCTCCGCCATTTTGAACGCCACCCACCCCTTGCCTGGCCTCATCGGCATGCAAATACATGCGCATATTTTACATATTAATCTGATATGATGCATATATTATGCAAATGAGGCCGGGCTTGGGCTCCCTTAAGCGTTGCCAGTATTCAGCCTTTTTTTCCCGGGGAGGGGTGTGAGGAGGTGGATCGTAGCCCCCTTTCATCTGCGACCGACAAAGTTATGGGTTGTGTGTGTGGAACTGAGCTCCATGTTTTTTTACCTTACAAAGTTATTGGTAGGTTGGATCTTCATCCCAAAGACTCTCCCCCCCTGCTCCCCCCCCAAATTACAGGGCTCTAGATCTGGGGTGCACAACGTTACAGGTGTGTCAGGGTTTGCATTCGTTTTTATTTGCACCTCAGAGTTGCTGAGGGGCTTGCACCTGGCCTCATTTTATCCTCAGCCCACAGGGTTACTGAACAGGGGTGGGGTGTTTGCGGGGTTTGTGTTCCATTCATCTGAAGTCCCAAAGTTACTGAGGGGGAAAAGGCACATGGATACAAATAATCCCAGTTTGCCTCATCTCTAACAGCATCATCATTTATTAGCAATGATACTTTCTATGGGATCTCTCATCCAAGGATCTCAAAGTACCTTATGATCATAAATTGTTAATAATACTAGTACACAATAATATCCTGCACTTAACAGTAGATCATCCCAAATAAATACTTGTAGTTTGCAGATCCTCCCTGCTCTTGAGTGAGTTCATACCCCTGCTCCATTTCTGGTGAGAGAAAAGGAGATTTTTTTCCAGGTAGTGCACAAAAAATTGAGGACAAATGATTGCTAATGGATTCAGTAACACATTTTTTTTTTTTTATATCTACTCTGAAGACCCCAAACTCACCCAAATGAGCAAGGTGTTGCAACTTTCAGTAGTCTTGCTATTTCATACTGACACAGTGCTTGAATTGGGCCACAGGTGGCAAAGCACAGCTGGAGGTTACAGTGCTGCTTGTGCAGCAAACATCACATGATCCCTCCCTGAAAATATATAAGTCAAAAATGAGTGATGATTCAATGTGGGTAAAGAAGACGGGAGTTGTTGGAAGATAAAGTCAAACAAAAGTCTCTCCCTGTCATAAACTAGCAGTAGGGCAAACAACAAGAGAAGTGGCAATACATAGAGCTTACAGCTGGAAACTCCAACAATTGAGATATTTATACAGGACTAGACAAAATACTTGCAAATGTGCTGTAGGAGACACATTAGGTGAGACCTGACAGACCTCTAATTTCTGTGATTCTAGGTGGGATAGTATCAGAGGGGTAGCCGTGTTAGTCTGGATCTGTAAAAGCAGCAAAGAGTCCTGTGGCACCTTATAGATTAACAGACGTTTTGGAGCATGAGCTTTCGTGGGTGAATACCCACTTCCTCAGATGCATGTAGTGGAAATTTCCAGGGGCAGGTATATATATGCTAGCAAGCAAGCTAGAGATAAGGTGGGATACATTCCCTTATTGCAAACACCATTTTCTAGCTCCTTTTTTATGTGCTTCTGCATTCTTAGGTAAAACATTTGCACTGACAAATATGAGGTAAAGGCAGGTTGGTGCGGAATGGAGATACATTTGGGTTTAACTGAAGTGAGGGAGAGTTAAGGGTTATCATCCACTTAATAGCTCCCATTATTCCTTTTTCTCTGAATAAAGGGATAGCTTGTTGGCCTAACATATAGTTTGAGTTTTGTAGCCTCTAATTTTCCCACTCTGTGGCCCTAATACTGATCCCATTCACATCAGTGTTACGGGTTCAAGCCCCATATATACTTGCTTTTCCCCGCAAGGATGAATTAAGTAGCTACAAATATTTCTGCTTTATGTGGAAAACTATTTGGATCTAAATTTCGCTGCATGTCTTACCAGTAACTGTTGCTGCCCCACATCTATTTAATATATAAAAAGAAGGGAATTAAACATTAAGTACCTAGCAAAGTTTATTTTCACTTGGGAAGTTTATTTCTTCCTTACTTGAAATGGATTATCTGCATCTAAAATGATGGCCCTTATTTTCTTATTCATAGATACATCAGAGCCATCCTGGACCTATCAGTCTGAATATGGGACTGAGACCCATGAACTCCCGAGTTAAATCCAGCTGTGACACTCACCTTTTCTGTGATGTTGGGTAAGTCACTTGGGTCTAAGTGTCTACTGATGTTTGGTTGCCTTCATTTTTTGGGAGTGATTTCTGAACGTGCTGAGCGCTCACAACTCCAGGTGAAGTCAGCGAAGCTGTGCATACTGTATTTATCACCTTGGAAAATCAGGTCTTAGGTGTCTGAAGTTGGGCATCTGAAGTTTAGAGAATTGTTTGGAATATTTTTTCTTTAATCTCTGTCTCAGTGCTTCTAGATCTAAAGTGGGAATCGTAATATGTAAGGGCTTCATATTATTGTTGGATGTCTGCAAGGTGTTTGATTTTGTTTGTTAAAGGAAGTATATCTAGCGTGTGAATAAGAAGCCACAAAAGGATCAGTTAAAAGTACAGTACTAAAGTTAAGTGTCTCAGTCTTTGAACTAATTTGTGAGCAGCCTTGTTAACTGATTATGAGATCTATGAGAAGTTTGCTATAGAATCATATGTATTCGAGTCTTCCTCTTAGCGAGGGCTTTGCTTTCCCCTCACTGTCTCCTGGCACAGTCTCAACAACACAGGGATATCAGCTATGAGTACAGTGGATTTGCCTTATTAAACCCAAAAGCAGACACCTCTGAATTAAAGAAATCCTGACTCTGGATAGTGAGTGAGGATGGGCATGCTGCTGCAATACAGAATGTGAGTGCTTGATCCTGCAAACCCTTCCTCACAGCTGGGGAAGGCTGACTATGGCTCCTTGTCAGTGCCATTCTGTATGTTAATCAATAGGAGTCATTCAGATTACAGTGCCTCAGACCAAACTTGGCAAACCTGCTCCACAGCTGAACTGCAATCTTTGTGTATCTATTGTGAGGTCTCCTATGTCAGTTCTTTAAACAGCACTATCCTGTGAAGCCTCTGTCAAAGGGGCATCAGTTAGGGATTTCTACATAGGAGAGAATGACTTGCTGCATACAGATTCAGTAATCAGATTTTATTTTAACAGTGTGCAAAGTTTCTGCAACCTTTGACATTCAAAATGGTTTCAAACACAGATCATACAATCGGTGCACCTGACACATACACATCACAGCATCCTCTGAGGATTATAGTGAATAGACTATCTCCCATAACATTATGGTACCAAAAATGTAAATATAACTTGTACGGTTGCCTTTCATGAAAGACTTTTGCTAAATATTTCTCGTAAAACCGACAACACAAGCTGATACTTTCCTTCCTATGAGGATACAAAACAAGTTACTGCCTTTATAAAAGGCATTGCATATCCTGAACATAAGAAACAATACTCTGCTTTTTAGAGTAATACATCCTGAAGAATCTCCTCTACATAGCTTGAGTTACGGTGTAACATTTTTCCAAGTACACTCAATAAACTCTATAAACATTATAGAACCCCTTACAGCAACAACATGAGAGCCAGATTTTCAAAGATGGCCACTAAGATTGGATGCTCACCTTGTGATTCGTAGGACATTGATTTTTCACAAGTTTTGAACTCCCACAATTCCAGCTGAAATCAAGTGGAGTGGGATGCTGCACGCTTTGAAAATCAATGTTCTGTGAGTCTCAGGTTGGGCTGCTAAAAACAGAGGCACTCCAGTTGAGTGGACATTTTTGAAAACTGTAGCCTAAACTTCCTAGAAGTTACTTCTTTCTAAACAAATACACTCAAAAACCTCAGCAAGGTTAAAAAACCATTAAACATTCCCTTTTGAACAAATGCTTGTCATCCTACCATGGATTACTTCGCACATTCTTTTAAAATAGCTACCTCTCCCCGTGGTGGGAGCATTTAGATCCTTCTAGGAGAAGGGAAACTGACATCCAAGCATAAGTATGCTCTGTAAAAGGAAAGTATTCTTCCCTACTCATTAGAGGAGTGAGAGGACTTGTACAGCAAGTCACAGTCTCCTCTGGAATATGAGTGAATGTACAGAAACCATACAAAAGTCCTTCTAATCTACCAGGGCCTCCAAAGTCTGCTGGTGGGTTTCAGTGCTGCTTGTTTTGCAGACCTTTGGTGGGCTGCAGAGGATGAAGCTGGAGAATTTGAGTCCTTGGCTGTAACTTGAGGCCTCTGGAAGTGGCACAGCAGTTTCATCTGGGTTTCGGTGTTCGTGGAATGGAGAGACAAGAACTGCAGTGCCTCTTTGAGGCACCAGGAATACCCTTCACTGTAATCCTGCTGCAGGCTTGGAGAAGAGGATGCAAAAGCTGGGAAGAGAAAGAAGACAGAGATGGGTTTTAGATAGGGACATCGAGGCTGGAGTTTGGACCAGGGATATATACAGCGCAGGGGAGTTATTCAAAAGCAAAGGGGAAGGCACTTACTTTGACCGTATTTCAAGTAGCTGACAGTCATCTCCAGGATATCGGCTTTCTCCAGCTTGGAGTTGGGCTGGTGTCTCTGGAACTCCTTCTCCAGCAGGAGTTTCAGCTGCTCGATGCTGCTGTTAATCCGGTCCCGGCGCAGCTTCTCTACAATCGGCTTCCTCAGCTGTAACACAAGAGGGGAGAGAAAGTTAGTGACAGCATTTCTCTTTTCCATCCATTTCCCATCTTCTCTGTGTAAGCAGCTCAGCCTGTATCAGCTGCTTGCCCTTTAGCCAGTGCATGTTGCAATATGCAGTGGATACTTACTCTGTTTTTCTCTTTGGTTGTTAGGATTTCCAGTGAGAAGGTATTGGGTGCCATTATCCCAAACGTTCAAGTACAGGTTTCACTTCCGATCTTGCTGTTTAGCCAGTGCAGAAGGGAGCTGGAAAGCTCTTCTATTTATACCCATAAGCTGCATACAAATGTCTGGGTCCTAAGCTTCTTTGAGTTTCCCACACTCACTAGCCAATCCATGCATTTATCAGGACAATAGAGAAAGCATCTATTACAGCATGGTAAATTGACTGTGAATTGCCTGAGGATAATACTCTGCTCCCAACGGAGCAGGTGGACTGGGGAGCGTGTGACACAATAGGGACTGGCCTTGGAGGGACAGGATAAGAACGTGGGAAAGCGTTCGCCGTCATTATAATCAAACTTGTGCCTGATGTTGAGAACGTCAACATCTCAATATGCTGCCTTTTCCCAGGCTGTGGTGAAATTAAGCACAGAAGACAGCTCCCAGGAAAGGAAAATGCCCCCTACTTTCCTGTGCCCAAAAAAAGCTGTAAAGGAAAAAGTCCAGAATTAGAGAGACTAAACATTTTCATTGACATTAAACCGTACTTAAATGAATACAGTGCTTGTCAATTTTCGGGCAACTGAGATCAAAATCAAAAGGGAAAACATGTTTTTGGGGAGGGGATCTTTTTAAGAAAGATACAATTCAAAATGCTTTTCTCTCCATCTTTTATAGACATTTTGTTTCCTCTGTTATTCTTTAAAAGACTTAAATCTTGATTTTTTTTGCTTTTTTTCTGGGCAGTCTCAATTCCTTTTATGATGGTCTGGCAAATCTGTACAATAATAATAATAAGTTTTGCCCTTCCCTGGCATCTTCCATTTGATATCTCAGAGCATTAAACAAACGATCATGAACTAAGCCTCACAACATTCTTCTGTGCCTCAGCCCCCATGTGCAATAGGGGAATAGGACAAGAAGCAATGAGCTTAAATTACAGCAAGGGAGGTTTAGGTTGGAAATTAGGAAAAACTTCCTCATTGTCAGGGTAGTTAAGCACTGGAACAAATTGCCTAGGGAGTTTGTGGAAGCTACATCAGTGGATGTTTTTAAAAGCAGGCCAGAGGTGGTCCAGATAATACATAGTCCTGCCTCAGCACAGGGGACTGGGCTAGATGACCTCTCCAGTCCTACATTGCTATGATTCTCCATCAGAGACACACACAGCTACACACATAGGTTCAGAGGGTGAACTGCAATTGAATAGTGTAATCCTAAAGAGCAATCAGAAGTAGTGTACTTGAAAAAACCACTCCTAAAGTCACACAACATGCGCACAGGAAATACAGGGGATGGTAACAAAAAGGAATCACTTTTTAGGGGGAAAAGTTTAAGATGCCATTTAAAGTGGAGTGGGAGGGTCTGAGATATCAGTAAGCTCCACTCTCTAGTTGTCTACCACACCAGAGGCACAGCCACGTGCTGACCTGAGCCAGGATGTTAGAATCTAGAATCATGTCAGAGCAAGTATGCGAGATCTTGTATTGACAGAGGTGCCACTTCTTTCTATCATGCCTGGTCAAACTGCCATGTTTGCTTGGAGCACCTAAAATGGGGTTTGATGCATTATAGCATTTCAGTGGGGTTTGGTGTGTGCTAATTTGTCCTCTCAGGCACTACACATTCCAGAATTGGAAGCTGGGGCCTGAGAGAGTACCCAGAGACAGAAATAATATCTAACACTTATATAGTGCTCTTCAGCAGTAGCACTTACAGTATCACTATTTAACAGATGGGGAAATTGAGGTGAAGAGGGGGGAAGTGACCTAGCCTTCATCTGTGGTGTAGGGCATGGGTCACTTGTGGGTTGTGTTCCCCCCCCCAACTAGAGTAAATGGGGGATTCTCTGTAACATGAAACCCTTAGATCAAGATTTGAGGACTTCAGTAACTTAGACAGAGGTGATGGGCCTACTGCACGGCAGATGAGATTCTGTGGCCTGTGATGTGTGGGAGGTCAGACTAGATGATCATGATGGTCCCTTCTGGCCTTGAAGTCTGAGTCTAAAATCATCCAGTGTCTCAGTGGTCAAGACAGGAATAGAATACTGATCTCCTGCGTCGCACTCCAGGGCTCTATTCCCTGAGCCAGGCTTCCTCTCACAGAACCTGGCTCTTCAGCTCTGCTGTTCACAGATTAAGGACCAGAGTTTCTACAAGCCTCAGTTTCCCCATTATTACAAAGACGTTAATGAAAACCTCATCTAACACTTTGTCAACATTTTAAAATGCAGAGAATAATTAAATAAACCTTTTTTCTCTAAGCGGACTGTATGACCTCTCCATACCTCAGTTTCCCCATATGAAAAATGGGGCTAACAATGGTATCACGTATGGCTGCATATAAATAATAACACACACAGAGTTGTTGAAAGGGCGAATCTGTTTTAAGTTTGAAATCCTGAAAAGTTTATTATACTGGTCATAAAATTGTCATAATGTTATCTAGCTGTTTTTGTAATTCATTTGCTGTAGTAGTTAACTCCATGACTTCATGTGACAATGAGTTCCATAGCTCAGCTACCTCAGGGCATGTTATAGGTTAATAGCTTATTCATTTTTTTAAATTGTTTTTCAAAGCACGTGGGTGACTCAGCAACACAAGTCCCAATAAAAGTCTGCCTTAGGTCACTATATTAGCAATACAGGACCACACACACTTTGATAGTTGTAGCTCACAGTGAAAATATAATTCGAAGCTCTGTGTCCAGGATTGGCAGTACGTCAGATGCACTGGACGGTAAGTCATGCCACATGCTGGATGAGAAGGGATGTGTTTTCAGCAGCAGAAGGGCACCGTGAGGTGGGAGGTTTCCTTTGGCCAGGGAAGCTTTTGATCCAATTTTCAGTTCTGGAAATATGAAATGCGTGGTTTTAAATAATGCCATCCTCTCGCCAGCACAATGCCCGGGAACGCAAAGGGCTGAACCAGCCCTCATTGATTTAAGCTTTCTCCGAGTGCTGTCCAGATGGTATAGAAGGCATTAGCTTTCTGCTCAGGACCCGCAGAGGCACACTTCTATTGTTGACAGTTTAACATTGTGAATGGAGCGATGTGTGGGAAACTCTCAAAATTCCAGACTCACACCATCTGAGGTGAATGGTGAACCAGGCAGGCTGCCTTGCATTGCATGCACGAAACAACAAGCCTCTGGGGTTACAAACGCCAGCTTTCCCCCCCCCCCATCACTTGGAAAAGACCAAAGCTCTAGCACCAACCCCTTTGCTTCCCGCCTCCCAACCCACACCTATTGACAAATCAAAGAAACGAGCCATTCCTTTTGTATTTGCTTTGATTGTATTATTATGCAGGTCTAAATACTTTATGGTTAAGTGAATATTTGTGAATGAATATTTCCTCACATAGTAATCTGAGATTAATAAAATCCCGAATTTAAGGCGGCCACATAAGTAGATTCATATGTAATGTATATTGCATTTATTTCCACAAGGAAGACAAACATTGACTATATAATCATTATCACCTCTGAATATGGTGGAAATCAGAGCATCAAGGTGATTAGAATGGGATACTACTGTACTTTAGCTGGAGTCATCCTCTCCTCTCCTCCCAAATATTCACTGTTACATTTGAGCACCTGCAAAGCTTCTTTGTGCATCAACATATCTTTATGTAAGTAGTCTATTCACTAGGTCAAATTCTTCCTGGTGGTATTGCCATCAATAAAGTTACCTCAAGGACAAATTTATCCCACCTCTATCTGTCTTATCTATCTCTAATGTCCTTTGCACAACTTCTTTCAGTTTATCCAAGTTAACGTCATTGTCTGATTTTCTTTAACTCTGCAAGACATTTTAGGAGTCCATTTGAATGAAAAAACCTGATCTATTGGTTTCAGAGTGGTAGCCCTGTTAGTCTGTATCAGCAAAAACAATGAGAAGTCCGTGTGGCACCTTAGAGACTAACAAATTTATTTGGGCATAAACTTTTGTGGACATCTAAGATATTTGCCCTTCTGGAAGAAAATAATTTCTCTTGTCAACAATCTATTTCTCTTTTATTAAAGGTTAGTAACTAAAATGTTTGTCTTGTTTCCATCTGACAAACATGGCTATTTTTTGTTTAGTTTTGCTTTTTAAAGGGAAGCTGAAAAGTTCAGTTTCTATAGCAGTTTGTCCTGTTAAAAACATGCTTATGGTCCAAGATCACCCATTGTGGGAGGGGTTTGTGGCTTTCCACTAGCAGTAACTGCAGGGGAAGCAGAGAATCTTGTTTTGTGTGAGACTCACAAAAATGGTTATAAGTCCACCTCTCTTCCCCCCCCCCCATTCCTTCCCCTGCCCCCAGTTGTTAATGGAATGATAGATTGAAAGAAATAAAACATGCACAGAAGACACTGGGAATCTAAATTGTACTAATCAGGTATTTCCAATTTTTATAGATCTGCTAACTGCAGTGGTCTAAATAATTACCCTCTTCTTTTTATGAAGTAGTGGTCTGCGGTGTTGATCCTAAGATATTACATAGACAAGGTGGGTGAGGTAATATGTTTTATTGGACAAGCTTGTGAGCTTACACTGCTCTTCCTCAGGTCTGGGAAAGGTACTCAGAGTGTCATAGCTAAATACAAGGTGGAGCAGATTGTGTAGCATAAGTGGTTAACACACATTTCAAGGGACCAGTTCTAGGTGAAGTGGCCTTTAACACCTCTCCAGTCACAGGGGGGAGAGTAGGAGGAGGGGAAAAGCTGGGAGGGGTGGTTAGTGAGTTATGGATTGTTGTAATAAGCCATAAATCCAGTAACTCTAAACAGTCCATGATTTTTAATGTCTAGCAAAATTATTAATTTAAGCTCCCAGGCTCATCTTTTGAAGGTGCTGTGCAAGTTTTGTTTGAGGATGAGGACTGAGAAGTCAGATACAGAGCGATCACTGAGAAGTGTTCATCCACAGGTGCCTGCATCTGTAACTTTCACTCCGTGCATCTGAAGAAGTGAGGGGGTTTTTTTACCCATGAAAACTTATGCCCAAATAAATCTGTTAGTCTTTAAGTTGCCACCAGACTCCTTGTTGTTTTTGTGGATACAGACTAACACAGCTACCCCCTGATACTTGACACAGGTGATATAGTGTTTTTGTCTTTTTTTTTTTTAATCATTTTTTTCTGAGAGTTCATTCAAGAGCACAGTGATTGTCTTGTTTCTCCCATACAGGTGCTATTGGGGGCATGTAGTGCACTCTTCATTGTAATGCTTCCTGTAATATTTCATTGCTGTGAAATATGGACAAGATCTTGAGAGATGGACTGCAGCTGAGCACTTAAGCCATTGCACCTGTGACGTTCATTTTCTCAGTGGCCTTCTTCAATCGTGAATCACGTTAACAGTCAATAGCAGCACTGTGAATATAGAACAGCTTCAAAAGTATGAGAAGAATCACCTAGGAGAATAGAGGGGCTGATCTATCTAGTTACATTCATTATTTTATATTGATTAAAAATTAGCACCAGAAATCAGTGATGTCACAAAGCCTGAGTCTCCTGTATGCTATGGCCATGTGACTCCCACCTCCTATAAGGCCAGGCCTTAGTGTAGATGAGAATCAGGCCCACAACATTTTATCAATCATAACATTCAAATACATATAGGGCTGGTGGTTTTTTTTTTGTTTTGTTTTGTTTTTTAAACTCCCATCTCATCCTGGGTGACTGTCTCCTTTCTCAGCACTCTCCCGCCCTTGGGGAGCATGGTGTTTATTATGCTGATCCTACAGCCCAGGGATACTCTTCTGACAAAGACCCTATTAACCTCAGAGTGTGGGCCTGAGTTTCTCAGAGTTTCCCACACTTTCTTCCCTATTTATGACATTCAAGAGGATCACAAAAGAAGCGTGCCTCACAACAGCCCCCATTAGTGACACTCTTTGACTCCACATTGTGATTACCAGCAATTCCTGTCCCAATAGACCATCTGGAGGGCTATTTTCCCAAGGAGCACGTTGATCGATCAGTATTATCCAGGCCCTTTTAAAACTTGAGAATGTTATGCTCTTTGACACTAAATAGGTGGCTTGAGGATGGATTGTCAGCTAGATTTTAAGATATCTAAGGTACAGAAAAAGATGATGATTGTTCTTTTAAAACACACACACATGCAATATCGATACCTTTCATGAGACAGGGTGACATAAAGTCAGGAAGTAGCATAAAATGCAAAAGAGGTTATGTGAATGTAATGCTGGAAGCACAGCCCAGAAGAATGAACTTCTCTCTTTATCCACAGAGCAGGTACAACCCTGGCAGTGGAAATGCAAGAGGCGCTCTTCCTGATTTGTATCAGGATGAGTGGAAGGAGATGCCTGCCTTATGGGCTTGATTCTGATCTCACGCCAGTTTTTCACAGGTGTAATTTTTCTGACTTGTTCCTGATTTAAACCAGCGCAAGCAAGGTCAGATTCAGACCCAGCGGTCACTAAATTCTTGTTGTTTTCAGAGTTTTTCTCTTCTGTTTTTCTGTCTGACTTCATCAGTTTAAACTCAATCAATGCAAAATGTTGCTCGGTGTGATTTTTATCAAGGTTCTGTGGCGCAGTTTACTCCAAGTAGATGTATGTTAGTTGTATAAGATAGTTATATACATAATAGTAGTTTACTCTGAGGGCTTGTCTGTACTACCTCACAGAGTCGATCTAAGATACACAACTTCAGCTATGCTATTCATGTAGCTGAAGTTGATATAATTAGATCTACTTACTGCGGTGTCTTCACTGCAGTAAGTTGACAGCTGACACTCTCCTGTCAACGGTGTTTGCGCTCCTTGTGCTGGTGGAGTACTGCAGTCGACGGAAGAGCGCTCAGCGGTCGATTTATTGCATCTATCCCTGCTGGATTGATCGCTGCCCGCCGATCCTGTGAGCAGTGTAGATAAGCCCTGAGTAAATGTATAATATCTAAGAAAAATGTAGGTGATTCTAGTCGCTGTCTGTATTGAGTACAGATTGGATGGAAGGTGACATGGGGTAATTCTGATCTAACTAGAAGGAATATATGTCCCTAGTCTTCATTTGTAATTTTCATTCATTAGTTGGTTGACAGATTTAAAAAAAAAAAGAGAGCACATATATGAATCTGATCGTCTGAAATTTGGGGAAGAGGGTCACCCTACTTGTCATATATGTGACTTCCAGTAATTATAAAAATGTTCACAAAATTTTCATATTTGCGCTGAAGCATGGCATTCATTACTCACCATTCTCATGTTAAAGTTTCATTCAGCCAATCTGGAAGCAGAAAATATGCCTTATGAACAATCAAATACTACAAACAGTGAATAGCCATAGGGAATAGTTTGCAATCAACTAGCTAAATAATGATAATTTCTAGCTCTTATTTAGCAGTTTTTTATCATAGATTTGGAGTGGATATGTATAATTATCTCCCATGTCCATGACTGCGGCTCCGAGGTGCTGCTGTAGTCCAAATAATTAATAATAATAATTTTACAGATGGGGTAACTGAGGCACAGAGAGTGACTTTCTCATTCTCACATAGCAGGCCAAGGGATGAGCCAGGAACAGAACTCAGGTCTCCAAGTCCTCGCTCGTGATCTGTCTGGGTCATTACAGTTTGAAGAGTCTTCAATTTGAATTGTTTGGTGAATACTTGTGAATAATTAATCGAGTCACACAAATCAGGATCAGCCTTCAATTAATCACAAAACCAGGGGGGAAAAGTGGAAATGTATTAAATTACTGAGGCTAGCTCCTATATCCCTAGTAAAAGAATAACATGAAGGGTCCGTGTAAACACACTGAGGAAATGCAAACGATTCTTCTATTGGCTGGTTACATTTATGGAAAGGAACAAAAAAAAGTAACAAACTTCTTGCGAATTCCTTGCCAAAGCTAGGTGGTGACTGGCCAATCGTCGTGGTTTTTGGCAGTAAGCAGGATTGATTCTGGCTAGTGCTTGGCTGGGAGGCCATCTGAGAAGACCAGGTGTGCTCAGTTAGCCCTGGGTTTTTAAAGACAAACAATTTCTGTAGAAATTAAGCTCATAGACTCATAGACTCTAGGACTGGAAGGGACCTCGAGAGGTCATCGAGTCCAGTCCCCTGCCCTCATGGCAGGACCAAATACTGTCTAGACCATCCCTGATAGACATTTATCTAACCTACTCTTAAATATCTCCAGAGATGGAGATTCCACAACTTCCCTAGGCAATCTATTCCAGTGTTTAACTACCCTGACAGTTAGGAACTTTTTCCTAATGTCCAACCTAAATCTCCCTTGCTGC
The DNA here is from genome assembly GCF_025201925.1 of Gopherus flavomarginatus. Taxonomy (NCBI): domain Eukaryota; kingdom Metazoa; phylum Chordata; order Testudines; family Testudinidae; genus Gopherus; species Gopherus flavomarginatus. The sequence goes on along the minus strand of NC_066637.1, from coordinate 5,113,414 downwards.
AGTTTAAGCCCATTGCTTCTTGTTCTATCATTGGAGGCTAAGGTGAACAAGTTTACTCCCTCCTCCTGATGACACCCTTTTAGATACCTGAAAACTGCTATCATGTCCCCTCTCAGTCTTCTCTTTTCCAAACTAAACAAACCCAATTCCTTCAGCCTTCCTTCATAGGTCATGTTCTCGAGACCTTTAATCATTCTTGTTGCTCTTCTCTGGACCCTCTCCAATTTCTCCACATCTTTCTTGAAATGCGGTGCCCAGAACTGGACACACTACTCCAGTTGAGGCCTAACCAGCGCAGAGTAAAGCGGAAGAATGACTTCTCGTGTCTTGTTTACAACACACCTGTTAATGCATCCCAGAATCACGTTTGCTTTTTTTGCAACAGTATCACACTGTTGACTCATATTAAGCTTGTGGTCCACTATGACCCCGAGATCTCTTTCTGCCATACTCCTTCCTAGACAGTCTCTTCCCATTCTGTATGTGTGAAACTGATTGTTCCTTCCTAAGTGGAGCACTTTGCATTTATCTTTATTGAACTTCATCCTGTTTACCTCAGACCATTTCTCCAACTTGTCCAGATCATTTTGAATTTTGACCCTGTCCTCCAAAGCAGTTGCAATCCCTCCCAGTTTGGTATCGTCCGCAAACTTAATAAGCGTACTTTCTATGCCAACATCTAAATCGTTGATGAAGATATTGAACAGAACCGGTCCCAAAACAGAACCCTGCGGAACCCCACTTGTTATACCTTTCCAGCAGGATTGGGAGCCATTAACAACTACTCTCTGAGTACGGTTATCCAGCCAGTTATGCACCCACCTTATAGTAGCCCCATCTAAATTGTACTTTCCTAGCTTATCTATAAGAATATCATGCGAGACTGTATCAAATGCCTTACTGAAGTCTAGATATATCACATCCACCGCTTCTCCCTTATCCACAAGGTTCGTTATCCTATCAAAGAATGTTATCAGATTAGTTTGACACGATTTGTTCTTTACAAATCCATGCTGGCTATTCCCTATCACCTTACCACCTTCCAAGTGTTTGCAGATGATTTCTTTGATTACCTGCTCCATTATCTTCCCTGGCACAGAAGTTAAACTAACTGGTCTGTAGCTTTTCAAGTACATCTCTTTCATGGAATTACAGGGGAGATCAGCCAGTGGTGGGTCATCTATCATCCATTCTCAATGCAAGATGATTCCCTACCATAGACCCTCGTAAATGTACCACAGGACAGGAGCCAACAGTAACTTTTAGAAATAATATTGTAAACTAGCATTTTTGACAGGTATGTGCAGATTTAATTTCCTTGGGAATTGTAGGCAGGGAAAATAAAACCTCAACATCCCCTGCTGAGCTTGCCAAAGAGTGGGATTTCTCTGGAGGAGTGGCACTTCTTACATGTGAGGGAAATCTTATTGTAGATAAGGGATGGGGTTTGAAAGTGACTGACTGTAGAAATCGCTGTTTAGCTGTGTCACTGGGTGACTGGCTCTAGGGAAACAAAGATAAGAGAGCCTAGAGAAGCAGAGGGGCTCTCTCTGCAGGGAAGAAGGAAGTGCACGAGTTCCTGCCAGTGCTTAGTAAAAGAGTAGGAAGGCAGACCAGATCCTCGGGACAGGAGGACTGGTGGGTCCATCTTGAGGCTGGGCTGCAGATGCTGTGGATTTGTATGTGTGTGTTGGTTTGGTATTGGCGGGTATATCCTAGATGTTAAATGACTTAGCCAGAGGGCCAAGTCTCCTCAGCAGACGAACCGGGCGGCAGGGTTCTTTGAGATGCCCTGAGAGAGGGAACTGATACTGTGTTGTTCTAGAGGCACCCTAGGTCAGTGGGCGATGACCTCTAACACTGGTGCAGTCAGCAGGATCTGTGCTGTGAATCCCCATCACTTGGAGCGGAGGATGGAGGAGAGGAAGCCAAAGAGGAGTAGCAGCAGTGGTTAAAATAGGCGTATGTGGGGTCAGCAGTAACTGCTGCGGTTCCTGTTCCCGTTTTTCAAAGTGGACAGATGGCACAAGCCAATCCAGGAAGTTCTCCTGGGGAATGTAGAGGCAGCAGGAGGCGCTGTTGTATCTGCAAAGACGGCTGGCAGTCTTGGAGGAGTAGCAACAGCAGCAGCCCCTACTGGGGAGCCTGCAAATGAAAACATTTGTAGCCACAGATAGGGAGACTAGAGAAGGTATACTGTGCCTGTGGGCAACTGGGACACCTGAGGAAGGTTTGCCCCTATGTCACCATTGTTGAGATTGACTTTGGGAAGCAGAACACAAAGTTGCAGGCTGCAGGAGAGTGGCAGAGAGGCTCCTGCAGGGGAAAGACCGCAGGCTGGAAGGCTTGGGAGTGAGTTAAAGAATAGCCCAAGTGGGGTGGAAGAACTCTTGTTTGTTTGGACTTTTGTTACATTGAAACCCAGGGGAGGGGGAAACCGAGGCTGGGTGCTGCAGTGCCATCCTGCCCACATGGTGGCTGGACCCATAACAAATTCTATAAAACATTTTTGTGAGAGAGTGAGTGTGGGAGGTGCTCAAGGCTGGCTTTGTGTTACCGAGTAAAGTCATGCTTGGAGGGACTTCTTCCTCCCATCCTCAAATCTCCTCCATCGGTCTTCCTTCATTTTCCCTAGCCTTCCCTAATCTCTGTCCCTGATGATTGAGTGAAGGATGGACATAAAAGTTCTTCTAAGGTACCTATCCTCCCCGCTCCCCGCCACTAGTGCACTATTTGAGCACCTCACGATTTAAAATGTATCTTGTCCTCCGCACACCCAGGGGAGTCAGGTAATTACTATTAAACTGATTTTATAGCTGGGGACTGAGACATAGAGACTGAGTGACTTGCCCAAGGTCACTCAGTAAGTCTGTGGCAAATCAGAATTGACCCCCCCCCAATGTCTCTCAAAGCCCAGGCTAGTGTGCCTGTGACCGTGGTGGACAATGCTGCTTCTGCTCAGGCACAGCAGAACTTTCTAACACAAGGGTGAAGCTCATCTTCGCGAGAGACGGAGCTTTCTCAGGGGCTGCTCTGAGACTCTGGAACAAACTCCTGCAGGCACAAAAGACCATCACAAGCCTCCCCACCTTTCACTTCTCTGACCTGTCAGCTCTAACAAATACACAGAGCAGCATGGGGATCCTCAAACCTTCAACCCCCGCCCCCCCAAAACACCTCACTACAGACACACTTCCACCCCATCCAGCACTTTAGAGCACAGAGGATAGAGAAAACAGGTAGCAGATGTTAGCCATGTCGCTTAATGCACAGCCATATATGCTACAGTGATGAGGTGGTACAGGCACCTCTATAGCAGGGGTAGGCAACCTACGGCATGTGTGCCGAAGGCGGTATGCAAGCTGATTTTCAGTGGCACTCACTGCCAGGTCCTGGCCACTAGTCTGGGGAGCTCTGCATTTTAATTTAAATTTATATGAAACTTCTTAGACATTTTAAAAACCTTATTTACTTTACATACACCAATAGTTTAGTTATATATTATAGACTTGTAGAAAGAGACTTTTTAAATGTTTTTAGAAGGTATTACTGGCATGCGAAACCTTAAATCAGAGTGAATAAATGAAGACTCAGCACAGCACTTCTGAAAGGTTGCCAACCCCTGCTCTATAGACTAGTACAGAATAGAATGCTGCCTTTGTGCTTCTTTTCCAATGCCCAGGGAGTGAAATTGACAAGCCGCCTCTTCTAAAGCAAAGCACCTGTCAATTTTAATCCTCTGCCTGCTCTCAGGAACAGACATGGCTGGGGCAGCACCTAGGTAATGTTGCTACTGCACCCACATCTGTGTTTCACAAAAAGCCTAGCACCGTGGATTTGTTTAGCTTGGGTCATCCAATTGATGTGGTGGGGTTTTCAGGCTTTTGTAACCCTTCATTTAGGAGGCCATGTGAGATTTGTTTTCTGTGTTTGGGGGATGGGGGAAGGATCAAAGGGGACATGTTGTCACTGTCATTTTTATATCTCAGCTAATAGGGTTTGTGTTAAATATTTTAAAGCTTGCTGGAGTGTGGCAGTAATTCCTTGAGGCAAACTAGCCCAAGTTAAAAGTGTATGGTTAATAACATCTAGCATTCATTTAGCAATTGTCATTCAGAGATTGCAAAGTGCTTTAGAAAGGGTGGGGCAACATCATCCCAGGTCTACAGATAGGGAAACCGAAGCACAGAGGTGCAGTGACTCGCCTGAGGTCACTCAGCAAATCAGTGGTAAAGCAGGGAGTAGTACGAAAATCTCTTGATTCCCAGCACTGTGCTTGATCCTCCTGGACTAACAACGCTGAATGTCTGAGCCTTACTTGGGTTCCTTAAAGATGAGAGTGAAGTGCTTTTAGAAAACAAGAGAAAATTATCTGGAAAAGGAAATCCTTACCAGATTATATAGACTTGCAATTTTCCTTTCAAAGGAAGAAGGAGAAGCTTTGTGTTATCTGTGAGGACCAGCGTTCCGCTAATGAGGTTTCTGTGAACAGGAGTTGCTAACATCAAAACACCAAGTGACTCCTGAATTTTCTCCTGTTAAAGGAAATGGGAATTTTGCCAGTGACTTCAGTGGGAGCAGGTTTAGACCCTAAAGCAGAGCAAGGAGCTGAATTCTTCATAGTTTATAAGGTGTTTTTCTTGCCCTGCAGGGGTGGGTAGCATGGAAGCATAGCACTCTGAACTCAGGACTTCATAGATAAATTAATAGGGTTGGTGAGGGAGGGCAGTGAAATTTTACATGATGTTTTATTTTTGAACTCTGCGTGGTTTGTTAAGGAATCTTACACATCCGTCTGTAGCATTTCAGTTCACCTTTAATACACATTAGGCCTTTGTCACTGTTATTTTGGAGTCTTTTTCATTTATCTTTTTAGGCCAAATCCTGCTTCTCTTCCAACGGAAATCTGTGTAGCTGCTTGCATGAGTGTACACACTAGAGTTAGGGTTTGCAGCATTTACAAACAGCAGCATCCCCACATAGCCTCATTCTGTATATAGACTAAAAAAGGAGGGTGGTCTATTGTAATCTGAGAGGCCCACGTTCATAAAGAGCACCCCGACCCTAAGCAATCTGGCTTGATTCTGAAAAAATGTGTTTGCTCGATCTCCCAGGATCCCTTGCAATTCTCCTCCCACCCCACACACTTCAAGTCCTGACTTTCCCTACACATTGTCCAATAAAATTCTGTGTTTTAATGACTTCAAACAAAAGATCAATAAATAAAAAAAAATTTATTGACATTTACAGGGATGGAACCAATGTCACTTTCAACATCACATATGATGAACACGTGGCAACTTTATAAAAGCGTGTTAAGCTCATCAGCACATTCAGTCTATGAGTGTAGAGTACACATTTCCCACCTCCCATCCCCACTATTTAAGATACACAGCAGGTACTTCCTTTACAAAAGGCATCAATTATCTCTCATCTGAGATTAACCCATGCTGCATGTTAAGAGAATTTCTCCTACAGTCATTCGTTATCATAATAACTTTGCACAAGAGATTATACTAAAATAGTATAGGAACTTCAGAAACATCAATATTTCTGAATCAAATCTTTCACTCAAAAAGTGAAGGCTAGACTCTCTTTGTGATACAAATTACATCCTCAAATGCCCCGTCTGTCTGAAGGTCAATGCCTAATATAGGGCCAAAACAGCTCCTGAATCAATGCCCATAGAAATCCATGAAGTTTCCCATTGACTTCAAAGGGCATTGGAGAGAGGACCTTATTGAGCTAAACTCTGATGGAAGCCAATGGGAGATTTGCTCTGTAAAGTGTCAAAGGGCTTGGCCCCCTATTCAGCTAGGAGCCACCTATAAGAGCAGCATGTTTGCTGCAGGATACAGACACCATCCTTCACTATGAAGGGAAACTGCTGCAGAGACCATTTCTCATGACAAACAATAAAACCCCCTCCTGGAAATCAAAGTTTCCTACTTTAAAGAGGGATCTTAAATCAAAGATCCCTTTGGTTTTGCAGCACACACACGTGCACACACATACTAATGTCCAGTCTACCATGGTCTCCAGATGGCAGCAACAGCCACAGGGATGTTGTTCTGGGAAGGATGCTTCCTTGGTACCAGACATGGCAATGAATATGAGCTATGCATGGGGGGTGAGCACAGCTTGTCTGGAATAGTTTGAGCTTTGCAGAAATGCTTGATCAGCCGGGCCTGAGCTTCCTTCTTAGGCTCACAGTAGGAGAGGAAATGCAGAGCTTCCTTCAGGCACTGCAGGTAACCAGTGTTAAAATCCTGTTCTGGGCTCTTCTGACTGACCACTGGAAAATAAATGAGAGAAAATCAACCTGTTAATGGTCTGTCCAAACTCTGAGCAGTGTAAATACGCCTGAAGGGATCAACATGAGGGGGTACCTCCCACAAATCCTTGCTCATGTGGATAGTCCTTATGCAAATGGTCCCATTAATTCCTGCAGGAGTAAAGTCTATTTGTGTGAGCAAAGATTTGTAGGAGTGGGCCTTCAGAGAAGCCTCATCTGTGAGTGAGTGATAAAGCATGCTGCATACTCACTTTGTGCCTGCAGCTGGCTCTGCTGTTTCAGGTAGCCAACGGCCACTTCCAGGATGTCGGCTTTCTCCAGCTTGGAGTTGGGCTGGTGTCTCTGGAACTCCTTCTCCAGCAGGAGTTTCAGCTGCTCGATGCTGCTGTTAATCCGATCCCGGCGCATTTTCTCCACCACCGGCTTCCTCAGCTGTACAAGAGAAGGGCCAGTTTGTTAGGGATACAGGTGGATCCAATTTACATAATCTCCATTATTTCCACCCATGTACATTAGGACAAATTTCTACTCAGTAGGAAGTCTATGGTCCTGGCGTGTCTGTCTGTCTGTCCGTCTTCCTCTTTTACCTCTATATGTTCATCTGCCATCTTTGCGTCAAACTTTGTTCTTGTTCTTTAAATCTTTTTTACTCTATCTCTTTATTCTTATTTTCACTGATCTATTCTCTTTCTCCCATGTTCCTGTATAAAATCAGTTAGGTAAACACCCAACTAACTCTGAAGTTTCAGATGCATTAGGAGTCCCACTGAATATAACCTAACACACACTTTCCAGCCCTGTCCATTGTTTAACTTACTTTATTCTTCTTTTTTGGCAGCAGTTTCTCCTCCACATGGGCCATGAAGCTGTTGCTGGGAGCCATTCTTATCCTTGCCAGTTAGGGCCACAGATCTGTGGATCAGGGGTTCCTGTGCTGAGCACAAGGCTGTGTGACTGCCTGTATTTATACCCAGAGTGGCCAAGCCGATATGTGAATCTGAGGCTTGTTGCTGTTTCCCACACTCGTTCAGCCAATCCAGGCACATGGTCAAACAATAGAGGCGGCATCTATTAGTGCATGATACATTGATTGTAAATGCCCCAGAGAGAATAACCTTCTGCCCAAACCAACTGGTGGAGTGTGCAATGTGGCGCTGCAGGGCTGCACAAGGATCTGGGAAAGCACTGACCCTCCAGCTGGTTGTCTGGGATCAATTGCATTCCAGAGTCACAGCATGTGCCAGTCACATTCATACTGGGGATGGAGGCACACGTTTCAGGGAAGGCGGGAAAAGGAGGGGGCAGTGCCTTAAGGGTTAAAAAAAGAGTTCTGCTTCCATCTCTCTGCTCTTTCTAGAGAAAGCATTGAACACGCAACCCCATTATCACAGAGTTTACCTACTGAGGATGCTTCTTTTGTAGAGTACTTGGGGTTTCCCCAGTACTGGCTGAATGGCAAAGTAAAATACTGTCTAAGGGCTTGTCTACATCACAAAGTTGCAGCGCTGGTGAGGGGGTTACAGCGCTGCAACTTAGGAGGTGTACACATCTGCAGGGCATCACCAGCGCTGCAACTCCCTGTTTGCAGCGCTGGCCGTACTCCCGTTTTGTCTCGGGTGTAGAGGATCCAGCGCTGGTGATCCAGCGCTGGTAATCAAGTGTAGACACTTACCAGCGCTTTTCTTGACCTCCGTGGAATAAGCAGGTATCCCAGCATACCTGAGGAAGCCTCTCTGGTAATCAAGCAGGTCTCCTTCCCCGGTTTGCTCTCGCGTTCCCCGAACCCCCGTGCAAGCAGGTCTCCTTCCCTGCGGTTTGCTCTCGCGTTCCCCAAACCCCCGTGCAAGCAGGTCTCCTTCCCCGCGGTTTGCTCTCGCGTTCCCCGAACCCCCGTGCAAGCAGGTCTCCTTCCCTGCGGTTTGCAGGGGGGTTCGGGGAACGCGAGAGCAAACCGTGGGGAAGCTGGTCTCCTTCCCTGGTTTGCTCTCGCGTTCCCCGAACCCCCCTTGAAGCCACCCAAGAGCGCTGCAGTGTGGCCACATCTAACACCACTTGCAGCGCTGGTTGCTGTAAGTGTGGCCACTCTGCAGCGCTGGCCCTATACAGCTGTACTAATACAGCTGTAACAACCAGCGCTGCAAAATTGTAGATGTAGAGATACCCTAAGTGTAAATTGACAGGCCCATTAGAAAAGCAGGTCTTAAGTGCTGAGGAGATTCTAAGTGATGACTGCTGGATGGCTAGGTGGGGGTGTCTACGGGGGTGGGTAGAGCTCATGGGGGTGGTTGGGTAAGGCGGTGTATGAGGATGAATAGAGCTCATGGGAATGACTAGGTGGGGGTGTGTATGGGGATGGATAGAGCCTATGGGGATGGCTAGCAATATTGCCCTTTTTCACTGTAGAGTGATAACTCAGGTAGGCCATCTGGTCCAGAGGATTGGGTTCCAGAGTAGAATCCATTAGATTCTGCCACTAACTCAGCTATCTTTGTAAAGGGCATGGAGACAAATGCATGCCGAGTGTCCTCTTTTCCCCCCACCCCCGAAATCAGCAAGTACAGAGGCACCTAAGAATTTTTTTAATTAAAATATAAACTAACGTTTTTGAGCCTCAGAACTCTCTCTTTAGGTTCAGTTCACATTGGGGCAAATGTTCAGGTCAGTTCTGATTTTTATCCAATTGGATAAATTTGATCCCTGGGCATAATCTTAAAGGCAGCAGTGAAAATAGCATAGGGCCAGATCCTCAGCTGGCGTAAACTGGGATGGCTCCATTGACATATGATAGAGGGGTATATATGGAGATGGATTAAAGAGGGTTACACATGGAGCTGATCTCAGTAAAGCTATGCTGATTTACACCAGCACAGGATCTGCTCCATACTGTCTAAAGGATAGGAGCTCTTCTTTCTCTGCAAACGATGGGCATGGAACATGGAGGCAAGGCTGAGGAATTGAGAAACAGAACTGTTTTTAGTTGTGGGAACTCAGCAATGGTTAAAGAAAGCCAGGGACTGTTGCCTATGTGGAAAACCCTGAAGTAAAGCCTGAATTTAATAGGCATTTGTCAGGAAGGGAAGTCAGGGAAATAGCCAGTTTCATGGTTTTCATTGTATAGGCCTGAATGGGCTTAGTTCTTTGTTAGGGACAGATGTCCTCAGAGCCTTTTATTCCCCGTGTTCTGGGAAAGCCAGGAGATAGGTCATCTCATGAACATTTTGATCCAGCCAAAGGATTAAAACATTAGATAAGATGCAGCCCAGTGACAGTTCACCAGCACCGCTGGCTTTTGCCAGCTCTAATAAGATGCTGCCCTTTTCCTTGCATCATTTCACCGCCCCGTCTCCAAAAGGCCATATCTAATGTCATCTTTCCCAAAGCGCTGGAGTGATGGCGAGGGACCTTGAAGCTAGAGTCTGACAGGTAGTCGTTGTACCAAGCTGGTTAAAGAGACTCTTCAGTGTCAAAGAGCATCTTTTTCCCAACTTCTGAGAGGCAGCCCTGACCTTTATTGCTGTATTATAACTGCTAGCCAGATGGTCTTTTGGGAGTTGAATTTTTTCCCTTGAATTCATTCAGGCTCAGGCACCGTCACTAATGTTGCAAGTAGTCGCAAGGCACACGTCTATTGTCCAAACAAGAAATGTTATCAATGGGGGAAAGTGTGGGAAACTCAGAGAAATTCAAACCCACACAGCTTGGTGCTAATAACTCCTTTGTGGAGCCTGCGCTTCTGTCAATGCACCGTGAATTCACATGATTTTTCTCTGGGCGTCACTAAAGTGCTTGGATGGCCATGTGGGTCGGAGCGTCTCAGAGATCCTTGTTTAGCAAGGAAAGGGACAGTATGTGGGGCAAGGTGCAGAATTACACCAGTCTCTGGTTTACACATAGGGCTGGAATTCAGAAAATCTAGGCTTTGCCACTGACTCCTCTATGACCTTGGCCTAGTCCATAGATGCTGTTCTGCCTTGGTTTACCTTCCATGAAATGGGGATATGGTACTGACTTTCCTCAGAGGGGTCCTGCTACGACTGTCTGTGGTCTACCTGCAAGCCTCAGTGTTGAGCCCAACTTTGCAGTGCCTCCAGGTTGCCTTTCCTGCCTCTAGGGCAGATACGGCAGGTGAGGGGGCAGGTGAGACAAGCTGAATATAGGACCCAAAGGAGGATGACCGTGTGAGCAGAGTCTGTAGGGAAAGTACTTCTCTGGAGATAGAAATGCCATGGGTGGCTTCTTCCTCCTACCCATGAGAGTTCCAGCTGGCAAATTCTCTTCTCCCCCCATAGGGGAGTCTGACAGAGACCTCTTCTGCCTCACCTTGGCACTGCAGCTGGATGGGTGGTAAAAACCTTGCAGAACCTGCTTGGGCTGCACTCCTGAAAAGGCATTTGCTTGTATTTTAGGCCAGCCCTGCGTTAGCATCATTGTAGCCAACTCACTTAACTGACTAATGCTCTAAGGCTAAGCTTCCTAGATTTTTAGAATGACACTGTCAAATATCAGCAGATTCAACTCAGCTCTTCATCTTCCTGGGTAGATAGACTGAGTTCCATGTTCTACTCTGCGTGAGGGTCTCTTGGATGAGACCTGGCGGGGCAGGGAAATCATTCCTGTGTACCGTGCATGACCATTAACGATCCTTTGGCACTTTCTATATGAGTAGCAGTTTAAACTGGTGTTGTTGGATAAAATCCACTCTGCTTCAGTGTGCTAATGCCCCCCGCTCAGAGATGGTGTTATTTCAGTGGTCGTGTACTGTGCATGGAATATAGATTCTGAAGTGCTGTAGGGTGAAAGATGCTATATAAGACCTGATCCTGTGGTCCTTAGGTAAAACTCCTCATTCTGGGCCAGATTCTGCCACTTTCATTCATGTTGAGTAGTACTTCACCCCACAAATAAACCAATGGAGCCACGTAGAATCATAGAATATCAGGGTTGGAAGGGACCTCAGAAGGTCATCTAGTCCAACCACCTGCTAATTCCCAACTAAATCATCCCAGCCAGGGCTTTGTCAAGCCTGACCTTAAAAACCTCTAAGGATGGAGATTCCATCACCTGTCTAGGTAACCCAGTCCAGTGCGCTACCTTACATAGTGTAACTGTGGCCGAATCTGCCCCTTTCAGAGAACAAGACTTGATGATTGGGCCCATTATGTATAATTAATTGTTACTATGCCATTATCTGGATGACTCCTCCTCTCACCTTCCCGATGCAGGTACAGGGTTTTTTAATGCTGACCAAAAAAAAAATAAATGAGGAAGACCTTTTTTGTAATGCAACTGTAAACCATTCTCCCTGTATGTTTAACCTTTTGGTTTCTTTTTGGATCCAGCATCCTGAAACACTCATTCTGAGGTGCTTAAGGGAAGGCAAGCAGGTTTTGATCATTGGGGAACACAAAAAGCATGATCCAACCTGATCTGCATTTCCAAGATAGTTAGAGGTGAAATCAATTTCCCCAACTGCTTAAGCGAGTGACCCTGAAATATTAATGGATCAATGACATATTCTCCTTACAGCAAGTATTAAAAATTATTAAAAATTAAGCAGTTATTCTTTTTCTGCCTAGTGGAAATTCCCACAAGTCACCTCTTAGTATATTCAAGGGTGCACAAGAAGGATTTATTATTTCCTGGTATATTGACTCTGAAAGGCCTGGGGATTACAGCTGCTTTGCACATGAATAGATGGAGTGTGTTATACAAAAGGCAAGGTCTGTAGGATAATGTGTTTGGATGTGGGAAAGTGCTGACCCTCTGGGAGAGCAGGCTGGTGCCTGATGGCCGGAATTGGTTACATCTCAAAGGAACACATTGCCCTGGGAGCAGGGGTTTATCAAAGCAGCCATGTTACGTTTTTATTCCCCCGTGGCCCCCTTCCCCTCCAAAATCAGAGAGATCTATTTCCATGCATCTTCCGTCCTCTTTCTGTGCATTTTTTAAATGGCCTCAGTGAAAGATGCCAGGTTGAAATCCTTTAGTGATCCATAGAAACATGGGCACCAGCAGGGCAAACTTCCCTCCCAGCCCCAAGCTGGCAAAGGTGAAAGAGACATGCATGGGTAAGGATTGGTTCTTGAAGGGTTAATGCAAGAATTATACCCAGCCGAGGCCACTCCTGCATATTCTGTGCATGGCACTTACCCTTCTGCATGGGCTGCCAGTGGCCCTTAGCCCTGCCCTGCTGCAGGGCTGCCAGTCAGTGTCATGGTAGTTAGTCTATAAGGTGCCACAGGACTCTTTGCTGCTTTTACAGATCCAGACTAACACGGCTACCCCTCTGATGGTAATGGTAGTTGAAGTGAAGTGGCAGCCAAGAAGCTGAATTGACACCCCTTCCACACAGGCCACTGAACAGCCCTGGGATGGTAAAGCCTTGTTGATATTACTGACCTGTGCTGGATTTGAACAGGCAGCACAAAAAATATATATATAGAGAGAATATACCTGTCTCATAGAGCTGGAAGGTCATCAAGTCCAGCCCTCTGCCTTCACTAGCAGGACCAAGTACTGATTTTGCCCCAGATCCCTAAGTGGCCCCCTCAACGATTGAGCTCACAACCCTAGGTTTAGCAGGCCAATGCTCAAACCACTGAGCTATCCCTCCCCCCAAGTGTTAAAGATTATATGATTCTATTGCTGCTCCCATTGACTTAAATGGGACGAGAAAGGAGCCCTGTATCCCCAAGTAAGTAATTGGCAGCAGGGCCCTTGGGCCCTTAACTTAGCCTGGTGAGAAAAAGAGAGGGAGCAGCCCTCAGATCCGGAACGGAAATGATCTCTGGAACCTAGGAAGCGAGCAGATCAGGTCAGTGGTCCAGCTAGCTCAGTGTCCTCCTGGCACAGGCAGTATCTAGTATCAGATGCCAGAAACCCCCCTAACGGACAATCACGGGATAACCTGCCTAGAGGGGAAGTTTCTTTTTAACCCTATCAGTCAGTGGTTGGCTAACTGCCCTGAATCATGAGGGCTTTTGTAGCTTTTTCAATATTTCATTCTGTCTAATGTAACTGGATGTTTGCATTATCCATATCAATGACTTGTCCTTTTTTAATTATGTCAGGGGAGGTGCCCTAAATATTGTAGTCCTTTTTAGGCCTGAGTGATTCGCCAATATTCAGGCCTTGCTGGGTTGGTTCCATTAGGAAAAGAAATTGATGATGGAGTCAAGTCCAGGGAACCCTGTTTGTTTTCAAAGTCCTGTTTCCCCAAATCCAGTGAAAGCAAAAAACAGCAGGCAGTTTCCATACTTGAAAATCCAGGTCTGTTACTCCAGCAAGTACTGTGTCCAAAAGCAGCTCTGTCTCACAGCTTCCTCCCAGAGGCACACTCACTACTGCTTTTCTCGCTTTCTGTTGGCTTTCTGCATACACACTTACAACCAATCAGTCCCCTAAACCCTGCATTTGCAATCAGTGCCAGGGAAACCCTTCAGCCTACACAGCTTACTTGCCTTGCCATGTGAACCATGGCTTCCAGCTATCAAGAGACATTCAATTGTTCCTTCCATATAGCATGAAAGAAAGGTGCTTAGCATACCCATCAACTTTAATGAGATCTGTGATTGTCTCTAGATCAAAGACCCACTGATGGCAGTCATTGATTAACAATACACACACATACATTCTGTTCACAGACCTGGCTACACAGTTAAAACTTTGGCTCCGTCTACATGGCACACCTTACAGCAGCACAGGTGTGCCGCTACAACAGTGCCATTGCAAGCTAGGCAGCATGGCTGCTCTTTGTCGGCAGGAGAGAGCTCTCCTGCCAACAAAATAAAACCACCCCAACAAGGGGCAGTAGCTTTGTCAGTGGGAGACAAAGCCCTGTCCACACTGGCTCTTTTCATCTGTAAAATTTGTTAGTCAGGGGTAGTTTTTTTCGTTTGTTTGTTTTGTTTTTGCACACCCCTGATTAACAAAAGTTTTACCAACGAAAGTGCAGTGTAGACCTAGCCTTCGGTTTGTGAAGGTTAATTTGGGTGCTTCATTTAATTAGTTCTATATGCTTGCATAATGGGAACATCACGATGATGATGGTGATATGCTTGAAAACAGCAGTAGCTTTGAATCCTCATCAGGCCAACTTCATTGCTACTACAATCCTTAAAATGATCTTTTAAACCCAGATACTTATAGCAGGGCCTGGGTATCTTAGGGGACAGATGGCTGTGGAGCCTTTCACCTCCTGAACTCTGTCCACACTAGGAGAATAGCCTATGGCTGATGCTGAGGTAAACCCTAAGAGTTACGGAGCACATGCTGGGCATCTCGTGGTGAATTTGATGGAGCTGTTCAACAGGTGCTCGGCATCTGTTGGGATCTGGCCATATTTCCAGCTCCAGATTATCACGAATCAGGTGCCCAATAATCATAAGATTGGCTTAAAATCATGTGAGCTATTTTGGTGTATAAATAAGTATTTGGCGTTCTTTTTATTTGCTTCTTGGTTTCTGAGTCTTTTCGACTGCATTTGAATCACACTTTCAAGTTCTTCTCTGCAGGCTAGAAACTCTCTTTTTTTTCTTTCTTAAGTGAGAGAGCAAGCTGAAAGTCTCATATATTCCCACATAAGGGGAGATATGATAGAATCATGAGTCGTGTGGAAAATGTGTATAAGGAAATGTTATTTACACCTTCTCATGACACAAGAACTGGGGGGATACCCAATGAAATTAATAGCAGGTTTAAAACAAACATAAAGAAGTTCTTCTTCATAGAACACACAGTCAACCTGTGGAACTCATTGCCAGAGGATGTTGTGAAGGCCAAAAGTGTAACTGGGCTCAAAAAAGAATGAGATAAATTCATGATGGATAGGTCCATCAATGGCTCTGAGCTATGATGGTCAGGGACACAATCCCATGCTCTGGGTGTCCCTAAGCATCAGACTGCCAGATGCTGGGAGTGGGTGACAGGGAATGGAGTCACTCATTGATTTCCCTGTTCTGTTCATTCCCGCTGAAGCACCCGGCATTGGTCACTGTCAGGAGACGGGATCATGGGCTAGAGGGACATAGATCTGACCCAGTATGGCCATTCTTATGAGAGATTATTACAGAGCAGTGGACTTAGTGTCAGGACTCCTGGGCTCTATCCCCAATTACCACATAGAAATATTGAAGTCAGTGATGGGAAAAGGGTGTATTAATGGTAGATAATCCAGTCCATTCCCCTGAAAGCGCAGGATTTATCTCCCAGATAGCCAATAGTGAATGAGTCAGATATTAAACTGCTCAGCCGTAGCAGGCTTCTGAGGCGGGATCAGTTAATGTTCCTACAGTGCTTTGAGCCTTGGATGTAAGGTGCTAGTTCTGTGGCGAATATTGGTATGAGGCAATGCCTCCAGAACGGGCACCCACCTCTGGGACAGGTTCGTTTCTAATCCAGACAGTCCCTCCTTTGTGTTACAGGGCAATCCCCCTTGGCCCTAACCCTCCAGTATCCCAGCTTGGATCTCAGCATGTGAGTTCCTCCATGGCTGCACTTTCTCATGCTCAGCGGCTGTCAGTCACGGTGCTGGAGAGAACAATGGAAGTGTGTCTTGTGAAATGGTCTTTTTCACCCTGCTGGGCAGGTGGGTTTTGTGGGACCCAGGAACATGTGCTCCGCTGGCAATAAAGTGAGGAGATTATGTCTGTTAAGAGCAGACGGCTGCCTTGCAGGAAGAGCTTTCAAAAGCCAGAGAACAGGCCTGTGAGCCTGCCAGAGTCCCAGCACTCTCTCTAATACATGGGAGCGTGCAGTAGTTCCCACTGAAAGAGTTTGTGCAGTCTAAGAGCTCAGCCCTGAGTGGGAGTGCAAGGGGGTGCTGTGTGCTAAGAGACTGCCTCACCAATCCTCCTTGCACTACTGGGGTACAAGACCAGGGGAGTCCAGTGTATTAAATAGAGCCAGACTCCCATAAAGAAGTGGGACAGGATGGAATGAAGGTGGGGGCCAAGATCCTGACTTGCTTCCTTTAGCATCGATGACACGGTTGTGAGCAAGCCCTGCTCCCCGAAATAAGCTGCAGCAGTAGGTGCTGTTTTGTATGCACCCCCAAGGGGAGTCAAGCATAATGCCTCCAGGAGCTGCCACCAGGGCAGTGTACCTCTGCAGGACCTCCAGTATAAAGCCACAATCCACTCCTAGCGCAGTAGCTGCGTCTGGTACTGATCACTTGATGGCTCCAGAGGCTGGTAATGGGCTATGGAGCCTTTCAGCTCTAAGGGCTGATCTGCACTAGTAAGTCAGGTCAACCTAGCTACGTCGCTCAGGGGTGTAAAAACTGTGCACCCCTGAGAGATGTAGCTAAGCCGACCTAAGACTAAGTGTAGACAGAACTGAGTCCAGGGAAGAATTCTTCCATTGACTTAGTTACCACCTCCTAGATTTACTGCATGGACAGAAGAACCCTTCCTGTCGCTGTAGGAAGTGTACACTATAGCACTACAGCAGTGACGCTGTAGGGTCTCTAGTGCAGACATACCGTAAGTCACTGGTTCCAATCCCGGCCCTATCCCTAGTAGCAGAAATTCATCACCATCTGCAGGCTGTTCAGTACGCTGGGCTAGTCCAGTTCCTAGCCAAAACATATTTCATGCAACTAGCTAAAGGTCTGGCATAATTTAATATAAATTGCAGTCTTTACTCACAAGAGCTTCAGGTCTAGGGATTAAAAATGAGGTGTTACTAACAGATCCATGTGAGCGTGTATTGGGAGAACGAATGAGATCAGTGCCATAGGCACCAGCTTCTGGCGCCAGTGCGTGCTTGTGCCCCCCTCATCCCCAGCTCCGCCCCCATTCCAACCCCGTCCCCAAAGTCCCTGCCCCAATTCTGCCCCCTCCCTGCCCCTATTGGACTCCTTCCCCAAATCTTCGCCCCAGCCCTGCCTCTTCCTCACCTCCTCCCCTGAGCACGCCACATTCCCGCTCCTCCCCCCTCCTTCCCACAGCTTGTTACGCCGCGAAACAGCTGTTTTGTAGTGGCAAGCTGGGAGGAGAAGTGAGGAAAGCGCATTTAGGGGCAGAGGCGGAGGAGAGCTGGAGTGGGGTGGCGGGATTGCACCCACCAGTTTTTCCCGGGGGTGCTCCAGCCCCGGAGCACCCACGGAGTCGGCGCCTATGATCAGTGCTTACAGAGCAAAACCTACACTCTTTTCCTATTTAGTCCCTTGTTACTGAATACGTTGTGTAGTTCAGAGAGAGGTTTCAGCATAGCCCTAGGGGCCAGGAAGTCCTGCCTTGTCACCCCAGCTCTGACACTAACTCCATCTGTGGTCTTGAACTAGTCACTCTAGCTAAAATTTTAAAAAATGGCCACTGGTATTTGGGTGCCTAACTGATGACACCTTGGGGCCTCATTTTCAGAAGCATCAAGTACCCAGTTAAAATGAAAATGGATGCTTTGCATTTCTGCAAAACAGGCATGTGAAATTGAGCACCTAAAACCACTGGCTGCTTTTGTATCTTTTGGGTTGATCCTCTCTGTTTCTGCAAAATGCAGCTACTAAACAACCCTCACTCACAAGGGAGTTCCGAGACTTCATCAGCAACTATTCGTAAAGCATTTTGGAAATGCAAAGCACTAGATATTATTCCCCGTTATGTGATCCCTCACCGCATCATTAGAATCACAAGTTCAGGCTATTGTGTACAGACTTGGATGTTGTCAAGAAAGTTTTAAAGGAAGTGAGATTGTTAAACCCCCTTGCCCAGGCCAGATGTTAAGCCCTAAAGAACTGAAGTGGCACAAGGAATTACTTTCCCAAGTTCCCCCAGCTCAGGCTGACAGACTTTGATCAATGTTTTTCTCCACAGTAAGTGCTATGCAGATGGTCTACCCAGAACAGGGCTTCTATGAAGTACAAAGGGAAGTCAAACACCATTTCTAATTCAGCTTGTAGCATGGCACACTTTCATTATCCTCTGCCTGAATGCGGTGAATAGAGAAGCAGTGTGGGAAACTCAGAGGAACTTCAAACTCACTGTCTGAGGGCCTGTAACATACTCTTGTCCTCGGTCCCACATCTGCCTGTTGTAGACACAAAGAGAAAGAATGACAGAAAGAAAAATCCCATTATAAAAAACTGGAAGGGTGGTGGTTGAGAGGAAAGCCAGTGGAAAAAAAATCAGGTTACTGAAGCCAGAGAGAAATTGCTGGAAATTCAAACAGGGAGCTCTGAGTAATATATAAACCCCCCTCGCTCACAAGCAGCAGCACAGGGACTGATTAGGGGAAAACAGCAGACCTAGGGCTTCATCCCACACTCATTCAAGCCCGTAGAAACAGTCCCATTGAGTTCAGTGGAGCTGCACTGCTGGGCCTGTATTAGGTTCTCTGATCCATACACGCATACTGCCTAGTGCTTTGTCTGCTCCAGAGTATGCAGTATGGGTTCCTGGATTTTGCAAACAGTTTCCTCGGTGCAGCTCCGTACGTCCGCTCTTAGCGGCAAGAGCGAGAGCTGAGGCCACAGCAATGACAGCATTCCAGGGGTCTGACCCCTTTCATGCAGAGAGCTCAAAGCCCTTTGCTAATATTAATGAACCAGGCTGCTTGGCCCTCTTGGAGGTGTAGTTCTCCCTATTTGATAGTTGGAGAAACTGAGGCACAGAGGAGTGAAGTGATTTACTTAAGGCCACACAGTCCATGACAGAGCCCATGACAGTCCATGACAGAGTTCAGAAGTCTGAACTGCCAGTCCATTGCTCTAACCACTCCCAGCTCTGCCAGGACAGCTGCTGTCATCAGGAACAGTCTGAACAAACATTGCTACCCTCAGCAGATCCGTGTATTAGCAGTATTGAATGTTGTGGCACTTGTCCACTGGCTTTGCACCATAGTTGGGGGCTCACTGCGTCCTTACCCAGTGAACTCAAATCCACAAAGTCCTCAAAACCCAGTCAAAGCCGAGTCGTCTTCCATGTGGAGGCCATCCCTGCAAAACCACAAACTGAGCCCAAAGTTTGTGAGTTGTAGCAAAACAATTGCCAGATGCGAGCTGAGTCCTGAGCTGGCAGTGGAGGCCAGAGCCTGATTTGCACAGCTTTGCTGCAGAGGTTTTGCAGCTCTCTGATTCACAGAGCCAGAGAGGAAGGATGGCTGTGTGAGCAATGGGAGTCCTCTGGACTATTGCCACATCTGTCATGCTTCCTGCATGAACTTTAAAAAGTCACTGAGGGCCTGATGGGTTTTTTGTTTTTTTTTTTTTTTCAAAGTAGATGCCCACTTGTATGTCTGCTTTACATTTGTGCTTACTGTGTGTGACAGGTCAAATGCGGATTTGCACACGCAAGCAATTATGTAGCCTCCTACGTGTGCAAATCATGTGATTTGGACACACACACGGGAAGTACACTCAAAAAAGTAGGCCCAGATCTTTATGAAAATCAGGCTCTTAGCCTATTGGCTCCTCAGTTACCCTGTGAAATGGGATATTCTACCCTCTTTGTTCATAAATGCTTGAAAAGGGCTCTGAGCTGCTTGGATAGAAAAGCCTGATTCTGATTGCAGCTATGCTGGTGAAAATCAGAGATAATTCTCTAGAAGATGATGGAATCACTCCGGATTTACACTGGTGTAGCCGAGATCAGAATATGGCCCTGGAAGTGCCAAAGGATATGGATCAAGTCCATGAGTCCTGCTCAGGCTGAAATTCCCGTTGGCTTCAGTGAAGGTTTCTTCCTGGAAAGGCCCAGTGGGAGTTTTCCCTGAGTAAGGTCTCCAGGGTTCAGTGCTAACTTTGTATATCCAAGTCCGCCAAGATCTTGCCGCCTTTCCCATCCCTCACATAGAGTTCCTTTTCTCCTGAGTACCCTACCATGGTAAGCGGCTTATTAACATAAGGCTGTAGAAGTTTGTGTACCTCAAAGTTTCCCACACCATTTCTTAACTATATTCATTCCCCACACAAAAGAAGTGTGCCTGGCTACAAACCACATTAGCAATGGTGCTTGACTTTGCATTGTGTTCAGTGGGAAACCCTACTCCCAAAAGGCCATCTGGGTAGCAGTTATCAGAAAGGAAGCAATCAGAGCAGTGATGATCTCTGAAGACTTGGGAAAGCAGCAGCTCCTTTAAAATGCCTTGAAAGCCAACATCTGGCAGAGATTCAGGAGACTGGATAGTGTTTACTCCACATTTCAAGTATGGTACCTGTATGTAGGGTCTTACGGTCATCATCTGTTTTCTTTCCCATGCCGTGTGCTCCGGTCCTACAGTAGAAAGCAATCATTCCGATGTTGGGGACATAAATTAATTCTAAATTCATGATCCCTGGTGTAACTCTATTGACACCTATAGCTTTACAGTGCGGATGAATCTGGCTCATTGCCCTTCGTTGGGATTTCCAAATTAAACTGCAGTTACAGCCGTTCATTCTGGTGTCCTGCCAAAGTGACGGTCTCCAAAGCTAGTTCGTCACTGGTTAGTTAATTTCCCTTGTTGATTGCAAAGCCACAGAAAAAACCATGGAGTCATTTTTTTAGTTTGTTTTTCCTGAGACTAGAACATTTGTTCCAGGAACTACAGTATCCTTGTGTGACTTGGAGGGAGGCAGGGAAAAGCTGCTGTCAAGTCAGGGAGACTTTGCACTTATGTTACTTTACAGACAATAGATGAACCCCACAAAACCAGTGTAACAGACCTTACAATCATCCCTATTTTACAACTGAGGCCCACAGCAGTTAAGTGACTCAAGGCCACAGAGCTTATATCAGAGTCAAGGATAGAACTTGGGATTCAAGAGTTCCCAGCCCCAACTCTGCCATAATCAAATGGCTCTTGCAAAAAGGTCCATCAAATTTCAAACATACCAAAAAACCAAACAGAACTAGAAAGTAATTCCCCTGCAGGGCTTATTGGCAGGGTTCTTGGGGAATCAAGCAGGGATTGTATTCCACACAGTTAATTTCCTGCAGGTGTTGATCAATTTCCAAAAGCCTTGGGGACCTGGTGGGGGGGGGCAGATATTTTGTTCTTTTTTCCAATGCGGCAAATTCTGCAGTCCTTAATTGAGTTAAATTATCATTGATTTCGATGGAACTATAGCAATTCAAGGTGGCAAGATTTGTCCCCATGTAATTTTTTTGATTACTCAGGCTACCTTCAACTGAGAAGTAAAATGTCTGTTTTCAGATTCTATTATTTTGAGAACCTGTGCTATAAACAAGGGCCAGATCCTCAGCTGGTGCAAATGGGTGTAGCTCCATTGACTTCCGTGGAATGATTTGGATTTATACCAACCAAGGGGACAAAAGTGACTCTGATTACCCCAGCACAGTCAACTGACAGCTGTGAGGATCTGGCCAGTTCTGAGTCTGACCCCCTAGGTTCTCTGTTTGAAAGAGCATTCTGAGTCATAGCACCAGACCTCAGAAGTGGCCGGAAGCCCAAACTGAGATAAACAGGCACATGCAGCACCAGTCACCTGGCCACCCCCACGTCTGTGCTAACAGGCTTTACCACTGAAAGCTCATTTGTCTTCCACAAAAATAAAAGTCCTGAGATGGACCAGAAAACTCACAGGGCACAGGACTCTCCCCACCCCTCAAATGAAGGTAAGTGTGGAAATGCTTTGATTGTTCT
Organism: Gopherus flavomarginatus; assembly: GCF_025201925.1. Taxonomy (NCBI): domain Eukaryota; kingdom Metazoa; phylum Chordata; order Testudines; family Testudinidae; genus Gopherus; species Gopherus flavomarginatus. Next base: position 5,091,537 of record NC_066637.1, on the reverse strand, counting down.
GTACAACTGGTTATTACAGGGAGGGGCATCTGACACTTAAAACTGCTTTGTTAGATTCAAACGTGGGGCTTGCATGTGTGTGGTTGATATTGCAGGGAGAATTTATGGCTCTTCCCATATCTGGTTATTAGTAAGCTCATCTGCAAAGCAGGAACGATCTCAGGCAAAGCTGTTAGTGAATGTGTGGGCTGGGGAACTGACAGGGTTCTTCCTATGTGTCATTGGCTAATCAGCCCTAGAAATGAGTTTGCTGTTCGAGAGGTCTGTTTCAGAGGCTGTCCCCAAGAAGGGCGCGGGAGAGCAAACGATGGGGTTCCTAGGTGGCATTACATGGGCTCAGAATTAATCCACACGCTTTGGAGGAAACATGTGAGATGGTGTCACAAAACTTTCCCACAACTTGACATAAAAGACTCCGAGCTCAACAGCTGCTGTTCTGTACAAAAGAAGTGAGCCTATTCAAGGGCAGTACAATGGAGGAAGGAAAAGCAGATCCTGGAAGAGGTCACTTATGCCTTACCTGGTTTTAAGAATAACTGAATTAGAGACAGATGACTGTGTGTGTGTGTGCGTGTGTGTGTGTGTGTGTGTGTGTGTGTTCACTTTCATATACATTACACACATATACATTACACACATTTTTATACCACATTCCATGGCAGGATCCCCAAGTCTTAACAAATATAAACTGAGCCACATAAGAATAGTGAGAGAAAGGAATATTACAATCCCCTTGTCACAGATGGGAACGCTGAGGCACAGAGAAGTGAAGTGACCTGATTAAGTTCACACAGTGAATCTGGAACAAATTTGGGAAAAGAACCCCATGCTTCAGCAGCCTGGCTCCATGCTTTAACTCTACCCTTATAATGTAACTAATTGGAATGGAAGACGTACTAAACATACAGATGGTGCAGAAATCAGTCTGCTTCCGTTTGATACTCAGCTTATCTTTGTGAGAGTTAATTTAATGCTCAGAAAAGTGAGTGAGGATTCCTTGTTATTTGAGCAGGCAGAGTGTAGGTCAGGTGTAGTGCAATTTATTATGTATTATTATTATTTATTATTATTATATATTATTTTATTTATTGGAAACACACAGCTCTAAGAATACATCTTAATATCCTAAACAGCAGTATCTCTTGCTAGTGCAGTCCTGGGTCTCTCTAGAGCAGAAACTGCCAGTAAAATCAAATCCCAGTATGGATTGTAGCCTAGAGAAGGAGAAAGAGAGTCAGAACTCCTGGGTTCTATTTCCAGTTGTGTTTCTGACTTGCTGCATGACTGTGCTGTGTGCCTCAGTTTCTCCATTGGTAAAATGAGGATAATCACACTAAAACCTGCCTCATGATGGGGATGGAGGGGAGTGGGTTGTGAGGCGAAATTAATGTTCATTATATGTTTTGATTTCTGTGGATGAAGGTAATGCATAAATGCAAAAGTATTACAGATATTCAGCACCCACTAAGATTTCCCTCTTTTACCTGTGGATTCTCTCTCCTATTTAAGAACAGATAAATAAAGTATTATTATGACTATTTTTCCCATATAGGGAAGTTGAGATGATGAGAAGGGAAGTGCCTAAAGTCATCCAGGACATCTGAGAACAGAACTCAAATCTACTTCCTCCCAGTCCTCTGCTTAACCACAAGACTGTCTTTTGTGTAAATAAGTAAATAACAACACTCTGTATAGATGTGTGTACCCACAATGAAGTGCATTGTTTATCCTGAGCCAGACCATGGAGTCCACACTCTGTTTTGAGTCAGGCAACACTCACATTGATGTCAGCTGAGGAGGAACTTCAGAATCTGGCTCATTGTTATTAAAACAAACCCACAAAAAACAACAACCCTGGTTTTTAAATTAGCAAAATAAAATCTATAGTTTATTTTCAGCAACTAGTGAACCCAGCGATCTCCAAGCAAGTGTGCTGCTTGCCTTCATTGCTGTGTCTGTGTGTGTTCACGCCCAAAGTGTGTGCCTTGGTGTGTATGTTTTCAAAAAAGATACAATCCCATCTTTTCCTCTGCACAGATTAGCTTCTTTCCCACCATCAGCAACTGGCCCCCGCATTCACCATTGTATGTGAACTGAATATTGTGTGTGCCCGGAAAGCTATTGATCTGCAGCATCAGACAGCAGCCTTTTCTCACTAAGGGCCAGCTCTTTCCCAGCTTCTAACACGTAATTTGGATCCCAGTCTTTCACGTACCACACACTCCCCACCTGCTCATCTGGGAGAAGGTCATTATCCCCCAGCTATTCACTGGCAATGGAGCGTGCAAGAATAGATGCTTCATCTATTGTCCTGCTTATCTCTGATTGGCTCTAGAGTGTGGGAAACTCAACCAAGTCAGAGACCCACAGATTCTGAACAAGGTTGTGCAGTATAAATATAGGGCAGAGTCAGCTTCCAGCAGCACACTTCCACAGGACTTCAGTACAACTGAGATCTGCCTCCTTAGCTCAGGACAGATGGCCCCCAGCACTGTTTTCATGGAGCACAACAACCTGCTGACACCAAAAGAGAAAAACAAAGTAAGTACCAGCACAGTCTGCTTTGCTGGCTGCTTCAGTGAAACTGATGGGGCTAGAGCCTCAGCTGGTACAAATAAGCGTAACTCTATTTCTATGCTAATTTACACCAGCTGAGGATCTGGCCCATACTACTTACATGCATTGAAGCTATGGACCAAACAGTCCAGAGATGTGGCAGAGTGAGGATGTTTTCTAAGCAAATCTTTTGTCCTGCTTTTTGCAGCTGAGAAAGCCGGTGGTGGAGAAAATGCGCCGGGACCGGATTAACAGCAGCATTGAGCAGCTGAAACTCCTGCTGGAGAAGGAGTTCCAGAGATACCAGCCCAACTCTAAGCTGGAGAAAGCCGACATCCTGGAGATGACTGTTAGCTACCTGAAACAGCAGAGCCAGCTGCAGATAAAGAGTGAGTATCCAGACTTGGCCTCAGTCCTGGGTGTGTGCAAAGCAGTGATGTACTGTATGAAGCTCCAGAGAGTGACATGAAGAATGAGTCTAAATCATGGTCTCTTTTCTCTCCCCTCTCTCTTTCCTTCTCTAGCTGCAGGATCCATCCGTAAAAACTCTCAGTTCGACTTCAAGGAAGGATACTCTAGGTGCCTGCAGGAGGCTTTCCATTTCCTGTCTCTCCATAAAGTCCAAACAGAAACGCAGAGCAAGCTCTTGAGTCATTTCCAGAAGAGCCAGTTGACTGCCCCAGAGGTCATCTGCTCCCCTTCCAGCCAGAACACCCCAAAGCAAGCATCCCTGAAGAACGTCAATGCTCTCTGGAGACCCTGGTAGACTGTGGGAGGGGGGACAGGAAACGCTTGCTCTATGGACCTTTGTCTTTTATATTCCAGAGGATGGGTGTGACTGCAGCTGATAGTCACACCCTGATCCTCTCTATGTAGGGAATATTATTTCCCATTTTATTTATGTGTGGAAAGAATGGGATACTTTTGATTCTTCAGTTTCATGTGAGATCCTGTGGAAAAGGTTCAGGTATTCTGTTGAGTGGTATTTAAGCTGTGCAGACACTGGTGATAGCAATGTACACCAGGGCACCCAGTCTAGGGGCACGTGCCTTCATAATGAAGGAGGTTTTTGTAGGTGGCTAAATGTTATCAGTGTTACAGTTGTGTTAATACTGTAACAGATAACAATCTCTGTAGGAGAGAATTCTCTAATTTTGCTTGTAAAAGCTGTCAGCTTTGCTTCCACTTTCCTAGCAACCTGTTCTCACTCTGATTTAGGACGAATTTAGTACCTCACTGTTGATGAATGGTTTTCCAAGTTATCTTCCCCTCTCTTTGCTTGCAGCTCTTGCTTAGCAGCAACGATAGATTCCTAGCTTCCATTCACCCGTCACACTGTAGGGCTAGCAAGAGGTCAGTAGATAAAACGATGGGGAATATTTCTACCATTTTGCTGCTTTTTCTGTTTAGGAAAATAATATTTTAATGCTTTATATTAAAGACAAAAGAAAGTAGATGCAAGGTTTGGTAGTTCAATGTTATACATTTGGGCTGTCAGCCTAGCTCTTTCCAGCATGTTTATTATAATAATGATTGTTCTCTGTACTGAACGATTTCATTCATTGTGGATGGTGAGTTTCTCCCATGCCTGGGAATGGCCCTGTGGGCTCTGTGCATACTATGTATGCATCTGTATCACATGTTTGTAGAGAGAAATAAAAATGCATTTGTGTGCAACTGCTGGCTTGGTTTCCTTCTTGTCAGCTATGTGCAGCTGCACGGACCATTGAAACACTCTTTGCTAATTTAACAACATCACAGTAATTGCAAGAGGAGACTTTTCAAACGAAAGGAGCTTGTGTTGCTGCCTATCCTAGGCACTGACATGGCCTCCATCACTACAATAGCTGAGCACCTCACTGCCTGTAACACACTTATCTGCACGACACCCCTGGGAGGCAGGGCAGTGCTATGATCCTTATTTGTCTCCAAGTCCATTATTTTACTAACTGGCTTGCCCAAGGTCACGCAGGAAGTCTGTGGCAGCGCAGAGAATTCAACCCCACATTCTCAAGCCCCAGGTTTGACCCTTTACCACTGTCCCATCCTTCCTAGACCATGCATAGTTTCTACAGGGATGAAAGCAAAAGTTAGACACCTCTGGCCCACTCAACGTCCCTTAAGCTCTTTTGCCACCACACCATTGCCCCAGGAAGCATAGGCATCTGCATTGGCAAGCGGCTCCTGCCATTCTGGGCTCTCTTAAAATCCAGAGACCTGATTCTGATCAATTAGGGCTGTGGATTTACACCAGCGTAAAACTGATGTAACAGAGTACAGTAGAGGGAAGCTCCTGGGCTCTCCTCCCTCCTGCTTTACACTGTTGAATGACAAAAAGATGCACGTTCGGCAGGAACGGATGGTTCCAGGGACGCACCTGTTCATTTTCTCCATTGCCCAGTATGCTACTTACACCTGATGTTTGGCAGTAAATCCAGAGTGACACCTCCCAGCCAGGGTAACATCAATGACATGCAGTACCAAGGCCTCTCCTGGCAAGAAGCTGGGCCGGGTCACCTTGGATTACCAAGTGCTGCTGACGCCCTTGCTTTAAATGAATGGTTCCAGTACAGTCAAGTGCCGGCAGCCAAAGGCCTGTGAAAAGGGCCCCACACCTGTGTCACAAAGATCTCGTGCACTGGCTAAAATTAAAAAAAACCCAAACCACCTACATTTTACAAAATACTAGAAAGGCCCAGAAGAAGGGCAGTGCGCATTCCCCTCACATCACTGCCTGAGTGTCTGCCTGGGCCTCAGCAGAACTGGGCTCAGTTTCCAGATCTGCAGCATCCTCTGTGTGAGCTGCTTTAATTCCTTTACAGCCGTCCCAGTTACCCAATCATTCGACTGTCTGGGGTTTGTACAAACCCCAAGGGCAGCACCTTCTGACCTAGGCAGTGTGAGTGGGTGTGAAGTTGCTGGGAAGAGCAGGGAGTCCTGAGCAGGACTGTATTCCTCCCTAACAGAGCATGGAACTCTGCCACACCATTTGCTTCCACAGGAGTGTGATTGGTTTTTGTAATTATAGGGACTGGAGGGTTCCGTTGGATTCTGTAGGTGATTTGTAACTCCCTGTTTGGACTGATGTTGGTGACTCTGATTCCTTGGCTGTGGGGCCCTCATAAATAAATCAGATAAATAAACGCTGCACGGTCTATACCAGTGTGTACGGCACCTCAGCCGAGGCTTCTACCGTAACACTAGTAATAACATGTCTTCCAAGCAGTGACTGGGCCTCCGCTGCAGAGATATTGCTGTACCAACATAGGCGTAGTTTGATTTCTATATTTGGTGGGGGAAGGGGAGGCAGCTCCAGCCAGACTAGGGTGACCAGATGTCCCAATTTTATAGGGACAGTTCCCATATTAGGGGCTTTTTCTTATATAGGCCCTTATTACCTCCCACCCTCTCTCCCAATTTTTCACACTTGTTATCTGGTTGCCCTAAGCCAGGGCAACTGGATTACACATGGGGGATAATTCCATGCGGCATAGTGGTAGTATTTATAACCGCTACATGCCCTTAAAGGAAAACATTTGACAGTGTCTCTGCTGTTACTTTTGCCAACTGAGTATTTTAACCTTATGGCTCTAAAACACCTGCAAGGATTTTAGACTAGATTTCAAGAGAGCACTTCTCCTTTTCCACCACCAGGTGTCTCCCAAACTGTTCTCCTCCTCCAGGCTGCCAGCTGTGCAGGAGGTGCCCTGCACTGTTGTCTAGACTGGGGCCTAGAGCAGGCCTGGTGGGATCTGAATTTGTTTACAATGACTGAAACCAGCTGTGGTTGGTTTAGTTTCCTCAGAGGCCTGGAGACACATAGGAGGTAAACAGCTGCCTTGCAGGGCATGGACCGAAGGCAGCACACTGGTGATTAGTCATTGTGGTCACCTGCGGGACACTGTTTAATTTTAATGAGCAAATGTCACAGGGAGGAAGTGGGAGGTGGAAGCTGGAGATTTTTAGGTAAGCTCCCTGCACCATTTATGACATTACATTAATTTCCACAGCAACCAGCTGCAATGCAACACAGGATAGTTCGGTATTCAGTACAAAATACAGGAAAAATCTTCCTGCATCAGTACAATGGGAATCCTGTACAACTGCAGATGCACCCATTAAACTTGGAGAACTCTAGGTTTGCTCTCCTCTAGGTTTTTATGTGGCACCTATCATGGCAGTGTCTGAGCAGGCAGGCGGTTGTGGGCACAAGCTATCTCACTGAGCAGCGCATGCACTCGCTCGGACCCCTGAAATGTGGGTTTCTGCAGGTGCATGCCTCACACCTACATTTGCTAATGCTGCCAACAAGGTGCCCCAGATGGTCTGTCACTAGAATGTTTTTCAGTTTCTATGCTTAGTGTCTCCTTAGAGGGAATGTCGTCACTTAATAACAACACTTCTCACTTCTGTCTGCACAGCTTTACTTACTCTTAGTCTGAGGCAAGACTTCTGGCTCCCAGAAATGATCATGGCTCAAAGGAGCCTGGTTTCCCAGTACTTGATGCATTCAGCAGCACTTGGGGGCGAATGGGAGATGTTGGGTGCTCAACACTTTTGAAAATCTGGCCCCATTATTTAGGCACTTGTAAGCGATGCTGAGTGCTGCTGAGAAACGCTGGCCATATTCGTGAATAGTCAGCGTCACGCTTTTCCCCAGTTGCTTGTGCAGGTCTGTCACACAGTGCCAGAAGAGAGGACTGTGTTGAAAAGAACAGGGAGGTGTATAGGCAGGTGTCGTATGGACATACTGCTAGCTTGCATTTTGAAAGGGATACAACTTCATGTTGGCCCTTTTATCAAACCGAACCCCAACAGCTTATGCAACAACATCCTGTTTTGAAAGGAAAAACTTCATAGCTGTGGCTTTGTTTGAAGAGAAGCTGTAGGCGGTGTCTACACTGCCACCTTCAGCGCCAAAACTTTAGTCATTCAGGGGTGTGAAAAAACACCCCCATGAACGACAAAAGTTTTCGCGCTGAAAACACCAGTGTAGATAGCGCCTCCTTCGGAGTGGTTATTTTTTATCACTGGGAGAACTCTCCTCCAGTGATTAAGCGTGACTACACTGCCCACGTCACAGTGCTGCCGCAGCCGCGCTGTAATGTGGGCAGTGTATACATACCCTTTGTTGTAACCTTACCTGCCTGGGACATATGTGTGTGTGTCGCAGGGCATGGCTACACTGGCAAGTTTTTGCACAACAAGTTATACCATGTTTATTAGAGCACTGGAATTAAACCGTTGTTACATATCCACACTGCGCTCCTTATGACGGTGGAGCGCATCCACATTAGCAGCTCTTGCAAGGGCAAAGAGAGCAGTGCATTGTGGTAGCTATCCCACTGTGCAACTGGCCGCAGGGCGCTTTGGGAAGGGTTTGCAATGCCTCATGGGGCAGGTTTCCCAGTCCCGTTGTTCCATGGGCATCCTACTACATTGCCAGCTGCTTTTCAACTGAAGTGGAGGTGGGGGGGCAGGAGAGTGTGTGTTTTGGGGACAGAGAGCCTGTCAGCATGCTGTCTTGTATGTTCATACAGCAGCAGGAAGCAACCAGTCCTGAGGCAGGGAGAGGGGGAAACCACAACATCAGCCCCAGCCTCCCTCCCCAGCTCGCCTCCCTCCCCAGCTCTCTGTACAGCAATCACACACCCACCCAACCCTCTCTGTGTTTAACAGCCCATGCATTCCACATTAATGGTTTGCTTCCTGTCCCACAGCAGATCAGCACCCCACACAAGCGCTGTCAGAAATGGAGCTTTGAAAGGGGAGGGGCACATTTCTCCAGGGCAGTGGAGTTCAAAACAATGAGCAAAGGGGCCACTTGAGGGATTATGGGACACGTCCGGAGGCCAGTTGATTGCTTTCTGTGCTGTAATGTGTTTACATTGTCAATACAGCGCTGGAGCCTACGCACTTTAAGGGTATGTCTTCACTAGCAACTGCAGCAGTGCTTTACCGTGGCTGTTGTGAAAGTAGAATGAATTATATAGTAAGAATAGAAAGGATTAAAGAAATGTTGTCTGTACCTTTAAGCAAAGTTGTTGAAATGTTGCAACCAGGTGTCAGGAATACAGACATTAACATAGAACAATTGCACCGTTTAAGGACAATTGGTGAAGCATTAGCCTTAGATCGATAACAGTTAGTAAGGAAATAGGATATGCATGCTGTGCCCCAGGTGAATTTTACTGTTTTGATTTCTTTGTCCCTTTGTCTAAATTCCCTCTCTTTTATCTGTATAAATAAGACTGTTTGGGCCTTGCATGGCCACTCACATATTCTGAATGTTATTGGCGGAGCGCTGCGCTAATAAACAGAGTGGTCTGACAAATTGTGAGTCCTGATTCTAACTTTGACACTGTGTAGTCACGGCACCAGCGCTGGGAGAGTAAAAAAACTACTCCCACAAGGGTAGTGTACTGTCTACACGGTCTACACTGTCACTGTCCAGCACTGAAACTTGCTGCGCTCAGGGGGGTGTTTTTTCACACCCCGAGCAAGAAAGTTGCTGCGCTGTAAAGTGCCAGTGTAGACAAGGTCTAAGGCTTGGGACTCTTGTTGAGGTGGTTTTTTTGCAACGCTGCAACTGAGGAGTTTCTGCGCACTAAGGGTATGTCTACATCTACAATTTTGCAGCGCTGGTTGTTACAGCTGTATTAGTACAGCTGTATAGGGCCAGCGCTGCAGAGTGGCCACACTTACAGCAACCAGCGCTGCAAGTGGTGTTAGATGTGGCCACACTGCAGCGCTGTTGGGCGGCTTCAAGGGGGGTTCGAGGAACGCGAGAGCAAACCGGGGAAGGAGACCAGCTTCGCCGTGGTTTGCTCTCGCGTTCCCCGAACCACCCTGCAAACCGCAGGGAAGGAGACCTGCTTGCTCGGGGGTTCGGGGAACGAGAGAGCAAACCGGGAAAGGAGACCAGCTTCGCCGCGGTTTGCTCTCGCGTTCCCCGAACCACCCTGCAAACCGCAGGGAAGGAGACCTGCTTGTTCGGGGAATGCGAGAGCAAACCGCGGCGAAGCTGGTCTCCTTTCCCGGTTTGCTCTCGCGTTCCCCGAACCACCCAGCAAACCGCAGGGAAGGAGACCTGCTTGCTCGGGGGTTCGGGGAACGCGAGAGCAAACCGGGGAAGGAGACCAGCTTCGCCGCGGTTTGCTCTCGCGTTCCCGGAACCACCCAGCAAACCTCAGGGAAGGAGACCTGCTTGCTCGGGGTTCGGGGAACGCGAGAGCAAGCCGGGGAAGGAGACCAGCTTGATTACCAGAGGCTTCCTCAGGTATGCTGGGATACCTGCTTATTCCATGGAGGTCAAGAAAAGCGCTGGTAAGTGTCTATACTTGATTACCAGCGCTGGATCACCAGCGCTGGATCCTCTACACCCGAGACAAAACGGGAGTACGGCCAGCGCTGCAAACAGGGAGTTGCAGCGCTGGTGGTGCCCTGCAGATGTGTACACCTCCTAAGTTGCAGCGCTGTAACCCCCTCACCAGCGCTGCAACTTTGTGATGTAGACAAGCCCTAAGTGGCTTGGCAGTGTGTACACCTTGGGAGTTACACCGCGGAAAGCTGCTTTACTGCGCAGTAACTTGCCAGTGGAGACAAGGCCTTAGACCATTAGTTTCTGTAAAGCATGATGAGAACTTCCGTTGGGGGCGAGAATGACAGATAATAGTAAATAATTAAAGGACAAAAGGGTCTGTGTTTTAGAAGATCACAGCAGACTTCTGCCTTCTGCTGTGTTTCTTTCTCATTTTTTAACCCTTGAAAATCCCTGTTATTCCAAACAGTCTATTTGTTATTTAAAAGGGCAGAAATTAGTTTCACAAACCTCCCATGCAGAAAACTTTCACTTATACTTCACTCAGCCCTGTCAGCTTCCTGGAAACCATGGCTGGAAGGCTGGAGAGCAGGACCGGTGTTGGGCCGGAGAGCAGGTAAGCAGAACAGCAGGCTGTCAGGGCTTTGAGGCGCCAGCTTTTCTACTCAGTTCAGGTTTTGTTTTATCTCCTTTCACCCAGACTCTCAATTATGTTAATCCCTGTTTATTAACGACACGTAGCCCTTTTGGAGTGTTTTTCATCTACAAAGATAATCAGTGGCAGCCTCTTAGAGCTGGATATTTCCTGCCTTATTCTGAGTCAGAGACTTCATACCTGCTGCTGTAAATTGGCTGTGATTATCAAGTGTCAATTCGAGCCTGAGTTTCTCCTGCCTACTTTCAAAGGCCACCAGCTTCTGCTGTGGTTGATCCAGACCCTTAGTCCCCCTGATAATTATCATCTGCAGATGGAGAAACAGAGGCAGAAAAGTTAAGTGATTTGCACAAGTCCACGGAGAGTGGCAGTGCCAGAGCCAGGATTAATGCAATTAGAATAAATGAGTCCCTTCACTAATACTATTTTTAAAATAATATTTTCCTGTGATATGTTTTAACAGAATGTACAACAGTTTCTAACTGCTCCTTCCTCACAACAGTGAAACTCGTGACAATATTGATTTGTGCTTAGAGATGAGAGCTGTGAATCAGGACTCCTGGGTTCTGCTCTTGGCTCTGTCACTGACTTGCTGCATGGCTTTGGCCAAGATACTTCACCTCATTGTGGCCCAGCATGTACCTAGTAGCAAAAAGGAGGTAACAGCACTTCACTGTCTCACAGGGATGTTGTGAGTGTGTGTGCTTTGAGAGCCTCAGGCAAGGGATGTCATATGAAGACTGAGAATAACATTTTTATTGGAGCTGGTCAGAAAATGGTTCTTTCCCACTTAGGAAAAAAGTCAAATTTTCAGCAAAAAATCAACATTTGAAACATTTCAGCCAAAACCTGGAAGTGTTCACTTTTTTGCCTCATGGAACACAGCCTGGAAAGAGCTTAAAGCAGAAGACTGGAAAAATCAGCTCCTCTGCTTGCCCACCAAACCATGGCCTCAGACAAGCAGGGATTGTGAGTCTGAACTCCTGGTCTCTTCTCTCAGCTTGGGGCAGAGTGGGTAGAGCAGTGAGGCTGGGATTCTGGGCTATTGTGGTATACACAATCTCTACTCCTGATCTGCTGTGTAAACCTGGGCATCTTGTATGATACCCTGCTTTCACAGGACAACGTTCTAGTGAATTCCTATCTATGTTTGAAGAGCCATTTTTCCTTCACAGCCCGTGGGTGTATGTGTGAGAGAGAAGAGTGTATGTACATCAGTGTTTGTGAAGCACTTGTCAACCCTAGGCTAGGACAGGGCAGTACTAGGCAATACATAATAACCATAAAGGACTGAAGCTTATGTCTCTGTTTGAGCAGCACACAGTGGATTCCAGCAGATCCCTAGCTAGTGATGTGCCACTTGGCATTTAATGTTCAAAGCCTACTTCACCCTCTTATTTCAAAACGCAGCAGTTCTTGATTTATAAAGTTACTTTCCTTCCTCCCCGACCTCTCCCACAGAACAGGAAACTGACTCATACTTGTCCAGATAATCCTTTCCTGCCAGTTTCCAGAAAAGGAGGGCTGGTTAGTTTACAGCCAAATTTATCAACGTAGCCAGAAGCTGCGCTTAGAACACAGGATGGATTGATCTGGTTTGTGAGACAGCCTGGCACTCGGGCCATGGAGGGTGGAGAGACTGCACGGTGGGGGATCTTTGGTACTTGTGCCGTTATTTTTTATTCATGAACTCAGCCAGGAGCCATGCCTGGAAGCAAAGCACTGTAGAAGAAATGCCCCTGGTGGCAAATCAGGGTGGACCCCGCAGGAAATGCTGTTTGAACAGTCATTGTGATGTTCCAGAAGCACATCCAAATTTCTTTCCTGAGGAGCAACTTGTTGGAAGGATGATGATGCTCATCTACTCATCAGAGCATCTGTGCAGCCTTCTGTGTGGCAGCTAGAGCCACGCGCAGGTGAGGGCCTTTTCAATAGGAATGCCAAGGACCTGTGCTTTAGCTGAGGTGAATTGCACAGGGTAGGAGGGGTACATGCAATGCAGGCTGTGATGCAATCTTGTTCTGCTTATATCTACGCTGCTGCAAAGATAAATTTCCCTAGCTTGTCGCTTTTATCATGTCACTGGCTCCCCTTCTCCATTGCGTCAAACACAACTTCTCCCTGCTCAGCCTAGCTCCATGCTGCCCATCATCTCTCATGTACTATCCAGCTGTTGATTCTCATCCATACACCACGTGTATGTGTGTAGGGGGGAGGGCTAAACCCCTCCCAGGGCCTGAGGCCCCTGCCTCATCTACTGCCACTCAGAGTCTCAGGATCTGCATCTGATCCCAGAGTCAGGGAAAAGGCATGAATGAAACCTGCAGTACCACTACCCTTCACGAGGGGTTAATATTGGTCTGTCAATCACCTGACTTCCCTTATTGATGGGCTAAATCTATCCTGTTTTTACTAGATAGACTTAGCCACTTAGTGAGGAGTTGGTAGGCAGGATAGCAATGTAGGTGGGCCCAGCCTGATTTTTCCCATTGGTGTATTTTTGTGATTGGGTGACCATCTTGCCAGATCAACATACCCCTCTTCCTCTGTCGCTGCAATTGGCAGAGGAGGTTGAACAGAATGAGATTTTTCGATTGGCTAGATGAGACTTGTTGCTAGGCAGAGTATCCAACCCATTGTTGGGGCACCTTTAAAAGCAGGCCCAGATAGGGGTGCTTGGGAGGCTTTTTTTGCCCCCTGTGGGGGGGGGCACGGCTGGGTGTGTGACATCTGGGGGTGCAGTTGCACCCAGCAGGCCAGCTAGCACCGCCTCTGATTGTCTCACAGTGTCCTTGGCCTGCATCATCTTTCTGTCCACCTCCATGGGTTGGGGCTCAGCTGATGTGTCCAGTGGCAGGTCCATGGGGCAGGGACGGTCTGTGTGTTCTGTGTCTGTACAGCACCTGGCACCAGGTAGGGGGCTGGGCCATGACTAGACTCCAAGGTGCTACGTTAACACACAGCATAATAAACCCCAGAAGAAGTTTGAGGGGCGGTGGAGAGAGAGAGCAAAATGGTGGAGATGTTGCCTTTTCTTGTGCCTCCTCTGGGTGCTATTCCCTGGGCACAACTGGCCTTAGGAATCAGGGGTTATAGTGGGCAGAGCAGAGATGCTGAAATGTACACAGGCTGCCCATTTCCAGGTGTCCTCACCAGCCTTTGCTACAACCAGTGCAAATGTCTCTCCTGTGATGATTACCATCCCCTGATGGGGAGAGTGAGGAGGACTAGCTAAGGGAGTTGCCCAAGGCCGCAGAAGATGGCAATGTCAGGGCCATTATTAGCACAGTCAGAATGACAAAAGCATGTGAGTGGCTCCATTAATACTAAGAAATTCTAAGAAAAGTTCTACATTCTTGCAGTGGGCCAGATGGCAACATCCTTTGTCAGACACTCTTCCTCCCCTCCCCAGTCATGATCTGGCTGAGGTGGGGAGAGCAGGGGCCACTCACCTGATAAAGTGCTGCAAGCTGGTGGATGGGGAGCAGGGAGGGAATAGGAGTTCGGGCTGCACCCTCCCCATTTGCTAGCTAGAATAGTTGGCTGGATGGGGAATAGGTCCAAGAAAAGGGGTGAAGTGATTTTCTCCTTCTTCCCAGCACAAGGGAGGAAGTGGGTCTTGGAGACGGTTTGTTCTCTGCTCCTGGGGTGGGGTAGCTACATGCTGCCATTCACGGCAGATTGCAAAGGCACAATCTGCTCCTGAGCAAGAATCAACATGGGACCTGCTGTAGGCATTTGACTGGGGCGTTGTTACCTGATCCTTGCTTGTTACATTGCTTTGGGCTGTGTCTGGCACAGGGATGCCTACCCAGTTATCTGAGTTCTGAGTCTGTGTGGGTGATGGGTGCGTGCACTGGGTTTCAGCGAGCATGCCTCAAGCTGTACACTAGATAAAATGCTCACCTTTCATTATCTGGTTTTGAGGCGGGGGCTCAGGCACAAATCTGGATTGCAACTTTGAAGAGCAGCTTTGTCTTTGGTTTGATTGCACATCTGTCCGCTGCACTGAAGCGCCGTCTTGCAGTGCTCCTGAAGAACACGTTCTCAGAGCCACCGACCAAGGAAGCCACAAGTACAACGTTGGTCTTTGTTGTAGGGTGTGCAGCAGTCTTTGCGCACTCTGAAGTATGCACGTTTCCTGTGCATATGAGGGGTCGGCACAGGCTTTTTGAAGTAATTCAAACCCACGGTGCACACATGAGCACCTTTTGCAGCCTGTACAGTTTCAGAACGTGATATTGTGTCTAAGGGGGAAATCAGGCTTAGGAGACAAACTTAAATTACTGAAATGAATGTTTAGCAAACCATCTCCAAACACTAATTCTCTTCTGGGGTTAGGGCTAGCGTGAGAGTCCAACCTCTGGAAATGCAGGTCTTTATTCAGACCTTTTGAGGCTACTTCCCTTGTATTATTTATATTGCAGTAGCCCCTAAAGCCACACTGAGATCAGAAGCCCACTGTGCTAGGCACTGTGCAAACACATACTAAGAGGCTGTCCCTGACAAAGAGCTAGTCTAAGGGCATGTCTCCACTAGCAATGTTAAAGCGCTGCCGCGGCAGCACTTTACCGTGGCTGTGTAGTCGTGACACCAGTGCTAGGATAGAGCTGTCCCATCGCTTTTAAAAAAATCCACCCCCACGAGGGGAGTAGCTATCCAAGCTGGGAGACAGGCTACACTGCCACTTTATAGCGCTGAAACTTGCAGCACTCAGGTGTGTTTTTTCACACCGCTGAGCGAGAAATTTGTAGTGCTGTAAATTGGCAATGTCGATAAAAAGAAAAGACAGACAAAATGTAAGAGAACATGATCCAGTTGCTAAAGAGAGAGAGAGAGAGAGAGTGTATTATCATCCCCGCTTTACAGAAGGCACAGAGAGATTAGGTGACTTGGGCAAGGTCACACACTATCTGTGGCACAGCTGGGGATAGAGGAACCTAGATTCATGGATACCAAGGCCAGAAGGGACCATTCTGAGCATCTAGTCTGACCTCTTGTGTAACAAGCCAGAGAACTTCCCAAAATAATTCCTTGTGCCGATCTTTTAGAACAACATCCAATTTTGAGTTAAAAATTGCCAGTAATGAAGAATCCACCATGACCCTT
This sequence comes from Gopherus flavomarginatus, assembly GCF_025201925.1. Taxonomy (NCBI): domain Eukaryota; kingdom Metazoa; phylum Chordata; order Testudines; family Testudinidae; genus Gopherus; species Gopherus flavomarginatus. The sequence goes on along the minus strand of NC_066637.1, from coordinate 5,075,896 downwards.
GATAAATTGTTGCAATGGCTAATTGTTCTCATTGTTAACAATTTACACCGTATTTTTCCAGTCTGACTTTGTCTAGCTTCAGCAGGGTCGTCCTTAGACATACGCAGCATACGCGACTGCATAGGGCACCCAAAAATTAGGGGCACCATTTCCCTCGCTGGCCGCGGCTGGAATCCTCTCTTCTCCGGCCCCGCCCCCACACTGGGCCATCGGGCTTCTCCCTGCCCCTAGCCCCCCCCCTCGCTCCTCAGCCGGCCACCTGAGAGCTCCAGCCTCCGACTCTGCTGCCCCAGCCCTGGGAGCTCAGAGTGGCGACCTGACCCACTGCCGCCCAGAGCGAGTCCCTCCCTGGACCCTGCCTGCCTGCGCCACTCGGTCTGCGGTGGGAGGGGGACTTAAAGTGACAATGCGCTCACTGTCTCTCACACTTCCCTAACACACGCCCACACCCTATCTCCCATACTCACATACATACACTCTGCCTCTCACGAGTCACAGTCCCCCATATAGATTGTCACACACACTCTCACACTCCCCAACACACACACTGGCACACAGTCACACACACTGGCGCTCTCTCTGTCTCTCTCACATGCACTGGCTCTCTCTCTCTCACACACACATACACTGTCACGCACATACACACACGCACTTTTTTATTATTGTTGTTACTGGTTGGTACTTTCTGTCAAAATGCTCGTGGTGAGCCAGGACTGGCGAGGGGCTGCAGGAGGGCCGGGGGCTCTTGCAGGATGCAGCCCCCTTGTGACAGCACAAAGCTGGTCTTGAGCCACTGCCACAGTGTCTGGTGCATATGAAGCTCGGGGTGTGTCAGCAATGGGGGGAATCCTGGGGGTCCGTGGGTGGGGGTGGTGGCTGTGCCCCATTGACACACTGGGGTCAGCGGCACCGGCTGGGACTGTTCAGTGGAGCATAGGGGCACCAGTTTAATAATACTGCGAAGGGCCCCACAAATCCTAAGGGCGGCCCTGAGCCTCAGTTTCCCGTCAGTGGCTCATGTCATACCTTTCTCTGCCAGGTTGATGAGCCCATTATTAAATATTTGTTCCCCATGCAGGTATGTATAGACTGTAGCCAAGTTAATACTTAACCTCCTTTCTGTTAAGCTGAACAGATAGACTAAAGGAGCTCAATCACTGTTAGGCTTGGTTTCTAATCCTTTCATCATTCTCGTCGCCCTTCTCTTAACCTTCTCCAGTTTATCAACATCCCTGAATTGTGGGCACCATAACTGGACACACTGTTTCAGCAACAGTCACACTAGTGCCAGATACAGAGGTAAAATAACCTCTCTGCTCCTATTCTAGATGCCCCTGTGTAGGGGGGCAGTTACCCCGCTCTGGTGGAGGAAGGCTGGGCTGATTGGGGAGGCAGCCGCAGCTGGGGCCATGCCCCAGTCAGACTACACCGGGCCCTGTTATAAGGGCTCAGGAGGAGCTGGCTCAGAGTTTCTCTAGCTGTGGAGAGAGAAGGGCCTGGCTGCTGGGGAATAGGGTACCTGGAGTGGAGCAGGGGTGGAGAAAGGCCAGAGGAGCTGTGGAGCTCCAGCCTGGCAGCTCCCCAGGCTGCGGCCTTGATAAAGGCGTATGCGGGTACTGGGGCTGGGAGGTGCAGCCCAGGGTTAGCCAGATGCAGCTGGTCCAACCTCCTTGCCAATGGTGAGTGACCATGACAGACTGCAGTTTGTCCCAGTGAGCGGGGGCTAGATGACAACTGGCAGTCACCCCTGAGGGAAGGTGGGTTTAGAGGGTTGGGGGTACCCCTGGGAGAGAAGACCCAGAGAGTGGGGGTACTGCTGGGGCAGAACCCTGAGGTAAAGGGAACCAGGGTCCGGGAGGGACACGGGGACCTAAGGCAGGCAAGGCTCCGGCCAGCAGAGGGTGCTCTGAGTGCTAAAAGAGCTCATTCCTGAGACGACCAGCAGGAGGCGCCACACTGGTGAGTCCTCCCGCTGCTGCACCCTGTTTATGCACCCAAGGATCCTATTATCTCTTCTGACCACAGTGTTGTAGTGGGAGCTCATGTTCAACTGATTATCCACCACGACCCCCAAATCTCTTTCCAAGTCACGGCTTTCCAGGGGAGAGGCCCCCACTGTGTAAGTACTGCCTACATCCTTTGTTCCTAGATGTATACATTCCATTTAGCCACCCACCATTCCCTTGGATTCCAATAGGCTTGCACCTCACCAATTAGACATACTGCAGAATAATCTGAGTGACAAATTTCCGCCCCAGCCAAGGTTCACTGGCGGTGTGTTTCAGGTTGAGTGGGTGCCTGTGGTCAGAAGGTGTCAGGAGGATATTTGTAAGTCCCTACACGCTCGTGCTCTCCGCTGTCTGGGTTTTGGCTCAGAACTGCAGTCCTCTGGGGATTGCAAATTTAAGGCTGATTTATTCACAACTGTTAAAACCTCTAGTGAAAGTTGGGGGTTTGTCACAATGACTCTATCCATTCTGAGTGCACTTTTCAGGCCATTGCACAAGGCAAGCTGGTCCCTTTCCAGGAACATAGAAGGAGCTGGAGTGTGCTGTCATTCAGGCTCCATTCTCCAGTGGCAGGCATCCCATGTTTCTGGCTGTTTGCTGGCTAATTTTGCTGCCGACTAAGCACTAAACTGGCCAATCTGTTGAATCTTATCAGTTATTTTATCATCTATAATCTTATCATCTGCAGTTCCCAGAACTTAGCAATGTAACTGACTCCTTCCTCTGAGGCCTGCCCGCCCTGCCCTGTCTGATCAGCTCTGAGGGCATGTCTACAGCACCATTAAAACCCTGCGGCTGGAAGCCCTGTGGAAGCCAGAGTAACTTACAGCAGCCCTGAGACTGCTCTACTGTAAGGCAGAGACCAGGTTCGTGATCAGATGGAGTGCCATGGAGATAGACAGTGGCATGAAAGCTGGCATCACTTGCAGCTTAGTTGCCATGGAGGACAGAGAGGAACCCACCCCATTATCCAGACACTGTAGCTCAGTCTGCACATCCCACCTAGCCTCAGCATGGGCTGCACTTTAACCAGCCAGTCCTCTTGCCTTCCCAGGGGCCACTGATAGCCCCCCATGGTAGAAAACAGTGGTGGGTTTCCTGCCTGAAAGCAACCTGAATTAGTGATCAATGCTAGCCACAAGCAAAGGGGATTCTAGCTGTGAAACCCCTCAGCAACAGGATAACATCAGCATGCGATGTGATCGCATCTCTGGCTGCCTAGCCCTGGCAGATCAATGCAAGCTGAAATCTGTCCAGGGTCAGGGCTACACAAGCCTAGGTCCGCTCTGTCTGTACAAGCATACCTTACCTGGCAGCTTTTATTTGTAGCGGTGTGGTGCTTATCCCCCTGGCTCATACCTCACAGGTTGACTGCACAGAAGGGGGGCAGTGATGAGTGAAAAGCTGAGGCAGCTATAATACCAAGAAACAACCTCTATCAGTGCTCTGCCTGGAATTGTTTCAGATTTAACGACCCATAATCCCCACCCACTGTTACTTGAAACCCCCCAGTTCTCTCATCCTGAAGAGAAAACTGAAATGATGGAGACGTTCATGACCCTCAATTTCCCCTTTAAACATAAAGGGTGTTTTCACTAATCGCTCATTTTACCCAGCCCTCTGGGATTCTGACAGCCTTCGTGATCAGAATCCACTTCAGTCTGTGTCTACACTTGCAGAGTGTTTGCACTGTCAGTTTCACGGATGATAGTGAAAGAAAGGTGCTGGTTTGCATAGTCACTTACTTCTACAGACATCAGAGTGTTTAAATTTACAGCACTTCCATTCCCTTGAGAGCAGCGCACTGAGGGCAGCTATCCCACAGTGCAGCTCTCTCCAATTTGACCATAGGTCTTGTGGAAAGGCGAGTTGGTGATCACGGGGCATCCTGGGTCCCTGCACAGCCTCCTCTCCCCAAACACGGATCAGCTCTAGTAGCTCAGTATTGCTCCAAGCAGGGGATCATTTGATCCCTGGAGCAGGCATTGTCACCTGGCCAGATAAGTGAGCACTTGCCAAGAAAACAGGAAGGGGAGTTTCAGAGTTCCCAGGGACGGGTGGACATCTGTTTACCTGGCGTCAGAGCAGCAGAGCTGCTGGCCAGAGTGGTCACCTAGGCACTGTGGGATATCCTGCGGAGGCTAAAAGCTCTGTAAACAGGAAGAACATGTCTTCACTTGCACATCACCGCAAAAGCATCACCGGTAAGATCTGTACGCCAGGCTTGTGATCAGTGACCCCCAACTGCAGGGATCTCTGTGCCCTGAGCATGTGGTGTAAGGTGTCAGCCAAGGCAGTGGGAACCTGGAACTGCAGAGCTCTGTTCCCAGCTCACACACTGACCTTAGGCACAGAGAGAGAACATGATTTCCCCCAGTTTCCCTCTCTGTAACATGAGGATCATGATGTTGAGTCACTTCCTCGGGGCACTGTAACAATTAGTGAGTGAGTGAAAATCTGTAGGATGACAGACACACCAGTTGTGGCTTGGGGGGTCTTAGGTTCTCCATCCTGCTTTAGTAGTAGGTTGTTGCAGGTTTTACCCTGCTCTGTTGTTTTTCCAATGGTGCTGTCTGTTTTCTTCACTTCTAGTCCTTTGGGGGCAGTGCCGGATTAAGGCATAAACTAACTGAGCTACAGTTTAGAGCCTCACATTATGAGGGGCTCTAAAAAAGAAAAAACTGACTCCATTTCAAATGTTATCAAAATTGGTTGATAAAGTAAATATGGGAAAAAAGATTTTCGTTCAAATAGTGAGTGAGGGAGTGAAAATCGGAAGTCATTTATAAAGCACCCACCTACAATGACAGACACATCTGTTGTGGCTTGGGGGTAGTAGGCTGATGCAGGTTTTATCCTGCTCTGTTTTCCCCGTGGTGCTTTCCATTGTCTTCACCTCTGGTTCTTTGGGGGGACACACTGGTGAAGAGAGGTAATGGAGGACAGAACAACACCTGGCTTGTTAGGTGATGTGCAGCCCACATGCCTGGGAGGAGTTCCCCATAAACATCCATAAAGCTACGTCACTATCCATCTTCAAATCCTGTCTCAAAAGTCCCCTTCACCATGGTGCCTACAAAAATCTTGACAGTGGTTAGGCAGCTGGTGTGGTGAGACCACAGCCCATCATGCTGACCAGTATTGTCTCAGTGTTTCCTTTTGCGCCTCCATTTGTCCATCTGTCTGGATCTGTTGTCTCTTGTCTTCTGCCGAGCTTAGGCGTGGGAATCTATGGCCCGATGAGTTTCCACTGGGGAGTGGGGTCTGGGGCTTGCCCTGCTCCGGTGCTCCAGCCAAAGAGCAGGATCAAGGACCACTCCATATGGCTCCCAGAAGCAGCAGCATGGCCCCGCTCCAGCTGAGGAGCAGGGTTGGGGGCTGTTCCATGTGGCTCCCAGAAGCAGTGAAATGGCCGTCCTCTGGCTCCTACACATAGGGGCAGCCAGAGGACACCACTCTGCATGCTGCCCCCACCCGAAGCGCCACTCCCAAAGCTCTCATTGGCCAAGAACTGCAGCCAATGGAAGCTGCAGGGGTGGTGCCTGCGGATGGGGCAGCATGCAGAGCCATCTGGACACACCTCTGTATAGAAGCTGGAGAAGGGATATGCTGTTGCTTCCGGGAGCTGCTTGAGGTAAGTGCTGCCTGGAGCATGTACACCGAGTCTGCTCCCGTGCCCCAACCCCCTGCTCCAGCCCTGATCCCCCTCCTACCCTCCAAACCCTTTGATGCTAGACCAGAGCACCCTCTTGCACCCCAAACCTCTCAGCCCCACCCCAGGGCCCACACCCCCAGCTGGAGCCCTCACTCCTCCAACCCCTACCCCAGCCCTGATCCCCCTTCTGTCCTCTGAACCCCTCGGTCCCAGCCCGAAGCTCCCTCTGCACCCTGAACTCCACCTTTCTGGCCCCACCCCGCCTCCACATTTCTGTCCCATGCCCCTAACAGAGCCCTCACCCCCTCCTGGACCCCAGTCCCAATTTTGTGAGCATTCATGACCTGCCATACAATTTCTATGCCCAGATGAGGCCCTCAGGCCAAAAGTTTTGCCCACCCCTGGCCTAGATTGTAGTCTCTTTGGGGCGGGGACCATCTTTTGGTTCTGTGCGTGTGGAGTGCCTAGCACAACCATGCCCTGGACCATGACTGAAACGCCTAGGTGATACCACAACACGGATGATAATTAATAATCACTGATGTAGTCTATTGGCCAGTGACTTGTTGCCCTGGGCCTTGGGTAGCCGTCCACACCAGTGACTGCAAAAGTCACAAGGCCAAGGAGAATCAGCCCCTCTGTGTTTCAGGAAAGATGAACTTCATCCACTGCATACTCCCCCGCCACACATACACTTGAATGTTTCTGCTCCTATCTGCTCCTAATAGAGGGGATCTGCAGCCAGCTAGCTGGAACAGGGGCACAAAATACAGAGGTGGAGCAGCATTAAAGATTTCTCCAGTTGTGGGGTGGAGTCCTGGGGAAAACTCTCAGAGTATTTGGCTCTAACAAGGGTGCCTTGCGTCAATGACTCCATCTGCCCCAGTTGTGGAAAACTAGGAAAGTACCCTAACAAATGCTCACATGGCCCTTCTCACATGTCCAGTGTGACGAGCACAGCAAAAAGGGAAATGAATCTCTCTGCAGCTATCAAAAATGACAAGGAAGCTCTTGTTGCTTGCAGCCGTGGGTGGGAGATCAGTGGCTCATGAGAGAACAAGTCATATACACAGGGCCAGCTCCAGGCACCAGTGAAGGAAGCAGGTGCTTGGGATGGCCAATGGAAAGGGGCAACACGTCTGGGTCTTTGGCGGCAATTCGGTGGCGGGTCCCTCTGTCCCTCTCTTCCTCTTTGAGCTGCCGCCGAAGTGCCACGGAAGAGGGGGAGCGAAGGACCCACTGCCAAATTGCCAGGGAAGAGTGAAGCGGCGCAATTGAGCTGCCGCTGAAGTGCTGCCGATCAGCTTTATCTTTTGTTGTTTTTTTTTTCCAGCTTCGCTGCTTTGGGCGGCAAAAAAGCTGGAGCTGGCCCTGCACGTACACCAGTTCAGACTTTATGGGGCAGATGTTCTGCTAGTGCAAACTGATGAGCCTCATTCACCTCTGCGGAACTAAGCCGATTTATACTAGCAGAGAATCTGACCTTCTATCTGCCCATTTAACACAACAATTAGATCAGAGCAGGGGCATTTTGTATTTTACTTCTCAGTGTAACTGAAACCACAGAATAAATTTGCTTTTTTTCACCTTTTAACAATTTCAGATGCACCCTACACCGTTCCTGTTTTCTTTTCCTCACATATAAGGTAACATGAAAAAGGTGCCAGCAGTTACTTAGAGTAGAACGATTTGCTTCATAGCAGGTTGGTGTAGTGTAGTTACCTTCGCACATGGTTGTTTCTTACTGGTTGTTCCAATTTTACATTAGGCCTGTCTACATCTGAAAATTAGATGGACCTAACGTCATCACTCAGATCTGTAAAAATGTTGTGCCCTGTGTGATATAGTTAAGTTGATCTAACCCCCCACTGTAGATGCAGCAAGGTCAATGGAATAATTCTACCATTGACCTAGATGCCACCTCTCAGAGAGCTGGATTAATGACACTGATGGAAACCCCCCTTCTGTCGATGTAGGATGCGTCTACACTCTAGCATGGTAGCTGAGCCAGTGTAACCATGGTAGAGTAGTCAGACCCTCAGTTTACATATCACTAGTAGCACGGCAGCATGTGACAAGGTTACATTGTGAGTAAAGCAGAGAACTATGAATCAGGACTACTGGGTTCTCTTCTTGGCGCTGCCCCTTCCTGAGTGACTTCTGGACAAGTTATTTCACTGCATTGTGTCTCCAGTTTCCATCCCCCTGTACAAGGAGCACAGCCTTCAGTACCTTACAGGGGTCTGCTTGTGAAAATTATATTTTGCAGAAGTGCTTTGAGATCCTCAGAGAAAAGTACAATGTTATAAAACCAAGTCAGGAGGGCAATACCCAAGTGGACACCTCCTGGGAATAATCTCTGCTATTCACACAGACCTGCACTTCAATGAATGATGTCTACTCAAATTCAGCCCCAGAACTAAGCCCAATTTTTTGTTGTTTTTAAGGTGCAGCAGAAAGTTGTTAGTATACAACGAGATCTTTCATTCCCCTGACTGTTCAAGGAGTGAAATGTTTCTACAATTTATTTTTAATCCCAATAAAAATTCACCTACCCTTTTTGTAAGCTCAAACATCAAAGCAGGAACAACCTGAGAGTGAAACTGACTAAAATCACTAAAAACAAGAGTGTTGCTGGCTGCTCCTTGGACATGCTGACAGAGATGCAAACAACCCACAAAGAGCTTAATACAGTTCTGATTGGACTTCATCTGTTCCCTCCAAGGCCATGTCTCACGTACAGCGCTGCAGCAGCGCAGCTGTACCAATGCGCTGCAGTGCGTCTGGTGAAGATGTTCTATGCTGATGTGATGCCTTGTATAAGAAAAGTGACCATTTATATCACTGTTGTTACCACTGTCACAGTTTCCATGGATCTTATACAGCTTGTATCATGTAAGGGGTCAGTGGAAAGGTTGCTTCAAAAACAGACTTCAAAGAGAAACTGCAGAGCTACAATTCATTTGCAAACTTAACACCATCAATTTGGGCTTGAACAGAGACTGGGAGTGGCTGGCTCACCACAAAAGCAATTTTCCCTCTCTTGGCATTGACAGCTCCTCCTCAGTTATTGGGAGTGGACCACCTCCATCCTGACTGAATTGGCCTCCACTTGTAAGGTAACTCTCTTCTCTTCATGTGCCAGTATATTTATGCCTGTTCTGTAAATTTCACTCCATGCATCTGAAGAAGTGGATTTTTTACCTACAAAAGCTTATGCCTAAATAAATCTGTTAGTCTTTAAGGTGATGCTGGACTCCTCGTTGCTTTTGTGGATACAGACTAACACGGCTACCCCTCTGATAAGTGGAAAAGTTCTGATTTGCTAAATATGATTATCTGTTTATATGCATGTATCACTTTGTATCTGAAGTTATGAATATTAACTGTGTACTTGGATCTTACACATGTGTTCCTGGGTGACACCCTCACCTCCCCAAGATAGAATTTACATCAAGGCTACACAGCTATGTGTGGATGGCCCATCAAGAACACTCAGCCCTCAAAAAAGGCCATTGAAGAAACTCATCCCCTCCTGATAGTTCTTCCTGAGGATGCTTCAGACAGGGAAGGGACAATGATCACCTCCAGTGAGTCAGCAAACTGTGTAAGGACATTTGATATGCTCATGTGACTCTGGACTCCAGCTTGGGTCAGTAACTTTCCACAAACAGGAGCTCTGGCCTTTGTTTGGGACACAAAAATTCCAAGCATGTGGCAGAGGATATAACAGACCCCTGCGTCATCTCTGGCAACGCTGTGATTTTACCTGTACAGCTTATTCCAAATCCCACCCCCTGAAAACAAGCTGTACTGGCAAAGTGCTGTTCTGCCTCTATAACTGCATTTGTACTGGGGGCTTTGCTGGTCAGACCTCACACCACACCCTGACTGGCATAACTAGCCTGGCAGGAATCTCTCAGCTAGACCTGGCTCTAGCGTTTGCCACGCTGACCTGGGGCACAAGACACATGGATAAGAGAGGGGTTATAACACGACATAGGCTGTCTTCACTGGGGAAAAAGAGGAATGTTTTTATATGGAGAGAATTACCCGGATTTAAAATCCTAATGTAGCCATGGCACAGGTAGTTTTTACCTCCATGTGACCCCTGTAGGGTCAACACTATGTGCCCACTATACCGTGGGTTTACCCTAAGTCTCTGTTTCCTATAACAATATAACTCTAAAGATCAGTCTACTGGGAAAGTCCCTGCCTGCTTGCATATTATTTCGCTTTCACTTTCAAGCGAGCCTCGAGCTGGGCTGGAGCTGGTCTCTCGGCTGCTATTGCTGGGCCGTTGGGCCTGGATTAGAACCTGAGCTGGACCAGAACTTTGGGCTTGTGTCCTGCTAGCGGCCCAGGGAGGTCCATGGAGAAGGGAGCAGGGGATCCATGGGGCGGACACCCGCGGACACGGCGGTGGCGCCAGGCTCACTAAGACCAGAAGCAGGACCTGGAGGCCGTGCTGAGCTGTAGACGTCAGACTCAATGCCCTGTGGGGGGCAGAAGCAGCCAGGCACTGCGGTCTGTTCTCAGGACCATGCTCCGGGTAAGTGGATCCCAAAAGCTCCTGAAATAAAATGGAGCCAACAGATTGGACCTGCCGAGCAGAGACACTGGGAGGTTTGGGGGTCCAGATGTGGTGGTGGGGGGTGGGGAATGGTGGAGGGGGATTGTGGGAATCTACTGTGACTAATAATAAAATCCCAGGAAGCTGAATTTTTTACATTTATTCGTTTTACTAACGCAAACTACATGGTGTGGAGTTTGAGGTGGTTTATTCCTTGTTTAAGAAAATCTGTCTGCATTTTAGAAGCTGTTGGACTCCATCTGGTGGAAACAGCAAAGGACAATAAAAATGAATATTTAAAATAAAACTTTTCCTCCTTAATTTAGAAGGAAGAAAATACCGCTGGGTGATTTTTGGTTTGTTCTCATTAGCTGATACTCAGCCTGGAGCTTGGGGGGCGGGGTCTAAGTGGATTGACTTTTTATTATGTAGATTGGCAGAATTTTGTTTTTTTTTAACGGACACTGATTTCAAAAATTCCTCCCAGGGTTTCCATGGCTGTAAGGACCTGAGGGACAGGCCAACATGGGAAATAACACTTGGCCAACATGAAAGCTGTGCTGCTGGGTCTCAGTTTGGGGCTTTCCATGGCCAATCATATTTCAGTCCTTCCATTTTGGGGGTCACAGTGTAAACTGAAATGGGGGGGAGGGACAGCTCAGTGGTTTGAGCATTGGCCTGCTAAACCCAGGGTTGTGAGTTCAGCCCTTGAGGGGGCCATTTAGGGATCTGGGTCAAAAATCTGTCTGGGGATTGGTCCTGATTTGAGCAGGGGGTTGGACTAGATTACCTCCATATGTCCAGCCTTGATATTGAAAGACACTGGTGCTAATTTCAACTGTATTCCAAGTACTCAGCAAAACACACCATGGGTAAAAGGGAAAGAGAATATACTGGAAGAAAAAGGAAAATGATTTCCAAGTGGCTAACAGGGTATCCCCCATGCTTCTGGATTTAGAAAAATCAGAACAGAAAGCAGCTTTAGCTGAAATGTCAAAGGCCACAGTCTATGAATCCAACCCCATCACTGTGGATCCACATGATTAGACCAAACTGAGCTGAGCACTCACATGATCCAGGGACAGAGGATCACGTCCCAGGCCTGTAACGGCTGGATTCTAGCCAGATTAATGTGAGTAGAATTCTTCCAGGTTTAAATGAGAGCAGAGTTTGACCCAGAATGTGGAGAGTGGTAGTAGGGGGCTGATAGGCGAGTCGCAGACACCACCAATTTGGTCCTCTTACGGCAGTCTTTCTATACAAATACACATCCCACATCATTTGAAAGCTTTGTATGTCTACTTTAAGATGAAGTATAATGTGGAGCTGTCCAGTGGTGCCCTTAACACAGAAACAGAGATAAACAGTGACACCATCAACACATTAAAATCACCTCTTTGAAATTTGCATTTGTTTCTGTTAGTTGAATGACTCTGTGTATTTCAAGAGATAAAACTGGATTTCTTTGTGACCTCAAAGCATCACAGCAATACCCTAAACAATAAAACAAAATATGATAATAAGCTTGTATAAGTATCATGGAAAAGCAATAGTGCTGGTAACATTTCTAATCAACATCATTATCATCTTGTTCATCACTATGATCTCCATTGAATGTGCTTGTGCTACCAAGTCTCCTGTGCCTTGGCTTGTTCACAGTTCTGTCCAGGGAAGATTGTTCTAACTAGACACAGTTAACTGTTCAACAACCCCTGCTGGTACAGGCACAGATAAAGTCATGTCGAAGATGCGATGCCATTTGGCCCTTGAAGAATACAGCAAGTACAGTAGTTCATCATCCACATATTTTCATCCACGTTGCAATGGTGAGCTGATATATGGTTGGGAGAAGACATCCAAATCGTTGTTTGTCAAGATGATCTTTGACACGCTCTTCAAAACTCTCTTATGGTGGGATTTTGGCCAGTGACTTGACCTTTTTGATGGGTCGATTGAGATACAAGAAATTCGGTTCTCTGTGGGTCTCCCTTTCTTTCTCATGCTGGTCAGACAGGACTGGTACCAACTTCCTTGCTGCAGAATATTTGGCTTGTCCATCAGTTTCTCCCAGTTTGGCAAGACCTTTTAAATGGTAAGTGCTCTTTGTTTTGATCACATTAAACACAGATTTCCCCCTCCCAATACTAAATACGGATGACACAGTAACACATCCTGTTACTGTGTGTACAGCAGGAGGTATGTGGCAAAAGTCAGAAATAAGTGTGTCACAAATTGTATGCACAGGTCTGAAGCGACTCTGGGCAGTTTTGCTGGTATTGGTGCCTGTTTCAATCTGGTTTTGGAAAATAGTGAGCAGCAAGGAGCAAAACCATGGGTGGTGGGTGAACCGTGGGCTCAGGGAGGCTAGGCTCTGGCCACCCCCCCTTTCTGCCTGGGGCCCTGCTCCTCCGTCCCCCCGCCCCGAAGCACTCAGCGGGCAGGCAGTGTAGCCCCCAGCCCTGGAGCGCCGGGTTGACGGGCGATGCAAACCCCGGCTCCAGCCACCTGAAGTCTCTGTCTACGGGCTGGCCCCCAGTAGTCCCAGCCAAGGGCAAGGGCGTCGGAGCCCTCCCAAAAGTCGGGGGGAGCAGGGGACCCTGCCCAAGGTGGAGGCGAAAGCAGCCCCCTGCCCATGTCCTGGGCCCCTTGCCCAGGGCAAGTGGAAGGACCCAGGCTCCCCACAGCTGCCCATGCAGCTCTCCCTGACCCAGATCCAGCTGGGGGAGGCCTTGGATTCACAGCCCGGCCATGATAAGAGCAGGGTGGGCAGCTGTGGGGATCAGTGGTGGACCCTTCTATCTGCCCACGGTGCAGGGGGCTTGAGGAGCACCCGGCCCGTGTCCCTGCCCCCCAGTACAGATGGAGGGTCTGTGACTCTGTGGCTCCTCACCATGGCCAGGCTGCAGCTCTCGAGGCCCCATCCTCCGGCCCCTCTGGTCGGGTCAGGGATCGCTGCACGGGCAGCTGTGGGGAACTGGTGTGGAGTCACGGACCCTTCTGCTGCCCCAGGTGGCTGGGGAGCCTGGGTGGCGGGGACACGGCCAGGGGCTGCTCTCAGCCCTCTGCACCCCAGGCTGGTGGAGGGTCCACTGCAGCTCCCCACCACTGCCCAGGCTCCCCCACTTTCAAAAAGTGGGAAGACTATGGCCTCCTGGCCCCCAGTTCTGGTATCACTGGCCTGGGGCCCCAGCCACATGGGAAGGAGCCACCGCAGAGTGCGGCAGAAAGCAGAAGGGGACCTGGGGGTGGAGTGTGGGTGGGTCCATGCAGGCAGTTGGGATGGGCTTTGCCTTCTCCTGCCTTTGATACCCGATGCCCATGAGCAAAACATCTGTGTGAGGTGATCTAATTACTGTGGTTCCTTGGACACCAAGAGACACAAAAGCCATATTAGCACATAGAGCAGATAGATCATCCTTGTGTCTGTTTCCTCTTGAGTACTGTATGAGTCTTGGGCTCCTTCAGTACCTCTACTGGTCATGGACTTTGCTACTTCACCATTGGAAACGCCTCCAGCAAGAAGGAGTGTGTGTGCTGGGTGTGTTCCTACACTCGCAGGTGCATCTTGAGCCATATATTCACAGAGAATTTTACAAGTCACGGCTTGTTGGAGACCACGATTAGAAACTTTTCCCATGAAGGCCCAGGGCACCCACCAATCAGCTGGTATTTCTTGCATCCAGCCTTAGATCCTGTCCAGTATCGTCTTTCTGCAATTTTCATAATTACTCCTGTCATATCTGTCAAAGATTCAGTTACAGAATCAGCTTTGTCAAATCCTTTTAGGACTTGCCTCAAGTACTCAGCAGCCAATTCGTTGAATGGGTGCAATTTGTCTCCAGCCATCATTTGCATGAGTGCCATGGCATCTCTGATGTACACTGTGGTTCTTTTGTGGCATGCTCTTAGCTCGTGGCGTTAGTGTTGTGATAATTTGGGAACAGATGAATACTGCACACACTGCAACTTCTTTGAATATCTTCTGAAGGATGATACTTGTTGGCTGAATTATATACCTCTTTATCAGTCAGCCAAAGGACAAACTCCAGCACCAACTGGGCCCAAAAGTAGCTGATCTCTGTATGCTACAATGTCCCGGCTTAGGGTAATATTGTGTGGCTTTTATTTTGGCTGTTTCAGACTGAAGGATTGGAGCAGCATTATACAAAACCACTTGTTCCTTTGAAAGCTGTTCATCAAGCTCATTTGCCAGAAGAACATCTACAAAACACTTGGATGCCTTAAGTTCCTGCTTCACATGACTAGCAGCTTGGACAGCATCAGTTCATGGTATTGTGTTGCATAGAACAAGGGAAGACTTATCTTGCCCATGCTGTGCATGGAATGAAATTGCAGAAACATAGTGGTTTTTCTAATTTTACTTGTATACTGCTAGTAGTGGTCAGCCTGTGACCAGTGTGAGACTGATCTGGTCAGTAAATTTCAAGTCAAAATACAGACAGCTATTATCACTTGTGAAATACATTGACAATTAAGAATATGCAATGTGAAAAGATTTCATGTCAGTACATTGGAAAATGATGATTTTTGCCATCTTTGCCGTATGCTAAACACCTTAATCATTTCTGGAAAAAAGCAAAACTTGCCCATGCAAAGCCAATAAAAATCTTGTAATACAGTCTCCTTCGGTAGCTTTAACCAATAGCCATCACATTAAGGAGTTGAAATTAGCTTAAACAGTAAACACGGGTCATACTGAAAGGTGAACTGTCAGGCTGGAAGGAGGTTACTAGTGGAGTTCCTCAGGGATCGGTTTTTGAGATCAATCTTGTTTAATCTTTTTATTACTGACCTTGGCACAAAAAGTGGGAATGTGCTAATAAAGTTTGCGGATGACACAAAGCTGGAAGGTATTGCTAATACAGAGAAGGACCGGTATGTCATACAGGAAGATCTGGATGACCTTGTAAACTGGAGTAATAGTAATAGGATGAAATTTAATAGTGAAAAGTACAAGGTTATGCATTTAGGGATTAATAACAAGAATTTCTGTTATAAATTGGGACGCATCAGCTGGAAGTAGCAGAGGAGGAGAAGGACCTTGGAGTATTAGTTGATCATAGGATGACTATGAGCTGCCAATGTGATATGTCCGTTAAAAAAGCTAATGCGGTCTTGGGATGCCTCAGGCGAGATATTTCCAGTAAAGATAAGAAGGTGTTAGTACCATTATACAAGGCACTGGTGAGACCTCATCTGGAATATTGTGTGCAGTTCTGGTCTCCCATATTTAAGAAGGATGAATTCAAACTGGAACAGGTACAGAGAAGGGCTATTAGGATGATCCGAGGAATTGAAACCTGTCTTATGAAAGGAGACTCAAAGAGCTTGGCTTGTTTAGCCTAACCAAAAGAAGGCTGAGGGAGATATGATTGCTCTTTATAAATATATCAGAGGGATAAATATCAGGGAGGGAGAAGAATTATTTAAGCTCAGTACCAATGTGGACACAAGAACAAATGGATATAAACTGGACACTAGGAAGTTTAGACTTGAAATTAGACAAAGGTTTCTAACCATTAGAGGAGTGAAGTTCTGGAACAGCCTTCCAAGGGGAGCAGTGGGGTCAAAAGACATGTCTGACTTCAAGACTAAGCTTGATAAGTTTATGGAGGGGATGGTATGATGGGATAGCCTAATTTTGGCAATTAATTGATCTTTGATTATTAGCAGCAAATAAGCCCAGTGGCCTGTGATGGGATGTAGGATGGGATGGGATCTGAGTTACTACAGAGAATTCTTTCCTGGGTGCTGGCTGGTGAGTCTTGCCCACATGCTCAGGGTTTAGCTGATCGCCATATTTGGGGTTGGGAAGGAATTTTCCTCCAGGGCAGATTGGCAGAGGCTCTGGAGGTTTTTCGCCTTCCTCTGCAGCGTGGGCACAGGTCACTTGCTGGAGGATTCTCTGCACCTTGAGGTCTTTAAACCATAATTTGAGGACTTCAGTAACTGAGACATAGGTTAGGGGTTTATTACAGGAGTGGGTGGGTAAGATTCTGTGGCTTGCATTGTGCAGGAGGTCAGACTAGTTGATCATTAAGGTCAGAAGGGACCATTAAGTCTGTGATTCTATGATTAAACACTGTAGTCACAGTCATGTTGCAGTGTGTCGGGAACTGTGGAAAAAGTGACACTTTCTCATTTTGGTACCATTGTTTCACCTTGCCTACCGGCTTATGGCACCATTTGATAGCTCCACATCATACCCCAGCTAAACATACATGAAATAAGCTTTCAGATGATCTCTAATGTTGGTGTATATAGCGTGGGCACAGTAAACTCCCAAAATATGGCCCTTCTTGGAGAATTGCTCTTCACAACTACTGGTCAAAAGCTGATCCTCTCAAGTCCTATTGAAATAAATGGCAAAACTCCTGACAACACCTAAGACATCACATTTGGGTCTTGCAAGGCTGCAGAAAAGACCTTTAGATTCCAGGTTAGTCTCCTCATAGTCTGACTTTGATCATGCTTTCCCCGCACACAGACAGGCTGCAGCTCCAGCTGCTCCCTTAGTTCAGTCGCTTTGTCTTGGTCTGCTACACAGAGAGGGGAGGTTGGGCAGGGTTTCTTTAAAACTGTAGCTGGAGGAACCAGGAGGCAGATGGGGCTGGGGAAGGCTCTAGCTAGCCGCAGGGATGTTATTTTCCTTGTTCTAATAGCTCCTTGTTCAGTGTCAGGAGAGAGCAACTCAGCACATGACGCTTATACCCAGACATGACTGAGGCACATGTTCATGGGTCACTGACGTTATTGCAGTAACATGCAGTATGTGAATGCTGCTTCCTACTGCAGAGGAGACATCAAAAGACACTTAAGGGGCCTGATCCTGCAGTGTGCTGAGCACTTCCTGAACAGTGCCCCCAACTCCTGTTCATTCAGTGGTGTCTCTGTAGCAGTGAGAGAGGAGATGGATGCTGCTCCGTATACACTAGCGCTCAGTGCATCCGGGTGAGGGTTGAGAAGAGCTTGCTGGGAGCGTTTTCACTGTTGAATCCCCACCTTGAACCTGAGGGACTCAAAGGGCTTCAGGCAAAAGCATCACAGCACTAATCAGTGCCACAGTGGTACCAGCCCCTCCCCATCTGCTACTGAGCCTGCATGATGCAAATCAGAAACTCTTCTCTTCTTCCCTAAAGATTTTTGGCATTTTCTTGATAACACAATTGTGTCATTCGGAAGCTCAACAATGCGACCCAGGCGAATATGAAATAAATGGTGAATGCTGTCCCATGTGCAGCGCTGGTAGGTATATCTGATTGCTTCTTTAAAAATCATGACCCTTCCCTAGAGAGTCCAATTGTCTGGCCTCCTCCGGAGAGCTTGCTTACCTCTATTACTGTGAATGTAACTGGTGGTGAAGACACAGATCTGTCCATGTAAACATCTCATTGCTTGTTACTCTCTTGTCAGTGGAGGACATAGGATGGGTCTTGTGGCCTGGGACACAGGGGATTTGGGCAAGTCACTTTCTCCGTAACACCTCTCTTCCTCAGAGGCCAGGTCAGGCAGGACCAGCTGCTGGCCTGCTCCCCTGACTAGCTTGGCTGCTGGGGAACCAGGAAGCCGAGTTGCATCGCTTTGGAACTGACGGGGCAGCCACAGCACTGGGATGGCTGCTGGATCAGCAGTTCTACTCCTGCTTAGCAGTCTGGCACCCACAGCAGAGCAGCGACTGCTCGATGCGAACCCTGCCTCCCCTGCTCTGTGTCTAGTCCTTGCTCCTGCTCTATCCTAGCCCTGCTCCAGCCAACTTCCAGTCCTTACCCCACCCCGTCCTGGCTTCGGACCCCCACTCCTGACCCTTGGCTGCGCCTCCCGACTGTGACTCTGGTTAACCCTTTGGCTTCTGACTCTTGGCTGCACCTTCTGACTACAACCCCATTTTACCCTCCGGCTCCTGCACTTGGCTTCTGTCACTCCAGCACTGACCGTTGGCTTGTTCCTGGACCCTGCCCCGCTGGACCCAGCTCTAACCGGTCAGCTGAACTCTCATTTCAATCTCTAGGCCTGACTGCCCAGGACCCAGATCTCTGCCTTGATTGACTGTAACAGTCAATACACTGTCCCCAATACACTGTATTCACCCTTTGCCCTGGATCCGGGATCCCCCAGCACTTCCTGCCCTTCCCCAGCCCCTCACAGTCACCTTGTATCAGGATCCTACTGATCATTCCTCCGCACAGAGACCTCTGCCAGTCCCACCCCAGCCACAGCCCTGCCCCAGGCAGCTGTCCAGCAAGCTGCTGTGGACACCAGCACTGCCCCAGCCCCTCACCTCTCAATCTACCTCTTATAGTAGGATAGTCCTGGCCACAGACAGTCACCTGACATCCTTAGTCCTCTGGCGCTTTCTGTTTATAGGATCCCTCCAGTCACTTCCTTCACCTGAGGATTCTCCATCCCCCTAGGAGAAACTACAGTACTCAGAACTGTATCTTTTAAAGGGATGAGATCCTGACTAGGCACAGTAGGGACACCTGCATCTGTCAAAGGTCCTGTGTCCAAGACCGACTGTGCTAGGGACACTACTGATAAGGGAGGGACATGAGTTGTGATATTGTTTCTGTCTCTGCTGTACCTGTGTTGTGCAGAAATGGAGGATTTCAGGTCTGGCAATCTAGTTCTGAGACGTTTACCTTTTATTTCTAGTGGTGGTGTGTGCAACATGTAGAATCCACACACATAGCGTGTGCATTTGTCATGCACAATTACCTGCTTTTACAATCTCTGGATTAATGCATTAAATATATTAGCCTGGTTTACACAGGAGCTAATTGTTTTGTTTGCTTTAGGGAGCAGGGTGGTCAAACACTGTAAACCAAGTAGCAGCACAACTTGCATGCCCTGTGTGGACGACACGTATACAGAGCATCCCAATGGCCTAACAGAGTGCATGAGATGTAAAGTCTGTGATGCAGGTGAGGAATCTGGTCTGTGTGTGTGTGTGTGGGGGGTGGATTTTAATTAGTTTTTTCTGAGTTGTCTCCCCTGGCCCACGCATACAGAAGCAGCCTAGTTGTTTGGACCCAGGACTGGAAGTCAAGAGACCTGGATTTTGTTAACAGTTCTCTTACTGAGTTCCTTGCAATCTCAGGCAAATCACTGAAGTGGAGATTTCTGGCACAGTGCATGGGCTTCAGTCGCACATCTTCCACTGATTAAGGGCTCTGGAATCGTCCAGGGAGATTCTTCTCAGCAGGAAAGTGGATCTCTAGATTTAGCAGAAGTAGAACAAACAGAATAAACAATAATTATAATCAAACTTTCAGATGGTATTTCTTGGCCTAGAGCAGCAGCTGTGCACCCTCAGGATCAGTATCGTACACAAGGAAGGTTATAACCTTCCTCTCAGATCCCAGAATATGAGCAGTGGCTCAGGAACACGCACATTCCTCAGGAAGCGGGAGTGACATGAGTGACAGTAAGCAACCATTGTGCTCCTCTGCTCCTGAAGCCATCAGGGCCTGATCCCCAGCATAAATTAGAGCAGCCTGCAGGCTGCTCTAGTTTACATTAGCTGCCTATGGCCCCAAAGGCCGTCCCAGCACATAGGGATCAGCTGGGCAGCCAGGAGGACAGGTCATGTAGCAAGTGTTATCACCATGCCAAAATCCCACTACATTGGCCTGCTCCTCCAGTGGCCAGCTGGATTGGAGGTTGAGCTCCTTTATATGTGGCTGCTGGGAGCCTGATTCTCCACCGCCTTTGTCATTATTCACACCCCTGCAAATGAATGCAGAGTGGGTGCAAAGCACGATCTCAGCTGCAGCTGTGTAGAGAATGCTGATTTGGTAGCATTTTGCATGCACCCTTTGCACAGATGTAAATACAACACAAGGTGCAGGGCAGCAGAGAGTCAGGCTCCAGATGGTTCTGTTTACATGGCAACACTTGTAAAATGGAGTCATCATAACAAACCCTTCTAGCTCCTGTGCCCTGTACCACAGATCATCAAGGACTGGGGGTGCACAATAGATTTTGTATCTGTTCTGTTTAGTTCCTGTGTAAACGTATTTGTGATGCATGTAACTTTCCTTTAGGAGCCAGATTGATGGCAAGAGAAAAATGCACATATACAAAGAACACCGTGTGTGGCTGCGCCCCGGGCGATTTCTGCAGGCATGGTGCAGGCGGGGACTGTGAAATGTGTAGTGCCTCCACCATCTGCCTCCCTGGCTCTAAGGTGAAAATACTTGGTAAGGCAACATAACTTCTCTAATACCAAGGCAAAACTCTGCAGTCACAGACTGAATCTGGAGCAGGGCAAACTGGCTGAGATCCAGGGGAGACTGAGGTGATGCTGGTGAGCTGGGGAAGTAGCTGGAAGAGTGGCTGGGCTGTAGATGGGCCCCCCTCAATGAGAGAGCGTGACTGCCATTTGTAACACTGTTGCACAGCTCCAGGGTGGTGTCAGAGCAGGTGCTGAGCTGGATGCCCAGGTAACAGCTGTGGTGAACTTCTTTCCATCCATGCCTGGCGAGACACCTTTGACCTTTTCTCCTTAAGGCAGGAGTCTCTGCTGAACTGTGCTCCGCCCAGGGCCACCCCTTAGGAGCGTGCAGAATGCTGCAGCCTGCTGATGGAGTGGAGTTGCTTGTTGGTCACATGTAGGAATTGGTTTTGACCTATAGAGACAGAAATGGTTTGGGTCCTGACTGCCTCTGTCCCAGCACACACTGCCCCAGCTGCACTCAGCAGAGGCGCTCAAGCTGGAGCTCCCTCAATATTCATGGAGGGCAGGGGCATGAGAGCGAGAAAGATTGCTGGGGGTCCTCCACTCTGGAATTGCTATTCGCTGCCATGGGTCCTGCCCTAGAGCTGGGCTGTGTTCACCTTGCAGCCCAGACACAAAGCTGCCATCTCCCTGTGAAACAAGCATGAAATATACAGGGGCAAGGTTATTAAGTGTGTCACAGGCTGTGACGAGCTCAGACTCCTCTGGGTGTCGTTGGACACTCACGTGATGCTCTTGCAGGCAGCACTTTGCATGAGGCCCTGGGTTTGTACTCGCACATGTTGGCAGCCCACCTACGCAGCAGCACAGTGCAGTGTGAGTCCAGCTTCAGCTTGCACACCAGAAACAGAGCCCCCTCGAGCCCGCCTTTGGGCACAGAATTCTGTTAGGAAAACAAGTGTGCTAAACACACCCCTCTTGGAGCTACCATGGTGCAACAGACTTGTTCAGCAACACCTTTTCTACTGGTGCAGAATCCCCATTAATTACACTGGAGTACATCAGTGCTGTAGACAAGTCCCTTTACAGAGAGTGGGTGTGGATCCAGGCAATGGTCCATTGTTAAGGCTTTTGATCAAGGGCACATGTGAGTTGCAGACTAATCAAAAATACCTCACGGCTCTTTGCTGTAATGCAGAGGTGGGCAAACTTTTTGGGCCAAGGGCCACATCTGGGTGGGGAAATTGTATGCAGAGCCAGGGCAGGGGGTTGGGGTGTGGGAGGGAGTGTGGGGCGTGGGAGGGAGTGCGGTGTGCAGGAATGGGCTCAGGGCAAGGGATTGGGGCAGAGGAGGGGTGGAGGGTGTATGAGGGGGCTCAGGGAAAGGGTTTAGGGTGCAGGAGGGGTGTGGGGTGTGGCAGGGGGCTCAGGGCAGGGGGTTGGGGTGCAGGAAGGGTGCAGGGTGTACGAGGGGGCTCAGGGCAGAGAGCTGGGGTGCAGGCAGGGGGCTCAGGGCAGGGAGTTGGGGGGCAGGGTGCAGGAGGGGTTCAGGCTTGGCCTGTCGCCACTTACCTAAAGCAGCACCGGGGTGGCAGTGGCGCGCACCGGGGCCAGGGCAGGCTCCCTGCCTACCTACCCTGGCCCCATGCTGCGCTGCTCTGAAAAGCGGCTGGAACCACGTCCTTGCGTGGCCCCTGAGGGGAAGAGTGAGGGCGGCGCAGGGCTCCACATGCTGCCCTTGCCACGCTTCCAAGTACCTCCCCTGAAGCTCCCACTGGCCACAGTTCCCCATTCCCAGCCAATGGGAGCTGTGGGAGGCGGTGCCTGGAGACAAGGGCAGCACACGGAGCCTTGTCCCCCCCAGGCCGCAGGCACGTGGTGCCAGCTGCTTCGGAGATTGGCGCGGGGCCTGCGGCACCACGGGGGGCAATCCCGCGGGCCGGATCCAAAGCCCTGATGGGCCGGATTCAGCCTGTGGGCCGTAGTTTGTCACCCCTGCTCTAATAACTATTGAGTTTGACTGTCCAGCCAGGCGTGAGTTTCTGAAGGTGGATACTGAGTGGAGTGATGTGAGCTTAACGCCCTGAGGACCTGGGAATGGGAGCTGCTGTCGAAAAGCAGAGTGTGTGTTGTTGTTCCATTCACACGTCACCTAGGCTGTTAAATAGCATTTCTACACTGGGACCTAATTATGTCAGTTTCAACAGGGAATGTGGGGAGGCATCCCAACAAGGAGCCCAGGAACCTGTGGGGCAGCCAGGCTCCTCGCACGGAGCTGCCAGCAGAGCTGAGAGCCCGGTCTCTCAGCTCCCCACACTGCCCCACCTGGGCTATAAATATCTCTGTGCCAGCAGCTTTTTTTTTTCCTCTACCACTTTCTGCACCTCTCGACTTTTTGCGCCTGAGGCAAGTGCCTCAGTCACCTCGCCTTTGTTACGGTACTGGTGGGAGCCCTCCTGGTTAGGACATGCACCACTGGCCCAACGAGGGCAGTGTGGACATACATCACCGGGGCAATTACTATGGTGTCTGTAAATCAACCTAATATACACATAAGTCTGTAAGTCCAAGTTCCAAAACTCGAGTGTCCTCCCTCCTATTCCCCCCCTACCAGGGCCACATGGAATTGGAGGCTTCAGAATAAAACTTCACATACATGACAGTGTCCTATGATGGTTGTTATATTTGCATTTCCAAGCTCTTTCCAAAGGTAATAAAATGATCTCCAGGCTATATTCAGGAATTGTTTCATCCAGCCCTGAAATGTGGCCATCGGAGGGTGGAAGCAGAACAGCTATTTAAGATTTCACAGCCTTGCCCCAGGTTAGGTCAGAAGGTGAAGAGTTTTATATTCAGTTAATTACAAGAGGAATGTAGGTAAGTGGGATATAATTCCTCAAACGGGAATTTGGTTAAGAGATGTGTACATGGGATTTCCAAGGCACGGGGACCTCAGGTTTATATTTCATATGAAAGCCAGCAGCACCTCAGCTTCTCCTTGCACCAGTGTATCTGTCTGCCTACATGACCCATCACCATAGTGTTTGGGCATCTTGGGTAGAAGTAATAGGTGGCGGTATCACTTCCAGACACATTTGGGGTGTAATCCTGGCCCCTCTGAAGACAATGGATTGGGACAATGCCCCAGAATTTCACCCATGTCTCCCAGCCAGCACCTGCTTAGCCTGTGAGCACTGACCACATCCCAGCATAAGTTGGTAGCTCGGCAGGATAAGTCCTAAATATTTTCTAATCTCAGCTGCTTTATCTTCATTCAGTGTCCTTTGGGCATTTAACCCTCTCACTGCTGTGTTGCAGCTTTTATGCTATTACCCAACTTGGCACCATTATTTTGAGACTTACTATTCCTTATTTGATATTGGCCCTTGTAATAGCCCAGGTTTGTGGGGAGCAGGAGGTGCATTTTCTCCCATGTACCTGTGCTCTCTGAGTACTGACAGATTTAAAAACAGGCCAGAATAAAACGCCAGCACTGAGCTATTCTCAAAGTGATAACTCCTGAACTGACCGAGATGGGTCTGCAACGTGGTAGTGGTGGTGAGAGTGGGGAGATGCAGCTGGAGACTTTTTGTGAAATCAAAGCTCCTTTAGGCCCCACATTCAGGAAAGTATCCAGCTATGTCGTCCTCTTTTATAGGCACAGAATTCAATGACAATGTATGTGAG
Source organism: Gopherus flavomarginatus (assembly GCF_025201925.1). NCBI lineage: Eukaryota > Metazoa > Chordata > Testudines > Testudinidae > Gopherus > Gopherus flavomarginatus. The sequence continues at coordinate 5,051,774 of NC_066637.1, read as the reverse complement.
GTTTGCCCTGATGGAACCTTCTCAGCAACCAACATGTCACACACCTGTCAGCCATGGACCAAGTAGGTGACTTTGACTATGCATGGCCTTTTCCCTTGCACCAACTTTACACGCTGCGTTCTCTTTTTTCATTCATTATTATTTCTTTGTACTTGAATTTTGCGGCTATATCAGACCTAGTTAGAGATGCCCTGAAGTTCAGCAGCTGGGAAATGTAACCTTAAATCAGTAGGGCTGTGAGCTGTGTGTTGGGGAAATCCTTTCCTCAGGAATTCCTTTCTGTACCCTGGGCCCTCTCCGTGAGGGCTGGATTCACCTCGGGGCTGTTTATAAACGTGACATGGGATGGCCGGTGGATTCCAACTGCAGCCCCCTCTGCCAGATCCTCCCTGCACAGAGCCCAGTGATATGGTGGAGAGACTGTGTGGAACCAGGCCCTGGGCCATACTGGGACTGGCCACCCATGCAGTGTAACAGCCCCAGTTCCATGGCCAGGGAGCTCTGTGGCCATACAGCAGCGGGAAGGATTTGCAGATATAAAGACTTGCAAACCAGCTCCTCCTTCGATTATCCACCACGTCCTAAAGACCTTTCGGCCTCCTTGGCATGGGCGGCTGGTGGCCAGTTCAGCCCCTGATGCAGGCTAGGTCAGTTCTGAGGCCTACGAGTGGCCATGGCCCCCTAGGGGCCACTAATGGGGGGCAGAACTTCCCTGGCCATGCCCCCTTCGTCAGTGAATCCATCTCTGGCCTGCCCTCCGCACGACCATGGCCCACCTGCGCCAGGTGAGGTCCTGTCCCAACCGCGCAGCCTGTCTGTCCCACAAACAGTGGGAAAGGACTGTAGAGCAGTGGTGAATCTGGCCCTTCGGCTTAGTTAGGGTTTGCTCTGCAATGGATGATTGTCTGAGGAGTGCCCAAGTCAGCGTGCGAGCACCACTTCCTGTGCTGCCTGGGTACATCAGTGACACTGGCATTAAAAACACAGAACCCTACACTGAGGTGTAAGCAGGTAAAAACTTCTGAGGTCAGTACAGTGAATTTATGGTCTTTGTATTTTTCAGTCTAATCCTATGTTCTGTTAACAATTTGGGCCCTTATAACTTAATTTTCCAATGTGCAGGCTTCTACGGCTCAAAGGGCCCAATCCTGCAGCCTTGAAATGTACGGGAGTTTGGCCTGTCCACAGACTGCAGGATCAGGCCCAGAATCTGGATGGGGTCTTGTCATATTTGATCCACTATATTAAGGAATCCGCCTGGTGGAATGACACGTGCACCGAGACCGTGAGAAGGCTGTGGATACGCTGACATGTTTAGTACCATGTCTGCCTTCATCTTAGGTGTGAAGAGGAAGGGATGACAGAAGGAAAGGCCGGGACAGCCACTTCTGATGCAGTTTGTATACAAAGAGGCCTTTCTGATACAGCGAAGACATTGATAATTATCATTTTAGTTTTAATTGTATGTGGAGCACTTGCAGTAGTGCCTTTTTGGTGGAAGAAGAGGAGGAAATATGGGGTTACACGTAAGTAAGAAAACCGTGGGATCTGTGAAACCCGTCAAAGGGTCTCTAAAGGTGTGAGACTGGCAGAGTTTGTATTTGGCACAGTGGTCTTTATTTCCCCCTGGAACATGCCAACCTGTAACTGGAATTGCCTCTTGAATATGAGAATCCCTGTGAGACTTTAAATCTCCCTTCTTTAAAGGGTTACCTTTAAGATCCGCTGGCCCTAAATTAGACCTACTTTACTGAGTGAACTTGCTGGTCCCAGGCCAGGCTGCTGTGATATCGCACCAGCTGCAGTGGACATGCCCCCTGCCCAGCTCGGGAGGATCCTCTCCCTCCCCAACTCATGGCCAAAACCCACCTTTATACCAGCCGTTCACATTCTCCAGGCAACCTGGACCAGTTCTCCCCTGCTTATGATCTTTCCCGCTTGTATCTGATATGTGCTTACAAACTTACCATTTCATTTGCTGCGAGAGCAGCGATGTTAATGGAACTGGAGTTTGGGTTCTACTGAAAATTGGTTACTGCTGCAGAAATAAGCATCTCAGTTTTGTCCCATCATTTATCCACCAGAGAAGAACATGTTCTCAGGTCCAAGAGAGAACGTTGTTTACTGGTTGTAGCTGGGGGCTGGGAATCAGGACTCCTAGATAATATTCTCAGCTCTGCCAATGACCAGAGGTGTGAATTTTGGCAAATCGCTCAATTTCCCTGTGCCATAGAGTAGCTATTTGACATAATGCCCTGCTCATAGGGCTTTGTGGCTTGCCGTTTGCAAAACTCTTTTTCTGATCCTTAGAGGTTAGGTTCTGTATCAATGCAGATCATTGTTAGGGCCCAAAGTCACACTGGATTAGCGTTGTCATGTAACCACCTTCCTCTCCCAGCGGGGTGATTCCTCAAGATGCTGCTAAGTGTAACACAAAGCGCAATTACTGCACAGTAGGGCCATGTTCTGTGGATGTGCACCCACATGGCCCCCCTGAATCGCAGAGAGCTGTGCATGCATCTAAGGGCAGGACTTGGCCCTGGGACATTAATACAGAAACACATCAATACAAAATGTGCCAGACTGTTTTCTGAAGAGATTCCTTTTTCTTTGCAGCTGCACAGGAGACAGGGGTAAGTTGTCTGGTCTTTTATTTACTATGCAGAAGCACTTGCAGGAGAGGTTTGCTTGAGTGTTTCTGCCATGGCTATGTCTGCTTGCTGCAAGTGTCTCTGTGTGTGTGTGTCACTATGTGACTTTGGAGCAAGTCACTTAAACATTATGGTCCAGATCCTCAAAAGTATTTAGGCTCTTAATGTCCATTGATTTTAAAGGTATTCAGGCTCCTGATTTCACTGGAAGTTTGGAGCCTAAATATCTTGGAGGATCTGGGTAAATATGCCTTACTTTCTGCATCTGTAAAATGAGAAAATACCTACCTTAGGAGATTCCAAAGACTTGACTCTTCCCCCCACACTCACACATTCATACTCTGTGGCTGTGCAAGGCCCTGAAAGCAACAGAGCCAATTACCTGGGCCGTCCATAGAAGCTCTCCCGTCGGCACAGTAGTGTCTTCACTAATGCGCTACAGCAGCTCAGGTGCAGCTGTTTAAGTGTAGACTTTCCCTTAAATTCCTACCTCTGCTAGATACTAAGGGTTTGTCTACACTGGCTGGTAGCTACACCCCTTGTGGAGCTGTTTTTTTTAGAGCACTGGGAGAACTGCCGCGACCACCCAAGGCACACTAAAAGTGCTGCAGCGGAAGTGCTTCAGTGTTGCCAGCGTAGACTAGCCCTAAATCATGCTCTCAGCAGGGACACTGGTTATATCAGTCATTACACCCTACTCATCCTGCTTTGATCTCTGACTTAATTGCCCACTTTGTTTAAATGGTTTCTTGCAACACGTGTTAACCTCTTATGCTTAACAATCTGTCCCACTTTTAGCTGTTATACCCTGGTTATCTTTCCCAGACCTGAAGGAGAGCTCTGGGAAGCTTGCAGGCTTGTCTGTTCCATCAACACAAGTTGGTTCAAGAAAAGATATGACTTTACTTACCTCGTCTCCCTTTCAGCATATTTGGTTTGGAAATGGGTATTTCTAGAACAGTTGCTGTTTTATGTCAGGTTTATCTATATTTTTATGGCATTACACAGTTTATAATGATGTGAAATTAGCTAGTTACAAAATCTAAGATCCCTCTAGCAAACTGGTCACTTTTTATAGGAAAAAATTATGCCAGACAATATAACTTACACTTTTGTTCTAAGTAGGGAACAACATTAAAAAGTATTATAATACTTCTTCATAATGAATAAGAAAACAAACTCTAAGAAAGAGAACTCTAGTGGGTGATAGGTAAATGTACCAGCCATTTGATTGTTAGTAACTGAATGTTCATATCTCTGTTTGACTTTGTCATATTTTAAAGGATGAGTCAAAAGAACAGATTGGGAGAACTTTGATCCAGCTTACAGAGAATGGGACAGAGAACATTCCTTCTTAGGAACAAACCAAGACAAGAGCAAAGCGGGGGAGAAAGAAAGCCATTGTCAGCCCTGCCTCTGTGATTGGATTGGAGGCTTCTGAAAATCCCTCTTCACTGAATTTCAGCGATCATCATCAATGTAACTTTAGTTTCTCTGGCTAAGGCCTGTTATGCTGAAGGCTTCCTCACGGACACATTGTTAGGTGGAATATCTGCAGACTCTGGGCTCTTGGGGTATGTCTCCACTTGCCATTTAAAGCACAAAAAGTCCCTGTTTTGCACAAAAACTGTGGGAGCGTCTACACTTGACAGACGTTTCAATGCAAACAGCAAACCACTTCGATGAGAGGCCTACAGTTCTTAAATGCTGATCCCTTTGTAGTGATGTGCAAGTGGAGGCACATTCTTCCTGTGTAAACAGCTTTTAGCTTCCAGAGGATATCCCACAGTGCCTAGGGCGATCACTCTGGCCAGTAGTTCTGCTGCTCCAAGGCCAGGTAAACAGATATCTGCCCTCCCCCCTTGGGAACTTTGAAACTCCCCTTCCTGTTTTGTTTGCAAGTGCTCATCTGGCCAAATGACCATGGGTGCTCCATACAGCAAATGACCCACTGTTGGGACCTTGCACTCACACCTGCTTCCCACAAGACCTATTCTGGGATAGCTGCCTGCAGTGTGCAAATGTAAACACTTTCTGACCCTGTGGAAGTAACTTGGTACAGAAGCCTGGGCTTTTCTTTCATCGGTTCCCTATCACGATGAAACTGATAGCACAAAAACTCAAGTGTAGATGTAGCCTGGGTTTCATTCAGTAATTACACTTAAACCTCCATTTATTCATTGCAATGTTTGAAAGTTCCCACTCACATATCACGCTGGACTTTCTAGCCACAAACACTTCCTGGTATCCAGGAATCTCTACTGGACCAGTTGCTCTTTTGACTATATTGGACCAGGTGGCCATGTAATCAAAGTGGTTTTTATACATAGCTTTAGTTTTATAACAGGGCAATAGAGAGTGAGAACTGAAATGTTGTATTGCTCAATATCACATCTTACATTCTACCTGCACGTTTACTGTCTCTTGTTAATCAGATTTGCTTTGAACCTTCTCTATGGGTAAAATAAAATCCCAGGTAAGAAGTATGGTTGGAAATAAAGCTAAACGTTTTTATAGTGAAGATCGGAGGGTGGACTGCACCATTTTGCTACCCTTGATAAAGCCACAGTCAAAGGGCTGGACAATCTAGGTATCGATTTTGTGGTGCGTATGAAAGAAGAAGATAGTGAAGTCAGTTGACAAGAAAGTGTGAGGAACAGTGTTGGGGAGGGTGGAGAGAATAAACATGGGGAAATAGTTTTACTTTGTGTAATGACCCATCCACTCCCAGTCTTTATTCAAGCATAATTTAATGGTGTCCATTTTGCAAATTAATTCCAATTCAGCAGTCTCTCCTTGGAGTCTGTTTCTGAAGTTTTTTTTGTTGTAATATTGCGACTTTTAGGTGTGTAATCGAGTGACCAGGGAGATTGAAGTGTTCTCGGACTGGTTTTTGAATGTTATAATTATTGATGTCTGATTTGTGTCCATTTATTCTTTTATGAAGAGACTGTCTGGTTTGGCCAATGTACATGGCAGAGGGAGAACACTTCATTTGAAATCCTATGAATTTGAGGCATAAACACACCTGATAGTCATACAACAGCTTTTCATTCCTTCCTTTTCTCAAATTCAGAACAAAAAATGGCTGAACAAAATGGTTTTCAGTTAAAATGTAAAATTGCACGGCAGCCATTGCTCTGCAACCAAGCACGGGCAGAACCTGCCACCCCTTGGGAGTTAAGTGAGCTACTCTCATTCTCCATCTTTCCTAACCTTGGTGCGGCTTTTCATGCTGTCAGCCATGACATCCATCCTGGGACCATTTGCTGAAGTCTCAGAGAACTGGCTGTCTTGGTTTTGCTTGTATCTATCAGAGTTGCTGGATAGGGAGCTAGCCCTGAAGGACCTGGGTTCTATTCCTCCGGGGACTTCCTCTCTGACCCCAGGCCAGTGCTTTAAGGACAGAATTGTAAAGGTTTTTAGGCACCCAAAGATACAGCTAGGCATCTAGTGGGGTTTACAGAGCACCAAACCTTCTAAGTGTCTTTGAAAATCTCATGAGGTGCTTAAGCACTTTTGAAAATCTGGCCTTTAGTCTGTGTGTGCCTCAGTGCCCCACCTGTACAATGGGGATAATAGCACTGCTCTACCTCGCCAAGGGGCTGGGAGGAGAAATAGGTTAGACGTTGTGAGGCGCAGTCTCAGATACTGTGGTGATGAAACCACATAAATACCACAGGTAGAATGGGAACTTCTGTATACACTCAAGTGTCAGGTGGTAGCCATGTTAGTCTGTATCCACAAAAACAAGGCCGGTGGCACCTTAAAGAAAGATTTGTTAGTCTTTAAGGTGCCAGTGGACTCCTTGTTTCTCTATACACTGCTAACCCTGCTCTGGGTCTGACCCCTTCTTTTCACCTAAGCTCCCAAATCTCCCCCTTTTCTGAATTTGCTTTGCTGTATTTTTCCCAAATCCCCTGTCCTCTCTGACACAATCCCTCTTCCCTCTCCCTTCTCCACGGAGGGATTCCTCTTTTACAGCTAAACTTCCATATCGTTTATTTAAGCACCAGCCCTTTCTGATCTTAATCACCCAGCCTGTGTTTGTAAACAAAATGTGGACTCCCTGCCCCAGGGCACCTCTGCTCTGCACAGCCTCACACTAACCCTGTGCAGCAGTTACCTGGGAGCGTCAACCTCCTGTATGAAACCCGGGCGGTGGGGACTGGGGGGCTGCTCTCCCTTGCCCCCCCCCAATTGGATCCCTTGGTGAGTTTGCGGTAAATGTCTCATTCTCTCTAACTATGTAACCCGAAAGCCCAGCCTGCTAGGAAAGTCCCGCCCGCTTGCATCAGTCACTTTCGCTTTCAGTGAGGGTCGGAGCTGGTCTCTCGGCGGCTGCTGCGGGGCCGCTGGGTCTGGACCAGAGTCGGAACCGGACCAGAACTTTGGGCTTGTGTCCTGCTAGCGAGCCCGGGAGCAGCCCGGAGAGGGGCGCGGGGGATCCATGGGGCGGACACCCGCGGACACGGCGGTGGCAGCGGGCTCGCTCAGGCCAGCAGCTGGTAGCCAGTGACCGGGACCCGGGGGCCGCGCTGAGCCGTAGCGGTCACAGACTCAATGCCCAGCGGGGGCAGAAGCAGCCAGGCTCTGCGGTCTGTTCTCAGGTCCATGCTCCGGGTAAGTGGATCCCCAAAGCTCGGGAAATACAATGGAGCCGACAGATCGGCCCTGCCCAGCAGAGACACGGGGGGAGGTTTGGGGTGCAGATGTGGCGGGGGGGGGAGGGACTGTGGGAATCGACCGTGACTAATGATAAGATCCCAGGAAGCGGAATTGTTTACACTGATCCCTTTTCACTAAGGCAAACTCGAACCGTTCGCCCGCCGGAGTTTGGGTTGTTTACTCCTTGTTCCAGAAAATCTGTCTGCATTTTAGAAGCTGTTGGGCTCCATCTGGTGGAGACTGCAAAGAACAACAAAAATGAATATTTAAAATAATATTTTCCTCCTTAATTTAGTAGGAAATAAATACCGCTGGGAGATTCTGGTTTCTTCTCCTCAGCGGATACTCAGCCTGGAGCTTGGGGGGGTCTAAGTGGATTAACTTTTCATTATGCAGATTAGCAGAAGTTTTTTTTTTTTTTTAACAGACACTGATTTTAGAAAAACAAACAATCCTACCCCCAAAAGTTGCCCTTTGAATGGGGAAATGTTTGAGGATTCTAAATGGACAGTAGCTCCTTGTGGTGCGTTATATTGAATTTGCGGCTGCTCTGTCCCCATAGTTTGTTGTTTTGTATCTGCTGTTTCCTCCCAGGGTTTCCACAGTTGAATGGACCTGGGGGACAGGTCAGCACAGGGAATAATGCTTGGCCCACACGAAGCTGTGCTGCTGGGTCTCAGTTTGGGGCTTTCCATGGCCAATCATATTTCAGTCCTTTCCATTTTGGGGGTCACAGTGTAAACTGAAACTGGTGCTAAGTTCAACTAGATTCCAAATAATCAGCAAAATATGCCATGGGTAAAAGGGAAAGAGATTATACTGGAAGAAAAAGGAAAATGATTTCCAAGTGGCTAACAGGGTATCCCTCATGCTTCTGGATTTAGAAAAATCAGAACAGAAGGCGGCTTTAGCTGAAATGTCAAAGGCCACAGTCTATGAATCCAACCCCATCACTGTGATGCTCGTGATTAGACCAAACTGAGCTGAGCACTTACATGAGTCAGGGATGGAGGATCATGTCCCAAGGCTGGATTCCAGCCAGACTAATGAGAGCAGAGTTTGACCCAGAATGTGGAAAGTGGTAGTGAGGAAATGGTGATGTAGGGGGCTGGTAGGTGAGCGGCAGACACCACCAATTTGGTCCTCTTACTGTGGTCTCTCTATACAAATACACATCACACATCATTTGAAAGCTTTGTATGTCTACTTTAAGATGAGGTATATTGTGGAGCTGTCAAGTGGTGCCGTTAGCACAGAAACAGAGATAAACAGTGACACCATAAAGACGTTAAAATGACCTCTTTGAAATTTGCATTTGTTTCTGTTAGTTGAATGACTCTGTATTATTTCAAGAAATAAAATTGGATTTCTTTGTGACCTCAAAGCATCACAGCAATATCCTAAAGGGTAGAACAAAATGTGATGGTAAACTTGTAAAAGTATCATGGAAAAGTAATAGCGCTGGTAACATTTCTAGACAACATCATTATCATATTGTTCATCATTATGATCTCTATTGAATGTGCTTGATACGAATCAGAAACTTTCTCCTCTTCTTCCCTAAAGATTTTTGTCGTTTTCTTGATAACACAATTACCTCATTTTGAAGCTCTACAATGCGACCCAGGCGAATATGAAATAAATGGCGAATGCTGTCCCCTGTGCAATGCAGGTAGGTATATCTGATTGCTTCTTTAAAAATCATGACCCTTCCCTAGAGAGTCCAATTATCTGGCCCCCTTACTTGCCTCTACTACTGTGAATCTAGCTGGTGGTGACGACACAGATCTGTCCATGTAAACATCTCATTGCTTGTTATTCACCTGTCAGTGGAGGACATAGAGAGGATGGATCTTGTGGCCTGGGACACAGAAGAAGATGTAGTGTGATACTTTGGGCAAGTCACTTTCTCCGTAACACCTCTCTTCCTCAGAGGCCAGGTCAGGTAGGACCATCTGGTGGCCTGCTCTCTTGACTAACTTGGCTGCTGGGGATCCAGGAAGCTGAGTTGCATCGCTTTGGAAATGACAGGGCAGCCACAGCACTGGAGTGGCTGCTGGATCAGTAGTTCTACTCCTGCTTAGCAGCCTGGCACCCACAGCAGAGCAGCGGCTGCTCGATGCGCACCCTGCCCGCAGCTGGGCTTGCCCTGCTCTGTCCTAGCCCTGCTCCAGCCGGCTTCCAGTCCTTTCCCCACCCCTTTCCTGGCTTTGGACCCCCATCACGACCCTTGGCTGTGCCTCCCGACTGTGACTCTGTCAGGGGCGGCTGTAGGCATTTTGCCACCCCAAGCATGGCGTCATGCCATGGGGGGGCACTCTGCCGGTCGCCGGTCCCACGGCTCCAGTGGACCTCCCGCAGGCATGCCTATGGGACGTCCACCGAAGCCGCGAGACCAGCGGACCCTCCGCAGGCATGCTGCCGAAGGCACCCTGCCTGCTGCTCTCCCAGTGACCGGCATAGCATCCCCCACGACATGCCACCCCAAGCACACGCTTGGCGTGCTGGGGACTGCAGCTGCCCCTGACTCTGGTTAACCCTTTGGCTTCTGACTTTTGGCTGCGCCTTCTGACTGCAACCCCACTTTACCCTCTGGCTCCTGCACTTGGCTTCTGTCACTCCAGCACTGACCATTGGCTTGTTCCTGGACTCTGCCCCGCTGGACCCAGCTCTAACCGGTCGGCTGAACTCTCGTTTCAATCTCTAGGCCTGACTGCCCAGGACCCAGATCTCTGCCCTGATTGACTGTAACAGTCAATACGCTGTCCCCATTAGGATACACTGTATTCACCCTTTGCCCTGGATCCGGGATCCCCCAGCACTTCCTGCCCTTCCCCAGCCCCTCACAGTCACCCTGTATCAGGATCCTACTGATCATTCCTCCGCACAGGGACCTCTGCCAGTCCCACCCCAGCCACAGCCCTGCCCCAGGCAGCTGTCCAGCAAGCTGCTGTGGACACCAGCACTGTCCCAGCCCCTCACCTCTCAATCTACCTCTTATAGTAGGATAGTCCTGGCCACAGACAGTCACCTGACATCCTTAGTCCTCTGGCGCTTTCTGGTCATAGGATCCCTCCAGTCACTTCCTTCACCTGAGGATTCTCCATCCCCCTAGGAGAAACTACAGTACTCAGAACTGTATCTTTTAAAGGGATGGGATCCTGACTAGGCCCAGTGGGGACACATGCATCTGTCAAAGGTCCTGTTTCCAAGCACGACTGTGCTAGGGACACTACTGATAAGGGAGGGGCATGAGTTATGATACTGTTTCTGTCTCTGCTGTACCTGTGTTGTGCAGAAATGGAGGATTTCAGGTCTGGCAATCTAGTTCTGAGACGTTTACCTTTTATTCCTAGTGGTGGCGTGTGCAACATGTAGAATCCACACACATAGCGTGTGCATTTGTCATGCACAATTACCTGCTTTTGCAATCTCTGGATTAATGCATTAAATATATTAGCCTGGTTTACACAGGAGCTAATTGTTTTGTTTGCTTTAGGGAGCAGGGTGGTCAAACATTGTAAACCAAGTAGCAGCACAACTTGCATGCCCTGTGTGGATGACACGTATACAGAGCATCCCAATGGCCTAACAGAGTGCATGAGATGTAAAATCTGTGATGCAGGTAAGGAAACTGGTCTGTGTGTGGCAGGGGGAAGGACGGATTTTAATTATTTTTTTCTGAATAGTCTCCCCCAGCCCACAAATAGAAAAGCAGCCTAGTTGTTTGGGCCCAGGACTGGAAGTCAAGAGACCTGGGTTTTGCTCACAGTTCTCTTACTGAGTTCCTTGCAGTCTTGGGCAAATCACTGAAGTGGAGATTTCTAGCACGCAGCAGGGGTTTTGTTACATATCTTCCACTGATTGAGGTCTGTGGAATCATCCCGGCAGATTGTTCTCAGGAGGAAAGTGGATCTCTAGATTTAGCAGAAGTAGAACAAACACAAAAAACAATGTTTATAATCAAACATTTCAGATGGTATCCTTTTCCTAGAGCAGCAGCACTTCAACCTCAGGATCTGGATTGTACACAGAGAAGGTTATAACCTTCCCTTTCAGATCCCAGATCCTGAGCAGTGGCTGAGGAACATGCACGTTTCTCAGGAGGTGAGAGTGACATGAGTGATGAGCACAATAGTTGCTTACTCTGTGTGGGGCCATCAGTGTGTTGTCCCCAGCATGAATTAGAACAGCCTGCAGGCTGCTCTAGTTTACATCAGCTGCCTATGGCCCCAAAGGCCATCCCAGCACATGGGGATCAGCTGGGCGGTCAGGAGGAGGGGTTGTGTAGCAGGTGTTATGACCACTCCAAAATCCCCCTACAGTGGACTGCTCCTCCAGTGACCAGCTGGATTAGAGGTTGAGGTCCTTTATATGTGGCTACTGGGAGCCTCATTCTCCACCACCTTTCTGGTTATTCACACCCGTGCAGATGGATGCAGAGTGGGTGCAAAGCACGATCTCAGCTGCAGCTGTGTAGAGAATGCTGATTTGGTAGCATTTTGCATGCACCGTTTGCACAGATGTAAATACACAAGGTGCAGGGCAGCAGAGAGTCAGGCTCCAGATGGTTCTGTTTACATGGCAACACTTGTAAAATGGAGTCATTATAACAAACCCTTCTAGCTCCTGTGCCTGTACTACAGATCAGCAAGGACTAGAGGTGCACAACAGATTTTGTATCTGCTCTGTTTATTTCCCATGTAAATGTATTTGATGCACGTAATGTTCCTTTAGGAGCCAGACTGATGGTAAAAGAAAAATGCACGTATACGAAGAACACCGTATGTGGCTGCGCCCCGGGGGATTTCTGCAGGCATGGTGCAGGCGGGGACTGTGAAATGTGTAGTGCCTCCACCATCTGCCTCCCTGGCTTTATGGTGAAAGAACCTGGTAAGGCACGTAACTTCTGTAATACCAAAGCAAAACCCTGCAGTCATAGACTGAATATGGAGCAGGGTAAACTGGCTGAGACTTAATCCAGGCGAGACTGAGGTGATGCTGGGGAAGCAGCTGGAAGAGTGGCTGGGTTGTAGATGGGGCCACCCCTGAGGACTTTGCAGAATGCTGCAGCCTGCTGACGGAGCGGAGTTGCTTGTTGGTCACATGTAGGAATCGGTTTTGACTTATAGAGACAGAAATGGTTTGGGTCCTGACTGCCTCTGTCCCAGCACACACTGCCCCAGCTGCGCTCAGCAGAGGCGCTCAAGCTGGAGCTCCCTCAATATACATGGGGGGCAGGGGCGTGGGAGCGAGGAAGCTGCTGGGGTCCTCCACTCTGGAATTGCTATTTCCTGCCCTGGGCCCTGCCCTAGAGCTGGGCAATGTTCACCTTCCAGGCCAGACACAAAGCTGCCATCTCCCTTTTACGCAAGCATGAAATATACAGGGGCAAAGTTAAGTGTGTCACAGGCTGTGACCAGCTCAGACTCCTCTGGGTGTCGTTGGACACTCACATGATGCTCTTGCAGGCAGCACTTTGCATGAGGCCCTGGGTTTGTACTCGCACATGTTGGCAGCCCACCTACACCGCAGCACAGTGCAGTGTGAGTCCAGCTTCAGCTTGCACACCAGAAACAGAGCCCCCTCGAGCCCGCCTTTGGGCACAGAATTCTGTTAGGAAGACAAGTGTGCTAAACACACCCCTTTTGGAGCTCCCATGGTGCAACAGATTTGTTCAGCAACACCTTTTCTACTGGTGCAGAATCCCCGTTAATTACACTGGAGTACATCAGTGCTGTAGACACTAAGTCCCTTTACAGAGAGTGGGTGTGGATCCAGGCCATGGTCTATTGTTAAGGCTTTTGATCAAGGGCAGGAGTTCCAGATTAACCAAAAGTACCTCATGGTTCTTTGCTCTGTTTCTGAAGGTGGATACTGAGTGGTGTGATGTGATCTTAACGCCCTGAGAGCCTGGCTCTTTGAGATCCTGGGATGGGAGCTGCTGTTGAGAAGCAGAGTGTGTGGTGGTGTTCCATTCACACGTCACCCAGGTTGTTCAGTAGCATTTCTACACTGGGACAGAATGGGAGGTTGCAGAGAAGTGCAGGAAAAGGCAAACAGGCGCCTTACAATGACACTCTAGGAAGGGACCTCATTATGTCAATGTCAACAGGGGCTGGGGGAGGCGTTCCACCAGGAGCCCAGGAATCTGTGGGGCAACCAGGCTCCTCGCATGGAGCTGCCAGCAGAGCTGAGAGACAGGGCTCTCAGCTCCCTACACTGCCCCTCTGAGGTCAGTGGGACCCCTCCTGGTTAGGACATGCACCACTGGCCCAAGGAGAGTAGTGTGGACATGCACCACTGAGGCAATTACTGCAGTGGCTGTAAATCAACCTAATATACACATAGGTCTGCAAGTCCAAGTCCCAAAACCCAAGTGTCCTCCCTCCTGTTCCCCCTACCAGGGCCATATGGAATTAGGCTTCAGAATAAAACTTCACATACAAGACAATGTCCTATGATCGTTGTTATATTTGCATTTCCAAGCTCTTTCCAAAGGTAATAAAATGATCTCCAGGCTATATTCAGGGATTGTTTCATCCAGCCCTGAAATGTGGCCATCGGAGGGTGGAAGCAGAACAGCTATTTAAGATTTCACAGCCTTGCCCCAGGTTAGGTCAGAAGGTGAAGAGTATTATATTCAGTTAATTACAAGAGGAATGTAGGTAAGTGGGATATAATTCCTCAAACAGGAACTTGGTTAAGAGATGTGTACATGGGATTTCCAAGGTACGGGGACCTCCAGATTTACATTTCATATGAAAGCCAGCAGCACCTCAGCTTCTCCTTGCACCAGTGTATCTGTCTGCCTACATGACCCATCACCATAGTGTTTGGGCATCTTGGGTAGAAGTAATAGGTGGCGGCATCACTTCTAGACACATTTGGGGTGTAATCCTGGCCCCTCTGAAGACAATGGATTGGGAAAATGCCCCAGAATTTCACCCATGTTTCCCAGCCAGCACCTACTTAGCCTGTGAGCACTGACCACATCCCATAAATTGGTAGCTTGGCAGGATAAGTCTTAAATATTTTCTAATTCCAGCTGCCTTATCTTCATTCAGTGTCCTTTGGGCGTTTAACCCCCTCACTGCAGTGTTGCAGCTTTTATGCTATTACCCAACTTGGCACCATTATTTTGAGACTTACTATTCCTTATTTGATATTGGCCCTTGTAATAGCCCAGGTTTGTGGGGAGCAGGAGGTGCATTTTCCCCCATGTACCTGTGCTCTATGAGTACTGACAGATTTAAGAGCAGGGCAGAATAAAACTCCAGCACAGAGCTATTCTCAAAGTGCTAACTCCTGAACTGACCGAGATGGGTCTGCAACCTGGCGGTGGTGGTGAGAGTGGGGGGATGCGGCTGGAGACCTTTCTGAAATCAAAGCTCCTTTAGGCCCCACATTCAGGAAAGTATCCAGCTATGTCGTCCTCTTTTATAGGCACAGAATTCAATGACAACATATGTGAGGTTTGCCCTGATGGAACCTTCTCAGCAACCAACATGTCACACACCTGTCAGCCATGGACCAAGTAGGTGACTCTGACTACACGTGGCCTTTTCCCTTGCACCAACTTTACATGCTGCGTTCTCTTCTTTCATTCATTATTATTTCTGTGTACCCGAATTTTGCGGCTATATCAGACCTGGTTAGAGATGCTTTGAAGTTCAGCAGCTGGGAAACGTAACCCTAAATCAGTAGGGCTGTGAGCTGTGTGTTGGGGAAATCCTTTCCCCAGGAATCCCTTTCTGTACCCTGGGCCCTCTCCGTGAGGGCTGGATTCACCTTGGGGCTGTTTATAAACGTGACATGGGATGGCTGGTGGATTCCAACTGCAGCCTCCTCTGCCAGATTTTCAGTACATAGAGCCCAGTGACATGGTGGAGAGACTGTGTGGAACCAGGCCCTGGGCCATACTGGAACTGGCCACCCATGCAGTGTAACAGCCCCAGTTCCATGGCCAGAGAGCTCTATGGCCACACAGCAGCGGGCAGGGTTTGCAAATATAAAGACTTGAAAATCAGCTCTTCCTTCGATTATCCGCCAAGTCCTAAAGACCTTTTGGCCTCCTTGGCATGGGCGGCTGGTGGCCAGTTCAGCCCCTGTTGCAGGCTAGGTCAGTTCTGAGGCCTAGGAGTGGCGATGACCCCCTAGGGGCCACTAATGGGGGGCAGAACTGCCCTGGCCATGCCCCCTTCGTCAGTGAATCCATCTCTGGCCTGCCCCCCGCACCACCATGGCCCACCTGCGCCAGGTGAGGTCCTGTCCCAACCACACAGCCCGTCTGTCCCACAAACAGTGGGAAAGGACTGTAGAGCAGTGGTGAATCTGGCCCTTCGGCTCAGTTAGGGTTTGCTCTTCAATGGATGATTGGCTTAGGTGTGCTGCCTGGGTACATCAGTGACACCAGCATTAAGAACCCTACACTGAGGTGGGGACAGGTAAAAACTTCTGAGGTCAATATGGTGAATTTATGGTCTTTGTATTTTTCAGTCTAATCCTATGTTCTGTTAACTATCTGGGCCCTTATAACTTAATTTTCCAATGTGCAGGCTTCTACGGCTCAAAGGGCCCAATTCTACAGCCTTGAAATGTACGGGAGTTTGGCCTGTCCCCAGACTGCAGGATCATGCCCAGAATCTGGTTGGGGTCTTACCATATTTGATCCACTGTATTGAAGAATCCACCTGGTGGAATGACACGTGCACCGAGACGGTGAGAAGGCTGTGGATACGCTGACATGTTTAATACCATATTTTCCTTCATCTTAGGTGTGAAGAGGAAGGGATGACAGAAGGAAAGGCTGGAACAGCCACTTCTGATGCAGTTTGTGTAAAAAGAAGCCTTTCTCCCACAACAATAGCAGTGATATCTGTTGTCGTCCTTGCACCTGCAGTGGCTGCAGCAGTATACATTTTATGGTGGAGACTGATGAGGAAATATTGTGAAACATGTAAGTAAGAAAAGCGTGGAACCCATGAAATCCATAAAAGAGTCGTTAAGGGGGTCAGAGTGGCAGAGTTTGTATTTGGCACAAACGTATTTTTTTTACTCTGGGACATGCAAGCCTGTCACTGGAATTGCCTCTTCAAACTGAGAGTCCCTGTGAGAGTCTAAATCTCCCTTCTCTACAGGGTTGCCTTTAAGCTCTGCTGGATCTAAATTTGACCTACTTTATGGGATGAACTGGCTGATCCCAGGCCATGGTGCTGTGTTATAAGACCAGCTGCAGTGGATATGCCCCCTGCCCAGCTCGGGAGGATTCTCTCCCTCCCCAACTCATTCCCTAAACCGGCCTTTTTCCCAGGTTAGATTCCCCAGTGGCTAGAAGTACCAGCTGTTCACATTCTCCAAGCAACCTGGACCAGTTCTCCCCTACTGATGATCTTTCCCGCTTATATCTGATACGTGCTTACAAAGTTCCCTTTTCATTTGCTGCGGGAACAGCAATGTTAATGGAACAGGAGTTTGGGCTCTACTCAATATCGGTTACTACTGCAGAAATAAGCATCTCAGTTTTGCCCCATCATTTATCCACCAAGAGAAGAACATGTTTCAGGTCAAAGAGAGAACGTTGTTTACTGGTTATAGCTGGGGAATGGGAATCAGGACTCCTGGATAATATTCTCAGCTCTGCCAGTGACCAGAGGTGTGAATTTTGGCAAATCGCTCAATTTCCCTTAGCCATAGAGTAGCTGTTTGACATAATGCCCCCTGATAGGGTTGTGTGATTTGCTGTTTACAAAACTCTTTGGGGTCCTTAGCAGTTAGGTGCTGTATCAATGCAGATCATCGTTGGAGCCCAAAGTCACACTGGATTAGCCTTGTCACCTAACCACCTTCCTCTCCCAGCAGGGTGATTCCTCAAGATGCTGCTAAGTGTAGTGCAAAGCGCAGTCACAGCACAGTGGGGCCATGTTCTGTGGATGTGCACCCACATGGCCCCCCTGAATGGCAGAGAGCTGTGCCTGTGTCTCAGGGCAGGACTTGGCCTGGGGACATTAATACAGAAAAACGTCAGTACAAAATGCAGCAGACTGTTTTCTGACCAGATTCCTTTTTCTTTGCAGCTGCACAGGACATAGGGGTGAGTTGTCTGGTCTTTTATTTACTATGCACAAGCAAGTGGAGTAGGGGTTGCTGGATGGCATGAGTGTCTCTGCCCTGGCTATGGCTGCTTGCCACAGGAGTCTCTGAGAACAAGTGTGTGTTTATGTAAACTATGAAGTCTTCCCTGGTTACCTGAGATTAGCACCAGGGGCTCTGAAATCAGGAGACCTGAGTTCTATTCCCAACGAGACGAGGGAACAAGTCTCTTAAACATTATGGTCCAGATCCTCAAAAGTATTTTATGTCCATTGATTTTAAAGGTATTCAGGCTCCTGATTTCAATGGAAGTTAGGAGCCTAAATATCTTGGAGGGTCTGGGTCAATGCGCTTTACTGTCTGCATCTGTAAAATGGGAAAAATAGCTACCTAGGGGGTACCAACAGTTGCTGTTTCATGCCAGGTTTATCTATATCTTTACCTTGTGGCATTACACACTTTAAGATGTTGCAAAATTAGCTAATTACAGAGTCTAAGATCCATCCAGCAAATATTGGACACTATAGGAAAAAATCACGTCAGACAATATAACTTATTGTTGTAAGTGGTGAACTACTTTAATAAGTATTATAATACTTCATGATAACGAATAAAAAAACAAATTCTAAGAGAACTCTAACAGGTGCTAGGAAAATGTACCAGCCATTTGATTGATAGTAACTGAATGTTCATCTCTTTGTTTTACTTTGTCACATTTTAAAGGATGAGCTAAAAGAAGAGGTTGCAGAAAATTTGTTACGGACTAGAAAGAATGGGACTGATGCAGCCCTTCCTGTTCAGGAAACTACTAAAAACTCTGGCATATCCACCCTAGCACCTGAAGAAACGCAGGCAAGAGCAGATGAACTTTTTCACAGCAGGGGAAGAGAGAAAACCATTCGTCAGCCCTGCAAGTAATAGAGGAGGAACACGGAGAGGAGTCTCTACTACAGATCTAGGGAAATAGTCACCAGCCCTGGTTTCTTCTGAAGGCTCAGGACTACACTAGAAAAAGCTGAATGATCAAGGACAGAAAGTCGATCAGAATTTAGTGATTGGCGGCCTCTGAAAATCCCTCTTCACTGAATTCTAGTGATCATCATCAATGTAACTTTAGTCTCTCTGGCTGTCTCCTGTTATGCTGAAGCCTTCCTCACGGACACATTGCTAGATGTAATAATGTCTGCAGACTCTGGGCTCTTGGTTTCTTTCAGTAACTACACAAAACTTCCATTTATTCATTACAATGTTTGAGAGTTCCCACTCACACACCACAAATACTTAACCTGGTATCCAGGAATCTCTACTGGGCCAGTGGCTCTTCCATATTGGACGAGGTGAACACAAAGCATATAGTCAAAATGGATTTTATACATAGCTGTAGTTTTATAACAGGGCAACAGAGGGTGGAAACAGAAATGTTTTATTGCTGTAAGTATTAGCTCTTACTATCTCATCCTACATTAAATCTGCACATTTATTGTCTCTTGTTAATCAGATTTGCTTTGAACCTTCTCTATGGATAAGATAAAAAACCAAGTGAGAAGCATGGTTGGAAATAAGAGAAAATATCATATCTATCCCTTTCTTAATAATTCTTAACATTCTGTTCACTTTTGACTGCCCCTGCACATGGAGTGGATGTTTTCAGAGAACTATCCACAATGACTCCAAGATCTTTCTTGAGTGGTAACGGTGCATTTAGACCCTGTCATTTTATATGTATAGTTGGGATTATGTTTTCCAATGTGCATTACTTTGCATTTATCAATATTGAATTTCATTTGCCATTGTGTTGCCCAGTCACTCAGTTTTGAGATCCTTTTGTAGCTCTTTACACTCTGGCTGGGTCTTAACTATCTTTAGTAATTTTGTATCACCTGCAAATTTTGCCACCTCACTGTTTACCCCTTTTTCCAGAGCATTTATGAATATGTTGAATAGGACTGGGCCCTGTACAGACCTCTGGGGGACACCACTATTTACCTCTCTGCTAGGTTGACAAGGCCATTATGAAATTTTTGTTCCCCATGCAGATACGTACAGACTGTAGCCAAGTTACCACTTAACAGAAAGCAGGTTAAGATGAATAGATAGACTAAAGTAGCTCAATCACTATTAAGCTTGTTTTCTAATCCTTTCATCAGTCTCATGGCCCTTCTCTTAACCTTCTCCAGTTTATCAACATCCTTGAATTGTGGGCACCACAACTGGACACACTATTCCAGCAGCAGTCACACCAGTGCCAGATAGAGGTAAAATAACCTCTCTGCTCCTATTCCAGATTCCTCTGTTAATGCAATCCTTGGATACATAATCTCTTCTGACCACAATTATCAAGCCTGATTCCCCACTCTAGCACTTTGAGTGCAGAGGGTGGGGGCCCACAAGGACTTTAAAAATTAATACTGGCCACTCCATGCTTGTAGTAAACTTCCAAGGTTACAGCTTCTCTCTGACCTTGGATTGGTAGATGCTGCCACCACCAAAGCCCCTTTTGAGAGTCCAGGAAGGCACACTTGGGAATTCCTGTGGGGTGCCCTCAAGCCCTTTCACCCTTCTGGGGAAGAGCCAAAAAGAAAAACAAAGGAAATTAGGTGTTGTCACCAGCTAAACAAACAACATATACACAAACGTTTTAAGACACAAAAATTCAATCCAGTTCTTAAAAAAAGGTAAATTTTATTAAAACTGAAAATGCATCTGGAAACTCACGAGACTAAGAAAAACACCACAAGCATTAAGCATCAAGAATAATGTTCCTGAAGTCCATCTTAAAGGTTACAAGAACAACAAAAGCTTTTGGGGTTAGCACAGAGTCCACAAGCCATAAAAAAATAAAAAGGGATAAACCTAATTGCATCTTCCTAGACATTTCCTGATCTACTTACATATCTGGGATTTCAAATTAGTAGTTTCTAGGTAAGATACCGATGATTTTTCATACCTGGCCCAAGTTTCTTACAGCTTAGTTCCAGCCTTGTCTGCCTTTCCGCGAGGATAGACAGACGAAAGGGGAGTCTTGTTTCAATTTAAAAAAGTTTTAGCCGTCCCATTGGCTCTTTTGGCTAGGTGCCCACTCATTTCCTTTTACCTATGCATAGCAGTGACTTTTAACCCTTTACAGGTAAAGCAAGTAGAAAACAGCTACTAAGGATTTTATAGCCAACTGGCTAGCTGGGTCCATAAAAGGATGCTATTTCCCCACCCCCTTCATTTATCACAACAGTGTTGTAGTGGGAGCTCATGTTCAGCTGATTATCCACCACGACCCCCAAATCTCTTTCCAAGTCACGGCTTTCCAGGGGAGAGGCCCCCACTGTGTAAGTACTGCCTACATCCTTTGTTCCTAGATGTATCCATTCCCATATTTCAACAGGCTCGCACCTCACCAATTAGACATACTGCAGAATAATCCGAGTGACAAATTTCCACCCCAGCCAAGGTTCACTGGCGGTGTGTTTCAGGTTGAGTGGGTGTGTCATAAAAAAATAGTAGGAGTTAATAGCACAGAAGTACTTTATATCTCTTTTGACTGCAAAGGGTTAACAAGTTCAGTAAGCCTGGCTGTCACCTGACCAGAGGACCAATCAGGGGACAGGATACTTTCAGGACCAATTGGGACAGGGAGGGAAGTTTCGGTGTGCTGTTGGTTTTTGGTTGTTCTCTCTGAGTTCTGAGAGTGACCAGATGTGCAACCAGGTTTCTCTCCAATCTCGATACAGGCTCTTACAAGTTCAGAATAGTGAGTACTAGGTAGACAAGGCGAGTTAGACTTGTGTTTGTTTTCTTTATTTGCAAATGTGCATTTGGCTGGAAGGAGTTCAAATTCGTATTTTGCTGAAAGGAGTTTTAATTTGTACTTGTATACTTAGGCTGGGAGGGTATTCCCAGTGTCTATAGCTGAAAAACCCTGTACCTAATCCATCTTAAATTTACAAAGATAATTTTTACTGTTTTTCCTTCTTTAATTAAAAGTTTTTTCTTGTTTAAGAACCTGATTGTTTTTTTTATTCTGGTGAGACCCCAGGGGACTGGGTCTGGATTCACCAGGGACTTGGTGGGGAGAAAGGAGGGAAGGGGGACAGAAAGGTTAATTTCTCTCTGTGTTAGGGTTAATTTCTCTCTCAGGGAGAGTTTGGGAGGGGGAAAGAGAAGGAGGGAGGAAGGTGAATTTTCCCCTCTGTTTTGTGATTCAAGGAGTTTGAATCACAGTGATCTTCCAGGGTAACCCAGGGAGGGGAAGCCTGGGAGAGGCAACGGTTGAGGAAAGGGTTTACTTTTCTTGTGTTAAGATCCAGAGGATCTGGATCTTGGGGTTCCCCAGGCAAGGTTTTGGGGGGACCAGAGTGTACCAGGCACTGGAATTCTTGGTTGGTGGCAGCGCTACAAGTACTAAGCTGGTAATTGAGCTTAGAGGAATTCATGCTGGTACCCTATGTTTTGGACGCTAAGGTTCAGAGTGGGGAATTATACTGTGACAGGCTGCCTGTGGTCAGAAGGTGTCAGAAGGATATTTGTAAGTCCCTACACCCTCGTGCTCTCCGCTGTCTGGGTTTTGGCTCAGAACTGCAGTCTTTTGGGGATTGCAAATTCAAGGCTGATTTATTCACAACTGTTAAAACCTCTAGTGAAAGTTGAGGTTTTGTCACAATGACTCTATCCATTCTGAGTGCACTTTTCAGGCCATTGCACAAGGCAGGCTGGTCCCTTTCCAGGAACATAGAGCTGGAGTGTGCTGTCATTCAGGCTCCATTCTCCAGTGGCAGGCAGCACACTCATCCTTCACATGTTCCTGGCTGTTTGCTGGCTAACTTAGCTGCTGACTAAGCACTAATCTGTTGAATCTTATCCGCTCATCTCCCCCCTTCAAGAAGCTGCCAGGCTTCACCTGTCCCTGCCCCTCCTCGGCGGGACAAATCCGCCCCCAAGCGGAAGCTCCTGCACCCCCACTGTGGGTTCGAGCGGACCTTCTCTGGTGTTATCAGCCCTCCCCCCACATCCACAGAAGGGACAGGCCTCTCCCCTATGCTCCTTGGCCCAACAGAGTTCACATTCTTCTATCCGCGGCTTGTGGTCTAGGTACCCCACCTCTGGGCTCTGTTCCCTGGACCATTGGTCCTGGCCTTCCTCGGATCCCTGAGAGCTACACTCTTGGCACCCCTTCCTCGAGGGTTCTTTGTTGCCACAAACCATCACTCTGAGCTCTTGGCCTTGTTGTCTAGGAGTTTTCTTATTAGCCCCCACTTGTTCCCCCATTTCCGGGGGAGGGGTTCTTTCGCCTTTGGGGGTTCAAGCATCCCCTTATCTCCCTTTACCTCTTTCCTTGGGTTCTCTGTGGCCCCCACCTCAGGCTCCCCACTCCAACTCCGGGCTTTGCCTGGCAGGGGTCCCCAGTCACCTCCCAATAGGACTGGGTATGGTAATTTCTGTACTACCCCTACCCGCTGCCACCGGAAGTGCCCTTGCACCTCCATAGGCACCCGGGCCAAAGGGTAGCCCCGGGTGTCCCCATGGACACACCATAGGGCCACCTTTGCCCTTAGAATCACCCAGTGGGGCCTCACTAGACCCTTCTGCATCAGTGAGCAGATGGAGGCCGAGTCCACCACCTCGTCCCGGGGCTTCCCCCCACCAACACAGGTATCGTAGTCAGGGAGTGTTTCCCTGCCTTCCTCCACCCCCCCGTCCACCCACAAAAGTCAGCCAGCCCACATTTCATCTGCAGACAGTCCTGCTTTTTATGGCCTGGGCGTCCACACTGCCAACATGTCTGTTCTCTGTTGTGGGTGGGCCCCAGGTCTGGCCCTCTCTTGGGTGTAGCATCTGGTGGGCTTTTCCCTGGTCCTACTCCCTTGCCCAGGTTTTACCACCTGCCAGGTCCCCTCAGCTTCCACATATTCCTCTGTTAACTGGACCGCATTGGCTACATGGGCTGGCTGATGTCTTTGGACCCATACCCGTACTATGTCTGGTAGCCCCAGGAGGAACCGTTATAAGACCACCTGGTCCATGACCTCTTCTGTCATCTGGGCAGTAGGCCTCAGCCACCGGTTGACCCAGTCCATCAACTTCTGCGCGAACACCCTGGGCCACAGACCCTCCATGCAGCGGGCCGCCCGGAACTGCTGACGATATCTCTCTGTTGAGAGACCCACGCGGTCCAGTATCGCGGCCTGTATCGCATCGTAGTCCCTGGCCTGGGCATCGCCCAAAGCC